>NC_062279.1:35546189-36153772 GCF_902655055.1 Lutra lutra | reverse complement strand
ACCAGTACTCTGACCCCCTACGGTTTCTGCTTACACACCACCAAGCGTTTCAGAGGTACCCTTAGCACCTAGAGACATTCCGCTCATCTGATCCTTACTCACTTGGCTTTGACATTCATTGGAAAAATTACCACACTGGACCAGATTCTTTAAAAAAGTTCTTTATTGCACTAAAAACCACAGACGTCTGATAAGACAGTTCCAGACCTGTGTGCTAACAGAGAAGAACTATGGTCAATGAAAAGTACAAAAATAAAAATATTTGTGTAAATGGTTACCATTCCTATTAAGCAGTAAGATGGAAAATGAATGTCAGGTATTTGTGCAAAGATTGGACGTGGGGAAAACTCCAACCACCTGTTATTTCTTAACTAGCACACAATTTATGAACTGAAGACTAGGTCCCATTCTGTTCTGTTTTAATGAACTTAAAATTTCTAGCAAAAAAAGCCACTCTGAGAAAATAAATGAATAAATTTACAACTTTCTTTTTCTTCTTCTGGGGGGAGGGGGAAGGGAGGAGCACATAAAGCTATCAGAATGTGCACGATCACCACCTAGTTTCTGGATTTTTTTTTTTTTTTTTAGTAATGCTCTTACTAAATGCCACCCCTGCCACCAAACCACCAAACTGGAGTTGCCTCTAGAATGTATCCCCTGCTCCAAGCCAGCAACCTTATCCTATCAAAAAAGTCAATTACTTCTAAAAACAGCAGAGCAGTCCCTCAGACCACTGTTGGGATGATGGCCAAGCCAGCGCTCATTATCAAAGTGCCACATGAGGTGTGCCAAGCCAGGGAGCAAAGCTCTTGCACCTAAGGTGGAAGGCTGAGCTCCACTCCTTTAGGTACAAATTGCAAGGCTAAGCTGACTCATGAAGTGGCAAATGAAATGCAAAAAATCATCAGAAGGTCAAACTCAGAGACAAGCCAACATGCTATGGAGAGATGGTCTGGGGATGGTCTGGGGAGAGGAACTGCCACCAGTCCCAGGGACAAACAGAAACAGCAGGAGTACTTACAACAGAAAACAGAGAAATTTCACTTGTTCAGTAGTCCTGATGCACCAACAAAATTAGAGACAGAAAAGAGACAGACAGATGGAGAAAAAAATCATGTAAAGCCTGAAATATTTATCTGTAGTCAGGCAGATGTAAAGGCTGCAAAATTCTTTCTATGAGGTGGGATACAAATAAAAATGTCATACTCAATGAATGTTATCATTGGTGAGCAAATGATTATCAGGAACCTCTGTCTGACAGATAAGAGTAGTAGAAACACTCAGAAATGCCTCATATTCGAAGTTATAGATGAAAAGTGAACTTCCAAATATTTATCAATATTTAAAACCAACATTTCACTACTAAGAACATTTACTCTTAAACGTCTCTCGCCATCCAGATTAAAGGCAATGGGTGCATACAATAGTTGACAATGGATCAGATTATAACTACTGTAGATGTGTATCCCTAAGAAGCTATGGTGACTTTACATAATTCATCTTATTTGAGCCATAAAATACCAGTTGTAGACAGTACAATGTCTCCACTTTACAGAAGATTCTGAGATGCTAATTGCATGCGTCTTTTAAAAAGCCCCACAAGTAACCTGCTAGCGGAACTTCTAACTTTCCACTCGATCCTACTTCCACTGGCACACTCCAGCCTTTCCTACCGATGAAGGGATTTTCTAAACAAAACCCCAGTTACACAAGAGGTAGAACATCCTCTCTTACAGAAAGAACAGGGAGACAAGAGTTCTGACTGTGTAAGAGTTTTTAAAAAAAAAATCTATAAGGTATGGTAAATCAAGAAGCTCACTCACCAAGAACAGAACAGGAGGAAATGCTTCTGGGTGAAGGGGGCAGGACTTAAAGGGGTACTTCTCGCTACTGCATATCAGGTGTAGGATAAACTCCCCTCCCTTTGGTCCAGATTTAATGTGATCTGACACGAATGCGCTGGCTACACAGCTTTGACATGCAACTGGAAGGGAGGTCCCCCGCTGACTCCTTATCAACCTCGCTAGCCAGAAACCCCCCATATTTAAGACATCCCACATTACAAAGCACCAAGGCAATGACGGGGCCAACACGTACCCAAAGCACTGAGTAGACAGCGGTAACTAACCTCAGTCACAGAGGAGACCCTGAGGTTGCCCAATCAATATTTTCCAGCAACCATTTAACTGCTCATATATCATCAAAGAACAGATCAAGAACTACTACTGACATTTCATTCACTTTAGACATTCTGGGAATGCCGAGGAACTGATTCTCATGGCTCAAGCTTCTTGGTCCTGATGCTTTCTGCTCTTTAAACTTTTCTAATACAATTCATCATGCCATCTAGCATGTTCCATCAGGCCACAGTAATGCTTACCATTACTTCCCTGACTCATCTATGGTGACAGCTGGAAATAATGGTTCTTCTCATCCTCTCTTTTCACATTTCATCCTCCATGTCACTGGTCCTTCTCTATATCTCATTTTTAGTAGAGCGTCACAGGGTCACAAAGGGATATATTGTCATCAACTCAAGTTCTGAGAACAGATAACCTTGTAGCAAATTTAAACTAAAACTTTACATGGAATACAGCTTGATCACTCCGAGAACTCCAAGGACCTTGCAAAAGTGGTTACAGAATGGTCCCAGAAAGCGGGGGAAGGGAAAGGAGACAACAAACAACAAAAAACTAATTCAGTCAGATTGACATGAACGTTTAAAATGTTCTTGATTCTCATTGGACATTTACTGCCTTACTGATGGAACCAGAAGCTAAACACGGAGATATATGAATTCTTACCAACTTTTAGCGGTAGGTTTGTTTCCAACAAAAATCACAGCTTCTTGTTTAAAGTAAAAGACTTCTAGAAGACCTTTCGGGACCATTCTGCACATGTTACTGATAATAGACAGGTAATCTGGAGGCTTGGAATTTTTGTTTTATCCATAGAGAATCTGAAGGTGGTGGCTAGCACTGACAATTGAATTCTGTAAAGTAATTCCTGACAGCCTAGATAGGATTTCTGAAAACCATCAAATCTCTACCTATCGTACACTATTTTTTTTTTAATAGGAGATAAGTACCCAAGGTGTGGAGCTGAATAAGCTGAGGGTTCAGAAACAAGGCAGACACCTGAAAAGGAAACCTCTGATATTTCTGACCATACACTGGACTTAAGCAAAATAGTGTGGACTGCCGCACAAAGCTATGAGCTGTGTGTCTGCCCTGAGGCACCTCAAAGGTAACTTCCGTTGGCCAACCAGAGCAGCGGGCTGCCAAACTCAGAGAGTACACAGAACACAACACCCACACCCGTTGTCACTCACGTTATTAAACGCGACTTTGCCTTCTTGGGTGATTCTAAGATTTCATTAGTAAGATTACCGGCGGGAGAACAAAAGTCACTGCTTGCTAATGTTGTAGTTGGTTTAAAGGGATCCATGGATTCATCAAAGTGGTAGGAGCCCTTAGAGGAGAGAGGGGGGGAGCTCTGCAGAGTAGAGTGGCCCCCAAAGGGATTGACGTTGTGGTGGTCCCACTGGCTAGGATCCAGCTTAGCTGATGCCTGGGAAGGAGGAGCACTGTGTACAGTGGGCTCTGCAAGCGGGTCCACACCTTTGGCGCCCACCGGCTTACTAACGCTATCTTTCTGTACCTTGGGAGGCAGTTTGCTACCCAGTTTCCTGCCAAGCTTCCTTGGAAGGCCCTTCCTGGACTCTACATTTTCCACGTCTTCTGTGAAATCAAACTCTAGTTTCAGAGGTGAGTTCCTTGACTCCTCCAGCAACTCAACTCCTGAATCGTTGGTATCACTGCAGGGAGCGCTCGCTGTTTCCTTTATATCAGGGGGAGATTTCTGGATCCTGGCACCTCCTAGCAAAGGATTTGTGTTCCCATCTATCTCATTGGGACAGAACTGATAGGATGCCTGGGGGAGAGACGTGCCTTCCAGGGCAGTATCAGTCTCTAAGAATTCGCCAATTGTCTTCTTCCTCAGAGAGACGGGTTTGGGTTTTCTTAGCCTGCTTCTGTTGGTAACAGGCTCTGGACAGGAGCTGCCAGCCTTTAGGTCAACTTCTGTGGAAGCCTCCAGTGCAACCCCCATGGTGCCTTCTTTCATTGCCTTGTCCAGGATGGCTTCTGGTACACTGGAGGGCAAAGCCTCACCCAAGACTACAGTTACACAGCCATAAGCGGCCTTTGTTCCTAGAGCTGCTGGGATATCCGTGACATTCTTGTTTTCTATTGAAAATGGCCTCACTACTGAAATTTTGCTACTCTCGTGTTCAGGTTCTTCTTTGAAATCCTTGATTGCGTAAGAATCACCAGCCTGCTGTACTACCTCAATTTCTGAGGTTCTAGAGCAAGTCTCAGATGAACATTTTTCAACCACTTCTGCTACCAGCTGTTCATCAGCTTCTTGTGATTCTAAAACAAAACAAAAAAGCCATCTATTAAAGACTTATCTTTTTGACATGGGTAAATAATCTCTACCAGCTGAATCCACAGAGACAAGCAGCAAGTTCCTCTCTCTTTGCATGCATTTATTTATTTATTTATTTATTTATTTATTTATTTTAAGATTTTATTTATTTGATAGGGAGACACACAGAGAAAGAGGGAACACAAGCAGGGAGAGTGGGAGAGGGAGAACCAGCCTCCTAGGGGAACAGGGAGCCCAATGCGGGGCTTGATCCCCAGACCCTGGGATCATGATGAGCCGAAGGCAGACGCTTAATGACTGAGTCACCCAGGTGCCCCGTCCCTCTTTGCTTTTATGAAGCAAGGTCAGCGGAGCAGCCCTGAAGGGAACAGCCAGTGCTACACTCTAAAATCAATGTTGCTAGCCTAAATTATATATGTGTTTTATCCCAGTTATATAAACAGTAATTATAGCAAATAGAACTATTGAAGAAAGAGCTAAACAGACTGAGAGACTATTCCATAGTCTAAAATAACTGGACTGGAATGGAAAGAATGTTAGATACTGCCAGCTAAGGTAGATGGGTCAGATCTGGCCCCTGACAGCTTCAGGGTCCAAATGCTATGCAGGAAGATTTTTTATCTTTGGATGTCAAAAACAAGTATTCCCTCTTCCCCCAGAATATTGTTTAAAGTACTGAACTGTTTCAAAATTAATGAAAAACCCACCATGGCCTACTCATGGCCTGGTCAGAGGAACTTCTTTGTAGACTTAAAAAACTAAAAGAATCAGGGGCTCCTGGGTGGGTCAGTCAGCTGGGCATCTGCCTTTGGCTCTGGTCGTGATTCCAGAGTCCTGGGATCAAGCCCCATGCCTGGCTCCTTGCTCAGCAGGGAGTCTACTTCTCCCTCTCCTTTTCTCCTGCTATCTCTCTCTCAAATAAATACATAAAAATGTGTGTGTTGTGTGTGTTTAAAAAAACAAAACAATGTGCCCGGCTAGCTCAGTCGGTAGAGCATGAGACTCTTAAAAAAACAAAACAATACAAAAATCACACACACACACAGAAATCCTTGAAATTTAAAAAAAAAAACACAAAACTAATTTGAAAAATCAGATAGAGAAATGGCTTAAAAAACAAATAGTCCCGGGGTGCCTGGCTGGCTTAGTTGATAGAGCATGCAAGGGACTCTCGATCCCAAGGTTGTGAGTTCAAGCCCCATGCTGGGCATAGAGCTTATTCAAAAAAAGAAAAATCAACTGGATTTAATAAAACTTAAAAACATTGATGTTATTTAAAAATAACAACAAATAGTCCTTTTTTTACTAAGACACAAATCATACAATAATAAAGTTACTTTCTTTAAAAGCTCTGTCACTAAGCTGGGCCAGGTACTCTCGCAAAGCACTTGTGAATATAAATAAAGATCCTCTTTAACTTGGGTTTTATTAGAAGAAAAGCTGCAATTAGGAAGGTGTCCATGAGGGTATTTCTTTAAAGCACAAACTAAGAATGTGCTTTTCTGACTTAGATACCTGAAGTAACAACAGAATAGCAGGGGCAAAAACTGAATAAACGGGTACGATCATGGTATCTCATGATTTTAAGGAGAACTCTGAGGTGACCCTCTAATCCTACTTCCTAACCCCAATCCTAATCCAGGATCAAAAAAAGCTGAACAACACGGGAAGAGTTTTTTAAAGCGCTCAGATATATTTTCACATAACTCCTTTATGATTAGAATTAGGTCGGCAGTGGCTCACAAACTGTTCTTCACATATGCTTCAGATATTCTACTAAGGTCCACTATGAGTTTTGTTTTCAAATAGACATTTAACTATTATTAATGCTGTACTTCTTAAGAAGCTTTCAACATGTGGTATCTGGGATTTGCTTTAACATACTTCAAAAGAATTTTTTTTAAAAAATAGAAAGTAAAGGGGCACCTTGGTGGCTCAGTTGGTTAAGTATCACATCAGAGTTGTGACGTTAGGTTGTGAGATGGAGCCCCACACAGGGCTTTGCACTGGGCATGGAGCCTGCTTAGGGTTTTCTCTCCCGCTTCTCCTTTCGCCTATAGGTAGCTTCAGGATGAGGGCTGGTCACAGGAAAGGCCAAGCCAGGATGATGGGGTTGGAACTTTCAGGCCCACCCCATCCTCTCCTCAAGGGAGGAGAGAAGCCAGAAGTGAAGTCTAATCACCAACAGCTAATGATTTAATCAAACATGCCCACAAAATAAAACCTACATAAAAACCCCTGAACAACAGGGTCTGGGGGGCTTCCAGGTTAATGACCTCCTCAAAGTGCTGGAAAGGTGGTGCCAGAGAGCGAGGACATGGACACTTTGCACCTTCACCTCACTTTGTCCTTCGCACCCTGAGTGCTGTGAGTCATTTCTAAGCAAATCACCAAGCCTAAAGAGGATGCTGTGGAAACCCCGAATTTAAAGCCAGTTCATTGGAAGTACTGAAACTTGATTTGCAACAGGCATTGCAAGTTGGGGGAGGCGGAGGCACACAGTCTTGTGGGAATGAGCATGTAATCTGTGGGGCCTGTGCAAACTACGGATAGTTAGTGCCAGGATTCACTGAACTACTGATGCCAAGTTGGTGCTGGAGAATCTGAGAACACACAAAACAAGAAATCTGTCTTGAAACAGTGAATATTCAACTGAGATAGCCACAGAGGCACCTGAGAGTTTTTAAAATGATGCTTTTAAACACTGGAGTATTTTATTTTTCCATCAAATGATTGAAACTCATGAGGCACCACTTCACATACTTTTTCTAAATTTTACAACTGCAAAATTAAGAAATTTGACAAATTGTGCGGTACTCTTAATAACTCAACTTTGAAACACAAATTTCCTTCTGCTCCTCTTTCAGGAGGAGCTTCCAGGACAGTTCAGCTAAAGTATATTTTCAGGTACTAAGTGTTTCAAAACTTCATTGGTCACTACTGACTTGTATAAATCTCAGTAATATATAACCCAAATATAATCTCAATAATATATAACCCAATATAATCTCAATAATATATAACCCAAACACAAGTGAAATACACTGATTTAGACTCCAATTTAGTTATTTTGTATTTTTCGATTTCATGAATCCCATTATTTTAAAAACTGATGTTTTGAATCTTTACAACTATAATATATATCACTTCCCACAATCTAGTCTTGTAATAAATAGTTCTATTTCTTTTACCCAAGTGATAAAATAATAATGAGATGATCTCATCTAGGTGTAACCCACTGTGGCATAACTGAGCACAGAGCAAATGCAACGTGGAGAAGAACTGCAAGGGGTCAAAATTCTGGGGCTTTGGTGAGGGTAATGAATAGGAAGAGAAATACAGAATATTTGAGAAAGAAAATGGGGTAAAACTGGTAACGTTCTGTCCTTGGCTGGCCATAGGACTAAAGCTGATGAAGGTATCAAAGATGATTCGTTAAGTTTTTAACTTATGGAAAGACAAGATGTATTATCATTCACTGACATTCAAAGAGTACTAGTAGAAGAGTCTGGGAGCTGTCAGAGTGGGGCCAGGAGTTTGGCTTGGAAACGCTGAGAACTGTTTAGGCCTTTGAAGTAGAGATGCTGTGTAGGCAGTAAGCTCAGAGAGATCTGGGATACAAACAATACTTGACACAACTGAAGCCATGGAGGTAGATGTGATTCCCTTAAAAGTCACATGGAGGGGCACCTGGGTGGCTCAGTGGGTTAAAGCCTCTGCCTTGGGCTCAGGTCATGATCTCAGGGTCCTGGGATCGAGCCCCACATCGGGCTCTCTGCTCAGCAGAATGCCTGCTTCCCCCTCTCTCTCTGCCTGCTTCTCTGCCTACGTGTGATCTCTGTCAAATAAATAAATAAAATCTTTAAAAAAATAAAATAAGGGGCGCCTGGGTGGCTCAGTGGGTTGAAGCCTCTGCTTTCAGCTCAGGTCATGATCCCAGGGTCCTGGGATCGAGCCCCGCCTCGGGCTCCCTGCTCAGCAGGGAGCCTGCTTTCCTGCCTCTCTGGCTTCTTGTGATCTCTGTCTGTCAAATGAATTTAAAAAAAAAAAAAATTAAAAAATAAAATAAAATAAAAGTCACATGGAATACTACATAATTACAAGTTATTTCCATTTTACACTTTTTCATCGTTGAGCCTCAGCATATTTTAAATCTGAATTTCTAATTTATTTTTACTTGTTTTTATTTTTTTTTTTTAAGATATTTATTTATTTGGAAGAGAGAGAGGGAGAGACAGAGCATGGTGGGGAAGGGCAGAGGGAGAAGCAGGCTCCTGCTGAGCAGGGAGCCCGATGTGGGGCTCAGTCCTAGGACCCTGGGACCATGACCTGAGCTGAAAGCAGATGCTTAACTGATTCAGCCACCCAGGCATCCCAAAGCTGAATTTTTTATAGCCGGTATCTTTTATTTTAAAAAAAGCATATCTAGAAGTGATTAATCCAATTTAAAATAAAACTTCAAGACAAAAACAAGCTCATAGATATAGAGAGCAGATTGGTGGTTGCCAAAGGTGGAAGGTGAGTAAAATGGGTCAAAAGATACAAGCTTCCATTTATAAAATGCGTAAGTCATGGGGTTGTAATGTATGGTATGGTGACTACAGTTAATAGCACGGTACTGCATATTTGAAAGCTGCTAAGAGAGATCTTAAAAGTTCTCATCATAAGAAAATAAACTTGAAACTATGTATGGTGACAGATGTTAACTGGACTTACTGTGGTGATCACTTTGCAAAATATAGAAATATTAAATCATTATTTTATACACCTGAAATTAAGGTCAATTATGTCCCAATTTTTAAAAACTGAGTTTTAACCATCGTTGTGAACTAAGAGTAGTATTATTAATAATGGCATTATAGTTTTATATAAAATTGTCCAAAAATGTTTTACGGATACATATGAAACATGTATGACATGATTCCTGGAATTTACTTTAAAGATATTTAAGCAACAAAAGAAAAAGGGGGAAAAAGGTAATGTTGGAAGCAAGTTTGAGAAAATCTTGATAATTGTTTCATCTCCGCACTGGCAATATGGAAGTTCTACTTTCCTGTGTGATGTTGGGAGCTGATCACAATAAAAATCTGTTTCTTTTCTCTCCTAATGTCTTCTCCTTGCCTTTGACTTGTAAATATTCACCATTAGTCTCCCTCATGGGATCCCTGGGTCTCCACACCCTCAGTCCTCTGTCCTTTCTACAGGCTTGAGAAGAACGTGAGGGGAGGGCAAGGCTACAGATAGGAGAGTAGTGTGACCAATACCTGCCCACTTCTTAGAACCTCACCATCAGCCCCACGCCTCCCAAAAGACCAAGGGGAAACCTCTAAGAGCCACCTTTCACTTACCTCTCTCCTAGCTTTTGGTGTCTGCCCTAATCTTCTCTATTAGAAAAGGGCAGGGCCTTCCCACTTTCCCCCACATCTGTGCACTCCTTCTAGACCATCCCCCTTGTCCCCATCTCCACCAGCTGCTTTTGCCAATAAGAGGGAGCATACCTACCTCACAGGGTGAGGGGACAGGGCAGGCAGCCTGAAAGCTAGAGGAGGAGGAATGACAAAGGAGCAGGATCTCAATGTTAAAACAGAAGTTCTAAGGCCGCCTGGCCCAGCCCCATCCCTACAGCTCTAGGGATTAAGGAGCTTTGTGGGCTTCTGTGATAAAGCTTGCCACCAACCAGTAGGACTGCTAGGAAAGCAAAGCTCCTCATCTGAATTCAGCCTGAGCAGACAGGTGGAGGAACTCTGCCAAGACGACACTACGCAGGTGCCAGGCAAATTAACGTGCCCAGTCATGCACCCAGTCACTGAGGACCCCACCTTGGTCCAGTATCTTCAGTCCCCACTAGAAAGTACTTCCAGGTGGGACACAGCAGGTGGAAAAGGATTGCTCACTGACTTACTAATAAGTCAGTTTTGGGAGTTGCGAGAATGTAAAACAAGAAAACAAACCACAGAACTCAAAAAGATATGTCTGAGTAAGATCTGAACCTTACTGAATCCGAATCCGCCAAGTATCCCAGTACCAGCTGAGCCTACACACCTAGTGATGCCCGAAAACAGAACCTAAACTTCAAGTACCACAGCACAGAAGTACAACGCCTCTCCCAGCAGGCTCCGGTTCTCAATCTTCCATCAGTTAAGAGTTTCAGCCACAGCTGTCCATGCTTGCTTTTCATTCGGAAACATGGTTAGGTAACTGCCTGACCTCTATTCATCCTTCTATTCTTACAAAAACCCTGTATTCCTTAAAAATCTTCCTCCAGGGTGCTGAAATGCTCTCTCCCTGAAATAAGTCTGATGAGTCTGGACGATTCCAACAAGCACAGCATTGCCTGGCAGTTTCCTGAACACAGGCGGTTAGAGATTAGATCGGTAGATGAATGCAAAGCAAACAGAGGAAATCCAAAAATAGACCAACATTTCCACTTCTGCCACATTTGTTGCTGTTAACACAACCCTTCCTTTCAATTATCAGCCTCACCTAAATCTAAAAGGCTGTGTGAATCGCCCAGAGGTGCTTTAAAGCAAGGACATTTTTATCCTTATTCAGGATATAGACTATTCTCATGTAAAAGATTTTCCCTCCATTTTCTAGTATTTTCAAAAGAAAAGACACAGAATACCGAAATTTTGAAGACGAGGTAACAGTCCTCAGACATTGTGGTTTGCACTCCACATGTTGAAGATACACTGAGTTAGAAGACAAGTTTATGAAAAAGCTTGAAAGCCTCAGAAGAGGGGAAACGCTATTAAGACGAAGTATTTCTGAAGCTGAGAAGCATATCCACTAAGATACATGGAGAACCTACTCAGCTAGGTGCTTTCAGATGTACGATCCCATTTAAGAGGAAACAGAACAGAACCATATGGAAAACGGTGTATATTAAACACTTCTGGTTTGACATGATTCTCAAATAGGCTTGCCTTTTCCCCCCTCAGATTTTAATTTTTTGGTGAAACACCGTTTGGAAGCTCTTTTTAGATCTGCCCATCAGTTCCTCTTCCTTAGCTACAGAAGGTCCCCTCTCTGCGCTCCCAAACACCTGACGTGTAACGTGAAGAAGCTGCCAAAATGTGAACAGGCCTCCTGTGTCGCACAGACAAATACACTGGCCTCTTTCTAACCTCCAAATTCACTCTCTCACACCCAAGTTGAAGAGAGAAGGTCTGACTCTAAGGCCTTAAAACGAAATCTGAGGACCAATACATGAAAATGAACGACCTTTATAGAAAGTCAGGAAGGGTTCGTAGATAAATTTTCAGAGGGTCCACAAAGCCCCTGAAATGCAAAGAAAAATGACGTCAGAGCATTCTCCAGGGGAGAAAATCCAAAGCCTTCTTCACAGCCTGGCATTTAGGAATCACTGCTCTTGAAGACTGTTATTTCTGAACCACTTTTAGGGTCCTCAAAAGGGCTTCTCTCATTACTTTATAGTCATAACTTTAATTCGCCTTCAATCACTACAGTGAGGTTTAAAAACTCTTCAGCTACTAAGAGAAAAAAATCTTAACATCGAAGAATAAAGCTTGTCACCTCTGAGAATGTTCAAAAGGGATGTGTTGTAAGTGCTGTTCTAAGCACTTTAAAGTGTGGACTAAATCTTTGAGGGAACATTCACTAAAACATAAATTCAAACAGGTTTTGCTTAAACCCAATTCAGTCCCCTTACTTCATTCACAGTGACATCAAGACTGGATGATGAGACTTAAAGGGACATCAAGTCCCTTCCCTGGACTGAAGGGACATTAAACATCAAGTGGGAGTGGGTGGGGGAAATGGTCTCACCAGTACCCAGGTGTGGCAGGAAGGGAGACTGGGCAGATTATCCTGGGAAAGAGAATCAAACCCCAGGAACAAACTTGAGTAAATATTTTATTTTCTTTCTCTGGACGGTGGTCCAGGTTTTATTGTGCAGAGTGCAGCATCAAGTCAAGAGACACGCAAAATTTGGCCTAAGTCTGCAGACTTACATGGAGCTCTTCTCTAATAACTGCTGAATACTAAGAGAAAATTGATTTGAAGGGGGATGCACACCACTAGCCTGCCCAGTGACCCTGGCCTCGGCTGGCGGCATTTGGAGGTCAGGTGTTACAAAGCCCCGGTAGACAGCAGAGAAGCGGCCACCCACAAGGCCTGGTGTCCTGCAAGAAACAATGAAAGGGAAGAAAAAGGAGGAAGCAGCACTGACTACAGTGTCAGGCATGGTGACTGAGCATTTTACAAACAAAAACTTACACAATTAAAAGGAGGATTAAAGAGGACACACAGACAGAATCTCCTGTCTTAAGGAATCTCCGAATGGGAAGCAGCAAGCAGTTTTGGTGAGCAAAATCCAGACCATAAATCCTCCTCCCCATTCCCCACTAAAAAACCAAAACAAAACAAAACAAAAACAACAACAAAAATCCACCATCCCTGGTGCTTTCCACTGAACCACTGAGATTAGGAGTAAGTTCTATATGATGACGGCTACAAGCAAGCAATTTTTTAAAAAATGGCCAAAACTTTTTTGAAAAATATGCTCACTTTCACACAATTAATAAGCAGGATACCATTTTTCAAGCCATCCAATTTGTAAAAATTAAAATACTGATAATTCCCAGTAACAGCTGCTAGATAAGTGGGCCAATAGGCACTCTCATACATTTCGTGGGTAGGTCTATTGTGGGATCTTTCAGAGTATTTAGCAATACCTATCAGAATCCAAAGTGAATAGATTCTTTAATTCGTCAATGCCACTGCTAGGAATTTATTTTAATTATGCTCACAAAGAGGGCCATATATACATATGTACAAGGAAGAAAATATTCACTGAAGGGTTGGTTCCTACACATTGATTTTGGGCAATTATAAGGTATCACAAAGGACTGAAAGATCACTAAATATGCAACATTATACCAAAATACCATTGGGTGTTAAGTCAAAAAGTAGATCTGTATGTGCTAACACATTTATATGGAAAAAGAAAGGGGAAGGAGGTTTTTTTGAAGGACAGTGTTTAAAGAAACAGTTAAATGGTTATTCAATTTAAACATATAAAGACATAAAACTTATATTTTGAAGCTTAGAATCCTTTTTTAAGCACAAAAATTTCTTCTTACCCAAACTTAATCCCCTTTTACCCATTTCTCTTTTGTCTCCATTTCCCCAAAGGATTCCTATTTCCAACCCCAACTAGCTCCCCTCTCCTTCTCCTCCAAAGACAGAAGGGTGGAATTCATTGTAAAAGGCTATTTTTGAAGTGTCCTGAAAAGTTTTTCTTAACTACAGTATTGTTGTAACTGCTTGACTCTCTAGATGTATTACTTTATTTAATTCTCACAACAATCCTGTGACCTATTTTTTTAATCCCATCTCACAGGTGAAGAAATCATGGCTCAGAACGGTTAACACACACACACACACACACACACTCACGCACAAGGTTGCACAAGGTGGAGGGAGAGAGGGGATGGCAGCTGGATTCTAGTTTGGAGCACAGGCAGGCCATGGCTCAATCATGTAGATAGTCCCCCAATTAATTCCAGAGCTATCTCCATTGTCTAATTTCTCTTCATTCACGGGAAACTCCAAGTGGGATCGCAAGCCAAGGAAGAAAGGGTCCAGGATGGGGGATCAAATGCTATGGTGCGACACAAATATATTAATTACACTGTCAGATCCACTGAGGGTGGGCATCTGAGAGTCAGGAAGCAGAGGAACAGTCTCTAGGAATAAAGTACGAGTACTATGCATCTGAGTGCTCAGATGTGAGATGAAGAATTCCTATGGCCATGTTGGGATACACATCTCAAATACAAGAAACTATTCCCACCTACTGCTCTAGTTCTATCCTCACTGGTAGAGATAATCCCTCCCATGTTGTAATATATCTTATAATTGGGAAACCTCAATATATACAACTATAGAGTAGAACCTCTGGTTACCAAGATCCTGGCCTGAATTTCTATATTCGAGCCCAAAATGTGGGTCTTTGGTATTCAGGGCCACATAAAAGATATGCAGAAAATAACACAAACTTGGAAGGCCCAGCAATGACAGTGAAGTTTTATAAATGTACAACAGCAACTGACTATAAGCTGCAGTACTAAGATATTCTAAAGATCCAAACCAGATGTTCAATGTCACCACTCCCTAATTAATTTAAACCATACGCTTCATCGGGACTTGAAGCCCTAAAATCAAATCACAAAAGATTTTCTAAGATAATCATCTAACCAACCATGAACAGGCCCTCATGACCTGCAGCATACACTGTACTAGGCATAAAGAGACCACAAAATAAGTGCATGGTGCTGATAATCCAGTTAAGGAAACAAGAGCCACACTCAAAGCCCCTTCAGAGAACAATCACGTGCTGAACAGCGAGGGGAAAAACTACCACCTTCTCATATGGTCGCCACATCACATGTTTTATATAGAAAACACCAGCGCTGCTGGACTTCTAACTTAAGCGAGTCAGTTTCTCATATCACCAACTTCTCTTCCCTTTCTAAAGGAGTGATTCTTTCTTTGAATTTGCCTTCATACTCAGCAAAAGAAGAGAACTTTCTACAGCATTATATGAAATAATTATTTATTTTTAAAAGCTGACTAAGTTGTGTTTTAAGATAACCCTTTTTGGGGCGGGGGAGGGAGGGAGCAGAAGGAGAGAGAGAGGGAGGATCTTAAGCAGGTTCCATGTCCAGCACACTAGCCAGACATGGGGCCCAATCCACAACCCTGAGATCATGACCTGAGCCAAAATCAAGAGGTGAACACTTAATCGACAGGCACCCCTAAAAGAACCTTCATTACTGACTTAGACGCAAGCTGGGAGGAGGTGGGATGAACAAATACAGGGCATCTAAGGTATGGATTACAGGAGTGCTTAGGAAATCAGCGACTGGACCAAGCTTAGCATTTCCTCAGAGAGGAAAGTAAACAGCTGTTTACTGGCTCAGAATAGCCAGTGCTGGCTCAGAGCAGAATGGGTCAGAGCCCACAACTGATTTCCTAATGTGGCACTCATGTATTTGTTCTACCACTCCCCAGGGAACAGACAGAAATAGGTCCCCAAATCACTTCAATTCCCCCTCAAACCCAAACTTAGTTCATATTCCTTTGGTAACAAGGGCAACAATCAATCCCCTGAAATGCAATTGACAGAAGAGGAGCACAGTATAAACACTAAATTGCAGACAGTAGTAGTGCTTCCTAGAACTAAGAGTTTAGAACAAAAAAAAACAAAACAAAAAAAAAAAAAACTTCACTTATCTGATCCTCAAAACATTACCCAAATGGATCCTCAAATCAACCCTGTGAAAAAGGCACAGCAGGGCTTATTAATTCCACTTAAAAATGAGACACTGTAGGTTAACAAGTTAGATAACTTAGATAATCTAAGTAGATAAATTCCTAGAAAGACACTAATTACTGAATCTGACTTAAGAGGAAATGGAAAATCTGAATAGATCTAAAACACAGATAGAGACTGAATTGGTAAATTAAAAACTCCCCCACCACACACACACATACACACACACACACACACACACACACACACGGATCAGATTGGTGAATTCTACCAATTATTTAAAGAATTAATATCGGGTGCTTGGTTGGCTCAGTTGGTTAAGCGTCTGCCTTTGGCTCAGTTCATGATCTCAGGGTCCTGGGATTGAGTCCTGCATCGGGATCCTTGCTCAGCAGGGAATCTGCTTCTCCCTCTGCCCCTCTCCCAGCTCATGCTCTCTCTCTCTCTCAAATAAATAAAATCTTAAAAAAAATAAGAATTAATATCAATTCCTCACAAACTCTTGTGAAAAATATGAGGGGAAAAGACTTCCTAATTCATTTTATCAGGCCAGTATTACCCTGAAAACCAAATCCAAAGCTATCACGAGAGAAAGAAACTACAGACCAGTATCTCCTATTGAAAACAGAAGCAAAAATCCTCAACAAAATACTATCAAACTGAATCCACCAACACATAAGAAAGATTATGCATCATAAACAGTGGGATTTATCCAAGGAATGCAAGGTTGGTTTAACATCTGAAAATCATCTAGGGTAATATAGCAACAGAATGGAAGACAAAACACACATGATCATCTCAATATATACAGAAAAAGAATTTGACAGAACCCAACATCCTTTCATGACCAAAAACACCAAACAAACTATGCACAGAAGGGAACTTCCTCAACTTGATAAAGAACAGTCATGAAAATCTACAGCTAATGTCTTACTTAATGGTAAAAAGATTGATGCTTTCCCCTTAAGATCAAGAACAAGACAAGAATATCAGCTTTTGCTATTTCTATTCAAAATTGTACGAGAAAGGGGCACCTGGGTGGCTCAGTGGGTTAAGCCTCTGCCTTCGGCCCGGGTCATGATCTCAGGGTCCTGGGATCGGGCCCCGCATCGGGCTCTCTGCTCAGCAGGGAGCCTGCTTCTGCCTCTCTCTCTCTGCCTGCCTCTCTGCCTACTTGGGATCTCTCTCTCTGTGTCAAATAAATAAAATCTTTAAAAAAAAAAAAAATTGTACAAGAAGTCCTAGCCAGGTCAGTTAGGTAAGGAAAAGAAATTAAAAGCATCTAGGTTGGAAAGGAAAAAGTAAAAACTGCCTCTGTTTGCAAATGAAATGTGCAACGCTTATAACTAATAAATGAATTGAAACAAATTTGCAAAATACAAGATCAATGTGCAAAAATAAATTGTATTTTTACACACATGCAATAAAAAAATCCAAAAAAGAAATTAAAAAAACAATTCTATTTATCATAGTACCACAAAGAATAAAACACTTAAAAATAAGTGGGGCAAGAAGAAGGGCAAGACTTGTACTCTAAAAACTATAAAACATCATTTGAAGAAACTAAAAATATTAATAATAGAAAGACATCCTATATTCATGGATTGGAAAATTTGATACTGTTAACATGACAGTATTCCCCAAATTTATCTATAGATTGAATACAATCTGTATGAAAACCCCAACTCGCTTCTTTGCAAAAATTAATAAGATGATCCTAAAATTCAACATGTGAAGAACCGAGAATAACTAAAATAATCAAAAAAACAAAATTGGAGGACTCTTATTTCCTGATTTCAAAAATTACTACAAAGCTACCATAATCAAGACAGTATAAGATAAACATAAGGAAAGGTATATAGATCAATAAAACAATTAAAAGTTCAGAGTCCAAGCCTTACATCTATGATCAATTGACTTCTGACAAGGTTTGTACAAGGGCACAAAATTAATTCAAACAGTCTTTAACAAATGATGCTGGGACAACCGGCTGGACATCTACATGCAAAAGAAAGTAGCTGCACCATCTCCTCACAGTATATATAAAAATTAACTCAGAATCAATCACAGACCTAAATGTAAGAGCTCAAACTATAAACTCTTAGAAGAAAATAAAGGAATAAATCTTTGTGACTGTGGGTTAAAAGGCAAAGCGTTCTTGGACATTTTGTCAAGGGACAAAAGAAAAAGTAGGAAACCCAACTTCATCAAAATTAAAAACTTTTACACATCAAATGATGCCATCAAAAAAGTGAAAAGAGGGGCACCAGGGTGGCTTAGTGGGTTAAGCCTCTGCCCTCGGCTCAGGTCATGGTCTCAGGGTCCTGGGATGAGCCCCATGTTGGGCTCTCTGCTCAGCAGGGAGCCTGCTTCCCGCTCTTTCTCTGTCTGCTGCTCTGCCTACTTGTAATCTCTCTCTCTGTGTCAAATAAAATATATAAAATCTTAAAAAAAAAAAAAGTGAAAAGAGGGGCTCATGGGTGGCTCAGTCAGTTAAGTGCCCAACTCTTATTTCAGCTCGGGTCCTGAGATCACTCAGTGTTGGGCATGGAGCCTGCTTAAGATTTTTCTCTCTTGGGGCGCCTGGGTGACTCAGTGGGTTAAGCCACTGCCTTCGGCTCAGGTCATGATCCCAGGTCCTGGGTTCGAGCCCCACATCCGGCTTTCTGCTCAGCAGGGAGCCTGCTTCCTCCTCTCTCTCTGCCTGCCTCTCTGCCTACTTGTGATTTCTCTCTGTCAAATAAATAAATAAAATCTTAAAAAAAAGTTTTCTCTCTTCCTCTCCTTCTGCCCTCCACCCCCCAAAAAAGTGAAAAGACAACCCCCAGAATGGGAGGAAATATTTACAATCACATATCTAATAGGGGACTCTAAAGTACTCTTACAACTCAGTATAAAAAGATAAATAACCCAGTTAAAAAGTAGGCAAAGAATCTATATAAACATTTTGCCAAAAAAGATGCACAAACAGCCAATGAGTACAGAAAAGATGCTCAACACTGTTAGATATTGGAGAAATGCAAATCAAAACCAGGAGATGTCACTTATCATATCTACTAAGATGGCTAAAATCAAACAGAGAGATAACAAGTGTTGCTAAGGATGTGGAGAAACTGAAACCCTCATACACTCTTGGTAGGAATGTAAAATGGTGCAGCCACTTTGGGATAAAGTTTGACAGTTCCTCAAAGTGTTAGAAATAGAGTTAACATATGACCCAGCAATTCCACTAGATACATACCCAAGAGAAATGAAAACACATGTCCACACATAAACCTGAACAGGAAGTGTCCGTAGCAGCATGAATCATAATAGCCCCAAAGTGGAAATAACCCTAACATCCATCAACTGAACAAAATATGGCATATCCATGTAGGAGTACTAACTGACAATAAAAACGAATGAAGTACTGATACATGCTACAACATGGACACGAACAGAGGCAGTCACAAAAGACTACAGACTGTATAGTTCTAGTTATATAAAATGTCCAGAATAAGCAACTCTACTGAGACACAAATTAGATTACCAGATTCCTAGGACTAGAGGGTGGAATGGCAAAGGAATGTCAATGGGTTCAGAGTTTCTTTGGGGGTGATGAAATGTCCTAAAAATTGGAGGGAGGCAACAGTTGTACAACTCTGTTAATATACTAAATACTAAACATCATTGAATCCTAGACCCTTAAAATGTGTGAATTGTATGGCATGTGAATTAGACCTCAATAAAACTGTTAAAAAATAAAAAAGGGATATGGCTCAAAGGCTCAGAGCAGGAGCACTGTCCTCCAATTCCTACTAAAATGTTCTACTACACCACAGACTTACATTTCAGAAAATGCTTTAAATAGTCTCTTATATATATCACTTGTAGGGACATGTATTTCAGAGAGGTGTAGGTCTCACCATCACATCAATTTAGGATTTTAAATTTCTCTTGAGGAAGCCTATAATGTGCTAGATAGAGTCTATTTACAGAAAAAGGTGAAAAAAATGACATCACTCCTCTCTCCTCCAACAGACACAGAGAATTTAAGAACCAGCCTAGAGACAGGACAATGAGCAAGCTCTAAGCTTTGTTCTTGTTTGGGGAGGAGAAGTTGTTTTTTTCAATGCTAATTTTTAACATTTGACTTCTTTCAAGACCTCCCTCACACATTCCCCTGTTAAAACTATCTCGTTGCTGCTAAAACTCCTGGAGAAGCCAAGGAGGCCAAGAAGCCTAGGAAACAAACCGGCTAGCTTCCTCCAGACTACGCTCGGTGGAGGTCTTAAGCCCTAGTCCCCACAGCAAACCAGAGCACCCAAAGCAGAGCGGATATTCCATTGGTGCCCCGCCATGCGGGGCCAGTGTGTGACACATAAAGGACTTCCTTCTCAACTGATTATCTTTTACATACAGAAAAAGTACATGTAAGTAGTGGTAAAGCTGTGCAGCTCTAAACCAACAGCTGTAAAGGATTAACATTTGTTCTTCATTTGACCTTTTCCCTTTGAAGAGCTCTCCTCCCTCAAATGTATGGCTTGGTCTTGCCCTCCCACCCCCACCTCCCCTGTTTGAATCCAAGCTTTAGGAGGGAAATAAGTGTGATTCTGGCACTTGTGCCAACCCCTTCCTGCTAAAGTGATCTGACCTGAGGAGACTGTTAATAAGGTACATATTAGCATTTAGGCATGTGTCCAAAATTCGAGGTTTTTTTTTTTTTTCCAGCTTTACATCTGAATTCCCAGTCAGTCCCTCTGATTACCCCAAAGCTGAAATGTATTTTATATATGTACATTCTTAGCCACTTAGTCAAGGGCACAAGCCTTAAAATAGAGTAGAAGTGGACAGACCTATATTGCCTGCAGGAGGGATAACAGTACAAGCAGGCCTTTTCCAGGAATGCTGGGTAGAACCTCAGGGTATAGGCTGTAGAACTCACATTCCCCTGACAACCACTGGGCCCCCAGGTCACCCAGAAGCATGAGAATAAGGAGGGGATTCCAAGTGAGTGAGTCAAGGCAGGAAAATGCGGAACATCCTCTTAGCTATGCCATAATTTTAAGATGTCACTACTTAAAGCAAAAAAACATCAACACCCAACACCCTCTCCATACCCACACCCACCCCTGACCAAACCCAGACGGCAACAAATAAACTGTCCAAACTTCCTCCTCCCCCCCCTCCAGGAAAAAAAAAATTAAAAAATTAAAATTACCAAGTAAAACACTCTCAGGAGCTGCAGAAGGGTGCAGGGGCAAGTTTAGTAGTTTTTTGCAAGAGACAAGGCGCCAGATGCCATTTCTCCTGAGATAAGCTTCTAACTCCTGACGAGGCTTACTGCAAAATATGACTCCATAGTTAAAGAATAATCTGGAAAGCCACTTAATAAGCTGAAAAAGCTTATACTAAGGATAAAGAAAACATTTCAAATGTCCAAACCAGCTTGTTATGCTGTTTTACTTAAAGAGATCCAAACTCTACTCTGAAGGCCAAGATCACAATTTTGTAAGAGGGAGGGGCCCACCAAACATGAGTGTCTGACCACCAGGCAGCCAAACCTCCTTCCCAGAAACCCATCCAACAATGAATATGTCTTCTCTTCTCGCTCCTGAGATGCCTTGGAGTTTCAGAGCCATCTGGATTTGTTCAAGGTTACATTTCAAATACATTAGAAATCACCCACCACAGACAGAAACTGTGGAAGGCCCTCCCTGTAGGACTTTTCCTCCATCCTCAACCCCTGCAGCAGGAGGAGCAGAGAGAAAGAGCACGTGCTAACAGATGGGACTCCTCTGAGAGATGTGAAATTGTGTAACTTCACCCCATTGCTGCCAAACAACCAGAATGTACATCTCTTCAGAAATAATTACTGGAGAATTCAAAATACCAACTGCCTCTCTCACAAAGTAGCAACCACCCACACAGGAGCTGGGAGCTGATGCAGGATAAAGGAAAAGAGAAATGAGCCTCCAGACAGAGCAACAGCAGCCGATTCACCAGGCACATCAGATGCCTCCACAACAGGTCAGGGACCCTGGTTGAAGACCATGTTATTTCTCTTGTCTCTTCTGCTCCTGCAGTCTAAGAAAAGGGGCAAAAGGAAGGGGTGGGTAAAGTAGCCAAGAGGCCCCAGGGGAAGAGAATAATAAAAAAGTTTGAAGTCTTTGAAATCATACCCTTTGGTATAAGTTTTTTTTAAGAAATAGAAAACAGTTTTATGCTAGTCAGCCTCCAAGATGGCCCACAGTGAGGGTGCCATTTACCAGGTGAGATGAATCCCATCTCCTGGCAATCATGCCGTTGGACTGACCCGTGGAACCAAAAAGATATCGTGGAAATAACTGTGACTTCTGAGGCTAAGTCATAAAAGACATTACAATTCCCTTGCTCTTGGATCACTCACTCTGTGGCTAGTCAGCTGCCATGCCAGAATACTCAAGCAACCTCATAGACAGAGAGGTCCGTGCACATGATAAAGAACTTGCCAGGCAGGAGTGAGCTACCTGAGGATAAGTTCTTCCAGCCCCAGTCAAGCTCTTAGATGACTACAGTCCCAGTCAACACTGTGCCTTCTCACAAGTAACTCTAAGCCAGACCGCCCAGCTAAGCTGCTCCCCAGATTTCAGGCGTATAAAAACTACGTGAAATAATATTTATTGTTCTAAGCTGCTAATAAGTTTTGGAGTAATTTGTTATGCAGCAATAGATAACTAATACAGGCCTCTTAGAAACTCTTCTTTCTATCCCAAAATAGGTGCAGAGTCCCAGGAGACTGCAAACATCTCTGCACGTACCTCTTCTTACCCACACACAACTCACAGGTGGAGAGAGAAACCAAAAGCTACTAGTGAATATGTCCCCTTCCTCTTAATTTCTCACTGATGAGCTGAAGCGAAGCATTAAGGGTGCAAAATGTTTTCAACAGAGCTGCTTACCCAGTAACGTTTTTTTTCTTTCCTGTGTTGCTGGCTCTGTGTCTAAATTTTGCTACTAACTCCTGATATTCAAAATTCCTGAAGTACATTTTTTTATTTCACGTATTATACATGCCAAATTAATAAATGTGGAATATATATCCCCAATTGACCTTTTTTTTTTTAAGTTACTTTCACTTAACAGGGTACTTTTGAAGGATGTTCTCTCCCCATCATACACTCTTGTCCTGGCAACATTTTAAGAACCTTTATTTCCTCTGGTAAGTTTTCTCTTTAATCAGTGAAGAGAGAGAATCACGGATGCCCTGGGGAGATAAGCTATATAATATGTCCCATAAAGCTCTCGAAGTGCAATCTTAAAAGTTGAATTTAAGACCCCACTCTACTATGAGCAGTAAAGACGCTAGCCTTGATTTCCCAATCTTTGGAATGGAGATCACATGCATCCTATCTCATAGCATCAATGTTCTAAATATCAAGTAAGATGCTGAAAAGAAAAAAAAAAAAAAAAAGCCTACTTGCTTCCAATCCACTCAACATCAGCTGACGCAGAAAGCCAGGTGGTCTGCTAGGGGAGAGTCTTATGGTGGGAAAGCTGGAGATCAACAATATACTGTTATATTTCTGGCAATGACATGGGAAAGAGCGTACCTGGACTGGCTAGGAAAATATGTTTATCTGCCAAACAGAACTGCCCGGTTACATTTTTTCATTTGTGAAATAATGAAATACCCACTTGGCCATTAACAATCTAACCCCTGGAGATCTGATCATGTTTGTGGAAACTCATAAAATTAGGTTCACATACAAGCAAAGGTGAGGGTGAGATCAAAACTTACAAGCAACAATCCCTTCCTAGACCCAATGCTAACAGTTTTCAAGCAGTTCGGCAACCCTCATTTATCACATCCCCACCAAAATGGCTGTTTTGTTCTGGGGTGATAAACCAGGATCTTCCCATCACTGACCTGAGGTTAGGAGATTTCAATGAACTGGTTTATGCTGCCAGGACTTCCTATGAAGGGTGTTACTCCCCACTTGAAAAAGACACTACAAGTACTCTTTCACCTAAATGTTTAATTGGCTTTAGACCACATCCATTTCTTTTTAAGTGGAACATCTAATGGCAGCAACACCATTTTGGAAGGGTTGTCCCCAGCCGGACACATACACCCGATGCCTTCAACCACCACAAATTGTCAAACTAAGCTAGCTCGCTTTGTTTAATGCTCTGGTAAGCCCCAAACCGGGGAGTACAAGTCTGAAATCAGTTTAATCCTTACAACATTTCTCAAGAAGATCTTGAATTCACTGTTCGTTTTGAAAGAAAAATACTTTGTAGTTATTAAAATGTTTACTTTCAGCAGGCAGACTTTTCCCCACCCCTAAGTTTTTTATTTTCCCCAAGAAAACTTTCTCTTTGGGCAGAACACCATACAGAAGCTCTACATGGCTCATTACACTGATATAAATAAAGCAACAAAGAAACATGGCCCTGATCCCTAAAAACGTATCTGGGGGGAAAAACAGAATTGTACCATGCCGCTGAAGTTTTCAAGCTTTAAACATCTCACAGGGCTATAATACAAAAATTTAAATTCAACTGTGAAAGAGCCAATTACATCAAAAAATAAAAAATAAAAAGATTGGGATGGTTTCAGGTATTGTTGAAGGAGCCATGGGGTTGAACTATTAGACTAGGTAAGATTAAGGGTCCTTATTAGTCCCATTATTTCTAGGAAATTCTACTAAAGCCATCCCTGTGGTAGGGACAGGGAGAGGATGTTAAACTAAATTCTTAGGAGAGCGATACTCATGGATTCGACTGGAACACTTCAATAAGTACTTAATGAAAAATGTCTGCATACTATTTTCTTATACATGTAACCCAAAGCCTTAGAATCAAAAACCTAAGGCTCACATTTTAACAAGATTTGCATTCTAGGTCTTAATATATGCATAGTCTGAAACAATCCAATAAATATACCATTTCAACCTTACAATATATACTAAAAATATACCACATCACCCATCAAATAAATTCTGAAACACCCAATTAAAACCATTAAATGAAATTAAAACCATTAAATTAAAACAATTAAGAAACACTTAAAGGGTGGGACGCCTGGGTGGCTCAGTTGGTTGAGCAGCTGCCTTCGGCTCAGGTCATGATCCCAGCGTCCTGGGATCGAGTCCCACATTGGGCTCCTTGCTCGTCGGGGAGCCTGCTTCTCCCTCTGCCTCTGCCTGCCATTCTGTCTGCCTGTGCTCGCTCTCTCTCCCTCTCTCTCTCTCTGACAAATAAATAAATAAAATCTTTAAAAAAAAAAAAAAAGAAACATTTAAAGGGTAAAAATTTAAGATCTATATATTTGTACTTATACTAAATGATTCCCAAACTCTCTTCATTCTTTCCTAATTTCCTTTATTCATAACTCCTTGGATCTTTTAGTTAATTGAAAATCAGGTACACTGACAGACCAATGACATCTGTGTTTTGCAAGGGAGGCTAATAGCCAGCCAGCCTAAACCAGTCTTACCCTAAAGCCTTACCTGACCATACAGGCCCACACTAATGGCACCTGGCACCATGCTTCATCATTAATTAATCATGGATAGCCTTGCTGCTTTCCTTTTATTTAAGATTTTATTTATTTATTTGACAGAGATAGCACCAGAGAGGGAACATAAGCAGGGGAGTGGGACAGGAAGAAGCAGGATTTGCCATGAGCAGAGAACCTGGTGGGGCTAGATCCCAGGACTCTGAGATCATGACCTAAGGTAGAAGCTTAACGACTGAGCCACCCAGGCAGCTGCCTTGCTGCTTTCTTTATAAAGTTATCCCAAATTACTTAGGCTTTAGATTTTTATCAAAATTGTCTTAAGTGTGGATCTAGGTCAGCAAACATTTTTGTCATGAGCCAAACAGTTAATATTTTAGGCTTCTGCAGGCCATTCTCTGTTCCAAGTACTCAGCCTTGCTATTTCAGGGGCTCCTGGCTGGCTCAATAGATAGAGCATATGACTGAATCTCAGGGTTGTGAGTTTGAGCCCCACAGCGGTTGTGGAGCCTACCTAAAGACAAACAGAAACACCTTGCTAATTTAGTGTAAAAACAGCCATATGAGACAACACCTAAATGAGCAAGTGTGGCTGCATCCCCATAACACTTTATTTATGGGCCCTAAAATTTGAATTTCATATAATTTTCACACAGCACAATTTTTTTCAACCATTTATAAATGTAAAAATAATTCTCAGCTCTCAGGCATAACAATAATTGGCCACAGCAGGAAGCAGGCCACATTTGGTCTATGAGCCACAGCCTGATTCCTGATCTAGACTACCAAAGTGTGTCAACAAACTACTTCACATTCCCCCCAGGCCTCCAGCAGTAAATATCAGCAGATTGATCCTGTTTATCTTTCCTTCTATTTCAGGGGAACTATCCTATGTCTTCGAAATACTGAGGCATCTAATTAACACATCAAACAGGGTAGATTTAACTAGTTGTTCCAAGGGCATATGAGAGCTTCAGCATGAATTAAGATTTTCTTTCTCAAAAAAAAGTAACAACCTATAAATGAAGGTCTGTGTGTGGTAAGGAGACTTCTAGTAGCAGAGGACATTCACTTTTAAAATCTAAAACGATGGACAAAACCACAGTCCACCAAAAAAAGGCGGGGGGGGGGGGCGGGGGGGGAGGGGGTATGAACCAAAGATTGAACCTTTTTCAGAAGTCCTCTCACAGGTGATGTCTCCTCACTGACACAACCCCAGACAAAGAGAAGGAACAGTAATAGCAGCTTAAACAGTCTTTGTTGGGGAGGAAGACAGATAGAAAACACAGAATTACCAGCCCAAATATTACAGCCACTACTCTAGTATTTTCAAGGCACTTCTTTGGTTCAAGTTTTATTTTAGCAGTTAGTCTGAAACCAGCTTCTATCTGTGGCTTAAAAAAATCTCCGCAAGGTCATCTACCTTTTAATATCTAGAATGGCATATAACTCTGTCTCCAGAAGCATTATACAGAGTTCAGATACTATAAGTTCCCCCCAAAAAACTTCCAATAAAAAGAAAATTAGGGGCGCCTGAGTGGCTCAGTGGGTTAAAGCCTCTGCCTTTGGCTCAGGTCATGATCCCAGGGTCCTGGGATCAAGCCCCGCATAGGGCTCTCTGCTCAGCAGGGAGCCTGCTTCCCCCTCTCTCTCTGCCTCTCTGCCTACTTGTGATCTCTGTCAAATAAATAAATAAAATCTTAAAAAAGAAAAAAAGAAAAAGAAAATTAACTTCAAATAGACATAGAAAATCAACTTCAAATGTTTCCCTGTGTTCCAAGAATCAGATGGAGTTTGGTGGGCCACAGGTATGGGATATAGGATACAGCCCATACACTGGAGGACCATTATATATAGAAAACCAGGATCTTTTACATATGTTAACTTCAATCCCTGACTAACAACTCATAAATCATCCCTCCAGAAGATATAGTCTTATATAAACTACCTGCTGCCCTACCACATCCTGACACCACAGAAATATGAAAGACCACGTCCTGAAACCACAGAAATATGAAAAACTAACTTTGTCAAGAGCCAAACGATTAACAATTTCAGGAGAAAGAGGACCATCCAAGCCTAGAAATTAAGACTTCAACATGAAACAAGTCTCTAGTAATTTTTGTCCACTGATACCGTTCCTGGTTAGACCTGTGCTTTGGTAGTATTTTTGTATTTACTGTGCATGTATACCAAGGCCATCAACAAGACTCTGGACTAAGTCTCCTTCTACAAGTTGGGCAGAAGTTCTCAAAGGCAGGATACTACCAGGCTAATATGCAATCATCCTATTATTTAAAGATTCTAAATTGAAAGTCTTCTTAATACGGAGTGGTAATTTCCCAGATTGTACATCCTTCCCTCAGCCCCTGCCAAAGACATGGCCTTCAATCACGATCTACTACTCCACAGGGCTTCCCTGGTCCAAGACTCTCTAAAAGAAAACCTTTTAGAGAGAGTAATAAATAGAGTATGAGCTAGAAGTTACCAAAACATATTTAAAAAAAAAAAAAAAAAAAAGAGTCAGTGGCACAGGAAGGACCAAACAATTGGGTCTCTATTGCTCTGGGGGCCTGAGCCATACAGGCCTCTACGCAATTAGCGAAGAATCTGTCAAGATGAATCAGACTAGCAGCTGACAGAATGGTGAGGAAGGGGCTGCCCAAGCTGAGGGCAATTTAAAGAGACTTTCAAACAGCTACTTAACATGTCTGGTGAGCATATTTAAATTTGATGGGAAAGCTTCAAAATAGTTCTTTCCAGCTTTCAAATCTCCTTTCTGATCTGCCGTCTTAAGAGAGAAAAAGGGAAGCTATGAAGAAGTGCATCTTCTGTGTTGTGAGGCTCAGTGCCACACTCGAGTGCTCCAGTACATAAACTTGCCTGTTCCCATGCAGTCTCTTCCAAAAACAATAATGAAAAGCAACCAGGATGAGCTCAGGATATGGCTAAATTTTCAGCAGGGGAAGAGCAGTAGAAAGTTCCCGATTCAAAGCAAAATCAACTCACAAAAAGTGGGGATCATTTCACCAATAATTCCAGCTCCACAGCGAAGTCTATCACAAAGCACCTGACTTCCCTAAGCAACCTGGGAGGAAGTCACGAAGCCATAATATACGGTAACTGCTAGAAAAAAAGTCATCATTAGGTCAAAAACTAGTTAAGAGAATAACTGAAAGCTGGCTCTATCCACCATCGTAGGGTGACAGTGACAGATAATGGAAAAGAGAAAGCGCTCAACAAGGACATACGTGCTAGAGTCCCTTCTCCAGACAGCAGCTACTTACTCTTTGCAAAGGGATGTCAAAGCATGATGTCTCTGCTCAAAGCCCTCTGCTGTGGGTTAAACTGTGTCCCTCAAAAAGATATGTTGAGGGGTTCCTGGGTGGCTCAGTTGGTTAACTGTCCAACTCCTGATTTCGGCTCAGGTCATAATCTCAGGGTGGTGAGATCAAGCCCTGTGTGGAGCTCTGGGCTGACGTGGAGCCTACTTAAGATTCTCTCTCTCCCTCTGTCCCTTCCCACCTCAAGCACTCGCTCTCTCTTTAAAAAAAAAAAAAAAAAAAAAGATATGTTGAGTTCCTAACTCCCCATACCTGTGAATATGACCTTATTTGGAAATAGTACCTTTGCAGATGTAATCAAGTTAAGATGAGGTCATACAAGATTAGGAGGGTCCCTATATCCACTGACTGGTGTCCTTAAAAGAATGTCATGTGAACACACAGAAACACACAGCAAAAGCCTGTCATGTAATGAAGACAGAGACTGAAATTATGCTGCCACAAGCCAAGGAACACCAAGAATTACTAGCAACCACCAGAAGCTAAAGGAGACAAGAAAGGATTCTTTCCTAGAACCTTTGGAAGGAACATGGATGGCTCTGTGGCTCTGCTGACACCTTGATTTTGGACTTCCAGCCTCCAAATCTGTGAGAGAATACATTTCTGTCATTTTAAGCCATTACAAAATGTTCCAGACTTCCCTTTATCTGGCTAACTTCAGCTCCTACTGTTCTCTCCCTAGTCACTCCACTCAAGCCACACTAGCCTCTTTCCTGGTCCTCAAAACCCTCCCACCACCGGGCCTCGCCCCATCCCAGGATGGTCCTGCTTCAGGCCTTTGCAGATACCATTCACTCTGCGGAAAGGGTTCCCTCCCCAAGAATCTGCAAGGCTGTTCCCTCAATCTCCCCTCAGGGCTCTGCTCAAGTTCCCTTATTGGCAAGGCTCCCCTAATTACCCTTCAGCATCTCTATTCCCACCCCATACACCCTATTCTCCTTCCACTGCTCTATTTTTCTCCATAATACTTAAGACAAGCTGACATAAATATCTTGCTTAACCTTTAAAAGATCCATCTCCCTCCATAATGTTAGCTTAGTGACAGCAAGACTTTTTCACTGCTGAATCACAGCGTACTCTATTAAGTGGATAAACAGATTCTATCAGGACAGGTGAAATTTTACTCGAAACTGGCTGAGTGACAAGAAAGGTTTCTACTAATTAAATGGAACAACAGAAGCTTTTGTAGACGAAGGGCAGGCTCAAGGTTGAGCTCTGAGGGGGCTAGGAGACAATCTCTGTGCCAGGTTTTCTTAGGTAGACTGAGAAGCTCACCACCATTCCTGTGTAGATGAGGGGAAAGGTGAACAATTTCAAAGATTCCTTTCTATCTAAATAAATCAACTCTTACCTATAATTTTTGTCCCCAGCCACACACACACCCCTGGAGAAAGTGATTTAGCTTCAGAAATAGCCAAAGCCAATTTAAACATACCTCCCTCCACCTCTGCATTACCACACATATTTTTGGTTTGGGGGAGGCTGGGGGGAAGGGCGCAGCAGGAATATCTGATAATGATAATTTCATCTTGCAAATACACAAACTACTTAGGAAGAAAGCCTCTGACCACCACATCCCTAAAAAGCAAACAAAAACATTTCAAATAAGCCAGAAGCTTTAAAACAACTTTCCTAGTAAGTACTCAATCCAAAGCTTTTTAAATGGCCTGAAATTAACACTCCTCCTTTCCTCATTTACATCTTCAAAACTTTAAACAAAAGAGACAGAAAATCAAAGTCTTTCTTTACCTTGGGTTTTGGCCCCTGGTCCTGCCAATCCTAGGGATGAATCACAGGATTCCTTGAGAGGTGATCTGATTGGTGTTTCAGCTTCAGGGGTCTCAAAATTACCTTCAGAATCCGAGCTGCCAAGGGGGAAAAATGAGGAATTACCACTTTCAACGGTATTTCCGACACCCTTTACAGTCTACGTATGGACAGAGGCTAAAGTCCAGCATTTTTGCCTAACTTTACAACCCACTAGTCCCAGCAGGGACTGGCCTGTGGGAGCTCACCATGGGGTTTTCTTGCTGGGCCCTTCTGGGCCTTCTGCCTGACATCCCGTCTCCCTGATATTCCTCCATCCTCCGGAGCTTTTCTCCGTCACGATTTATTTCCGAGGTCATCCTTTCTTCTGATATCCCCCCAAGAACGCTTTTCCACAGACTCCTTTTCTAACAAGAACCCCTTCTCATTGGCTTAAAAAATTAAGATTGCCCCCTCCTCCTAAAAATTAAGTCAGCTCTCGCCACGATCCCTTTTTCTTAGGCAGGCCTCTACCTGTCTGGAACTCACTCCGCCCCAAGCTGAGAATACGGTCACCTGCTTTCCTCAGTCACTCAGTGACAGCTCAGCAAAGACCACCATTTCTCACCAGCTGCCAGGGACCTGTCATCACGCGACCTTCTTTACCAAGGCTGCATTTTCGGGACACACAGGGACACCAGGAGGGCCTAGGAGCGACTTCTTCCCCACAGGGAGGGCCCCAAGTTCTACGGGTGTGATCAGTGACACTGTGTGTGTAGGGGCGGGGGCGCGGGGCTCAAAGCTTAAGAGAAAGTGACTGAAGCAGACCGGGATGCGGAAAGACTGCAGATGCCGGGTTAGGTTCTGAATCGAGCTCATACTGAAACGGGGGAAAGGTAACACCGGACAGAACATCCTGAACTTTCGAATGCACAGCGGGGCCCCTGCTACGGGTAGGGACGCAGCGTTGCGATGATAATGGTTACGCGGCTGAGCGACCACACACACGCACACAGAATGAGCCGCAGATGGATGGATGGCAGCACGTCTGCATCTCGGCAGGGATGCGTGTACTTGCCTGAAACTCAAGGATTTGGTCTCGGCTTGCGAGTCCTCCTCCTCGGGGTCGCCCTCTGGCCCTCCGGCTTCGTCCTCTCCGGCGCCCCCGCCGCGCACCGCGGACCAGGTCCATTTCGCCCACTGCACTGGGGACAGTATCTGCCAAGGGCTGAACGCCATGAGCGCGGCTCCTCTGGCTCCAGCTCCTAGGAGTAGGGGAAGGGGGAGAGCCTTTTTTCCTTTTCAAAATGGAGGGAACGGGTGACAGACGCCTGTAAGCGTTTCCAGCGGAGGCGCGGATGTGGTTAAACGAGCGCCGTCGGGGGCCCGGGTGGAGCGCTTCCTCTCGGCCGGCAGGCAAGCCGCTTCCTCCTCGTCCTCCTTCTCGAACGGTGTGGTCGCGGCCACCCCCGCGCCGGCGACTCCCGCGGGGAAGATGCCTCTCCTGGGGCCTTCTCAGGGCCCGGCCCGCGGCGCCGGGCGGCTCGGGTCTCGGGGTCTCTGGCTCCCGCCTCCCGGCCGGCGGGGCGCGCATCAGCTGCCGCGGGAGCCGCGCCCCAGGAGCCGCCCCCTTGGACCGTACTATTAGCGCGCGCGGGCGGGGGCGGCGGCGGCGCCGGGCCTTTGAAGTCCTCGGCGGGCCCGCCCGATCCCCCCGCCGCGGCGCCACTCTGGTCGCGCCCGGACTTCGGGAAGGGGGCTGCCGGGCTGCGACTCCGGCGGGCAGAGCGCCCCAGCGCCCCCAACAGCTCTGTCAGCTGCAGAAGCCGGGAAGATCCTTTTTCTGGGTCCGCGCACGCTGGACTTTTTCTCCTTCCCTTCTTATTTTTTCGTCTTGCTACTGTGACTTAATGGCGTTGTAACATTGAACCGCACAGAAGTGAAGCCCCGTATTTAAAAACACACGCGCGCGCGCGCGCGCGCGCGCGCACACACACACACACACACACACACACACAAACTTTGAGGCCGCTGTTGCCTGAGGTTTCTCTCTCTCCCTGACATTAACAGCGTGGAAGATTTCAGCCTGTTCACCTCCGACCCTGTCGCTCCCAGGATTTGGAGATTCCTCAGCAACGCTACAAGAGTAGCCAAGCGCTGGAATTGTAGGTGTTTTGTCCCTCCCCAAACCGCAGTCGTGGGCGCTCTGGGGCCAGGTCTCTGATAAAGGGTGCTCAATTACCCTGTGAAATTATAGCCTGGTCGGTTTCCCATTCTCCTTTTTTGAGGCTTTCTCTTCATAACTTCTAAGCCTCTGATTTCTGACTTCGTCTGCTGCTTCAGAAGTATGCCAACAGGCCTTGTGAAGGCAGCCTTCAAAATAAAAACCCTCTTTATGTTGGAAGGCAGAGGAACATAGCAGAGCTCTCCTCGCATTTTCTTCATTTTCCATATAGGGATCGCTCGTCTCAGAATTTCCAGTGCACCAAGGAAGCCGGCTCCACAAACCACAAACACCAGGCTTCACCATCTCCTTGCCTGGGTAGGGCGTTTCTTGTACTATTGGAATTTCCCAGAGTTGAGGTGAAACTGTGAGGTGACTTCAGCTTCTCACAGAGAGAGCAGCTCCAGAATTTAGGAACAAAGTTATGCTGAAACTGCAGGAGGCCGCCCATCTCCCCTGAAAGAGCTTGGCACCGGCGAGGAGTCATGACTGTATCACACATTCGATAACAAACACAGAAGCAAAAAGAAGGCAAGATAAGGCATGGCAAGTAGTCTTACCATAACAGAAGGGCAGAGGTTTGCCTGAAGTCTAGATAAAAGGGTTGGGGATGTCAGGATGCTTTAGAATTCACCCAGCTCCTTCCCAGAGAGAAACACAACTGTCATGACTGTTCTAGAGGCAACAACAATGGGAAGCAAGCAGGAGTCTTTTTTTTTTTTCTTTTTGCGTCCACATGAAATACATCACACTGTTATCCGATTTTTTGTATTTTTAGGTTTATGGCTCACCATTTAAACATTCAGGTGGTAAGGTCCCCTAGGTTCCTGGATTTCACACAAGTGTTCTGTAACCTGGAAACCATATTACCCCATGTAAATCAGTAACTGGCATAACCTGGATCCTGTTCATTCTTCTTCCTGAGTAGTTCTCAAATCTTTTCAATCCTCTGCATCCCCATTGTAACTAACATATAGATCCCACACTGTCCATTTTTCATAAGTTTTCTGTAAATGTCTTCCAACTGGTTCTACCTCTGAGGGTTTTCCCACCTGGGGTCACCCCACCAGACTAATAGGTGACTTATGCTCTAGTCTTGCTGTTCCTGCTCCTTTTTGCTCCCAGCCCTTTGTATTCCTTGCCATAAACAGTACAGAATTGGTTCTGAACTTTTGATATAGCCCAGAATCATCTGGGGTGCTTCTTTAAAAATACTAATCCAGATTACCAGCAGAACCTGGAAATCTATTTTTACCAAGTATCTTGGGGAAATTTTTCCACGGGATAAATTTGGAAAACAATAACTAGCTTGGACTGACTGATTGCTGCTTCCGGAACAATTTCCTTTTTGCCTGCAGAGTTTTGCACATTCCCCTCCCCCTTATCCCCGACCTGGAGCTCCCAGACCTTGACTGTCCAAACTTCCTTCATGACCCAGCTCAAGGGTCTGCTCTGGAAAAACAGGCTGATTTCTACCCCCATCTACCATCTCTATACCCCAAACGTTAATAGAAACCTTTATTGTGGCCCTTAGATGGTTTTGAAAGGGGGCACTATTAATAGTTATACCAGACAGCAGGCATAAACCAGGATGTCCCCAAGATGTAAAGTCACCCTACACTTCACACATGATATATAATGTATTTGTTTACATAGCTGTTCTCACTTCTGTACCATAAGTTTTTAAATTGCAGGGACCATTGGTTCATCTTTTCTCTTTGCCAAATTTTCAACAATAAAAACATAGTCTTTTTAAATTGCAGAGACCACATCATATTTGTGATTTATTTTTATTTCTCCAGACATTAGGACATGGCCACATACTTAGTAGGTGGTTCAGTAAATGAACAGAAGAGGAATATTCTAGTTTAGTAATAAATCTTATGAATTTGGCTAAGATGACATAAATGCCTAAAGCCTGACTCCTCCAGGGGAAATCAAGTTTTGGAACTAGCACAGAGTGGAACTTGGAGCAAGAAATGGCCCCCGTAAGATAAAGCCAGACCTATACAGCGATTTCTTGAAACTAGAGAAGCAAATGCCCAGGTTTCTGAACTCTGCTCCTCAACAAGCTCCTGGACTTAATGTGAACAACAATAAAGGAAGTAAGTACTCAATAGTTTGCATTTATTTCATTGTCTAGAAGTTCAAGTAATGAGGCTAACTGACATATCAATTTTCCTATAATTCTGGGAAAGAATGGGAAATGTTTGAAAACAGATATCTTAACCAAGATAAACCATTTTGCTGCTGTGTCCTCAGCATCACAGAGCAGAATGGCTGCAAACACATGACCACATAACCAAATGAGACGTATTTGTTTTGGAAATGACCGAAAGTACAGAAAGGGCCCCATCTGTTCTTTTCCCTCCTCTGCTTCTTGTCCTTCACAGAAGCTTTGGATCAACACACCCTGAAAATCTGAAATGTAACTCCTTTGAAACAGTCCTTAATTGTGGTGTAGCCAAGCCAGGCACATCCTTTGCCTATAATGGATGTTCCAGAGGGATCTGCAAGATGGGTCTCTACAGTTAAAAAAAAATAACAAGGGGCGCCTAGGTGGCTCAGTGGGTTAAAGCCTCTGCCTTCCTTCGGCTCAGGTCATGATCCCAGGGTGGGATCTAGCTGCAGGTTCTCTGCTCAGCAGGGAGCCTGCTTCCCTTCCTCTCTCTCTGCCTACCTGTGATCTCTGTCTGTCAAATAAATAAATAAAATCTTAAAAAAATAATAACAAAATAAAATGAAGGGTAAACAAACTCAAACAGGCAAACAACTAACCATTTCATAGCATAGCTATTCTAGTAAAGCCTGTAGGAATGGGTAGACGTTGGGGGCAGATGTAGTTGGAGCCTAATTGGTATGGATCCCATTTACCTGGTAAAAAGTTTAACTCAAGCTGAATTTCATCCTGTAGTGGCGGGGAGCAAACACCAGAACCTCCCTAGATAATGCAAGGCAGTGATGAGGCCGTGGCGGTAGCTATGCCATCTGGAGAAGCCTGCTGTGGCGAAGGGGCAGCCCTACCCAGTTCCTGATGCCCAGCATTGCCATTTAACAATCTTCCAAGAGAAACTCAGATTGTGGATTTCATAAGACATCTTCCAATGTTTAATGTTCTTACTAATTTTAATTGTTTTAAACCTTGAGGAGGCCAACATGGTGCTGGATCAAAACAAAGCCATCAGTGTGCCTGGTGGCCCAGGGAACCTAGATGGACAGAGGGGAGTCATCAGGCTTTGAGCAGGCTTTGAGCAAAAGTAACATTTCCATTTAGAAAGAACATTCTGGTAACAACCTGGGGGATGGGAGGGGAAGAGTCAAGACTGGAAGACCCAGAGAACTGCATTTCCCTGCCCCAAACCACCTAGAGAAAGCGGACGGCCTCTACCCCAGAGGGTAAAGAAGCAGAATCGGAATTTGTATCCTTAGCTTTCACTCTACTTGTTCAGGAAGCATCAGAGCTGTAAGCAATCCAAGCACGATGCAAACACTTTTACAGGGGAAGGACAGGAAAACCTACTGCTAAGGCAACTGAGTTTCTGACAGCCAGTAAAACGAGAAAGCATCTGCTCTGAGATTATGGGAGTGGAGGAGGCAGGGGAGGAGGGAAAGGCCAGCATGGTAAGAGAGCATTGGGACTGAAGTAGCCGCAGAGAAAACCGAAAGGTCAGGCAGGCAGGCAGACAAACCCGTCAATATATCCGTCTTCTCTCACAATCTAGGAATCTGGTGAGGAAGAGATACATCGAATTCAACTAAGATTATATGCCAGATGGATGATGTCACCAAAGTGGATGGGCAGCTTTGAAGCAGGTAGGCAAAGTACTGGCCCGGAGAACAGCAACTCAGTCGATGTGCCTCAGTGGAACCCTTGCAGAATGCCCCCCAACTCCCCAACCCTGCTTTTTGAGAGGCATCTGCTCATGGGATGAGGGTTCCAAGACATAGTGGGGAATTCCCCGCACCCGGTTACTCCATCAACCTGATCCTTGAATGCTCTCTCCTTACTCACTACAGGTCCTTGCAAGGTCCCTAAGACATAATGACTTGACAGTACTTTATATCAATAAAGTTGCATCTGATCCTTATAATCATTCTCTGCGGTAGTGGGGCAGGTCTTCTCATTCTCAGTTTGCGGGTGAGGTAGCTGAAGCAGAAAGGGCAACCACCTGCCTAACGCCTTATAGCTAACTGCCGCCAGAGCTGAATCTAGACGGCTAATCTGTCAGTACCTTCGGTGCACTATCACACTGGAAGAAAGCAGAATGTCCTTGCAGCCACTGGGTAGCCTGCCATTCCGTCAGCTGGACACTCCTCTCAATATACCGCTGCTGCAGTCCCTGCTTCCTGCTCACCTGGCATGAAAGCCGCAGACAAGAATACCTAGCCCCCCTCCACCCCCAATGCCAGCAGGAGTCCTGCTTTCCCGGCTGACCTCAGTCTAACCAGGCAACAACTGTGCTGATGTCTGCACAAGACAACATGGCCAACAAGAGCATCTGACATATTCAAATATGTTAACGTTACAGTCTGAACCTTGTGAGATCAGATTGTATTCTTACTTACAGGCTACTGTCATCTGTAGAATTACAATCATTCCTCCACTACCCAAACACACCCAAATCAGAATTTATATGGTGCATTTGCGCTGAAAATTATATCACAAAGAGAACTTCCTTTCTAATTTTTTAAGAGAAGAGCCAGATTTATGTCCATGGTTAGTACTCTTTTAGAGCTCCAGAAAGATTAAAACAGATTTAGATTGCATCTTTAGAGACTTGGCCAAGCTTCCCACCAAGGGCCTGCCCAGAGACCCTTGTCAAGGCTTTGCTTTGATGAATAATTCTTGTCAGGTCAACCCTCTGATCTATTCTGTTTTGTATCACAAAAGTAAAGTTTGACCTTCCCAGAAAGTATGCCATTCAGCCTAGGTCACAATCAGACTTATAGCAGAACTGCCATGTAGCAGAGTTATACTGTGTCAGCTTTCAGTGGGAGGTGGGAAAAAAAAATCTATTCTGTGATGTTTACACTGACCTAGCGTCATTGAAGAGCCGGTTCTTATGAAGTTCTCTCCCATCCCCGTCAGACAGCATGACTCTATGTTTATTGACTTTATGAGAAAGTTCACTTTAGCTCTACCCTGGGATGTAGAAGTATTAGCGAAAGAGTTGTTGAGTATGAAGGACAGAAACAGAGACAGGTCAGTCTATTCATTCTAAGTGAGGAAAATAACCCCAATATTATTCCTAATTCTTCCCACCAACAACCACAAATCAAAAGTTGAAAACAAGCCAAAAATAAGCACAAAAGATCCAATTAAAGCATTGAACTATCTTTAAATTTAGAAATATTTTCTATTCCAGGAGATACAAGTGGTTTTTCTGGCTAAACAGCATTATTGAAATTACAGAGCCTGTTAAATAGGTAGACCATCTTGTAAAATTATTGTTATTGATTTAGCACACTTTGTGTTCTATTTTTCTTAAAGATCTTTTTTTATCTATTTGAGAGAGAGAGAGAGAGAGCACAAGCAGGTAGAGGGGCAGAGGGAGAGGAAGAAACAGGCTCACTGCCAAACAGGGAGCCCAGTGTGGGTCTCGATCCCAGGACACTGGGATCATGACATGAGCCAAAGGCAGATTTTTAACTGACTGAGCCACCCAGGCCGCCCCTGTATTCTTCTACTGAACTTATATTCCTTTTCAGCAGATTAGGCATTAAGAAAAGTGGGCCCTCTGAATCAGGCAGCTTAACATGTTAAGCCTCAGACAAGAAAACCATCTGGAACCCTTGCTCAGTTGTTTACAAATTTAAGTTTCTAATAATGAATATTATTCCAAATTTGAGAGATCTACATTACCTCATGGTTAGATAGTAGGTAGAATCTAAGACTTGAGTTAAAGAGGATGAAGGAATTTAGGAAATTGCAATAGAAGTATTATTCTATTCTTCTCCTGTAGCCATTTTATTCCCTCTCCTCTATCCTACCTCCAAAATAAGTCTCCCAAATAATACACCTGGAGCACTAGAGCAATAATGACCCCGTGACCCAGGTTTTCTGATATCACCCTGATAGCAAATATTCTACCCATTCTACTTGTAAATACATGTCTCCATTTTCAATTGATGAAATACTGTCACTAAGAAGTTGGAAGATAACAGATTGGGATGACAGTTGGAAAGGACAGCAGAGATTGTGGGATGGTTAGGGAGGAGGATTTGTGGGAGGAGTATCCACCCAGAGAAAGAATAAAACCACAAATTCCAAAATAATTGGGATAACCACTCTACCTAAATCCTCACTTGGGGGGAATTTCATGACAGTAATTCTCTGTGACTGATAATCACAGTTTCTAAGAGAAAAAGATGGGAAAGTAAATAGCAAACTCCGTGACATGGCATGCAGCCTTCTGTTACTTCCAGCCTTTATCTTTTTAGAGCAAAAGTTCAATTGCCATATTTGGGTTCTGAAACCACATGTGTGTGAAAAGTGAAGGAAAATATGTCCTTTTACTTCTCTGTTACAGTATGAAGTGGGGAGAAGGGAAACCTGTCCTTTTTAAGTATGTTAAAATTTTTTTTTAAACTCCAAATGTTAACACATTGCTTATTTGCATCCCTAATATAAGCTAACCAACTAGCTAAATAAATGGAAGGACATTACAATGTTTCAAATTGGTAAAACTAAATATTTAAGATGGCAATACTACCCAATTAACTATTAAATCTAATGCAATTTCAATCAAAATTCCTAGGATTTTTTTTTTCTTGGGATTTGTCAATATTTTCCAAAAGTTTATTTAAAAAATAAACAGGTGAGCATATTTTAGATTCTTTTAAAAAAAGAGAGAGTCAAGAAGGGAATTAGGTCCACATGATATTAAGACACATTGATGACAAAATAGGCATATCCTTGCTCTGTGAAACAGAATGGAAAGCCAAGGGCGCCTGGGTGGCTCAGTGGGTTAAGCCGCTGCCTTCGGCTCAGGTCATGATCTCAGGGTCCTGGGATCGAGGCCCGCATCGGGCTCTCTGCTCAGCAGGGAGCCTGCTTCCCTCTCTCTCTCTCTCTGCCTGCCTCTCCATCTACTTGTGATCTCTCTCTGTCAAATAAATAAATAAAATCTTTAAAAAAAAATAAAAAAAATTTAAAAAAAAGAATGGAAAGCCAAGAAAAAGACACAAAATATATGAATATATTATATGATAAAGATGATGTTGTAATACAGTGGGGAGGAGAAGATTATTTAATAAGTAGTTGGGGAATAAGTGGTTGGCAATGGAGAAAAAGATCAAGTTAAACCTCTACCCCAGAGCATATACCAAGATAAATTCCAGATGGGTTAGAATGCTAAATAATAAAAATCAAACCACAGGGAGAAAACAATCCAGAAACAACAGAATCTGTCAAAGCTCCGTCAGAAGGATGACTGCCCAATCTTTCAAGTAATTAATGAAATCACACTCAAAATAAAGATTACAGATTTGGCTACAGAAGAAGAGTAAAGCTACTAAATGTTTGCCTTCAAATTAAAAGGCAAACGACAGGCTGGGGAAAATAATAGCAACCAAAAGCTAATATTGTTATTACCCAAGGAACTCATGAAAATCATGAAGATCATCAAAACCCCCGCAGAAATTAGCAATTATAACTACTTGCTGTGTCAGACACTAACTTAAGCGCTCTTTACGTGAATTATCTCCTCTATTCTCTACCTCTGGTCCCACAGTTTTGGAGGGTATTATTATTATAAAGAAGGTATTAGTATGACCTTAAAAAAAAAAAAGGTCAAGTTGACTACATTTTCAATGTCTAGAGTAGGGGCTTAGCAAGAGGGGTTTCAGAAGATTGTGACCTCTCTGAAATTATATGCAAAATTGTGTGTGTGTGTGTGTGTGTGTATTTGCACCCATCTCTCCCCACCTCATCCCCATATACCATCAAGTTCCACTCCAGAAACAATGCTTTAGGCCGATTAAAGATTAATTTCTGAATCTGAAAGTAGAACCAATAGATTCCCTTCCTCCAACAGTTAAAGAGAAGTTCTAACCAGAAGGGCCCTTACATGGAGAACACAAACCTTTCGGAGATGAACACAAGAAGCAGCAAGTTTGGGAGACATACAGCACAGTGCAGACACCTGTACTAGCGGGCAGTTGGTGGGTCTAATCTAAGCGACACTCTCATTACAAGGAGGCATTTGCCTGGGGAGCCAAGGTGCCATCAAAAAGGAGATCTTCCCCAGGGACTGCCCACTGACACACATGAGCATCCTCAAGGACACACCAAAGTGGGCCAGGATATCAAAAGTGCACTTTATGTGGGAGGGGCAAAAGAATTTGTTTTAACATGTGTCTCTTTGGGGTGCTCTCCTTTTGGGGTACTTCCCTTCCAAGAACCCATGTTGATGAGGTACACCAGACTCCAGGAGTCCCCCCGTGATCTGACATGTCCCTTTTTGTAATTTCAGTTACCTGCGGTCAGCCAGGGTCTAGATGCAGAAGATTCTCCTTAGACACTGTTAGAAGGTCAGTAGCGGCCTTACGCTGGGTCACAAGGTGGACGTCATTCACCTTGCTTCTTTTCATCACGAAGGCATTTTATCATCTCACATCATCACAAGAAAAAGGGTGAGTGTAGTACAGTAAGACATTTTGAAAGACTGCATTCACATAACTTCCATTACAGTATGGTATTATAATAATTTATTTTATGGTTAATTATCATTGCTAATGTCTTACTGCACCTAATTGATAAATTAAACCAAGTCATAGGTATGTATAGGAAAAAACATAGTATATATAGGGTTTGGTACTATCTGTGGTTTAGGAATCCACTGGGGTGAGTTTAGGCATCCACTGGGGGTTTATCTCTAGTGGGTAAAGAGGAAGGGGTTTATCTCTGGTAGGTAAAGGAGAACTACGGTGCTAGGTGGGGGCATTTTCCCATCTGCGAAAAAGTGGGAACAGTGGTAGGGCTCCGTGGTGGATGGTGTTGCCAAGGCCTGGTTCTGTGCAGCAGGAAGCTTAAGAATCTGGGGAGCTCTTTTTAAGAAAAATACAAAAGGGCCTTGTGAATACAATGCGAGGGCCTTTCTGAAGACCCTGCCGGGGACCTCCCAAGTGAAGGGTCCTGAAGTTTAAGCTGCATTAACGTCATGGTAAATTCAACTCTGCCCAGAGGGTGAAAGAAAGCCTCGTGTCTCTGGAGATTCCAGCAAAACATCAACTTGGTAAGTGAAAATATTGATCTATTGAAGGAAGGGGTCACATTGCCCTCCTCTAGCTTCCAAAAGGCATTGAAAAATTTTAACTGTTGGAAGTTCAATAAAGGGGTCAAAAGTTATCTTCTATACAATGTGTGGAACCTAACTCATGGTTCTATTGCTTCTGTACAAGTGTAAATACACACACACATACACATTTTAATTATGATAAAAAATAAATCTGTAATACTCAGGGGGAAGGAGGTGGGGAGAGGGGGGTGGGGTTATGGATATTGGGGAGGGTATGAGCTATGGTGAGTGATGTGAAGTGTGTAAGCCTGATGATTCACAGACCTGTACCCCTGGGGCTAATAACACATTATATGTTAATAAAAAAAAACAAACAAACAAAATTGTAATACTTCTCTAGCATCATGCACCTTCTGCACCCTTATCCTTTGGACTTCCACAGCCACGCCAGCAGAGTCTAACTTCCTCCCACAGCCATTATTTCTTTATTTCTTCTGGTAAAAGAGCCCCCTGAGTTTCCACTGGGCACATGGCCACCAAGCAGAGGCCACATTTCCCTGCCCTTTCTGCAGGCAGGAGTGGTCTTGTGACTTAGTTCTGGCCTGGGAGAAGTGAGCCAGGTGGCAGGTATGACTTTGGGGTGATGTCTTTAAAAAGAAAACTGCTGTGCTTGCCCCACGATGTGGGCTGGTGCTGAGCCAGCTTCTACTGTGTGGATGAAGACCACACTTGGGAGATGGCAGAACAGATGGATGGAGCCACGCCTGACCTCTGGACTGACATTTGGACCAGAAAGGCCTAGTGCCCTAGACCAACACACCTGAGACCTGTTATGTAAAAGGAATAAAAGGCCATTTTTGTGTTACTCCCTGCTGACTCTCCTGGTGATAAGCAACCTCACCTCCTCCTTACAATACAACTTGTTTTGGGGTGTTTGGCATCTTTAATTCCCTTAGATGGCAATATGGGAAGAACCTGCCTTCAATGTCATTCCACATCATTGTGAGAAAGATGACATTTGGGTTCTTTCCAAAATGCATCCTATATCAGAGTGGTGTCTTTTTTCTTAAAGCCAGAAAATTGTCCAGCCGTGAGACTCGAGCCTGCCATGTGGATGAGGTGGTCTAACTACCCTGAAAACAAGACTGGGCCCACCCTTCCCTCTCCTGTGATGATCCGAGTTGTAATACCACCTTTCTGGAAATTAGGCAGTCATGTCTTTAAACATGGCAGGTGTGGATGAAAAGCTAAAAGGAAATGGAAGTCAACACTCGGTCTTCCAGGCAGAATGGATTTGGATATTGTATGAAGGATACAGTCTCTGCTTGAATTCTTCTTGAGTATTTCTTGGAAATGATATGACAAGTCCAGAACTACTATATAGTAAATATGAGTATTTTGCCAATTCAAAGGCTGAAATCATAATTGACCCACATTTTATAAAGAAATTAATCACTGTTGTTCTTTTGGCTTGAACACCAACTGGTGTTATTTCCGGTACTCACCCACAAAATATTTTTTTAGAAACTGTTTTCATGCAGACACATAGTCAGTCATTTTGTTGTATTATCTTACAGAAGTGCCATAAGTCTGGTTATCCTTACTGTTCTTCTCAGTACCTCATCGTGTAAGATGTGGTAAGACTGTATGGATTTTCTACTTCCTTTCGCCAAGGCACAGATAACTACTGAGTAGAATGTATTTGCTTCAAATCATTTTCTGAACAAATAATAAGTCAGTGACCCTAAACCTAATCATCTGCCCAAGATCTCAAAGAATTACAGAAATTTTTAGATGGAAAGGACCTTTGCCAAAGTCACTGAGCTGAATATCCTTGTTTGCATATGGTCACCTGAGTCCCTGAGGCATTAGGGATTGCCCAAGGTGCGGTCAGGCACCAACGTTCGCGTGACTGGGACTTACATCTTTCTGGTGGGAAGTATAAATTCTTGGCTTTCTCCCCAACCCTAACAGATGTACACACTTGGTATGTGGAATAGAGATAAAACTCCACCCTCACCCCCGCAACAATCGCCTCATTTTATTTTTTTAAGTAGTTCCATGCCTAGCATCAAGCCCATCATGTCATCCTCAAAAGCAACTTGAACTGTTTTATAAAACAAAGAATTTCTTTTTTTTAAAAAAGATTTTATTTATTTATTTGACAGAGAGAGACACAGTGAGAGAGGGAACACAAGCAGAGGGAGTGGGAGACAGAAAAGCGGCTTCCCGCAGAGCAGGGAGCCCAATGCTCGATCCCAAAACCCTGGGATCATGACCTGAACCGAAGGCAGATGCCACCCAGGTGCCCCAAGAATTTCTTTATACAAATAACATTGTGCTTTGTCTAAAAAGTATTTTAAATACCTTTAAGGGAAAATAATACATATGTTCATTCTTTCATTCAGTCATTCCACAGAGTTTACAAATGACAAAACAAATCCTGTCCTTGCCCACATGGAGCTTATGCATTAGTGAGTTTAGGAAGCAAAGAAATAAATATGTAACTTACAAACTGTGGAGTGTGCTTTATCAGAACAGCACAGGGGCCAAGGTCAAGGCCAAGGGGTTGGGGGGTTAGTGGAAATAAATCAGGGAGGGGACAGGCTGAGACCCGAGGGATGGATGTGGGAAGTGTCAGGGTAACAGCGTCCTGGCAGACGAAAAAGGAGCCTCTGCTTCAGATAAGTGTAGCCAAAGCAAAGTGAGTGAAGGGCTGAACTGTCCAGATATTGTTGGTGGAGCAGGAAAGGCACAGGTTTCCAGGGGGGTGGTGGGGGGCCTGCCGGAACATGGTCTTAAAAATGTGAGTTTTTGATGATACGCAAAAGAACAAAGATAAAAGGAAAACTCACCCATAATTGTGCTTTTGATAAACCGCCACCGTTAAAATGTTGGTGAACAATATACCCTGTTCTTATCTTTTTCAAGGCACATATGGCATCAAATTATTTCTATTTTTCTAATTATTCTCTGTCTTTCCCGACTAGAAGTGGCTCCATGAACACAAAGCATCTTGTCTACCTTGCTCTGTCTGCAGATAATACTTGATGACTGAATGAATAGACACAAACTTCCAAATACTCCTCTTAAAAATACACAAGCATGTACTTACATGCATGGATAGACAGGCAGACAGACAGATACTTTTATACATTGTGATTTAAATATCATACCACCCTGTGCTAGAGGTGAGGACTTAATCCCTAACTTCTCCAGTTTTCAGCTGAAACTCCACTCCCCAGGGGAGGAAGTGGGGACGAGGTTATGAAACCAGTGCCCTTCCTGACCCTGTTGAGCCCATGTTCTGCTATCTCCCTTAGTTGCAGCAGTAAGCCTTTCCTTGTCTACCAAGATTTACATCATTTGTTCCCCATGGAGGGATCTTCAGGGGGTTTACTGTACCTCATTATAAGTGAACTGTGACAAATAATACTACACATGTATTTTTTTACACAGAGACAATGATTTCTTAAGAGTTAAAACCCTAGATATGGGACTGTAGTGTCAAAACACATTTTAATATTTGGATGAATATAGCAAAACAGCCCTCCAGAAAGGCTGCACTAATTTACCTTTTTAAATGATGGCGTATGAGATAGCCTTGTCCCTCAACCTTAACCAACACTGAGTTCAGTGCATCTGAAATTATGGCAATTGGTTGAAAATGACATTGTTGGTTTTCTTTGAACACATTTGATTGCTAAAGGAAGTCTGAACATCCGTTAATGTATTTATTGAACCAGTGGCTGACTCCCTTTCCTTCTTTCTTTGGTAAATGGAGTGTTTAAGTCCTTTGCCTTAAATCAGTAGTTCCTCCTGGTCCTGGGACCAGCAGCATCAGCACTGCCTGGGAATTAGCAATGCAAATTCTCAAGACCCACTCTGAACCTGCCAAATTAGAAACTTGGGGGGTGGGGCAGGTAAAGGAGGTGCAGCCTCTGTGTAATCCCCAGTGCAAAACAGCCACATTGCAGACCCTCACTCTCTACACAGGGTATAGGTCTCTAACTTCCAAACTAGAGACAAAAAAGCTCTTTGATCAGCAAATTCCATATTTCCTCCACAAAATGGTCTTTGCGGACTGAATTGCACTTACCATTTCCTTTCATTCGAAATATTCTGAACTACCTCAACAGGACCCGGGAGCCCACTGCATAACCAGTACCAACCTCACAACAGTACCCCGAGATGACACCTGTACTATCTGCCTAGACTCATGAACCCACTCTCTGAACAAAAGTCACATTTTCTTTGAGCAGCCACTCCCTCCCACGCTCAGGGCCTGTGGTTTGGGTCTCCCGCTCCTGACGCAGGAGTGGGAGAGTGAGTCAGGCCTGACTAAACACCACATTCCACAGCCAGCCCCCTGACCGTCCCCCCACCACGGCCCACCCACATTTGGTTCTGCAAAAGGCACATGACCCAAGCCCATCCAACTTACGTCTCCTGACAACCTCTCTAAACTTGGTCACCACTACCTCTACTATTTCCGGTATCAAACCCGGGCCCTCTGACAGGATTTGGAAGAAAATCCAGCAACCAGAGGGAGGGAGACACGCTGAAAGCTGCCCACAGGAGCCACCTGTAGGAGAGATGGCCTTTACCATGGTAACTGCAGTGTATTCAGCAGGAATCCTAGAGTGATGTCAGCAGACAGTATGTGCACAAATGTGACTATGCACTGGGATTAGCCAACTTGATGGGCATTTTCATTAGTCATTGGCCTCTTGGTTCAATAATCCCTTTATTTAAGAAGCTCTGTAAGCCTCAAGTAATGACAGCTGGTAGACATATTTCCCAGGCTGGTGGATGCCAGGAAAGGGTATGAGGAGTCTGTGTGGTAACATTCTTCAGCCTCATTCCAGGGCTCCTGATACATCTGCTTGGTAAAAATTGGCCTCAGATGTTCCCAGGATTCACTCTCCCTCACCAGCACCACCAAGGGCCACATTTAAAGAAACTCCCTAACGCTCAGATATTATTAAAGTGTCCTCATGCTGGAATCTGTCTTTTCTCCCTGTGGGGGCTGATTTTTTCCCCCTCAAATAAGATATTCACAATTATCTTTAGTACCTACACTTTAATAAAAATAACTCATTCAAAACCATCTACTGAGTGCCTCTCAGCATGGGCAAGGCAGGCCAAAGGAACTGCTTATTCTCTCTGAAATCGACATACAAAGCAGGGACGTTATAAACAGCATAATGCAAGGCACTGATTTGTTTCACACATCCCCAGCCTCTGCCTGACGAAAGTGGAGGAAAGCTCAAGTATGACCAAAAAAGGAAACACCATGATTCAGCTTCCATAGAGGGTTTTCAAATGCGTGAAGGGGAAAAGTATGGGGGAGAGGAAGAAAAGAGGGAGGGAGGGAGGAAGGGAGGGAAACCCGAACGTGGACACGTTACTGATGGCAAAAGAGGAATGTGAGCCCAAGTCTGTGCTCCCCTCAAGATTATTCTGCTCCTGGGCAACAATTTTCATGCTGATAAATAATGTAGCATCAAAAAACCTCTCTGTTTTGTACAGAACATGAGAAATCTGGGATTTGATACTGTCAGCGAGAGTATTCATACATACTCTATTCAAGACACAGACAGCCCTGAATACCGGCTCTTCAGCTCAGCAGGGGAAACCACAGTCGTCTGACATCTCTATGTCTGCGACTGTCACAGCTCTGGGAGGAAGGGTGTGTGGGAAAATCAGTGCCAGCCACACAGGCCCATGTTTGTGTGTACACACACACATGCGCACACACACACCCCACATACACACACCTCACACACACTGCACACACACAGTCACATACAGAGACCCACATACACACACCCACACACCCCTACACAGTTACACACACACCATACACAGATACATACGACAGAATCACACACACACACACACACACACACACACACACACACAATTACTCCCACTCATTGTCACACACACCCCACACCCCTCCAGGAGGCGTTGTTCTCCAGACCTCCCACCAGGGGGCGCCACCCACCATCCACACCTCCTCACACCCATATGGTACACATACAGAGACACGCACACATACATACACATGGGCACACGCAGCCCCCCTCCACACGCATACACAGGCATATGCACTTCTCATACACTTCAGTCCCGACACAAGCCCCAGCCCCATTGACCATTCATTCATATAGGGATATGGAATCAATCAAATAAGACAATCATCCGGGGTATAAAAACAACTTCCACTTAAAAGAAAAAGACCATAAAACTGGGAAAGGACTGCAAAATGAGAAACACAAGGAGAAATTAAAAAGTGTAGGCCTAGGGAAACAAAGACTGAGAAAAAGATAAGTTGAAAGCGCCAGTCAAGTTTGGATTTGGTTTTGTTTGGGTTTTGGTCTCTGAAAAACATTCTTCAAAAGCTGGGCTAACCCTACTTCTTAGAAGAACAGGCATCCTGGAATGTTTATAGCAGCAATGTCTACAACAGCCAAACTATGGAAAGAACCTAGATGTCCATCAACAGATGAATGGATAAAGAATATGTGATATATACACACACACACACACACACACACACACACACACACAATGGAATACTATGCAGCTGTCAAAAGAAATGAAATCTTGCCATTTGCGACGACGTGGATGGAACTAGAGGGTATTATGCTGAGCGCATAAGTGAATCAGAAAGACAATTATCATATGATCTTCCTGATATGAGGAATGTGAGAGGCAGAGTGGGGGGGTTTGGGGGTAGGTAAGGAAAAAATCAAACAAGATGGGATCAGGAGGAGACAAACTGTAAGAGACTCTTAATCTCATGAAACAAACTGAAGGTTGCCGAGGGAAGTGGGGTGTGGAGAGGGTGGTTGGGTTATGGACCTTGGGGAGGGTATGTGCTATGGTGAGTGCTATGAAGTGTGTAAGCCTGACGATTCACAAACCTGTACCCCTGGGGTAAATAATACATTATATGTTAATAAAAATAATTAATTTTAAAAATAAAATAAAACACCAAAAAAAAAGAGGAGGAGGAGGAGAAGAATGTGCATCCTGCTGGGTGAGGGGAGCACCAGGGTCCCCTTCGCTCTCTGCAAATGAAACCTTCTACTCTACAGATTTGGCTGCCAGGAGCTACAGCAACCGCCAGGGGGCACCAGAAAGTTCTGTCACACATTCAATCAACAAACAGTTTTTAAAGAGAGTTTCTTCAAGGTTTGTATTTCCACAAATACAAAAAGTCATGATGAGTCCCCCCCGCGTCAAAAATAGGGTGTTTATCCTGCAATTTATCCCTTGCATACCAATGAGCGATATATGAAGGAGAGGGAAGACTTCCAACTTCTCAGAAGCCACAAAAGAATAGGCTCAGAACCATGGCGTTTGGAGTAAAGAATGCATGCCCAGGAGAGTCAGGATTCCAGCCAGCAGAAGGTAAGAGAAGTATGGAAGAATTCGATTTCATCCTCCCTCAGTCCCTGTGTTCCTTTCTCCGACATGTACTATAAGTTGGTATCAGATGACTCTCATTTTATCCCACCCACCAAAGGAGTCGCCTGAAGAAACCATCTCACCTCAGACCAACGGCCGCCAAGAACTAAGCGGATGGTGGATGGCGCCCCCTGGTGGGAGGACTTCAGAACAGCGCCTTCTACCTGGCAAGAAGCAAGTGAAAGAGGCCAGCCAGCTCCACACCTTCCTCCCTCTCCCTCTCTTCCCCGCTGCTCCCCTCCCCCACGGCTGTTGTCAGCTACTTTTGAAATTTGGACACATCTCTTGTTCCTAATCTTGTCCTCAAGGGAAGTTTCCAACAACCACTTCAGGTATCAACTGTAAAGGTGGTCCATGTTCTTCAGAACTTGACTTGTGTTCCCAAATGTCATCACTACGGCCACTGGACTTGTACCAGGAACCGTGGCCTCACACACATGGAACCAGTGGATGCGCGGGTTTGCGAAGGCAAAGTAAGGAATGGGGGAAGGGACTGGACTCGGAAATGCTTAAAAGGTGAGTCTCTCAGGTAAAATGTCAGTCATCTTCCCATCAATACTTCATGCCTAAGCCTTCCTAGTTTTATTTTCTCAAACCCCTATTTAAGAACAATTTTGATGTAGCCATAGAAACATAACATTTTGCAGTTGTTAGGAAAGCAAGACTCACAGACAAAAATAATTCTGCGGAGAAACCCAGGAAAAGCATTCTATCTGCTCTGTGTAAATGCAATAGAGTAAATGGGTATTTATCTACAGGATGGGCAGGACAGTGTTTCTCAAACATTTACTTTGCTGAAACCATGTTATCACCAGGGACCAAGCCATAAAAACTTATTTTCTAGCAGATAAACGGAAGCCTCTGCTGGTTAATGAGTTGCCTATGTAGCCAACCGACTCTGGAAATGACTGGTAATTTTGTTTCTTCTGCTTCAGCAAGGTGCATTAGACTGAATCCCAGCTCCACAACTTACTGGCTCTTTTTTTTTTTTTTTTTTTTTTTAATTTATTTTACAGATCACAAGTAGGCAGAGAGGCAGGCAGAGAGAGAGAGGAGGAGGAGGCAGGCTCCCTGCTGAGCAGAGAGCCCGATGCGGGACTTGATCCCGGGACCCTGGGATCACGACCTGAGCCGAAGGCAGAGGCTTTAACCACTGAGCCACCCAGGCGCCCCCAATTTACTGGCTCTTAACCTCCTCCAGGTTTCTTAACTTTGTCTAGGCCTCAGTTTATCTCACTGTAAAATTGAGATAATAATATCTACTTCATAGGGTATAGGAAAGGATTTTTTTTCAAACATTTATTTATTTTAAAGACAGAGTACATGAAAGCAGGGGAAAGAGCAGAGGGAGAGAGAGAGAATCTCAAGCAGACTCCCCCTAAGCACAGACCCCAACATGGGGCTCAATCCCATGACCCCGAGATCACGACCCCATGACCCTGAGATCATGAACTGAGCTGAAACCAAGAGTTTCAGCTCAGGTCATGAAGTCAGGTCAAACCAAGACACTCAACTGACTGAGCCACCCAGGGGCCCCAGGCCTAGGAAAGAGTTAAAGAAGATAATGCATTTGCTTCAGGATCCCTGACACTCCTAACTTTTATATATTGTATATATGTGTATTTTCATTTGGAAAAAGTTGACATTTTTTATAGGTTCACATGACATTTTATCATATTATCAAGGGATCTGTGATCCAAAGGAGTTTTAAGAGCTGGTGCTCGAGAGCACAGCATCTTTGTAAGATTCCTAGGGGCTCTCATCCTTACCAGTGACATACCACGCTGTTGGGCTTTTATGGGGACTTGTAGTAGGAGACAAATGTGTGAGTTAAATTAGAAACAGAACTAGCCTGCTTTCAGAAAATAGATATGACTCCAAAGTTTCTGTGTAATACCCCTAAATTTAAGCAAGTCAAATATGATTTCTTTTGCCTACAATTGTTATTAATAGCATTTGCAGCAGGCACACCACAAGATTGGTCAAAGCAAAATTGTACTATGTCCAGGCAATATATATCTATATTATATATATATATATAATATATATAATATTATATATATTATATATATTATATATATATATAAAATCTCCACAGTATCCTTAGCATTGAGAATTCTGAAAATGAAGAAATGTCAGTGTGAGGAATGTTCTTACTCTTTGGATTTACCAAGTCTCTACAGGTAGAAGAGCTGGCAGATAAAGGATGAGTAGAGAATAGTGGTTAATCATGAATAGTGGTTAATCATTTGCCATTCCTTTTATAAACCCGCAAGGACTTTATATCATATTACCATGAAATATAAAGTCTAGACTGTCCAAGGAAAGTGTGTGACAGCATGCAGATGACTTGAGAGGATCTGAAGGCACTACTGTTTCCAAACAGGAAGACAAACTTTTTAAAATGAAACCTTCAGGGGCGCCTGGGTGGCTCAGTGGGTTGAGCCTCTGCCTTCCGCTCAGGTCATGATCTCAGGGTCCTGGGATGGAGCCCCGCATAGGGCTCTCAGCTCAGCAAGGAGCCTGCTTCTCCTTCTCTCTCCTACCTCTCTGCCTACTTGTGATTTCCCTCTCTGTCAGATAAATAAATAAAATCTTAAAAAAATATAACAAAACAAAATGAAACCTTCAAATGAACCACAGATTGACCTACGCCAGTGTAAAATCTATGAAAAAAGGTCAATTGTGAATATTCTTTTTTCCCAAGTTCCACATATCCCCCCCGCCTCCATTCCCAAAGTCACCTCCACTCTCCTCTGACTCTCTGGCAAATGTCTTGCCTCCCAAATTATAAATGAATACTCAGATTTTAAATATTTAAAAATGCTTTTCTCTGCTCTTATAAATTCCTACATAAATAATAAATGATATTCACAGGGCCTGAACACAAGAAGTTAGTCAGTTAATATTTGTTGAATGGATAAGAATGGAAAGAGAAAAACCAACAAGTGTTAAACAGAAGGAGAGAGAGGTTATAATACTCAATTTTTAAAAAAATATTTTATTTTATTTACTTATTTGAGAGAGAGAGAGAGAGAGAGACAGAAAGTGACAGAAATAGCAAGAGAGAGCATAAGCAGGGAGAAGAGGGAGAAGCAGGCTCCCATTGAGCAGGAAGCCTGATGTGGGGCTTGATACCAGGACCCTGGGATTGTGACCTGAGCCAAAGGCAGATGCTTAATCGACTGAGCCACCCATGCACCCCTAATACTCAATTTTTAAAATGTTATTACAATCTGTGGGAAAAGAGGGATTATTTAATGCAGGTTTTCCTCAATTTACAACAGGTTACGTCCTGAAGAACCCATTGTAAGTCGAAAATATCATAAGTCAAAAATGCATACGCCTAAACTATGGAACACCACAGCTTAGCCTAGTCAACCTTAAATGTGCTCCGAACACTCACATTAGCCTACAGTTGGGCAAAATCCCCTAACACAAAGCCTACTTCATAATAAAGCGTTGAACATCTCCTGTAACTGACTGAACAGTGTACTGACGGAGAGAAACAGAAGGCTGGTCCCCGTAGCCATAGGCCACCCTCGTGACCGTGGGGCAGATCGAGGCCTGGGGCTCCCTGACGCTACCCAGCTTCATCAGAGAGGATCATCCTGCCTAAGGCAGGACCAAAACTCAAAACTCGAAGTATGGTTTCTACTGGACATATGTGGCTTTTATACCACCATCAACTTGAAAAATCCTAAGTCAAACCATAGTAAATCAGGGACTGTCTGTACTTAAGACTAGTACCGGAGTAACTGGCTAGCTTTTTTGAAAACAACAAACAAACAACAACAACAAAAAAACATTAAAGCCTTACCTTCACTAATGATTCTAGAAATTTCAGATAGAATAAATGGCTTATTAAAAAGAAAACTACGGGCGCCTGGGTGGCTCAGTGGGTTAAGCCGCTGCCTTCGGCTCAGGTCATGATCTCAGGGCCTTGGGATCGAGTCCCGCATCGGGCTCTCTGCTCAGCAGGGAGCCTGCTTCCCTCTCTCTCTCTCTCTCTCTCTGCCTGTCTCTCTGTCTACTTGTGATCTCTCTCTGTCAAATAAATAAAAAATAAAATCTTAAAAAAAAAAAGAAAACTACAAGAAGAAAATAGTTATCTCATCTTGGGATAGGGAAGAACTTATTAAGCATAAAAGCAGTGGAAGAAACCCTACAGGAAAACATGATAGGTTTATTTATATTAAAAAGTAACAGGACTACTAAACGTAATGTGGTATTCTGGATGGGATTCTGCAATAGAAAAAGGCTGCATTCATTCATTCACTCATTTTAAAGATTTTATTTATTTGTCAGAGAGAGAGAGCTCGAGCGAGCGCACAAGCAGGGGGAACATCAGGCCAAGGGAGAAGCAGGCCCCCTGGTGAGCAAGAAGCTTGACCCAAGAATCGATCCCAGGATCCTGGGATCATGACCTAAAAGGAAGGCAGACCGTTAACTGAATAATCATGAATTATGTCATCATGAATTATGACATTCCCACACAATAAAAATAACATATATAAAAAAAAGGAAAAGAATATCAGATAAGAACTAAGTAAATCTGTATAAAGATAGATTTCAGTTAATATATCAGCTATGGTTTCATGAATTATAACAAATACTATACTAATATGAGATACTGATAATAGGGAGACTCTGTGTGGGATCTACAGGAACTCTCTAAGTCTGCTGAATTTTTCTGTAAATCTAAAACTGTTCTAAAATAAAAAGTTAATTTACTAAATACCTTCCCCATGAGGCACCTGGGTGACTCAGCTGGTTAAGCATCATACTCTTGGTTTAGGCTCAGGTCAATCTCAGGGTTGTGAGACCCTGTGTTGGGCTCTGTGCTCAGCAGGGAGTCTTTTCCGAGACTCACACTCTCTCTCTCTCTCTCCCCCTCCCACCCCCACGCATGAGCACATGCTCTCTCTCAAATAAATAAACAAACAAATCTTTAAAAAATACCTCCCTTTCCAGGGGCGCCTGGGTGGCTCAGTGGGTTAAAGCCTCTGCCTTTGGCTTGGGTCATGGTCCCAGGGTCCTGGAATCGAGCGCTGTATTAGGCTCTCTGCTCAGCGGGGAGCCTGCTTCCTTTCCTATCTCTCTACCTGCCTCTCTGCCTACATGTGATCTTTGTCAAATAAATAAATAAAAATCTTTTAAAAAAGAAAAAAGATTTTAAAAAATACCTCCCCTTCAAAACAATAAAAAAATGGTAGACAAGGGTTATTAGATTTGTATGACATAACAGCTAGGCATATAAATCTCTGGATTCAGGCTGTCTAGGTTTAAATTTCAATTTTATCACTCATGAGCTATGAGACCTCGGGCAAATTGTTAAATCTCTCATGTATAAAATAGGAATTTAAAATCGTACTTACTTTATAGGGCTATTTTGAGAATCATGTAAGTTAATGTATGTTAAGACATTAACATTCTCCTAGCACACAGCAAGCACTCAATAGATGTTAGCTGACCTCATCATATAAAGAACCCTCACAAATAAATATGAAAAAAATTAGTATTTCAGTACAAATTGGTCAACAGAAATAAATTAAAAATTACAGTTGGCTAATAACATATGGAAAAAAGTCCACTCTCACTGATAATGGACACAAAAATTAAATCAAGATTATATATTTTTTTCTTATCAAACTGGCAAAGATTCAAAATGATAGTGCCCAGCATTGGAAAGAATGTTACACTGCTGAGGAGGGGGAAGGAGTGTAATCAATACTAAATTGGGGGCAATAATTTGACAATATACAGTAATATATATAACATATAACAAAACATTCAGAATGTTCACATTCTTTGATCCTATAATTAAACTTCTAGGAAAGTATCCTAAATCATTAATCAAAGATGTACAATGAATTATAAGGATATTTACTAACTGTATTATTTACATGAGTAAGAACAGTTACCAACCTAAATGTCAACCATTTAGGAAAAAACTGAATAAACTATAGTACATGTAGATAATGTACCCTCTCAGTATAATGATACAGAGAAATGTTAATAATGTTAAGTCAAAAAATCAGAATATACAACACAGTGTAACCCCACTTTTGAAAAATATATTTACTGGGAAAAAAGAGAGAGTAATATGTACCAAGATATTAACAGTCATCTCTGGGTAATGAGATTATGAATGATTTATTTTCTTTATAGATTTCTGGGTCTGGTACATGTTACAACAAGGATGAACCTTGAGGACATGATGCTGAGTTAAGTAAGCCAGACACCAAAGAACAAATACTGTATGCTTCCAGTTACAGGAGGTACCCAGAATAGGCAATAGAGACAGAAAGCAGAATAAAGGTTACCAGTGGCTAGGAGAGGGGAGGATGAGGAGTTATTGCTTAATGGGTGCAGAGTTTCTGTCTGGGATGCCAAGAAAGGCCTGGAAATGGGTATTTGTGATGGTCACACAACACTGTGAACATACTTAATGCCACTTCATTTTAAGTGAACACTTAAAAATGATTTAAATGGTCAATTTTATGTTATGTGTATTTCACCACAAGAAAAAAAATGCCACGAGAGCCTGAGTGAGCTTCCTCAGAAGATGGGCCTCCACGTCCTGTGGCCATTTGGATGCGGCCAGTTCATCTCCTGACCTTGGGTTAACAAATTCTTGCACCCTGCAGCCCACTGTCTACAAACCAACTCAGACATTACACCTCCTGGCTGGGCTCAGAGCTCAACTCGGGGCTGGATCCCCAAGATCACAAGCTGAGCCGAACTCAAGAGTTGGATGCTTAACCAAATGAGCCACCCAGGTGCCCCTTCTCTTCTTGATTTTTAGTACAAACATGTACCAGCTGGGAGAAGTTGTGGGGGGGAAGTGGAGGTTGGGCACAGTTGGTCACAGAATTGAAAAGAGGGAAGAAATTGTGGAACAAAATTATACCTGAACCTCCTTAGAGTTTCAATTCTTGATAGACCAACTACTTTATCTTTTAATGATTTTTCAGAGAGAGATTTTTCTTCCCTTATTAACCTTGTTACTATCTGAATTACCCCCAGGGTCTAGAAGTTGTGATCACTAAACTCAACATATACACACAAATAATCCCCTTGTCTTTCCAATTCTGACCATTTCCTTTTGTGCTGGCCTCACAGGGAATGGAGCCATTTAAACATGGGTATTTAAAAAATATCTATAACAATTGGGAACTTAATTATATTTTTTAAAGATGTTATTTATTTATTCGACAGAGAGAGACCACAAGTAGGCAGAGAGGCAGGCAGAGAGAGAGAGAGAGGAGGAAGCAGGCTCCCTGCCAAGCATAGAGCCCGATGCGGGACTTGATCCCAGGACCCTGAGATCATGACCTGAGCCGTAGGCAGAGGCTTAACCCACTGAGCCACCCAGGTGCCCTGGGAACTTAAATATTTTTAATGACAAGAAAAATTGCAATGGTTTTCAGAAATATTATTTCCCAAATTTACTTATTTTGAGCCCTGTGTGTCTAAAACCTCAAAGCCAGAGCTTCCTTTTCAGGTCAGGAACATCCTTCCCATGGTGACTTGCCCATCAAGAGGCACTTGAGTTTAATTGTTGCTGATTTTGCAATTCACTAGAACCTTGTAGAACCTGTAATTAATTCACGTGATCAGGAAGGCCCATGGCAAAACCACTCCAGACCTTAGAAACTCCTCCTAACAGTGCCACTGTCCTATCCCATGATGATGTTCAAATGCAAACAAAGATTGGTCTAGAAATTTAGTAAGGAGTGACAGCAGGTACATATCTTGCATTCCAGGCAGACAAGTTCAACAAGCTGTAGATGAATTAGTCACACGCTGGATTCCCTAATGAATAACAGGCTCTGTTTATGTCATTCTTCAAATCTCTCCACAAATCTGCCAAAACCACCTAAGGAATCAGAGGTTTCAAACATCTCACCAAACTGCCATATTCCCAAACACACATCCGTCCTCTGGATAGTGCTCTTTCTGGAAAATGTAAATTAACTGAGGAAAAAAAAAAATTAACTCAAGAGAACTACGGTCTTGCTTCTTCTCTAAGAGGCCTTGCTGAACTATGACACACGTCAACCTTCTCTTCAGAAAAGACCCTGCCTTCTTCAAAAATATATATCCCAAAGAGCCCAGCATAGCCTCTGGTTTATAGGTGCATTTACATAGAAACATTGTAATAACTCAGGTAGGGGCTCTTAGCAAGTACTATGTGCTGCACTGATACATACCACTTCAAAAAGTAGTTAACAGCTACTGTCATTTTACTTATTTAATTATTTATTTTTTAAAGATTTATTGGAGAGCGCATGTGTCCACACAAGGTGCGGGGGTGGGGTGGGTTGTTGCAGAGGGAGAGAATCTCAAGCTGACTCTGGGCTTGACCTCACAACCCTGAGATCACCACCTGAGCCAAAATCCAGAGTGGCTGCTCAACAGACTGAATGACACAGGTGCCCCACGATTACTGGCATGTTAAAGATGTAGAAATTCTACCCCACAGAAGAATTAACTGATTGTTTTCCAAGGCTTCCCAAGCTAAGCTAGTAGGCGAACTAGCTGGGATGCCCACCCAGGTCTGCCTCGCTCGATAGGTGCTGTTCCTAATCACCATATCGTGCAGCCTCCCTGAAGAAATGAAGTAAAATCTCCCCTGCTTCTTACCAAAGCCAGCAATTTTGTTTCCTTGGGTTTGGGGAAGGTAGACAGCTACAATTTTTAATTGTAATGAGCATATTCTTAAAATTGGGCATTTCTTCAGCCAGACTGTGCACAGGAACTCAGGAAAACAAACAAACAAAAGCCAGACATTTCTTTTCATGTACATCCATACTTCTTTATATTTCACAACAGATTTCTGCTATGAGGGAGTTATCTGGTTAATTTTAATACTTGATTAAATTATTCTGCAATATTAATGGTGACCATCCTGAAACATAATTTCTCCCTCAAAAGACAAAGGCCTGTAGTAACGCTTTCCTTCTGGGATTTTCATGTATTTATTTTTTTAAGGAACAATAGATTTTGAAAATGCAACTGAAAAGGCTTGAGTAGGAGACTTCCTTGAGGTCAGCGTTATCCACTACAGCCACATGTCCGGCAGGAAATCTGCGGCCGGGTGACATTAACAATGAATCCCCCACTCTCTCAGACCCTATAGAGACTTGTGGCTTCTACAGCTAAATAAGGCAGGGCTTGGATAAAGGGCATACTTTTAGCTTTTCATATTACAGGCATGGAGTCTCATATTTCTAGTCATTGACCTGGTGCACACCAAGTGGTTTGCAGTGTGGTCTGCACACTCTGGGACCTAATAATCCTGTCACTGCCTACAGGAGTTTATGTGCTTCTTAATGTATTCAGTTGAGTAGAGAAGGACGTCTCTGGGCTGTATTCCCAGGTGAAGAGCAAAGATGGGTTTTATGTTGATCATATTTAGGCTAGCTTTGCTAAATATCTAAGGTCCACGTAAGAACCTCACTGGAAGAGAGATCTTTTCTATCTATTGCTAAGCCACTGGCTAATCTAACAATCAAATTCCTCACCCTAGCCACTGAACCTTACAAGGAAAGCACTGAGTTCAACATGCTAGCAGTGAATGATTCCAATTTTTACTTTCAAATTACACAGTTAACATGTCCACAAAGATTAAATTGTCAACTTTTATCCTTGACTAAAACAATATATTTCTTAGAGATAAAACTATAACTTGTCTTTCATATATACCTGATTTTATGTCACCTTCAGAACAGCATGTGAAGTGGACGTTGTTTTCATTCCCATTTTACAAATAAGGAAACAGACACAGAGAGGTTAAGGAACAGATAAAAGATCTCCAGCTATTAAGGAGCAGAGCCTAGAATTAAACCCAGGGCTCTATGCTTCCAGAACTCTTAAATTCATCTCAATGTTACACTGCTGCTTGTGTTTGCTTTTTAAAAGATTAAATTGAGGGGCACCTGGGTGGCTCAGTGGGTTAGGCCGCTGCCTTCGGCTCAGGTCATGATCCCAGGTCCTGGGTTCGAGCCCCACATCGGGCTTTCTGCTCAGCAGGGAGCCTGCTTCCTCCTCTCTCTCTGCCTGCCTCTCTGCTTACTTGTGATTTCTCTCTGTCAAATAAATAAAATCTTTAAAAAAAAAAAAAAGATTAAATTGACTTTGTCAATTTCCTCTTTGTAGGTACTAAGCATTGCTAATTCAGATTTCTCCCTTATTCAGGAAGAATTAGAGAACAAAAAGTGAGATGTATTCTGCCAGCTGAGACAAAAGCTGGCTTCCTAAGATAGCCCCAACTCTCCTGTAGAAGGCGGCTGCAAGAGCTCTAGAGTCAGCCGACCTGCGTTCAGGTTTCTAGCCATGTGACCTTGGACAAGTCACTTAACCTCTCTGCCCTTCAGTTTTCTCATCAGTAAAATGAGGGCAATGAGAGAAACTAACTGGATGTTCTTGGGGATTAAATAACAGAGTAAGTGTTTTGCACATTTTACACGCTGGATAATTCTCAGCTATCTATATGATTAGCTTCCTGAGCTAAGTTCCGTGACCATAATCATCAGGAGGCATAACTAACATGTCTATCATGTGGAAATTCAGAAAGCTACTTTGCCTCGGAAAGATCACCAAAAAGATGACCAAAGAATGACCAAAAAGGGGGCGCCTGGGTGGCTCAGTGGGTTAAAGCCTCTGCCTTCGGCTCAGGTCATGATCCCAGGGTCCTGGGATTGAGCCCCACATCGGGCTCCCTGCTCAGCAGTGAGCCTGCTTCCCCCTCTCACTCTCTGCCTGCCTCTCTGCCTACTTGTGATCTCTGTCTGTCAAATAAATAAATAAAATCTTAAAAAAAAAAAAAAAAAGAATGACCAAAAAGCCCTCCCAGGGCCCAGGCTACACATGCGAAGCCTAAGTGTATCTTTCTCAAATGAAAAAACTTCATCATTGGCTGAATTAAAATACAGTATGGATTCCTCAACATGACCTCACCTCCAAGATACAGACGCGTTCTAAAATTATTTTTAATTAAAAGCTTAATGATTGTTGGGTTCCCAAGGCGCTCTCAGTGCATCCTCTCTGACGAGAAGCATGGCCACCTTTCCAACCGTGCAGCTCACTTGCTCTAAATCACGTTCTCTAAAAATGTTCCTTCGCAGCTTGCATTTCAGTTACTTGGTGTCCCCAATTGTTTTTGTCCCAGAACAAAAGCCTAATTGCTGCTGCTACAATACAGCCCTTTTTCTGAGATCATCATGAAACCCTCGGAGCGAACAAGAGAGGGAGTTCTTAGGAGCAGCAAGCACTGCATCCAAATTCCTGAACTCCGAAGGCCAGCACTGACTGGCCAGATTACCGGAGCCTCGAGCTCCTTTCTGATTATCTGCACCCCCCCCCCCCCCCCCCCCTGCAAATAGCTGTCTCGCGAATACTTCGGAACTCTTTAGGACACGTGTGTTTTCCTGCTTGGACAAGTTCGGGAAAAATCGGGGTCCCCTTCTCCCACCCGCGCTGCGTGAACAGGCACAGGGCAGCGGCCCCGCCTGGGCGCGACTGTGTCGCGGTGGGGTCGTGGCCGGGCGCCCCGGGACCCCGCAGGGCCAGGCTCGGGGCGGGACGTCCCACCAGGCCACCCCGGATCCCTCGGTCCCCGAGGGCGCGGGCGGGAGCCCCAGCTTCCCAACCCCGGAGGGGCAGGCGCCGTGCGCTCGCATCCCGGGCTGGCACGCAAACCCCCAACGGCGACCCCGTGGAGGGCTCGGGACTCACGCGCTCTCTCGGGCTGTCGGGGGCTTGTCCCCGGCCGGCTCGCGGCCCCGCGGGCTCTGAGAGTGCGAGCCTCCCATAGCTCGGAGCTCGGCGCCCTGGCTGCGCCCGCCGGTGCTTCGCGGCGCGCCGGCCGGACCCGACCCTGGGCGGGGAGGAGGGGCAGAGCGGGGGAGGAAGGGTGGGGCGGTGGCGTGGTGGGGCGGGCGGGTGGCGGGGAGCTGGGCCTCAGGGTCCCGGCCTCGGGGAAAGCCGGCTAAAGGGCGTTGCTCGAGGCGCCGCCAACTTCGCCGCCAATTGCAGGGCTCGGCCTGCACCGCGGCCGGGGACTCCCGCCCCGGGAGATGCTGAGCGCCCGGCTCCCGCCGGGGCCCCACGACGCTTCCGGGGGGGATGCGGGCCCCGCACTCCCAGCAGGGAAGTCCCTTGGCGGCGAACCAAGACAGGTGGAGGGGGTGGGAGGCCTGGGCGCACCTCGAGGGCCCCGCGGACCGCGAGCCGTCGGCGTCTGCCCGCCAGGCCCCGGGGCGGTCGGCGGCGCCGGGGGAGTCCCTGCTCCAGGCGAGGGGGGCGGCTCTGCAGGGAAGCACCGGTAGGGGGGGTTGGGGGTGGGGTGTGTGTGTGTGTGTGTTTCGGGATCCCGAGACCGGTGGGTGTGTGTGTGTGTGTGTGTGTGTGTGTGTGTGGATCCCGAGACCGGTGGGGGGTGGGGTGTGTGTGTGTGGGTGTGTGTATGTATCTCCCGAGACCGAGGCTGCCTTTCCTAGCGGCCTCCGCACCGCAGCTTCTCCGGAGAGCGAGACCAGGGCAGAGCCATGGGGAGAGACGGGTTTATCCCGGTTCTGCCCACGACTAGCTGGGTGACTTGGGACAAATTACTTCACCCTCAGCGAGTCTTTGTTTTCTTCATCTCTAAAATGAGGGGGTATGTTCATTTTTATCTCTAAGGTCCCTCTGGTTCTGATATTCAGTTTGGAATAACTTCTCTTCCAAACTCTGTCTTAGGGGAAAATGCCCCCATCGTCCCGTCGCACCTGTGATCCACCTGATGATATACCTAATAACTAACTCCCTTTGCAGAATATTTCATGCCCTCGCTCACCCACCCCCATCTCCTACATCCCTCCTCTCCAGCCATCTCTTCTCCGTCCCAGTGTTTTGTCTTGCTTGTTTTTCAACAAAGATTGGAATGCCCTTTTCTGCTAACACCTATTTAGCCTTCCAGACCACCTCAGACCTCCATTCTGTAACACTATCCTGCATCCTGATAGTACTTTTGTTGTTGTTGTTGTTACTGCCTGTTTCTTCCATTAGAATGTAAACTCTGGGGGCACCTGGGTGGCTCAGTGGGTTAAAGCCTCTGCCTTCGGCTTGGGTCATGATCCCAGGGTCCTGGGCTCTCTGCTCAGTGGGGAGCCTGCTTTCTCCTCTCTCTCTCTCTGCCTGCCTCTCTGCCTACTTGTGATCTCTCTCTTTCTGTCAAATAAATAAAATCTTAAAAAAAAAAAAGAATGTAAACTCTGCAAAGACAGGGAATTGTTTTGTTTCCCCTGTTCGCCCAACACTGCCTGGTGCATCATTGACACTAATAATTGTTGATAAATGCACGATATCGTTTTCCTCCCCCAATGTTCCCACACCATGTGTTAATTCCTCTAACATAGCACTTACCGATCTTATTTTGTAATTATTTCTTTACTTACCTGTCTTTCCACTAGAATATTAGTTCTATAATTCTTGTCATAAGCTCTATGCAAGCTTAGTACCTGGAACAGTGCCTGTATCCTGCCTTATACACTATAAGTGTTCGATGAATGAATGAATGAATGGGACTGTGGCAAAGCACACAGAATGGTGTTCAATATTAACTTTGTTCTTGACTGGAAGCTTTAGGCAATAAAGACGTTTGTGCCTACATTTTAATGTTTCCAGAAAGGGTGGGAAAACTCATAAGGGAGACTTCTTTTTACAATGGATCCTTTTTTATGTCGAATTTTGACTTCCTGTTTATACATTATCTTTACTCTAACCTAGCCAGAGGGTTTTGATGCTGCCACATTGCAGGCATATACAGGCAGAGTATTGGGGAATGGGAAAATAAACATTAATTAGTAAAAGTGTAGTGAGACTGGGAATTGAGATCGTGTGGGAAGGATTTCAAATAGCTGAAGCAAAGTTGACTCTTGGCAGATGATTTAAAAAGGCTTACATTCTCCACATGTTCTGTCTGGAATAGTTTGGCAATGTGATTGAAGTGCCATTGATAATGCAAACATAACCCAGTCAGAGCCATGGTCCCTTTCAGAGGAGCACTCAGCCTCTCCTAGTGAGAAAGGTCTTTATTCCCAGTGGATCCTTCCGAGGGGAAAACAGAAGGGGAAGGGAAGGAAGGGGAAATTTTCTTTCTACTGGACAGATAAGGTGGGCTGTTGGGGGGAAGTTTTATTATTATTAGCGGAGAAAGGCACAGGGTAACATTACTAAACATCACTTTTGTTTAAAAGAAAAGGGAAGAGTGAAGCCCACACCCCATTGTGATGCAGAGAAAGCAAGACAATGAAGCGGAAAAGAGTCTGCAAAATAATGAGAAAGTTTGTCTGTAGGGGGCCAAAGAGCATGTCTGCATAGATGCCTGTGTTTACTGATTTTGCCGCCTTGATTGGAACAGAGACATGGGCAGCTGGGGCTCCAGACCCAGGGGAGTGAAGACAGTGAAGGTGAAGTCTTATCTTTTGGGAAGTAAACTTAGGAAACTTCCCCACTTTTCAGGGAAAATGCCCAGGATAGACCTGAGAGACCCAAAGAGCCCTCTTTCCCCCAGTGTATTATGACCGGCTCTTCACATGGAAGCAAAGCCAAGTTCTGTTTCCCTATCTCTGAGCTGGCTGCAGATCTCCCACAGAGGAATAGGCTCTGGGATATCTACAAATCCTCTGCTTAATGTCTCCTTGTAGATCTCTTGATCTACAAATCCTCTTGCCTAATGTCTCTTCTGGCTTTTTTTTTTTTTTTTTTCTTCTGGCTTTTTATATTTCAGTTGGAATGTAACATTTAAAAGTTCAGCATCGTGGGGCGCCTGGGTGGCTCAGTGGGTTAAGCCGCTGCCTTCGGCTCAGGTCATGATCCCAGGTCCTGGGTTCGAGCCCCACATCGGGCTTTCTGCTCAGCAGGGAACCTGCTTCCTCCTCTCTCTCTGCCTGCCTCTCTGCCTGCTTGTGATCTCTCTCTGTCAAATAAATGAATAAAATCTTTAAAAAAAAAAAAAAGTTCAGCATCGCTAATGAAGATATAGAAGGGTTACCATGCAATCCGAGTCCTCCTCTGAGGAAAATTATTAAACAGATGGAAGTACTTCCTCTCCCTCTGTGTGGTTCTGCAGTTGTGTGCTCAAAGGCCTGTGATAAGTTGTGGATGACCGTGCTGTCATCTGACCCACTGACCAAGAGAGTAAGGCCAGTTGTGGGGCTCAGAACTGTTCACACAGCTGAGGAGTTGTCCTTCAAGGGGAAGGCAGGAGGATAACAGCTGGACACCACTTGCTGTTATATTTGATATGGAATAAAGGGAGAAGAGAGCCTTTTGACTGTTTTATGGTTTCCTGCAGTTTCTGCCTAAAATGCCCAGAGACGGAGAAGAAGGAGAAGAGGAGAGGAGGGAGGCAGCCGGCATTTTGCAGCCCCTGGGCAGCAGGCTGCTAAACATGATGGCCAACTGGGATCAAAGGAGATCTATGGCCTGGGATGGAGTCTTGGAAGGGTAGTATTTGATGTCCAGTGTTAAGGTTTCCATTTTGCATTGTAATTCTCTCAGTAGGCGTTTCTTTAAACATTGAAAAAAGAGCAAAGAAAGAAAATTTAAGAAATGGAAATTTATGATTGCCCCCTATGTTGCAAAATACACTCGTCAATGTCAAACCCTACCCCTAGAATGCTGCTTAGGCTCCATAGAAGGATGAAAGCCAGCATTTAGTAGATACCGGGGGCTTTGCTTAGGGCTTCATGAAAGTGACCGCACTTAGTCCTCATAATACAGGGAAATGATAACAACAGTAGGTAACAGTTTTTTGAGTACTTTTTATATGTCAGACTGTTTGGAGTGCTTTAGATTTATTCACTCATTTAATGTCCATTACAATGTTTAAAGGCACTTTAGTATCCTCAGTTTACAAATGAGTAAAGTGAAGCAGGGGAAGGTTAAACATTCCCAAGGCCACACAGCTACAAAACGGCAGAGCTAGGCGTAGAAGCCAGGTAGGTTAGCTCAGGAGTTATAACACAGAGCTTAGCCTCTGTACTGTATTTCCTTAATTTTTACACTGTGCATCCCATTTTAAGATGAAGAAACTGGAGTTTAGATAGGTAAGTAGTGTGTCCAGTATTTAAACCCAGTTCTGTCTTGATCACAAAGATTATGTTCAACATGGGTTTCCCTCCTCAGCAATCATGCCAAATGATTGTTACCCTTCATAGTAGCCATCCTGGGAAATCACATGCTTATCTCAGAGTTGCACCACCTTTCTGTTTTTGGAAGTTACTGAAATGCTAATTTATAAGCCAAAAGGATAAAATTAGGTTTACTCCATATTGTTAGTAAGGGCCACATAGTCTTTCTGCAAGAGCCACATATTTTTCTTTCTTTTTTTTTTTAAGATTTTATTTATTTGGTTTTTTTTTATAGATTTTATTTATTTATTTGACAGACAGAGATCACAAGTAGGCAGAGAGGCAGGCAGAGAGAGAAGGGGAAGCAGGTTCCCCACTGAGCAGAGAGTCCCATGCGGGGCTCGATCCCAGAACCCTGGGATCATGACCTGAACCGAAGGCAGAGGCTTTAACCCACTGAGCCACCCAGGTGCCCCAAGAGCCATATATTTTTCTTGAAATTAGGTAGCGTAAGTGCTCCAACACTCTTTTCTTCTTTCTAGTTTTAGTTATTCTCGGTTTTCCTCCCATAAAAACTTTAAAATAAATTTGTAGATTTCTTAAAAAAAAAATACCTTGTCTGGATTTCCATAGGGATTACACTAAATCTATTGACTAATTTAAGGAGGACTGATAGTTTAACAACATTGAGGCTTCTAATCCATGAACTTGGTATAGCCCTGTTTATGGAGATCTTGAATTTCCCATAATGTTTTATAGTTTTCAATCTATAAGTCTTATACTTTGTTTGCTAAATTTATTCCTAAAGGTTTTTATGTTATTTTTAAGTGGTTTTTTTGTTTTGTTTTGTTTTTTACAGTTTCTATTTATTCATTTGAGAAAGAGAGAATGAGAAAGCATGAGTGGTGGGGAGAGGCAGAATGAGAGGGGAAAAACAAACACCCTGTTGAGCAGGGAGCCCCATGTGGGGCTTGATCCCAGGACTCTGGGATCATGACCTGAGCCAAAGGCAGATGCTTAACTGAAGAAGCCACCCAGGCATTCCTTTATGCTGTTGTTTTTTTTTCCCTTCCACAACAAGGAAAATGTTATTTAATTCCTTTATGCTATTTTAAATGGAGAAATAAAATTGATTACTGTATATTGTTTTTTTTTTAAAGATTTTATTTATTTATTTGACAGAGAGAAATCACAAGTAGGCAGAGAGGCAGGCAGAGAGAGAGGAGGAAGCAGGCTCCCCACCGAGCAGAAAGCCCGATGCGGGGCTCGAACCCAGGACCTGGGATCATGATCTGAGCTGAAGGCAGCGGCTTAACCCACTGAGCCACCCAGGCACCCCAGAGATTCGCACTTCTTTTTTTTTTTTTAAAGATTATTTATTTATTTATTTATTTGACAGACAGATTACAAGTAGGCAGAGAGGCAGGCAGAGAGAGAAAGGGAAGCAGGCTCCCTGCCAAGCAGAGAGCCCGACATGGGGCTCGATCCCAGAACCCTGGGATCACGACCTGAGCCGAAGGCAGAGGCTTTAACCCACTGAGCCACCCAGGCGTCCCTGATTACTGTATATTGTATCCTGCAACCTTGCTAAATTCATTATTATTTCTAATAGGTTTTTTTTTGTGTGTGTGTGGATTCCTTAGGGTTTTCTGTATGTCACTTGCAAATAAAGTTAGTTTTACTTCTTTCTTTATACTCTGTATAGCAGTGCCTAGCTCTGACTAGGCACTTTCATGCAATATTAAATAAAAGTCGTTAGAGCTAACATCTTGGCCTTTTCCCTGATCTTAGGTAGAAAGCATTGAATTGTTCACATTGTAGCATGACATTAGCTGTCATCTTTTGTAGATTGCCTTAATCAAGTTGGGAAGTTTGCTTTTATTTATAATTTGCCGAGATATTTTTAATGATAAAAGGTACTCAATTTCAAAAAATTATATTTCTGTACTTATTAAATGATCATATTATTTTCCTCATATTAATTTATTGAATTACATTGATTGATTTTCAGATATCAAGCCAAACTTGCATTGTCCCTTGATTGTGGCATATAATCTTTTGATATGCTGCTAGATTTGATTTGATAATACGTTGTTGAGGATTTTTGCATCTATATTCATGAGGCATGTTGATCTGTAGTTTTCTTTCTTAAGATGTTTTCATCTGATTTTGAAAGCAAGATAATAGTAAATCACAAAACACGTTGGAAAGTATTTCCTCCTCCTTTATTTTCTGGAAGAGTTTTTGTAGGATTGGTATTATTTCTTCTTTAAATGTTTAATAGAATTCACCAGTGAAACCATCTGACCCAGAAGTTTTTTGGTCAGAATGTTAAATTCTAAATCTCATTTCTTTGTCATAAGGCTATTCAACCATTCTGTTTCTTCTTGAGTCAGCTTTGTAATTTATATCTTTTCCAGAATGGGTCCATTTCACCTAAATGGTCATATTTAATGGCAAAAGATGCTCAGATTACTAATAATGGAGGATTTGGAGCACCTGGGTAGCACCTCAGTTGGTTGGGCATCTGACTCTTGGTTTTGGCTCAGGTCATGATCTCATGGGTAGTGACTCAGGGATGATCTCATGGATAGTGAGATCATCCCTGAGTCAGACTCTGTGCTCAGCGGGACTCTGCATGAAGATTCTCTCCTTTTGCCCCTCCCCCCCAGATAGATAAATAAATCTTTAAAAATTAAAAAAATAATAATGATGGAGTGTTCTTCTTTTAATGTTTGAAGGATCTGTAATGGAGTCCTCTCTTTCATTACTGATATGGCAATTTCTTTCCTTTTTTTCTTTCTTTCTTCCTTGGTCAGCTGCGATTGAGATTTATCAATTTTATTGTTTTTTTCAAATGACCAACTTTTAGTTTTATTAATTTTTCCCTTTTTTCCCTGTTCTCTATTTCATTGACTTCTGTCTTATCTTCATTATTTCCTTCCTTCTGATTGCTTTGTGTTTAATTTGCTCCTTTTTCTAATTTTTAAAGGTAGAAACTTAGATGGAAAGGTAAAAAATTGACTTAAGAGCATTCTTTTATCTCATAGGCATTCAGAGCTATGACTTATTTCCCTCTAGGTATGAATTAACATATCCCACAAACTTTTATTATCATTCAGTACAAAATATTTTCTAATATCTTCTCATTTCTTCTTTAACTTATTGAATATTTAAAGTACATCATTTCCAAATATTTATGATTTTCCTAGTTATCTTACTGTTCTTGTTTCTAATTTAATTTAATTTTGGTCAAAGAACAAATTTAAAATTTACTGACACTAGAATCTTTTTAAAAAAATTTACCGAGTCTTGTTTATAGTCCAGAATATGTCTATCTATGTTTACCAACATATCATGTACACTTGAAAAGAATATACATTTTGCTGTTCTTGGGTGAATTGTTCTATAAATGTCAACTAGGTCAATGTGGTTGATAGTATTTTCTGTCTTTGCTGATTTTTGTTTGTTTACTCTATCAATTTCTGGGAGACATTAAAATCTCCAGCTATGATTACATATTTCTTCCTTTAATTCTGTTAATTTTTGCTTCATATATTTTGAAGCTGTTATTGAGCACAGACAAATTTGTGATTTTTATGTCACCTTGACTAACTAAAACTTTTATTATTCTGAAGTGCCCTTCTTTATCTTTGGTAATACATTTTGTTTCGAAATCTCTTTTGTTTGATACTAATATAGCCACTCCAGCCTTCTTATGCTTACTAATTACATGATATATCATTTTCTAGTCATCTATTTTTTTTAATCTGTCTCAGTCTTTATATTTAAAGTATGTCTATTTGTTTTTTTAAATAGACTTTATTTTTTAAAGCAATTTTAGGTCCACAGTTAAACTGAGCAGGAAGTATAGAGAGTTCCCTTGTACCCTCTTCCCCCAAACACACACACCCTCCCCAATATCAACATCCCACAACAGAGTGGTACATATGTTACAACCAACACTGACATCATTGTCACCCAAAGCCCATAGTTTACAGTAGGACTCACACTTGGTATTGTACATTCCATGAGTTTTAACAAACATATAACATGTATCCACCATTGTAGTATCATACAGAATAGTTTCACTCCTCTAAAAACCTCCTGTGTTCTGCCTATTCATCCTACCACCCCTTTCCCTGGCAATCAGATATTTTTACTGTTTTTGTAGTTTTGCGTTTTCTGGAACATCATAATAGGGTCGAACAGTATGTAGCCTTTCAGACTGGCTTGTCTTATTTAGTGCATTTAAGGTTCCTCCATGTCTTTTTGATGGCTTGATAACTTAACTCTTTTCAGCCCTGAATAATATTCCTTGCCTGGAGGTACCACAGTTTATCCATTCCCTGACTAAAGGACATCTTGGTTACTCAGGGGATCTTTGGCAATTATGAATACAGTTGATATAAACGTCACGTGAGGATTTTTGTTTGTACAAAAGTTTGGTTTTTTTTTTTAAAGATTTTATTTATTTATTTGACAGGGATCACAAGTAGGCAGAGAGGCAGGTAGAGAGAAAGGAAGGGAAGCAGGCTCCCTGCTGAGCAGAGAGCCTGATTCGGGGCTTGATCCCAGGACCCTGGGATCATGACCCAAGCCGAAGGCAGAGGCTTTAACCCATTGAGCCACCCAGGGACCCCTGTACAAAAGTTTTTAACTAATCTGGGTAAATACCAAGGAAAGTTTTTGCTGGATCATATCATTTATTTGTAAGGAACTACCAAACTATCTTCCAAAGGGGCTGGACCATTTTGCACTCCTACCAGCAATGGATGAGAGCTCCTGTTGATCCACATCCTCACCAGCATTTAGCATCACCGGTGTTCTGAATTTTCGCCATTCTGATAGGCATGCAGTGGTATCTCTTTCTTTTAATTTGTAGACTCCTGATGGCATACGATGTAGCACATCTTTCATATGTTTGTCATCTATATATCTTTTTCACAGAGGTGTTACATTTAGCCTTTTCAATCCATTTAAAAAGAATCATCAATTTTAGTCTTTTGATTGGAGTGTTTAGGTTATTAACATTTAATGTAATTATTGATATAGTTGGGTTGGGATCTATCATTTTACTTTATTTTATTTAGAGATTTTATTTATTTATTTGACAGAGAGAGAGAGACAGAGAGACCACAAGCAAGGGGAGTGGCAGGCAGAGAGAGAAGCAGGCTCCCTGCTGAGCAGGGAGAGTTTGGCAGAGAGCCCAACTCAGGGCTTGATCCCAGGACCCTGGGATCATGACCTGAGCCAAAGGCAGGCACTTAACCGACTGAGTCACCCAGGTGCCCTGGTTCTATGATTTTATATTTTTGTTTCCTACTTTTTTCTTTGCTTCTCCATTTCCCATTTCTTGACTTTTTAAAAATACTACTTTAATATTTCATAAATTCTTCCATTTTTGTTTTATTGATGGCCTTTTAGCTACAGTGTTTGCATTCTTATTTTAGCAGTTGACCTATAAATTACAAAATACATCCTTAACTTATCATAGCCCATTTAAAGTTAATAATGTACTTCTTCATGCAAATTCTGGAGATGAAAAGTGCAAATTTCTGAAAAAAATTTAACAGATGGACTTAACTACCAAATGGTATGTTAAATGAAAGAATAACAAACTTTAAGATAGATCAACCAAAATTACTCAAGTTCATGCCACACCAGAATCTATTTCCGTTTCCTCTTCAGTACCTTCTGGTAGTCACTTTATATATGATACCCAGATTTTAGAGTTAGTTTCTGCAAGGATGGTCATAATACCCAGAATGGTCCATAATATCCAGAGGTAGAAGCCCATATATTTTTCTTATGGGATGGTAATTCTCAGCTTTATCACCCACCTTACTCATCACAGTAGTCCTGAGTGACTGAGTTTCAAAAATCAAATCCACCTCCACAGGATGAAGACTCATCTAGAATACTGAAAATAATTTCCTATGTGCCCTGAAGACAATTTTAAGGGCATTGAGCAATGGAAGCATAATTGCACTAAATCTGTAATATCTTATGGTGACAGAGACTAATATTCCCCAATATGTGTTCTTCTCTTCTCTCTTAGTAAAACAAACGCATAGGAAACAACCCTGACTTTTAGCCATTAAGAATAATAACTACATTTCCCAGTCTCCGTTGCATATAGGGATGGCCATGTAACTAAGTTTGGGTCAATTCAATAAAGATGAAAGTGCTAAGTTCAACTTACATGAAGTATCATTAATGGGAGGTACTATGGGCTGAACGTTTGTGTCTCCCTCAAATTCGTATGTTGAATAATCCCCAACAGTGATGATATTAGGAGATGGAAACTTTGTGGGGGGGGTGTGCTTAACTCATGAGGATAGAGCCCTCATGAATGAGATTGGTGCCCTTATAAGAGGCTCCAGAGAGATTCCTTGTCCCTTCCACCATTTGAGGACAACAGCTAGAAAGCACTGGCTAATGACTCCGAAGAGAGCCTCACCTTTTGCTGGCACCCTGCTCTTGGACTTTCAGCCTCCAAAACTGTGAGAAATAAATGTATAAGCTACTCAGTCTATGATATTTTGTTATTTTGTTATAGCAGCCCAAAGAGACTAAGATAGGTAATGAGCCCTTTTTGGCTCTTTCTTTTCCCTGCTGGCTGGAATGTATGTAGATGGGATAGCTTGGTTCGTGTGGCCATACTTCTTGATGTTGAAGGAGCCTGAATTCATGATACCACGGAGCCCCTAAGTCTGCCCTACAGACCTTTTATATGAGAGAAAAAATAAACTTACATATTGCTTAACCACGAATATTTCAGATTTCTGCCAAGCAAATCCTAATTATATTCTGGTCATTAAATTATGGAGGAAAAAAAGTCCCATAACCCTGTAGTCGAACCATCTGTATTGGAAGAGTGCTAATGCTGAGTGACCCTACCAGCAATCATTCCACCTGCTTTCTAGATAAAGAGTGTGTGTAATTAGGGGCATCTTGGTGGCTCAGTCGGTTAAGTATCCAACTCTTGGTTTCAGCTCAGGTTATGATCTCAGGGTTGTGAGATCGAGCCCTGAGAATGGCTCAATGCTCAGCGGGGTGTCTGCTTGTCCCTCTCCCTCTGCTCCTCCCCCATCTCTTTCTCTCTCAGATTATCTGAAATAAATCAATAAAATCTTAATTTAAAAAAGAGTTTGTGGGGGCGCCTGGGTGGCTCAGTGGGTTAAAGCCTCTGCCTTTGGCTCAGGTCATGATCCTAGGGTTCAGGGATGGAGCCCCGCATCGGGCTCTCTGCTCAGCAGGGAGCCTTCTTCCTCCTCTCACTCTCTGCCTGCTTCTCTGCCTACTTGTGATCTCTGTCAAATAAATAAATAAAATCTTAAAAAAAAAAAAAGAGTTTGTGTAAATTAGCCCCTAACCCTAATGCTTTGTAGGGCTGAAGTGTAGCTTCTGCTGAATGTGTCCATAAAACCTGTCCCAGCCATCACTGCCACCCACGCAAATCTGTGCTTTATCCCAAATAAACTTCCTCCAACCAAATGTTTCCATTCTCTTCCTCAATCCTGCCCTGAGAGATTCATTTATCTATGCATTCATTTATTCATTCACTCATTCATTCAACAAAAACACACAGACACCTACCTTGATGTCTATCTTACTCTGAATTCACCTTTGCAACAATGTTGCGGAAGGCATGAGTTGCCTGACACCTTCCTCCAGCCTCACAATGACCCTGTTGACCCTAATTCCGCCTCACATCATTGTTACTGCACTGCCTAAACTCAACGAAAAAGTTAAAACTAAGACTGATTTCTAGAACAGAGCTGGAAAGGATCTCAGAGGTCATCTAGTTTCAGCTTCTTTTATTAATATGAGAGAACCGAGGCCCTGATACAGTTGAGACTTGCCCAAGGTTACAGAGACAAGTGCCAAACCTGCAACCAGGACTCAGATTTCCCCACTCTGCCCAGTCCTTTGTTCTTTCCTCGCTTCTTACTTCCTTCATTCACACTTAATCCAAATACAAAGATTACATATCTATTACTTTGATTAGAAAATATGAACGTTTTACTTCAAAAACCATCCCAGTTATACTCAGTGTCAAAGAAAGAAATTACCTTTGGTGATGTCTTTGAATTTATTCTCAGTTTACCCTGAAGAGTGAACATGCCAGCAACCCAGACCAGGACCTTTGCTCCGACTGGAGCCCTTGGGACTGAAGAAAATTAAGTCAGGTGAAAGTCACATGCTTATTTACAAGGTAGGTTTTCAGTGCAAGTTTCCAGCCAAATGCCTTTTGCCTAAGGCTAATTCTCAGAAATTCCTCTACAGTTCTCCCATTTTGTGTATCACAGTTCCCTTACACTTTGCACTAGCAAAGCTGACTTCTGACGTGCGCGCGCACACACACACACACACACACACAGTCTTTGTTCCCCGATTCAAGGTGATACAACTGTCATCCATAATAAGTGGGCGGTTTCCAGAAGAAAGTTTGTGCTTCAGACCTGTGATTCTGCCCTCCTACTGCGGGAACAGCTGCCAAGTTCACAGTCTCAATCTGTATTCTCCAGGAGAACAATGAAAGCACTTAAAAACAACAACAACAACAACCTAAAAAAACACCTTCTTTTGTTTTTATTTCATTTACTTGTCATTTCTATTCCTACATAATGGTTCTGGGACTATGCCCTTTGTGTGCTTTCTATTGATTTTGTTTTTAAGGCAGGATATTTTTTTGTGCCCTGACATTGTCTTCAGAGACAGAACCTGCCTGTAATTCAAACATCCTGGACCCAGTAACCTTGAGCGTCTTAGAACATTAACTCTTGGTACTTTTTTGGGTCTTAGCTAACTCAGGGGTAGAGACCTGGAGAAACCTTTGGGTATTTGTTTTTAAGTAATCTCTACATCTAACGTGGGGCTCAAACTCACAACCCTGAGGTCAAGAATCACATGCTTTACTGACTGAGGCAGCCAGGTGCCCCAACCTCTGGGTATTTAAACATGAATTCCAACACCGCTGTCTAGTGCTGAGGGTTGGAGAGTAGGGTGAGTATACTGTATTTCTACTCTCTGACCCAGCAGGCTCCAACGTTAGTCATTGCACCAAGAAATGAAAAAGAAGATAGAAAAAAAAAAGAAAGAAAGAAAGTTGGCAAGAGTCTTGAGGGTCTGGGTTCAAGGAAGTGCTTTAATTTGTGCGCATTAAATTTGGAATTAAAAATCAATATGATGGTTCATTGTACTGAAATAGCATAAATATTAAAAAAAAACTACTACTGTTTTCTGACTGGGCAAACCACCAGAAGTATGGAGCCTAAAAATGCTGCAAAGCAGAAGCAAACATTCAAGGAAAATCCTTAAAGCGAGACAAAGTAAATATAAAATGTTCTTTGGCTTAGAAGTTAAGAGTGTCCTTCAAGGGCATGTCGGGACCTTAATTATTTATCTTAGGACATTTGTGAGCCAGCCGGAGCTGCCAAGTTACAAGAATAAAACAGGCTTTTCACAAAAGAATACAAAGAAGTTTAAATGCAGGTAGAATCAAACCCCAGAGCCACCTTTTCCTCAAGCAGTCTCTGAGTCTTCCACCTTCCTACAGAGAAAGACCAGAACTGCGCTGCAATGATTCTGAACCTGCGGGTGAAAATCCAGGGCTCCCATGGGAGTGAGGATGGAAGAATATAAAAATAGGACCCCTGGCCAGATGTAGTATGTGCACTGAGCAGCAGGGAGTGCTCTTGTCTACCTTTTTCTGTGCTCCTGGGAGGGGTGGTATCAGACCAGGATTTGCTTTGGGTAGTCTCAGCTTTGAATTTTTCAACTTTCTTGCCTGGGCTCCTAAGTTTTTTTTATCTGCATTCAACTCTGTGATCCACATGGCTATTGATACTATAACCATTTTCTTGAGCATCTGGGATCCAAAAGTATGGGTGGCACTAGTGGCTCATGGCACTAGCGGCTCTTCCCCATGAATAGTCCCCAGGAGGAAGGGACCAATCCTACCTCTAGGATGGAACAGGGCATAAGAAATGCAAGAAGGGAAACAGAGGCTTGAGCAAGGTGAAATGAATGCGAGAAACACAATACCCACATTGCCTGCATCAAAGCATGCTGAAGGACAGTCATAGGTCCCAAGAGCTGAAAGGGGCCAATGATCATCTGATTCCAAATTCCACCTGATTCAGGAATCCTCTGCTTGAGAATCATGACCAATGGTCAGCCAATCTCTGCTTGCAATTTTCAGAGATATTTTTGGCAGGCGAAAAACTGCAGCACTCAGATCCCTTTCCAAGAAAGGACTTAGCAACCAGCTTCAAGGAACGTGGTTAGCTGATAACCTCCAGCTGTTAGTGCCTTCAGGATCTGCCTCAGCCTTTCAGTCTTCTCTGGGTCCCAGAGAATGGCTGAGCAAAGTGGTGGTATAAAGACCTGACCATTTCTGCCCAACATGGCACTCCTCTTAGTGGACAATGTTTGCTTTGGAGCTCCTCAGTGGCTTGGCAGAGACTTAGTCAGTCTGAAGGCTCTCCTGCCCAATCTTGCTTTCTCTCCTTAACAATTCTCAAGTGTTATACCTCAATAAACCTTAATACATGAAGCACGGTTTCATGTTTTTTTTGTTTGTTTGTTTTTTAAGTCATGAGCTGTTCCTCTTCTTCTTCTTCTTCTTCTTCTTCTTCTTCTTCTTCTTCTTCTTCTTCTTCTTCTTCTTCTTCTTCTTTTTTTAATTAAGTAAACTCTACCCCCAACATGGGGCTCGAACTCATGACCTCAAAACTAAGAGTTGCATGCTCTACTGACTGAGCCAGTCAGGTGCCCTGGACATAAGCTATTCTTTACGATACTGTAATGGCAGAAACATGACACTACGCATTTGTCAAGACCCATAGAATTTTACAGCAACAAAGTGAACTTTCATGTATAAAAGAAAAATCACTTAGGAGGTCAGGAGATCCCAGGATGGAATGCAGACTGACAAAACAATCCAATTGTATTACAAATATACAAAGCACCTTTACTTGAAGGTGTTGAGGGGGGAAAGGTGCCGACCTAAGTAACTTTGGAAACAAGTGGAGTCCATAAGACTAACAGCCATCAAACTACACAGAAGCACTGTATTCTGGCTGATAAAGTTGTTTCCCAGAAGAGCACACATTCATAATTCTAATAGCACTATACATGTATATTGCAATTGAACAATGAAGTAAATGGATGGCAGATGGTGGGAGCCAGGTTTCTCGGTTGAAGTGGGAAGTTACAGGTAAGCAAATGGAGGTCTAGAAAGAGCCATGTGGTAATAGATTAGAGTTAAAGATATCACTATAAATCCATGTTTTTTTCAATATAGATTCAGATGGTTACACATAGAAATATTTATAAATATGTGTATATATCCAAGTTAGTATACACACATGTATCTTGCTCTACCAGCCAAGAGGGTGTAAAAGCAACAATCCGTCAGTAGCAACAAACATACATAGTAGTAACAAACATACAAACATACATAGTAACAAACATACAAACATACAGAGCTTGATTTTCAATTCCTTTCTCCAATAAAAGGAACCAGGACTACCTGTACTTGGAGAAATGGGTGATTCTAGGACTGGGGCAAGAAATATACAAGATGAGCATCTTATAGTGCCAGAAAGTAAAGAAGTGCTCAAGAAAGAAACAAACACACCACCAAAACCCACACTGATAGAGGTATAACATAGGGACAAAGAAACCAGCTGGAAGAGTTCCCGGTGGCCAAAGCTGGAACAAACTGAGATATGAAATTAACAAATTAGTGTTGGATTATAACCTGAAGTATGAAATAATTATGCATACGTTTCCACAATATAAGTAAATGATTTAACAAATAAATAAATGAAGAGCAAATGTTCCCTAAAGAAAAATTTCTAATAACTTATGTAGGTACTCCAATCTCAATGAGGCAGTTCTCAACTTCCACTCCTTAGGCATGGGCAGCATGAAGTGACTTCCTTCCAAAGAGTGCCACATGGAAATAGGAAAAAAAGAGTCACTTTCCTTTTTTTTTTTTTTTAAAGATTTTATTTATTTATTTGACAGAGAGATATCACAAGTAGGCAGAGAGAAAGAAAGGGAAGCAGGCTCCCCGCTAAGGAGAGAGCCCGATGCGAGGCTCGATCCCAGAACCCTGGGATCATGACCCAAACCGAAGGCAGAGGCTTTAACCCACTGAGCCACCCAGGTGCCTCAAGAGTCACTTTCTAGTGGAAAAATCTGACAAAGACTGCTTCAGCCATGTGATCAAGGTAAACACCAGTGGTGGTAAATCACATTGACGGTATGTTTTTTTTGTTTAAGATTTTATTTATTTATTTGTCAGAGAGAGAGAGAGAACATGAATGCACGAGCAGGAGGAGCAGCAGGCAGAGGGAGAAGCAGGCTTCCCGCTGAGGAAGGAGCTGATGGTGGACTCAACCCCAGGGCTCTGGGATCATGACCTGAGCTGAAGGAAGACGCTTAACCAACTGAGCCACCCAGGTGTCCCAGACAGTATGTATCCTTGATTTGATGCAAGGAAACAGTACTTTATTTCGGTGGTCTTCTACCTAAGAATCCACAACCACAGTGTAATAATGAGAACAACATAAAGCAAATTCCACCTGAGGCATTTTATAAAATATGGGAATAACAGTCCTCAAAACTTTCTGGGTTGTCAAACACAAGGAAAGTCTGAGAAACTGTCAAACTGAAAGTAACCAAAGGAATTATAACTATTAAATGCAATATGGCACCGTGGATGGGTTCCTGGAACAGAAAATGGACATTAGGTAAAAACTAAAGAAATTAAATAAAGTATGGACTTTATTTAATAATAATGTATCAGTACTGGTTCATTAATTGTGACATATGTACCACATAAATATTAAATGTTAATTACAGGGGATTCTGTAAGTGGGTTATAGTAAAGCACTCCATACTATCTTCATAATTTTTCTGTAAATCTAAAACTGTTGCAAAATGAAAAGGTTGTTTTTAAAAACTCTCCCTTATGTTGTTAAAACTAACTTTCTTCTATTTAGCTAACATCTGCCTGCCAAGAACTTTACCACCTTGAGTGATGTTTGTTGATCCTCTTCCCAGATCCCTCCTACCCTAGGTCTATCTCCATGTGGCTGCCTTTGTTGTCTTTCAGGACTCAACTCAAACATCACCATCTCAGTGAGGGGACTTCTAACTACCCAGTCTGGAAAAGTTATCTCCCAATCCCCACCCCATCCTCTTACCTTGTCTTGCTTTCTTCTGAAATTATTTTTATTTTTACGTATGGTCTTATAACCATCCCCACCCACGAGGCCCAGAACCTCATTATTCTTGCCCACACAATCTTCTCAAGTACCTGGAAAACAGTCTGGAAATACAGTGACCACTCAAAAAGATCTACCAGTTAAATGAACAAATGAAAAAAAAAAAAAAAGAACAAATGGGTCTATTTCTTCGACGTGAAAGCTCTTTGAACATAGGGACTTGTGTTCCCTCCAAGTTTTCTTTACTTCAAGCTGGAAACCTCTAGATTCTTCACATTTCTCACTTAACATAGGCACCTGGTACCAGATGATGATACAGTAGTAATAAAATTATTTATTTATTTATATAGTGCTTTACTATACTGTGCACTGTGTTAGCACTTTAAAAATAGCTTCTCTTACTGGGTGTGGTGCAAAAATAATGAATACTGTTATGCTGAAAAAAAAAATAAAAAATAAAAAAATTAAAAATAGCTTCTCTTTTATTCACCCAAAATTTATGCTCCATAAATCAGGCATTGTTGGATGACTTCTGGAATGTCATTATTCCCCTTAAAAATGGTCCTAGATCTAGACTGTACGATGAAATGCATTCTGGACAAAGGAACTATTACCTTCTCTGATGTCTTTGTCTATCATCATGACGTATTTGGGGAACAGGTGTGCCTAAGCAGCAGTGAAGCCATGCTTTTACTGCTGTCCTCTAGCCAGTGGTCATCGCCAGTGGTTATCACATCATCTGTGATGAGATAAGGAGCTTGTAGTAGACTATAAACCAACCATATCACTAAGGACACTGTTCAGTTCAGCTGGTTTGTTTTTCACCGCAAGACCTTCTCAATGTAGGAAGCTGTGTGTTGGTTTCCATTCTGAGACCAGCTCTTCATCTTGTTGTGGACTGCCTCTCTGAGAAGCACTGATATCAGACACAATTCTCAGCATTGTTTTCTTATTCTGTGTTGTAATAGACTTGATATCTAGTTCATTCCTGCTGTCAACCAACTTCAAGCAAATGAAACTACTCAGGGCAGAAATCCTACAAAGAATAGTCAAAGATTGCCCAGAGGAGGGCAGTTGGTAAAAAGATGTGAGAAGAGAGGAGAGGGTGGCATAGCGGAGAGGCCCTAAGACTCAGTCCTATGACCTTTATTTTAGTCCTGGATCTATCATTCGCCAGCTGTGGGTAGGGAAATTCCCCTCTCCAGGTCTCATTTTCTTCATCTATGAAGGAAGGCAATGGAAGTAGGTAATTTCTTTCAGTTTTTGTGCTCTAGTTTTTAAATCCTTGAGTCAAGTGACTTCCACGTACTAAATGTTCCTAGGCTAAGCCTTTCCACAACTTTCGTGTCCCCATCACATCTGCCGCCATTTTGCTTCCCACAATGTTTTGCCTGGACGCCACACCCGGCTTCAGAACAGAAATGTCACAGTGATATCCAGCAGCCAGACCCAAAGATAAGGGATTTAGGGTATAAGGGTTGAAAGGTACCTTCAGCAGTATTTCTCTCCCAATGACTGACCAATGCTTTTATCAAAACATAGAGGTATCAATAAATGCATGCCATTAAAATTGTTCTGGAGTTTTCTGGTACTGCATGTAAAGGGCTTGGAAGTTACTACTCTGTCCTAATAGCAAGTAAAAAGCTGAAACAGACTGAAAAATCAACAACTCTTCTTGGATCTGTAGGAGAGGGAAGGACATCAGGCAAACCACTACACCCGAGACTGGAGACACAGACAGGTAAGTACAGAAAGTCATCGCTTACCAGAGCAGAGATTCATAAGCAGAACCACCATGGAAATCATCTGGATATCAACAAATTGATTCTGAAGTTTAAATGGAGAGGTGGAAGACCCAGAATGGCCAACATGATTTTGAAGGACGGGAACAAAGCTGTAGGACTGACACTACCCAACTTTAAGAATGACTATAAATCTGCAATATTCAAGACAGGGTAGTATTGGTGAAAGAATAGACAAATTAATGGAACAGAACAGAGAGCACATATATAGACCCACCTACAAATAGACCCATATACATACAGTCAAAGGAGCAAAGGCAAGACAAGGGAGCAAAGATAGATAGTCTTTTAACAAATGGTGCTGGAACAACTAGACCTTATACCTTTCCCAAAATTAACTCAAAACGGATCACAGACCTAAGCTAGGGGCACCTGGGTGTTTCAGTTGGTTAAGCATCTGACTTTAGCTCAGGTCATGATCCCAGGGTCCTGGAATGGAGCCCCTGGTCGGGCTCCTTGTCCAGTGGGGTGTCTGGTTGTCCCTCTGCCCCTCCACCTGCTTGTTTTCTCTCTCACTCTTACTCACTCTCTTTCTCTCTCTCAAATAAACATAAAATAAAATTTTTTAAACAAAATTGTTCTGAAGGGATCCATCAGCACCTCTGTCTCTCTCTGTAGTAAGCTGAACAATGATCCCAAAGATATCAGGTCCCAACCCTGGAACCTGTAACTGACCTTAATTAGAAAAATGTTATTTTTATTGGCAAAGGTAATTAAGGATTTTTAAACGGATAGATTATCTTGGGTTATCTGGGTGGGCCCTAAATGCAATCACAGGAGTCCTTATCAAAGGGAGGAAGATTTCACACACAGAAGACGAACAGGCAATGAGACCATGGAGGCCAATACTGAAGTGATGTGGCCACGATCTAGGAACAGTGGAAGCCACCACAAGCTGAAGAGGGCGAGGTGCAGATTCTCTCCTACAGCCTTTGGAGGACCGTGGTAGCCCTATTGACACCTCAATTTCTGCCCAGTGACACTAATTCTGGACTTCTGGTCTCCAGACCGGTGAAAGAATACATTTCTGCTGTTTGAAGCCCCTAAATGTGAGGTCATTTGCTGTAGCAGCTACAGGAAACTTACATACCATCTTCCTAAATTTCACCTTCCTTTCAGATAGATTTTTCTTTCCATAACAAACAAAGCCACCCATCTGTATCACTCGGGACCCTCCCCAGGTTGAGAGTTTAATGAAGGGACTGTATACGAAGGACTGAGTAGACACTGAGAGACGTCAAGAGAGGGTCCTCTCACAGCGTTGACCGTGGGGGAGACTCCGGCACCACCCCAGACCTCAATGGTTAGGGGGACAGAGCTGTGAGGGGAAAGAGGGCCGTCTGACAGGAGCCGTGGCCTGCAGTCAGGGGACACAGTCGGCTCACAGCAGAGGAGCATGGGGAATAAGCTCCTCATACCACTCTCTTCCCTTGCTCTGATCTCCTGCCAGTGGCCTCTGGTCCTAAACACAAGGAAGCCATTTACGTCAGCCTCCTGGACACAGAGAAGAGTGGAGAAGAGTGGAGAGTGGATTTATAAGAGCAAATGGAACTATCTGGCGCCCACATAATATCAATTCCTTCTCAAGACTGTCCACATAACAGATTGGCTTTGTGAGACAGAGGGCCCCCGGCATCCTAGCTCTGTGGCTGTGGGCAAGTCCGTACTTCACGAGGCTTCAGTCTCCTCATCTGTAAAATGAAGGATTCAGACTAGGAAGTCTTTAAGATTCCTTTCAGCTCTGATGCTCGGGATTATAGAAGCTGACTAGATGCCTTACCAGGCTGAGGCTGACATGTGTCTAGAGTCCTGACAGCTGTTTACTTACTAAAATAGAAGCAGGCCTCTCTTTTCCATGACACATCTCTGCATCTGTGCAAGGGTGAGCAGTACATGCTGGTCACGGGCTGCTTCAAGGGAAGGAGCAGGCTGTGCTCTCTTAAAATGTGGACATGTCACAGGCACGCTGGAAAAGGGACCGTGAGTGGGCCCTGGACAGCCAATGGCATCATGGGAGGAGGCAGGCAGAAAGGCAAACCACTCACCCAATGGCCGGGACATGGTCAGTGGGCGTGTCTGCTCATTCCTCAAGAAAACTCCAGGGGCCCTCAGCAGCTGGCAGCAGCTGGTACGGCCCTCGGGCTGGCCCAGCCACTCCACTGGCAGGCCCAGCAGAGGGGTGGCTGCCAGCAACCACACAGATGGTAATAATTAGCCAGAGAGTCAAACTATGGAAAGTTCCAAGGGTCCAGGAGAGCCCCACACTGAACAAAGAACATACACCAAGCCTTCCCCTGCCGCCTTGAGACATTTTGTTCTGTAATATGCCTGCCTTTTCAACTACTCCTGTCTGCTTCTGTCTCTTTGCAACCTCTTTTTCAAAATGGAGGGAAGAGAATATCTTCATGGCCCTCCAGGCCTGAAAGTGCAGGAGTAAACTACCCGCCCCTCCCCTCATCCCCCTATACCCTGGGTGGCCTGGGATAAACAACAGATTTCCTCCCTGCCCCCACCCCCACCCGTCATCATTAATTTGGACACTCCATAACCCTACATGAGCACTGGTTTACAAGTGTGTCATTTGGGAGTGGGGGTGGGGGTCTAACAAGGACCTCTATCCCTAAATCCTTAAAAACCCTCCCCAAACTGCTGATTCCTAAATTCCGTTGTCATCTTGTTCCCAGCAAAACTGTTTGGATCTCGTTGTATGCACACCCACACTTAAGAAATGTGTGATTTAAGGTTGCTCAGTGAGTTAAGGGCCCCAAGGTCCTACTGGAAACAAGGCAAGAAGAGGAGTGAGCCTGTGAGAAACTGAGAAGGTGGGTGGAAGCGAGGCCACCAGGAAGGACAAAAGGACACAGAGAGAGGGCCCTGGGCACTGAAGGATGGTATCACCCACTTCACACCACCCGGTAGAGCTGTCCCAGTTGAGTCGGTGCTAAAAATGTCTTCTGAGAATTCACTTAAACAGCTTCTTTATCAAGAACACAAGAGATAAGAAACAGCACAGAGGATCGTAGGGGAAGGGAGGGAAAAGTGAATGGGAAGTCATCAGAGAAGGAGACAAACCATGAGAGACTCTCAACTCTAGGAAGTAAACTGAAGGCTGCTGGAGGGAAAGTGGGTGGGGGCATGGGGTAATTGAGTGATGGGCATAAAGGAGGCCACGTGATATGATGGGCACTGGGTGTTTTATGCAACTGATGAATTACTGAACACTATATCTGAAACTAATGATGGACTATATGTTGGCTAACAGAATTAAAAAAAAAAAAAGCACACAAGAGAAGCTTGCACTGTGGCCCTCAGACCCTCAGAAGCCTTTCCAGTGATGGGGTAGATTACAACCATGGAATGTAATTAGGGGATGCCGGCTGGGGGGGGGGTCTTCCTCTTCCAAAATGCTTCCCCTATTCATTGCCACTGCAAAATCTATGTCTCCCACTAGAGCCAAACCTGCATTTCAGTTCATTTATTCGTCGCTTTCCGGTGGTTTGCTAAAAGTCATGCACTGCCCAAAGGGAATTCTGATGGACAAAAACTAGGATTTATTTTATTTATTTTTTATTTTCTTTTTTAAAAGATTTTATTTATTTATTTGACAGACAGAGATCACAAGCAGGCAGAGAGGCAGGCAGAGAGAGAGGGGGAAAGCAGGCTCCTTGCTGAGCAGAGAGCCCCATGTGGGGCTCGATGCCAGGACCCTGAGATCATGACCTGAGCCGAAGGCAGAGGCTTTAACCCACTGAGCCACCCAGGCGCCCCATATTTTATTTTATTTTTAAGATTTTATTTATTTATTTGTCAGAGAAGAGAGCACAAGCAGAGGGAGTGGTAGGCAGAGGGAGAAGCAGACTCCATGCTGAGCAAGGAACCCACTGCGGACTCAATCCCAGGACCCTGAGATCATAAGGTGAGGGGAGGGCAGACGCTTAACCGACTAAGCCAGCCAGGCGTCCCAGAACTAAGATTAATTTTAGACACAGGGTACTGAGGGTATGAGGTGCAGAGCAGGGCTCAGTGGGAGGCCGCAGCTGGGACTTTCTCTTTCTTGACAGAAAGTGACAGAGATCCTTGCAGAAGAGGAGGGTGGAATCCCTAGACACAGGGCCTCTGGGAGAACATGGAGAGGGGTTAAGACGGCAACCCACTCCGGGTTTCCCCACACCGGGCCCTCCCTGATGGAATGCTTGCTTAGATCCAGGTCCACCACAGCGCTCCCCCACTCCGCCTCCCAATATCAGTGCCCTTTGTATCTTCTGCCCGCTCTTCTCCAAAACGCCTGAGTGCTGCTCTCAGACCTCATGCCGTGGGGCTTCTGCTCCCTCCATCCTCTTGCAAACATGGCACGTTTCAAACAGACAGAAATGGACTAAGGGAGATCTTCTAGAACCAAACTGTAAACTTAAAGCACTCACAGGCCAACCAGCCTCGAGTTAGTGCCAACCTTAGTGCTTACCAGCCGTGTGTGTTTGTGTATATTTTTCCTCCTCTAGACCTTGTGTTCCTCATTTGTAAACGGGAGATAATAAGCGTCCTCACTCCATATGCAGTTTTGAGGATTAAACAAATGAGAAAATGCAGATGAAGCACTTAGCAATAAGGCCTGGCTCCTAGTAAGTGCTCAGTAAATGTCAATTATTAATTTATTTCTTGCCTGCTTTTACTTCCAGTAAAGGCTGGCAAACTGATGTGCACAACTTTCAAAATCATTGCAAATTTAATATAGGCTTAAGCTAGGCTCACAGATTTGTTCTTTGAAAAAGCCACAGGGACGCCTGGGTGGCTCAGTTGGTTGGACGACTGCCTTCGGCTCAGGTCATGATCCTGGAATCCCGGGATCGAGTCCCACATCAGGCTCCCAGCTCCATGGGGAGTCTGCTTCTCCCTCTGACCTTCTCCTCGCTCATGCTCTCTCTCACTGTCTCTCTCTCAAATAAATAAATAAAATCTTTAAAAAAAATTTAAAAAAAAAAAAAAGAAAAAGCCACAAAATTCTTTTGTAATTCATGATCTCCCTACTGGTTTTTTTAATCGGCTATATTTAGCTCTTAAATTTTGTATCTCAGCTTGAAATCCTAAAGTCATCCTTCCAAAAATACAAGTGGTTTGGCCAATGGCATTTACTTACTGAAAAAACAAGCAAATTTGTTTTTGAAATAACAACAGGTCAGAGGTGGGACTAATTTCCATAACTTCAAAGACAAATAGATTATACCTCATTTAATCAAAGGGTCCAATTTGACAAGGGGACCCTGAAGACTAGTTGTTTCAGTTCTACCTCTTTAATCTCTGGGAGAACATCTCAGCTCTTTCTCAGATGTCCGAAGCTGTCTCTCAGGGACCCCGGTCCTTTCTCGTTGGGGTCCAGGAACAACCCTCTCCCCCGAGCTCACAGCTGAAATTGTTAGTGTCCCTTTTATAGTCTCCAACAGCAGTTACTTATTTCCAGACGGCTGCCCAACTACCTAAGGTTAACCCAACAACCTCTTTTACACGTAATAACATAATTCACTGAGTGTTCACTATGTGCCAGACACAGCTCTAAATGCTTTCTGTGAACTAAATCATTTTATCGTAATAATATCTCTGTGAGATAGATACTGTCATTATCGTCCCTCTACATGGGATAGCATTACTTGGGTAAGTTGCCTATGATGACCTAGCTAATACGTGGTAGAACCGGGATTTGAACCCAAGGAGTCTGGCTACAGAGCTGCTCTTTCCCAATAAACCATAGCGCCTCTGAGAGAAGAAGTGAAATTTATTGGCGATATCTCTTGAACAAAACTAACTCCACTCTTTCACAGAAGTACCCTTCCTTCCATGGAACATTCTGTCCTGACCCTGTCATTCTGTTCACTCCAGCCTTTTCTCTGGGGCATCCTTTGCCAAAACTATGAACAAAACATACTCACCACAAATATCCCTCTTACCTCTGTCAAACAGGGCTGCAAAAATATTTGAGGCAGTGTGGTTCAGATTCAGGATGGGGCTCCAATCCCACTGTCAGTAGTAACTGGCCGGGTGCCCTTGAACAAGCCAGTTCCTGTCTCTACCTTTAGGTGCCCTATTAGCAGAGTGGGGGGTGTGCCCAACTGCCTTATAGGGCCTTTGTGGGGTATTACACGAGTTAATCCATGTGACGTGCTTGGCACAGTGCCTGGCTCAATCAGTAAAATGTTGTCATTAAGGAAGACCCGTACGGCTATTACAATTATTGATCATGCAGTCCGTAACTGTGAGCAGAGTCGAGAAGGGCACATTCAGAAAAGACTCAGAGAGCAGCCAGGTTGCAACACAAGCTCTCCCGGGGTGGGGGGGTCTCTGCCCCTTGAGGTCCCTGCACGTGAGGAGGGGTGGCCCGAGATGGAAGGGTTCATCTCCACACCTGGCTGGTGCCCCGGCTCCACTGGGTGCCCCCGGGGCAGGAGATGATTGTGAAGTAGGGGGGAGTGGGAGGGCCAAGTGAGTGCTTAAGCTGGGAAGGTAGAAATCCCGCTGTGAACAAGGCCATTCCAGAAGCAGTCACTTTCACCCTAGACACGTTACTCATTCCAGCTTAGTAGTTTTGAAAACGGTTTTCAAAACTTTCTTTCAACTGGGCACCCCAGCATATGTCAGTAAAGGCCTAGCTGCTTTGCTGGACGTGGGAAGAGGAGGCTCCTGGAGCACTCACACGCTCCTGGTTGAACTCCTCCTCCAAAAGGACCGTGGGTCACTTCTAACAGTAATGATGTCCTCAGACCATGGTTTGAGAAGCATTTTTAAGAGAAACGAATACATCTACTGCATGAACCTTCCCCTTAGGGAGCTTGGAGTCCAGTGAGCTGGCAGCTACAGTCCTGGACAGGCTGGCATGTAAACTCCAACATCCCTCGTGGAAGGTGCAAATCCTAGCACAGCACTCTTGTTGGCTCCTACAGAACCTTGAGGCTTTCCAGTTGCTTAAGATCTTTCTACGTTGATACCACACACTAGAGAGGTGGAGAAGAGCTTGTTTGCGTTGTTCAATTGCTTCAGTAAAATAATCTAAAACAAACTTACCTCTCACAACACTTCTGTGAGGTGGGGTTATTACTATCCCGTTTTACAGATGAGGAGGCTGAGGACATTTAACTTGTCCAGAGCCACCCCACCAGGCAGTGCTGGAACCAAGATTCAAACCCGCTCTGGTTTCAGAGCACGACAGGGGGACTTGAGACCGAGGCTACCTCAGGGCCGGTCCCATCTCTGCCATGGACTGGTTGTTTCTCCAACATCAACACCCTCATCTATAAATAACCATGATGACAATGACGCCTACCGCCCTTAGAATGATACCACGGCACACAGCCAGTGCCCAGCAGGAGTGCGTTGCTGTCTTGGGATCACCCACTAGTAAGTTATGACTAGTTTGTTCAATGCCCCTCTCACTGATCTGGCCTGTGAAGACAACAGTGCAAGGCGATAGCGTGCGGCTATGGATCTCTACGTGCGGTACAGGTAAGTAAAAGGAGTAGGAGTTCAAGCTAAGGGCGTTTGAAATGCCTCATTTATGACTGCTTCATAAATTTTTGAGTACTCCTTGTGTGGAGCCATGCTGAGTTCCCGGTGTCAGTCCAATGTCAGCACGTGCGGTGCCAAGGCCAACTTGCCAGCCACTGACTGCCAGCAGCACATCCCTAACAAATCAAGCGCCCCATGCAGCCTCCTGACCAGACGGGTTTCCTCTGCTGCTGTCATTTGGGTCTCCGACTGCACCTGGGCTCTGCCCAGAATCGCACAGCACTGGTGCTCCAGGGCCACCCGGGCATGTGCCACATCTGGAGGGGCAACTCCAGAGTGTGCCCCTGGTGGTGGTGGGGAGGGAGGAGGAGAGAGCCCCTGGAGCCAGCAGGACACTTGGTCCGGTCCTGGCACTTCCCGCACTTCTCCGTCAATCTCCCCAGAGCTGAATGTCCCTTGACATTCCAGGGACTCAAAAAGAAAAACAAAACAAAACAAAAAAAACACTCCAGAATTGAGGGAACTGTCAGAATTCTGCCACAACACTTTCCATACCAGAACTCAAACAAAACGTGGGCTTCCAGGAGCCCAAGAGTTCAAAGTTCAATTTGGAAACAGAGGGAAAAGAAATGTCTGACCTTATGCCTGAGCGTCCACCCACCCACCGCACACACCCATGGGCAAGAGAACGCCCTCAGCCCAAGGCTTAAAGGACAAGTGCCTCCTTTTGCTCAGTAAATGTCAAACGATCGCCAGAATGTCCAGTCCCCCGTGCCTACCTCTCCGGGAGGGGTCCCCAGGGTCGTTTCTCGAGGCCGTTTGCACCACCTGCTACCACGGAGCCATCATCCCTCCTTGGGAAGCCGTCGCTGCTCAGGGAGGGGTTCCGCGGAAGGAAGGGGAGGGCAGGCACTGAGATCACCGTGGGAAGGGGATGGTCTTCGAACCAAGCACTTGGTCAGAGGGAAAAGGATGTTTTGTAATTTTTGGCTTGAATTTCCAGAGGCAGAACAGGAAATGTCCACTGGGGCTGGGAGCTCCAGGGAGAAATGTGCCGCGATCTCCCTTCAGAGGAGGACTTCCCAGGTCGCCCCGCCTGGAATTTAAAGCTCCGTCTGAATTCTGGTACCCCTTTCCCCCTTACTCTTTCCCTTAGCACATTTTTTTTTCTTAATGGAACGTCAGCTGCGTTCCTGACATGCTGGAAAAATTTTCCTCTGCCTAAACTTGGCTCAGGAACACTCTCTCCTTGTGAGAGAATTTCTCCTGTTACAAAGTTCAGTTTAAAAAGAAAAAAAGAAGAAGAAGAAGGCTATTTGTTTTGCCAACTTTTGTACTAGGGACATTTTTGATGGATTGTTTTTTTCATCTGAACCTCTGGGTTTCAAGAAATATACACACCCATATTCCTCTTACTGTTTTCCCCTCCCTTGGAATGGAAAAACAACAATAATAACTGGTAAAAGATTATAGTGAAAATGTCCTTAAACTGTGGGTCTAGGTCAGCCTCGTCTGTGCTCACATCTCTGCCCACAGCTCAGGGTGCGAGGAGTATGGTAAGAGGGTGAATGCTGGTCTCCAAGACCCGCTTTTAGTTCTAGGTCTTTCTATGATGGGGACACAGGAACTAGCTACCTTTCCCAAACAGGGTCCAGTTCCAAGTACACACAACGTCCTCAACCCCTCAGGGATGAGGCTGCAACATTGCTGGCTGTGATTCTTGGAGGCGGTGGGCGGGGGGTGCGTGGGCTGAGAAGCCGTCGTAAGATTTAGCTGTTGGTAATTGCCCGGAGGGTGGCATGTCTGTGCATTGTCAAATGCCACCACAAATTGGGAACTTTTAGGGTACTTGTTGACCCTTGCAATAAAACTCAGTAGTTCTCACAGTGCTAATTGGGGATTAGTTCACAAACAGGAAATGAGGACATCCCCTCTGCTCTTGCTTATTAAAAGAAGGTGAGTAATAAATTAATAGTGTAAGCGAGATAAGAACAATTTTTTTTTGCCAGTTTGTGAGGTTAGAAAATTTCAGAGGTTTTAGAAGTCTCCTTCATTTACAAAGATTATACTGCATACATAATAGGCCGAGGCTAGCAATTTTTAGATTTTCGATTTAATGTATTGAGAACATATTTTTATCTAGGCTGTAAAGCAAGACTAACGTAGGCCAGTTGCTAGCTTGAGTTTTGCACCTAACCTTGAAAGTAATTGAAATGCATTCGTGTTCTGAAATTTAGAGATTCTGTCCTTTCAATATTGGTTTAGTGCGGAGATAATCCCAATCAACAAAATTTAACCCATCGTTATTTAACTAGATGCCCAATTTTTTCTAACATACCTTAACATAATAGTATATGTAATATACTATGTTCCTTAACTTGGTTTTTGCCTCCAAATAATCTCAAAAATCACATTCTGAAAAGACATAGACAAATTGAGCCTATTTGATATCTAAACAATAGACAAACTACGTCCTAAAAAGATTGATCATGCCCCCAAAATGAGGGCAAAAGTCTAATTCCCCAGATATGGAGTGTACTGCTTCATGGGCACCACTTGCCACAAGGACAGGGGAATGTTGCCAAGCAGAACTGGTGGGATGGTATCTTTAAAAAATACTTTATTTATTTGAAAGAGAGAGAGAGAGACAGAGAGAGCAGGGCACAGGGGCAGAGGGAGGGAGAAACTCAAACTGACTCCACACTGAGCCTGCACCCACACCTGAGGCTCAATCTCATGACCCTGAGATCAGACCCAAGCCTAAACGAAGAGTCAGATATGTAACCAACGGTGTCCCCAAAGCGACCCCAGTGGGGTGGCATTTCTAATTCTTAATCCTGAGATGAAGAGTCACTAGATTAGTCAGTCATCTCTTTCCACTCGCTAAACTAACTGATTTGATATGAATGTAGGCAGAGGCATAACAGTTTTAGGGGCAGCAAAAGACAGAGCTGAAGGTGAAATGAAAACCCAGCCTTTTCAAGGTTAAAAGGTTTCAAACTTGACAAGATTTCACAAAAGGCCAGAGTCTGGATTGGTTTGTAGGTGAGGGACCATACTGAGTTTAACCGGCTCCATAGCATTGGTCGGTCAAGTGCCTAGTGTGTGTGCCACTCTACTGGAGGCCTCCTCAGACGGAAAATGATTTTAACACAACAACTCCATAAGGTAGTGTTGCTCTCATTTTACAAAAGGGATCCTTGGGTCCTGAGATGTTTTTTTGCAACTATACTTGGCAGTGTCAAGATTGCTCATGATTTTTTTAAAAAAGATTGTTCACGATTTAAGTTTTTTGAAGATTCACTTTATTCATGCTGCTTGTCTAGTCCCGCAACTCCCTACCATGTTCCATGTTAGAACTGCAAATAACATTCACTTCTTCGTTCCAGTCAATGAATGTTTAATGAAAATCTATGTACGTAGGACTGGGCCAGGAAATGAAGACCTCAAACTCTGCCCTGGAGATGTTTGTAATCTGGTAGGGGGCAGAAAGGAACATCTCTGTATCATTGGACACATCAGTTCTACTCCTAGGTACATATCCAAGAGAACTGAACATGTATGTCCACACAAAGTCCTATACACGAATATTTCTAGTAGCCCTATGCATCTCAGCTGCTGATGGAAACAAGCCAAACGGTCATTAACTGATGAGTGGGTAAACAACACTGATATGGCCATAACAATACAATATCGGTCGTGAGAAGAAATAAGTGCTGACACATGCTACTACATGGGTGAACTTTGAATGTGCTATGCTAAGGGAAAACAACAGGACGCAAAACACCATCTATTATATGATTTTATTTATGTGAAATATCCAGATGAGCAAATCTTCAGAGACAGAGAGGAAGTGGTTGCTGGGGCTGGGGTCGTGGTGGAGTTGGGGTTGATAGTTAAAACCACAGGGTTTCTTTGGAGAAAAGGTTCTAAAACTGATGGTGGCAAGAGGTCCACAACTTTGTGAATATACTAAAAACCATGAATCGTACATTCTAAACAGGTGAGTTTACGGTACGTGAATGATACCTAAAGAAAGCTATTGCAAAAAACAATACACGTGCCTAAAAAAAAAAAAAAGGAACTACATCTGTTTAGTGGGTAGTCGACCCCAATTTGCAAAGTGCCATCCGTATTCCACATCCAGTTTCTTATTTCCTTGGCTAACTCACTTCGAGGTTTAGGAGACTCAAGGCAAGAATCAAATCTTACCGGAGCCAATTATTCTGCCTATTGTGATTCTTTGACGATGTGCTTTCGTAGGGACTGATATCCCCAAGCTCTTTCCATTCTGTCCTCTACCAAAACTTATATTCAGGCAAGGGTTTTAAAAGTGTAATTACCCTGAGATTTAGGAACTAATTACTGTAGGATTACTGTGTGTGCATTGAACTAATAAGCGAATGTTTGGTTGTCTTGGGCTATTGAAATAAATTCATTATGATTTTTCATCTCTCAAATACCCCTACTTATTCTGAGTATCCTGAAAGGTGCAGGAATTGAAATTACGGCAGAAGAAGCAAGCAAGCAAACAAATGTAGTTGGCAGCTCCAGGTGCTGTAATGGGAAATGCAGGTGCGATACGGACCCAAGGGGGTCAATGAGTGAGTGGTGTGGGGAATGGCTGGAGCGGCAGGTGTGGTAACAAGGTACTTTCTCTCCAGGATTCCTGGCAAGTGGGTGAAAGAGGGCTCATTAGTTTTGTAGTTGTCGTTTTGTTTTACCTTTAGAATTTTTTTCTTAAGTAAACTACAGGCCCAGAGTGGAGCCCAAGGTGAGGCTTAAACTCATGACCCTGAGATCAAGACCTGAGCTCAGATCAAGAGAGTTGGATGCTTCACTGACTGAGCCATCCAGGTACCCCACTGTTGTTTTATTTTAATGGATGGATTATATAGGGGTAAGGTAGTAGCGGCTTTCTGGTCCCTGAAATAGGATTGACACCGACACAGAAGAGAAAGACAGTTCAGCTGCTCTTTAGAATCCTGGAGCAGCACAATAAACTTCACGTCTCTGCAAGGGTCAGGTATCATTCTTGTATCTGTCCAGTAGATGGAGGCATTGCTGTTCCAGAAAGAAAACTTTCCAAACTTGGTATAGGAGCTAAGCCCCAGTTGTGGCTGCCACTTACTCCTTTCCATCGGGTGGCAGACAGAACAGCCCAGAATTATGCCAGAGAAAGAGCAGCCCTATCCTAATCCAGACTCCTTACCTTAGTACAGTGACCTTGGGCACGCTGCTTTGTCTCTCTGGACCTCAGCTGTCTCATCCAAAAAGTGAGGATTTCCCAGATTCAGAATCTTTTGTCCACATTTCCAATCCCCAACACTCAGAAAACCAGAAGCATTTCATAACTCACTTGGCAGCAAGATCTGACCTAAATTGACCTGAAGTGATGCATTTTCCTATTGAGTGTGAATGTTCTTACATTTCCCTGCAAAAGGGTTTATATATTTTAAATTACCAAGTACCTCCCCCCCACCCACTGTGGATTTGATCTAATAAAAGGTACAATATGCAAAATGAGCTTCCTCAAATCTGAAAACAGTCAGGGTACTGCAGCACACCTGGCTTTTGGCTCAGAGCTCACAGACCTGTGATACTGATTACAAGGGTGCTGTGGGATGAAAGGACATGTCTAAAGCAGTGAGGCACAACAGTGCGAAGAGTCCTCTGGGGCTCGCCTCCCTTATGCCCCAGCCAGTCAGATGTGGGATCTGGCAAATAAGAGAAAACTCAAGGAGAAAAACAAGGCAAAGAATCGCTATGATGCATTCCTATCACTCATTCCTATGACGAAGATACCTTTCAGTACCTCCTACATGCTCGTTCTGAAAACAGGACACACATGTGTATGTACCGAGACAAGGATGGTGGGTAAGGATGTCAGCAAGGATGGCCAACTGGATCACTGCCATGCAAACATTTCTACCATTACAGATTGATTCCTCTTCTATCTTTAAAAAGTCCTCCTTTAAAATTCAAAGACTTCTGGGTCCCACCTTGTGTTACCTTAAAATCAGAGGATTTCTCGAGGCCAGAAAAGAATTTAGAGGTAACACCTCAGCTATCCCATCAAAACTTTGCAGAGGTGGTTGATGGGCAACTAGAATGGGACAGCTGTGATGGCAGCTGGCCAACAAGCCCCAATGAGACCCGGTGAAGGGGCGTAAGGAGGTACGCTAGTAAGTCTACTTGGTTAGTTTCTCCTCTAGCTGTTATGAGTAATGTAAGCACCTCAACAGAAGCAGAACTTCTGTTCCAAAGACAAGGTATTCTCTCCTTCCCCATAACCCGCTCTGGGCTTCCCGCCATCATGGGCCAGCTGCTCAAACCAAAGACCGGGAGATCATTCTCTCCTAGCCCTATCTCTAACACTCAATCCATTTGTAAATCGGTCATCCCTGGTCTGACCACTTCTCACGGGGAGAACTCAGGTCAGAGTCGTTGTGGTCATGCTGGAACTAAAGCTTCAGCTTTCTAATCGAGTGCCTGCCTCTATTCCTGTGCTCCTGCCATCATTCTCTTTCATGGCACCCAGAACCAGCTTCTCCAGCTTAAACCCTTCAGTGGCTTTCCACTGTCACTAGAGGAGGATCTGAACAAGGCCCTTGTCCCCTTCTCCAACCTTACCTTGTCCCCTTCTCCAACCTTACCTTCCAGGCTGCAACCATGCTGGCCTTTCTACCCCTCCAAAATGCCAAACATTCTGCTGTTTCAGGGCCTTTGAACATGCTCCTGCCTCCTCCCCCAGATCTTCATACACAGGCCCAGTCCTAGCATTGGTGGGGCCCAGAGCAAGGGTACAAATAAATGGGGACCCACACACCACTAAGAACTGTTACGTAAGATATGTTCTCTCCTCTTACCATGACAAATGCCTTCATGATGGCAAATTTGAAAAATATGTGTAAATGTATGGTTTTCATGACTGTAAATTAGGAAACTAAAAAGACAATTGAATTTAATTATTATTCTCGTATTTGAGTGTTCTGTTGGCCAGCTGGTGATATTTAAATGAGTAACAAAATAGAGGCATACATTATTCATAATTTGTTATATATTTATTCCACAGAAACGCACTCTTTGTTTTCATTTAAGTGAAATCACTAATGTAATCATTTTCAAATAATTTGTGTTCTATTGAGATGAATGATATAAAAGATTTTTAAAATGTTATTGTTCTCAAAGTGTACAAAACTTGAATGTATTATCATTAAAAACATAGCTGAAGGGGTGCCTGGGATCAAGCCTTGTAAAGGGCTCCCTGCTCAGCAGGGAGTCTGCTTCTCCCTTTCCCCCTCCCCCTGCTTGTGTTTTCTCTTTCCCTCACTTCTGTCAAATAAATAAATTAAATCTTTTTAAAAATGATAAAAAAAACACAACTGGGGCGCCTGGGTGGCTCAGTGGGTTAAGCCGCTGCCTTCAGCTCAGGTCATGATCTCAGGGTCCTGGGATCGAGTACCGCATCGGGCTCTCTGCTCAGCAGGGAGCCTGCTTCCCTCTCTCTCTCTCTGCCTGCCTCTCTGTCTACTTGTGATCTCTCTCTGTCAAATAAACAAATAAAATCTTTAAAAAAAAAAAACACAACTGAAGGTATATATAAAAAATTAAAATGGTTTTCACATAAGCTTTCAAAAAGTTCTCTTTTCAAACATTCAAAATTATTTAAAAGTAAACAAATGGATCTTATAATTAGTAAGTGTGAAATTTTAAAATTGGAATTATTTAAATAGAACTGAAGAAGTTTTTTGGAAAATTTACTCAATTACATTAAATATTCTTATTAAATATATGATTCTCATTATTAGTGTTCAATGTCCATATGGTTGTTAGGGTAAAGAATTGGTAAGCTTCAGGCATCTTGCATCTAGACAAACATATATAGGAATTTAAGAGAAATATGAATTATTCAACATTGTAAAACGTTCTTCCCAAACTGTGTGCAAAAGTTGCAAATACCGCTGTAATCCATGAGCATCTCCCAAACACAAAGAAGAGAAGAAAAAAAAAAAGAGAGAGAGATGCTCAGAAACTCGGAAACAATTTTTTTTTTTTTTTTTAAGATTCTTAAAATTTATTTTAGGGAGAGAAAGAGACAACCTGAGTGGGAGGGGCAGAGGGAGAGGGAGAAAGAGAATCTCAACCAGACTCCACGCTGAGCACAGCGAGGCTCAGTCCCAGGACCCCCAGATCATGACCTGAGCTGAAACCAAGAGTCAGTGTCCCACCCACTGTGCCACCTAGGCACCCCTGGGAAACAATTCTTTATGAAACAATCTATTGCACTGATGCTATCTGAGAAACAGGACTTAACAAATTAATTTCTCTTTCTCTTACCTAAGCATCTGCATGCTTACTCTCTCTGAACTAGTTTGCATGTGGGGGCAGAGCTGGAAAAGCATGTCTCTGGAGTCCCACGTTAAGTAAGGAGAATGATTGGGCTCCTCACAGCAGGAGGCCCAGGGCAGGGGCACCCCCCCACTGCCTTACTCCAAGGGTAACGGTGTTCTTAAGGTCTCTTCCTTCTAGCTGGTCCCTGCTCCTAACCTGGGAAGTCCCAACAGCGTGAATGGGGCTGAGAAGTTAGGAGGTCTGCCAGTGTGAGAGCTGGGGCCTGAAACCAGGCCTCCTAACCCTAGAATTAGGGTTCTTTCCTGTATACCGCTAGAGGGAAGAAGGGGCTTGGAGGGCTCGGCCCACCGCAGGGAACCAGAACCCCCGCCGAGCCGCCCTGCGCATTTCTTCCCCGAGGGGGCAGTGGCTGCACACGCATGGGCGTCTGAGCGAGCCGGCCCGACCCTGGGAAGGCGGCGGTGAGCGCCCGCATCTTCATCTTCATCTTCGCGTAGATTTCGGAAGCCCCGCGGGACCTGCCGATCGCACCGAGGCTGCGGTGCTGGCTCTGGAGATGTCAGCTCTGTGTGTGTTCCCGGAAAGGATGGATTCCTCGCGTGTACCCGTCTTTGTGCCAGCCGAAGGTTCGAACTGAAAGCCAACGCGTCTCTGTTGCTTTTTGCTTTCCAGATCCCTGATGGCCGCGGGTTCTCGATCCCCACGACGCTGTCATGTCGGACTGGAAACGCTCTGCTGGGGAGGGGCTGCCCTGGGCATCGTGGCATGTTTAACAGCGTCCTGGACGTCTGCACCCCGGTCGCCCGCAGGACTCACACGTCTCCCTGCCCTCCCCCACGGCCGCGAAAATGTCTACGGACCTCACCCAATGCCCCCAGGGAAGGGGGCGGTGAAGTCACCCGATCACCCTGGTTTGAGAACCCCTGGGTCATTATAAAACACAAACCCAGCCTGCCCGTGGGCCGGATACCAGGGGGTCCGGTTGTGAGCTGTGCTTCGGAGACGGCTGAGCGGGAATTCACAAACGCTCTCAGCATAGGACCTCGCGAATTCCGTGGAAACTTTTCTTCCAGCGACATTGAATTTTTTTTTTTTTTTTTTAATCATCTCCAAACGGCAAATCATTCTCAAATTAAGTGGTGTTTATCCTCCTGGCCATGAACTGTCAGAGGAGTGCCGGGGATTCTGGTGGTGGTGGTGGTTGTTTTGTCTGCACAGTTCTTAGTCCCTGGGAGTCGTGTATCTCCCTTTTGCTGTCGCCGCTCCTCGCTTGGCCTCCCCCTCCACCAGACAGGCTTAATAACTGGCAATCATCACATCGCGGGGCAAAGCGGTCGGCAGCCACCCCCGCACCGGGGAGTCAGACGCTGCGCCGAGCCTGTGCTTCTTTTGTTCTGTCAGGCAGACTGCAGTTCTGTCTCTTGGCTCTGCCCGAATGAAGAGAATCTTGAAACGTCGTGCGGCTGCAAATGGCTTCGTCTAAGCTGGAAGGGCCCGTAAACAGGAAGTCCACAGCAAAGGAGAAATAAAAGTGATCAATTACGCTGTTAGAACGACTTCAATTCCACTCCCCCCCCCGCCCCCAGGCATCTTTGGGCAGAGCCCGGCTGCATGAATCAGGCTGTATACAGCCCCCCACCCCCACACCCCAGCCCACGGGCAGGGAGACCCGCAGGGAGCCAGTGAGGGCTGTGGGCACCACACCACTCTGACAGCCAAAGATCTGCCAGGAGAACCAGCCCAATGCGACCCACATGAGGCAGAAATTGTCACAGCCAAGTTGCAGAACTTACATGACTATTTTTGATCCTTTCCTGGCCTCGGATCAAAGGCTGCTCATGGGAGCACCATGGCCTTGGCATCCTGTCCCACATCTGGCCGCTCTCCTTGCACTCTGGACTTGCACGTTCAGAAAGAGACGACCCACCGTGTTCTTAGGGCACGAGGGAATTGAGACTCCAACTGTGCCTCAGAGTCTGCTTTTGGGGACCCTGGCTGCTCTTCTCGGTGGCCACCTAGCCCCTCTGGCTTCTGTGCCCGGCATCTCGACCCAGTGGTTGCTCTCCAGAACTGAATCACTGCCACTCCAGGTAGACCCTGATCCGCCCTCCCCAGGACTCTTTCCTGAAAGCAGCATCACAGAAAATTTTGGGGATGATATAGAGACTTCTTTGATGTCAGTCTTAACGGGAAGGGATGCCTCCCAAAACTGAGAGAGAAAAAAATGAAATGGAGAGATATCACGGGGTTGGTATCTTATTTCACAAGGAAGATCAGATTGTGCAGACCAGGAGGTTTTGGGGGTGGGGGGCAGAGGGAGGATGTAGGGGGTAGCAAACTAGTTTGAAGTCAGAGGTTAAGAAACATTTTAAAGCCAGTCTCTAAAGCTTCCTGGGGGAAGCAGGATATGCATATTGGTAGACCACTCTGATTAAAAAGTAACCCTCTCTTCAGTCACTGTCCCTCAGGTCCCCTTACTCTGTCACAAGCTGTTCTGCAAATGCAAGCATGGAAGGGGCCGGGGTTGTCTCCCTACCAGCGGTTCCATTGTGGAGAGTGGGGACATTTTCAAGGAGGGCCCTGAGCAGACTCATTTTCTGCGTGAGGTGAACCAACAGGAGGATGGAGGAGCTCCGCCCTCAGTGTTCCTGAACTAGAGTCATAAGCAAGTCCTTTTCCAACTGTTGACACCCTTGTGACCAGACCAGAGACTAGAATGCCCTACCAGGTGTGGGAAGGGGGTTGGTCTCCAGCTTCTGGTTCAGCAAAGGCCCCCCCTTCCTGGAGATGCTCTTGCCATCTGGGCTCTGGGCTGCTGTATCAGAACCTCTGTCAGGAAATACCCACTGTGGCAGGCCCCGAGGAGGAGCTCATGAAAACCCCCGCCCAGCCTCAGACTTCTCACTTTGATCAGCCTCTGCATGAATGTCTTTCTTCTTCTTAAGCAGACCCAACAAGAATCAAGCAATCACAAACACATACCTTTGCCACAACTTGGACTTGGGTAGCAGGACACATATTCTGTTGTGGTGAGGAAGACCTCTCAGTAAAGCCTCCATTTCCCAGATAAACTAGGTGCCACGACTTGACCCAGCCAGTCATCATGGACAACAGATGAATGAGCGGACAAGAACGTCTGCCATGTGTCCAGGCTGTGTCAGGTCCTGTCGGTCATATTAAAGAGGCCAAAACAGGGGCGCCTGGGTGGCTCAGTGGGTTAAGCCGCTGCCTTCGGCTCGGGTCATGATCCCAGGTCCTGGGTTCGAGCCCCACGTCGGGCTTTCTGCTCAGCAGGGAGCCTGCTTCCTCCTCTCTCTCTGCCTGCCTCTCTGCCTACTTGTGATTTCTCTCTGTCAAATAAATAAATAAAATCTTAAAAAAAAAAAAAAAAAAAGAGGTCAAAACAGTCCTGGCTTCTGGAAGGCTGTGTTCTAGTTCCACACACAAGACCAACAAACGTGCAAGGCTGAGACCCTAACAGAAGGCCCACAGTGAGCTCGAGCCTGAGACTTCATTAAAGAATATCTCACATTGCTATTGAATTTGTCCCGCATCACCCTGTGACTTAGAAACCCCTCCAGAGTAGGAAGCACCACTTACTTTTCTTACTGTCTCGTCACATACACACACACAGACACTCACACAGCTTCTAGAACAGTGCCGTATACACAGTTACCTTCCCATTAGGCTGTTACTGAATGCCCCAGTTAAGTGTGATTGTGTAGAACAGAACATGATCGTGGCGGGGGTCAGTGTAAGGGAGCAATCTGGGTGGGCAAGAGGAGCTGGAGGGGGGAGACTTCACTGGAGATGCAAGAGGCAATCGACAGTAAAGTTGCTCTGGTTCTTTTTTTTTTTTTCCTTTTGAAAGTAGTGATTAAAGATAACATTTAAAAATTATAAAAGTATACATATTCATTACGGAAAATTTGTAAAAATAAAAACATAAAGCAGAACATTTAAATCACAGATAATTTGACTCCCAGACATGTGTAAACAGACAGGATATATAATTATAAACTTGTGACAAGAGCTAGGAAGGCATGGATGCATAAAAGAAAAATGGAAGACCCGATCTAGAGGAGGGCGGTCTCTCTGCAGCTGGGACATTTATGCTGGGACTGAAGGGTGGGCAGGGGTTGGACAGGTGAAGAGACGAGTGAGAGGATAAGAGGCAGGTGTGTGTTAGGGAATATAGTTTTTAAAAAGGTAAATCAGGGGCCCCTGGGTGGCTCAGTTGATTAAGTGTCTGCCTTCAACTCAGGTCATGATCTTGGGGTTCTGGGATTGAGCCTCGAGTCGGGCTCCCTGCAGGGAGCCCGCTTCTTCCTCTCCCTCTGCCCGCTTCCCCCTACACATGCACGTGTGTGCTCTCTCTCAAATAAACAAATAAAATCTTAAGGCGCCTGGGTGGCTCAGTCGTTAAGCATCTGCCTTTGGCTCAGGTCATGATCCCAGGGTCCTGGGATCGAATCCCACATCAGGCTCCCTGCTCAGTGGGAAGCCTGCTTCTCCCTCTTCCACTCCCCCTGCTTGTGTGCCTCTTTTGCTATGTCTCTCTCTGTCAAATGAATAAATAAAATCTTTTTAAAAAATTAAAAATACGTAAAAAGGTAAATCAAACAAATATAAAATGAACATGTGCCAAAGATTATTTTTAACTCATTCATTAATGAGGGAACCATTAAGATGTTACAACTGTTCCACAAGAGAATTCCAAGTATATAGACATAGATGTGCCAAACTGGGTGGAGAAAAACCAGCTGCCCTTCCCCTGGACGGAATTTACTGGCACATTGAAATAATCATTCGCACTGCCCTCAGTTATCTACAGTTTTCAGAGTTGTAAACTAGCTCACAGAAAGTGAAAGAGGGAGATAGCCAGAACGGGGAAGCTAATCAGGACACCCATGAATTTTTTTCTTTCCTTTCAAAGCCTTTCACAGTTTTTCCTGACATGTGCAAATGCCCTGGGGAAGAAAAGAGGTTACTAGAACTGAAAGAAGAGGAATGTTGCTGGGATGTAATGAGCAAGGAGGAGAGTGGTTGAGATGGGGGTCATGGCGTACTTTCCAGTTTATAGCCTGCTTTTTTCATTTAACCATATAGGGTGAATGTTTCTCCATATCACCCAATATCCATCTGAAGCATGATTCTTTTTTTTTCTTTTCTTTTAGGTTTATTTATTTATTTATTTAAGTAATCTTCACAACCCAGGATGGGGCTCAAACTCATGACCCTGAGATCAAGAGTAGCCAGCCAGGTGCCCTCAAAGCATGATTTTTTTTTAAAGATTTTATTTATTTATTTGTCAGAGACAGAGAGAGAGAGTGTGTGTGAGCAAGCACAGGCAGACAGAGAAGCAGGTTCCCTGCCGAGCAAGGAGCCCAATGTGGGACTCGATCCTAGGATGCCGGGATCATGACCTAAGCCGAAGGCAGCCGCTTAACCAACTGAGTCACCCAGGTGTCCCCAAAGCATAATTCTTAATGGCAGCCCCATGTTCCCTGGCAATGGACTCATCATAATGTATTTACCAACCATCACTCCTTGGCCACTTAAGTTGTTCTCACTTAATATTCTTGTTTGTGAATCTTTGTTCTCACATATCTCTGATTACTTCCTTAGAACAGATTTTTTTTTTTTTTAAAAGATCATGTTGCTTTAAGATTTATTTATTTATTTTAGGGAGAGAGAGACAGAGAGAGAGAGAGACTGTGAGCCAATGAGGTGTGGGGCAGAGCGAGAGGGAGAAGGGGAGAAGCAGACTCCCCGTTAAGTGGGGGAGCCCAACCTGGGGCTTGATCCCAGGATCCTGAGATCACGATCTGAGCTGAAATCTAGAGTTGGATTCTTAACTGACTGAGCCACCCAGGTGCCCCTCAGTGAAATGTTTTAGGAAAATAATGGGGCAAGGAGAGGTAGAAGCTCTGAGATGAGTTAGAAGGCCCATGTAACAAGGGGATGTGAGGTGGGAGGAGACTGAAAAAGGGCGAGAGGAAGGAAGGGGAGACAGGGTCGGAGTGAGAGGCGTTTAGAAGCAGCAGCAAACAGGTCTGGGTGTGCAGAATGGAAATGGGGGAGGAGTAGGCTTTGGGCTTGCATTTGCCTTGGACACCCTTTGGAAATGGGCACGTTTGGAAGAGGAACTGATTTGAGGGCTGTGGGGGGTGTGGGATAACCAGAGGAGCATTTGGGAGTACAGGAGCAGGGTCTGGGCTGGAAAGGCAAATCTGGGAGTCACACAGAGATCTGCTGGTTGAAACCAGGAGCTAGGGGATGCCCAAGTGAAAGGAGCCCTGGCAGAACCCCCACAATCAGGGGTGGGCTTGGGGACCCAGCAAGTAAGCAAGCAAGAAAGAAGAAGGTAGGGAAGACTGTGCGGGAGGTGAGTAACTAACAACATTAAATTTTGCCACGAGGTCACAAAGGATGAGGGCTAAGGAGGAAAACCATTGTGTTTGGGCAGAAGAAAGTCATCATGACCTTGACAAGAGAAGTTTCAATAGAATTGTGGGGGCGGAAGTCCGCGGTTAAGGGAATAGGGGATGGAGGCATTGAGTGTCGGCCGCAATGTAGAGGATTTTGGCAGCAAAAGGGATACGAAAGTCTGGAAATCAGCTAGAAAGGAGGAGAGTCCGGCATTAGTGTGTGTGAGTATGTGTCTTGTTCGTGTTCCAGCCCAGCAGCTTCCGTCTGCCTTCCCACACCCCCCACCACAGTTTCCGCTGCTTATTTTTCAATCCTAAGTATTTTTTCAACCTCAGACGATATTATGTGGCTTCATGCAACAAGTACTTAACACAGAGCCGGTGCATAGTAAGTGCTCACTAAGTTAGCTATTGTTACTAGTTTTATTAAGAGTCCTTAGGAACAAAATACGCAAACAAAAAGGAAGGACAGCTCGCCAGGGAGGGGTAAACTGAGGGTGAGGTTACAGAGGGGTTGCTGTCCTTAAAAGCTTAGCAGTGCAACTTTGGAAACATTATAAGCCCTTTTTCTTTTTGTGGCCTTCATTCTAGATCTCTTGTTGGCTTAATTCAGACACTGTTTCTGTAGAAGATGGCCTAAAGGAGTCTGCCTTTTGTCAGTCTGTGTGTAACTGTAGCTTTGCTACCTCTCTTCTCAAGGATTTCTTTCTGCGTTCAAATTCATTGCTGTGGGCTCAGTCCGAGCTGTAGGTCTGGCCTGCCCCCGGAACAGTGGAAGAGAATATCGGAGAACTCCCTAGGGGACAAGATTGGGGAAGAGTACGTGCAGAGGAGAAATAAGCCAACACCAAATGTGTGAGCAGGTCGTAGTGAGTACAAGTGAGGGACAGAAGAGCTCAAAAGCCCACGTCTTTAGCAGTGTCATGGTAACTGAGCGATGTCATGGCCAGTCCTCAACAGGGAGGATCTGAGCCAGAGCTAAAGCCCAGAGAATTCTGTTTTCAGGTGGAGGTGTAGGAACAGTGTGGGCTGAGGAGCAATGAGGCCAGTCCGGCTTTCCTGTCAGCTTTCCTGTAGTAGGCCGGCAGACTCAATCCACCCTGCAGCAGGGCTGTGGGGAGAGGCTACAGTTACTTTATTTTGTCTGTAACTTTGCTGGTCTTCCTCCTCAGACCTCCTCACCCACTGCTTAGAAGGCAGAAAAATTTACTAACTGTCCAACTTAGTTTTTTTTTTTAAGATTTTATTTATTTATTTGGCAGAGAGAGATACACAGTGAGAGAGGGGACACAAGCAGGCGGAAGTGGGAGAGGGAGAAGAAAGCTTCCATCTGACCGGGGAGCCTAATGTAGGGCTCGATTCTAGAACCCTGGGATCATGACCTGAGCCAAAGGCAGATGCTTAACAACTGAGCCACCCAGGCGCCCCCAACTTAGTTTAAAGCTTCCGTAATTTCAACAGTCCCCTCTGAGTAGCCTTCAGTCCTTGTGGATAAAACACCCCTCGTCCTACATCTCACCCTAAGACAGCGTCTGAGTCACAGAGGAAGAGCCCGGTATGGCTCGCAAGAAGGAGGGCCTTAGAGGCGTCCTCAGCATCCTGGGGGGTCCCGCGAACTTTCCTGTGTCTTCCTGGTGGCTACTTGCTCCGAGGGCCTTCTCAGGTGAAGGGGGGCTGTTCATTACGTGATATGGCCTCTCTTGGCTTGACCAGAGCTCAGCGTATTCCCGAATAAGTTGACTTGGCTCTCCTGTTGCCTGCCGCATGCCCCTCAGAGGACTGTCTGTGACTGCCCTTTGCTTCCAGTGCCAAGATTCAGCTCTGCTGCCCTGGCTACAGGGCACCCATCCCAGTGATAATAACTCTTGTCTTTCTCTCAGCAACATTGCTGGTCACATTCCTTTTCAGTAGCAGAGGCTGTGGTGTTACAAAAGTTGACCGTCTCACTGCTTGATTTTATAACTGGGCTAAATGTCAGCCTGGGGGTAGGGGTGGGTGTGGCGGGGGGGAACTTGCCCTTAAGGCTACCCATGGAATGAGACACGAGCCCCCGGAACTCCCCCATGTGGAACGATGCTTCGGACCCAATCTTTCGAGCGGACCAGTTACACTGGCATTTGGGGGACATGGCTGGTTTCGGCCAGGCCTGCCAACCTGAGAGTCTTTTATTTCAAACCCTCTCAACTCTGTGCTCAATGAGTATGGAAAGTGTTGCATGTGGAAATTGCTTGGGCGACTGGGGGAAACGTTGCCAAAAGAGAAACTTTCCAGTTCTTAGCTTTCAAAGTGTGCACTGTGCCACATGTCATGAGGTAATACAGAGTCTCTGAACAGGGGCGCCACAGCCAATGAAAGCCATGACGTGACCATCATCAAATGCAGTTCTGGTCACTAATCAGAGGCAAAGCAATTGCTGAGAGAGAGAGCAAAAGACCAGGCAGCGAAGAATCGAAGGGGCTCAAAATGGAGAGAAGCTGCCCCTGGGCCCCGAACTTCATTTGTTTAGGAGGAGAAAATCAGCTCGAAAGCGTTCCTGAGGCAGCAGTGTTAACATTAACAGATACCATCTGGAAATCAACAAAACTCAGATTTTGTTTTTTACAGATTGGCTCTGAAAACCAGTTCTAGCCAGGAACTCTCAAACCTCAGAAGTCTCCAACGGGGCACTAAGATATAAACAACCATTTAGCAAAATCCGCAGTCCCAGTGACAGATGAAGGCTGCTGTCTTGTCCTCTTTATTGAAGTCAAGACATGAGGTCAGATGTGACCAAGTGTGTGGAGATGTGATAGTCCGCGGTGCTGCATTTTAAATAAGTTTTAATACGTGGAGCCCAGCCTCACAGGCAAGATTTATCTTCAAGACTTCATTCCCCTCCAAATATCTAGGGCCCTCATTCTGGCCCCCACAGATTTCTGTTCTTGAAAAAAAAAAATGATTTAATAGATTCACCAGTCTTTTTGGGGGGAGGTAAGATTTTATTTATTTATTTATTTATTTATTTGTCAGCGAGAGAGAGAAAGAGACAGAGAGTACAGGCAGAGGGAGAAACAGGCTCCCCGCTGAGCAGGGAGTCTGATGCAGGACTTGATCCCAGGACCCCGGGATCATGACGCAAGTAAGGCGAAGGCAGCTGCTTTAACCAACAGAGCCAATCAGGCATCCCTTGGAGTCATTAATCTTTTTCCTCAACTACCTTATTGTCTCCCCATATTGACATTTAAAGGGGCTTTTTGGAGATACAGGTGTTCCTGCTTTTAGAAAGTTCACCTCACACCACCTTGCTTTTAGGAAAAAGACCTGTTTCCACTAAGTGAAAAAAATTTCAGAGCATCTTTGCTTTTGTGAATGAAGGTGGAAAGTGAAATAATATATAGCATTGAGTGTGTGTGTTGCAGCAAGCCGTTAGAGGCGGTGCCCGCCTGAGCAAGGAGGGCCGCCCCACTCAGCGCCTTCCCCAGGGGTCACACTGAACATCTCAACATCAAGTAGCCAGAGTTCGAGCTATGTCTATGAACATCTGGGCTTATCTTGATTTATTTTGTACATTCATTACCTAAATGTGTCCTAAGGTAGCAGAAAAGCCTAAGATAGGTTCTTTTCAGGGTCTGGGAATGTTCAAATTTACCTACGGTGATTGGATTTTTGGGGGGGGGGGTTGGATGTTATTTTTTGATTTGTTTTTTTGCTTTACACCATTTCAGCTTACAAAAGGTTTCATAGGGACACTCTACTTTAAGATATGAGGGCAGGGGAAATACCTGTAACCTCTATCTAAAAGAACTGTCTGAATTGTGGGCATTTCAGACAACAGCCTGATGGGCTTGGAGGGGCGAGAGATGCATCTTGGCAGTCGGGACACCTCTCAAGTCACCACCCGGCACAGTTGCCTGCGCATGCGCATTCCCTGGTCTGAGGCTCAAGGTAACTCCCTCTGGCGTGGCCTCTCATCTCCTTGCATATCCTGGCTGGTGTGAGCAGGAATATCTGTGACAGTCTCCCACAAATGACCCTATGTTGTTGGTGGAGAGCAATGAGTGCAGGTTTCCCTGGGTAACTGGGCGAAAAACAGGCCTCGTGCATAACTCCCTGCCTATGGGTGGCTACTTCCAAAGGAACATCCCCGGCAGAAGACCTCAGCTTCTCGGAGAGCCTCCATGCCTGGCTCCTCTCTCCGGCCCTGCCCTGAACTGGGATTCAGCAGGACCTCAGTTCCATGGCTGCCCAGATGCCCTTTGGGGCTTCCTGCTGCTTCCCATTGGGCTGTGGATCATTCCTATGCTAGGGAAGGTCACAGGCTTGTTAATTAGACAGAAAGCAAAGACAGACAGGATATAAATTTTCCTAGAAGCACACCAGCAAGTGTGATGTCAGTACCATTTTCAACTTTTAGCGGTGATTATGGCCACCACCCTTTCCTGCTTCCTGAGGACAACAGTTCAATATGACTTCCTGCACAATTAAAGTGGACAGCTTAGACCGAGCCAAGGTTGGTGGGGGTGGGGGGGGGTGGGGGGTGTGGAGGCCTCAGATCGACAATACATGAACTTTTTTTCATTTGACACTCACGGGGGTGCTCAGGCAAAACCACAACTGGGAACACACACGATTTCCTGGTTTTATTTTTATTTGTAGGTGAGGTATATTTGCATGAAATTTTATTTTTGGCAAACACTTTTACATTCACAATCTCATTTGTGCCTTACCAGAATCATCTGAGGTAGGTGAGGTGGGGATTAATGTTTCCCTTTGATCAATAAAGTATCTGAAGCTCAGAGAGCTTCCACAGGTAGTAGTGAAAAGGGAGGACTAATGCCAGGTTTCCTGGCTCCTCGACCCTATTCCTATCGTATCAAATCACCATTCATTACAACCCAGAGAGAGCTGTAGGTTGGCCAAATCCCATCAAATCTGCTCAAATAGACCTGGGCTTTTATTTATTTGAGAGAGTGAGAGCATGAGAGAGAGTATGAGGGCAGGGGAGGGGCAGAGGGAGAAGCAGACTCCCTGCTGAGCAGGGAGTCCGATGAGGAGCTCCGTCCCAGGACCGTGGTGGGATCATGACCTGAACCACAGACACTTAATTGACTGAGCCACCCAGGTGCTCCCTTAGAGGAAATACTTTAAAAGACAGGAGGCAGAAGCTGCCAGTCTCTTAAGGCCTGGAGCAAGAAAATACCAGTGTGTCATTTCCATCATATTCTGCTGGTAAAAGCTATTCAGGAGTCTATTCAAGATTCAAGGAAAAAGGCATAGAACCTATCTCTCAGTGAATGGTTTGTCAAAGAAATTATGGCTATCTTAATTTTAAAATTTCTTTCTCTTTTTTTTGTGACTGGCTTTGTAAATATGTATTCTGTCACTCAAGAATGGAAAACTTACATGTTCAATTTCACAGCAAGAAAATATGGTTTTTAGGGACACCTGGGTGGCTCATTCGGTTGAGAGGCTGGCTTTGGCTCAGGTCATGATCCTGGAGTCCTGGGATCGAGCCCCATATTGGGGGCCCTTGCTCAGTGGTGAACCTGCTTCTCTTTCTGCCTGCTGCTCCCCCCCGCTTGTGCTCTCTCTCTCTCTCTCTCTCTCTCTGACAAATAAATAAATAAAATCTTTTTTTTTTTAAAGATTTTATTTATTTATTTGACAGAGAGAAATCACAAGTAAGCAGAGAGGCAGGCAGAGAGAGAGGAGGAAGCAGGCTCCCTGCTGAGCAGAAAGCCCGATGTGGGGCTCGAACCCAGGACCTGGGATCATGACCTGAGCCGAAGGCAGCGGCTTAACCCACTGAGCCACCCAGGCGCCCCAAATAAAATCTTTTTTAAAATGTGGTTTTTAAAATTAGATGCCATTTTAAAAAGAAGTATCAATTTAGCCTACTTTTTAACATTTCTTATTGAAGTATCATTGACATAAAATATTACATTGGTTTCAGGTATACAACATAGTGATTCCACAATTACATACATACATTATAAATTGCTTATAAGTTTAGTTACCATCTGTCACCTTATAAAATTATTACAATATTATTAGCTATATTTCCTATGCTACAATTTTCATCCCCATGACTTATTTTATAATTGGCTATTTAGGGTCGTCTGTGGTTCCATACAAACTTTAGGAGTAAATGTTCTAGTTTTGGGAAAAATACTCTTAGTATTTTCACAGGGATTGCACTGAATCTGTAGATTGCTTTGGGAAGAATGGACATTTTGATAGTGTTAATTCTTTCAATCCCAGCACAGTGGATCTTTCTATTTATTTGTGTCGTCTTCAATTTCTTTCATCAGTGGCTCATAGTTTTCAGAGTACAAGTCTTTCACCTCCTCGGTTAAATTTATCCTTAGGTATTTTTTTTAATAAAGATTTTATTTATTTATTTGACACACAGAGAAAGAGAAAGAGAGAGAGAGAGATCGCAAGTAGGCAGAGAGGTAGGCAGAGAGATGTGGGGGTTGGGGAAGCAGGCTCCCCGCTGAGCAGAGAGCCCGATGTGCGGCTTGATCCCAGGACCCTGAGATCATGACCCGAGCCGAAGGTGCCCCATATCCTTAGGTATTTTTGTGGCCATCTTTAATTCACCACATAATATGTGATCAAAAATGTCTGAAGGCCACTAATTTAGGTGAAGAGAATGCCTCCTAGCAGCTCTGCCCCCCAGACTGGGGCTCAGCTTTCTCACATAAGGGATTCCTAGCCATCAGAAGCTCGTCTGCTTCCACTGTGCACCTCCTCAAAGCTCCCTCATCAGAAACGAGGCTCAGGCTTTTCTCTTAATGGCTTTTTTTAATCCAAAAGTACAGACAGAAGAATATATGCAGGACAATGTGGGGAAAAATAGAGTTTAACCCTTACTGGCACCACTGCTTTGTCTTGTTGAATAAAATGGTTTGACTAATAGCAGAAATAAAATGTTTATCTGTTCTGGTTTCGATGACCTTTTAAAAAATGTCTCCTTTATGACAGCATACTCTAAACCAAAATATATTGAAAATTAACTTAAATATACTCAGAATGACTTTTATGACTCAAACGATATGATTGCAACAATATTCTTTCTACCAGAAATTTCCCAGTGCACAGGCTGACACCTGCTTTGCCTTTCACATTAATCAAGTAAAATAATCAATTACAGAACTTTAAGATTTCTCCCATAACACATACCCTTAAGAAGGAAAACAAAGTGTGTTACTAAACAGTACAAACCCGTTTTTGTAAGGAAATATGTGTGAGAGAGATAAGAGTTAAATTTTTCACTATTCATGATCTTAACCGCTACTGTTTTGTTTTTTTTTTTTAAAGATTTTATTTATTTATTTGACAGAGAGAGATCACAAGTAGACAGAGAGGCAGGCAGAGAGAGAGGGAAGCAGGCTCTCCGCTGAGCAGAGAGCCCGATGCGGGACTCGATCCCAGGACCCTGAGATCATGACCTGAGCCGAAGGCAGCAGCTTAACCCACTGAGCCACCCAGGGGCCCTTAACCGCTACTGTTAAAAAAGAAAGGATCCTGAGAAGAACACGTTGTTTTCCCAAGCATGGTGACAGGCGAGGGAGCAAATTAGAAAAAGTGAGATGATGAGAATTTGTTTCTCAGGAGAAAAGGAAGAGCTACATGAAGGCGGCAGAGGCAGAGAGGGTGACTAGTTTAAAAGTGTGAGTCGGGGATAATTTTGCTGTGTGGGCTGAGGGGACTTTCCTCCATTGTGTCATAAACCCTCTGGTAAAATAGCATTGACTGACAATTCTTTTTGGTGTGGGATTGTGTCCTTTAGGGGATGATTCCAGCTAACGTTGGCATAAATGTGTTGAAGGTAATTGCAGGCCAAGAACAAGGGTAGCCGAAGCAAGTTCGAGTCACTTGTAAATAACATCTGAATAAGAAAAGTCCAAGATATATATTCATACTCCAAATCATGACAGTGGATACCTGTGGGTAGTGGATTACGAAGGATATTTCTTTCATTCCCTCTTCATTTTTTAAAAATTTTTAAAAAGATTTTATTTATTTATTTGACACAGAGAGAGAGAGCACAAACAGGGGGAGCAGCAGAGGGAGAATTAGGCTCCCTGCAGGGAGCCTGATGCTGGCCTCGATCCCAGGATCCTGATGCAGGCCTCGATCCCAGGATCCTGAGATCATGACCTGAGCCAAAGGCAGACACTTAAACTGACTAAGCCATCCAGGTACCCCATCATTTTTTGTATTTTTAAATTTTGCTATTAGTTGTGTTAAAAGGAAATTATTTTGAAACATATGTGGCCTTTGGAATCAGACAGATCTGTTAGAACCCAGTTCCACTTCTTAAATTTGTGATTCTGAACAAGTTCCCTGATTTTTTAAACCTCAGTCTCCTTAATGACATATCAGATAAAGGGCTAGTATCCAAAACCTATAAAGAACTTATCAAACTCTACCCAAAGAACAAATAATCCAACTAAGAAATGGGCAGAAGACATGAACAGACATTTCTGCAAAGAGGACATCCAGATGGCCAACAGACATAGAAAAAGTGCTCCACATCACTCGACGTCAGGAAAATACAAATCAAAACCACAATGAGATACCACCTCACACCAGTCAGAATGGCTAAAATTAACAGTCAGGAAATGACAGATGTTGGCGAGGATGTGGAGAAAGGGGAACCCTCCTACACTGTTGGTGGGAATGCAAGCCGGTGCAGCCACTCTGGAAAACAGCATGGAGGTTCCTCAAAATGTTGAAAATAGAGCTACCCTACAACCCAGCAATTGCAATACTGGGTATTTACCCTAAAGATATAAATGTAGTGATTCGAAGGGGCATGTACACCCCAATGTTTATAGCAGCAATGTCCACAATAGCCAAACTATGGAAAGAACCTAGATGTCCATCAACAGGTGAATGGATAAAGAAGACGTGATACACACACACACACACACACACACACACACACAGGAATATTATGCAGCCATCAAGAAATGACATCTTGCCACTTGCAACGATGTGGATGGAACTAGAGGGTATTATGCAAATTGAAATAAATCAGTCACAGAAAGATAATTATCATATGATATTGCTGATATGTGGATTTGAGAAACAAGGCAGAAGATCATGGGGGAACAGAGGAAAAAAATGAATCAGGATGAAACCAGAAAAGGAGATAAACCATAAAAGACTCTCAATCTCAGGAAACAAATTGAAGGTTGCTAGAGGGGAAGGGGGTGGGGATGGGGTGGCTGGGTGATGGACATTGGGGAGGGTGTGTGTTATGGTGAGTGCTGTGAATTGTTTAAGACTGATGAATCACAGACCTGTACCCCTGAAGCAAATAATACATTATATGTTAATTTAAAAAAACCTCAGCCTCCTCATTTGCATGAGAGATAATGTACGAAATTATGTGCATGCAGTTCTTCAGACAGTGTCTTAGAACTGAGCAGCCAGGGCACCTGGGTGGCTCAGTGGGTTAAGCCTCTGCCTTTGGCTCAGGTCATGATCTCAGGGTCCTGGGATCGAGGCCCGCATTGGGCTCTCTGCTCTGCGGGGAGCCTGCTTCCCCCCCTCTCTCTCTCTGCCTGCCTCTCTGCCTACTTGTGACCTCTGACTCTCTCTCTCTGTCAAATAAATAAATAAATAAAATCTTTAAAATAGAACTGAGAAGCCATACAATGGATGTTATGATTTTTAACATGACATATGATTCATTAAATCACATATGATTTAATATGATTGTTTAGCTGATAACTAACACCTGATGGTGATTCTCAGCTCCTGAAAATGACCAGTTTTTCCTGCTCACTGTCTAGAAGTTAAAGCAGCCCCTGACTACGTGCCCATATCCTTGAGAGAACTGGCAGAGTAAATTCAACCGAGTTTTATCCCTACCACACAACATATTACCATCATGAAGAAAAGCCCTTCTGAATACCTACTGTCAGCAGGTCATTTAAGTTCTCTAGAATAGGCACACAAAGTGTAGGCTTCATCTCAGAGCCTGGTCGATTTGGGCCACTAACGCCCAAGTGTCTCTATTCCTAATTAGAAACACTTCAAGGGTGGGCTATACTTAGGCCTGGGCCCACATGTTCTTAATTCCAGTGAAGAACACACATTACATTTCAGGACTTCTACACTCGCCAAAGTGTTCTGATGTGGGGTTTGAGTTCCTTGGCACTGTCATGTGACTGGCTTTTTGATGTGGTTTCTGTTCCAGTAAGTTAAACTCTGGCATCTCCGAACTGGCACAGACTGCCACGCTCAAGATGAGTTTTGAGTGCGGACGAAGGCTGAACCCTCAGGCCTGCGGCTGGATGGAACCACTCACCGCCATGGGATTAATTAGCCGGAGGCCTTTCGGTGTGGCGGGGCCCCCACTTCGGATTTTTCTTGTGGCTGCTGTTCAGCCTGGCCATCTCAAACAGCACTCCTCAAAATATTTTTGGTCTTTGACCTCTTCAGTTGGGAGGAAAAAACCCTCTGAATTTGGCCTATTCCAGCTTGAAGCTCAGAAGCCAAATTTTTGGGATTTATGAAACACCTCACTGTTCTGGGTGCCTGCGTTTGTTTAGTCATTACATATATACATGCATACATAATTCATGGCTGAACAAAGCATAAACATTGTGGTAAATATTACTAGCATGTTCGCCAATGTCTGCTCTCCTCTCTAAGCGCAGGGAAGGCTGGACTGCCCAGCCCTCTGTGGTTAGACAGTTATGCGGCTGGTTGAGGGCCACAGGACGTTAGCTGTGGTGACATCTCTCTTTCCGACTGAAGTGTGGAAGCGTTGGGGACAGGTCAGAGGTCCAGCCTCTTTCTCCCTAGTGAGGAGACCAAAGGGTCCTGTGTGCTAGGTGTTGCAGCTACAGAGGAGAGAGCCTCTGTCAGCCCGGATCCTTGAGTGATGGCTGGAGCTGAATTTTCCCAGCACACGTAACCCCACCCTTGACCTGCAAGGGACATACACAAGAAATGAATCTTGTTTGTCTCCAGCGTTGGAATCTGGTGGTTAATTTGTTATCCCAGCACAACCTAGCCTACTCTGACTAATGCAATTATCTAGTGAACATGAGTCGTACTGAGAGTTGTGTGCGGTTCTCCTGTCGGGCCTGTCCCTGGGAGTAGGCCAAGGCTGTCTATAGTGTAAGATGGAGGACAAAAGGAAAGCAGCAGTTCAAATGAGCACGTTCAAGGGGACTGGACTACACCACAGTCTACTGGGGGATGCCTGGATGCAGCGTAAAACTTCCAGGTGATGTTCAGTCTCTGGAGGTGCTTATCTCAGGCACATCAGACTCCAGAACCAGGTCAGCCGAGCATGGCTACCCAACCCCCAAAGATGCAAAAAGCATTCCCACTTGCAAGTGACCATGTACCTTGGCCTCATTGGTTCAGAGCCCTAGTTCCCTAGAAAATGAAAGATGCTTCATGGGTCACTGTAGGTGCACAGGTTGTTACACTATGATGAAAACTGATCAATGGTGTGTATTGTATTTTTGTTTGGGGGGTTTGGGGTTTTTTTGTTTGGTTGGTTGGTTTTTGTTTTGTTTTGTTTTGTTTGTTTTATTTTGCATAGACTCTGTGTGTTTCTGGGCTTTAAGCAAAATTATCCCCCATGGGAGTTAAGACACACATAACCACCACATAAGGCTCACTGAAATGCACCATAAACGAAAGTTAACAACCATGGTGTGGGGCACCTGGGTGGCTCAGTGGGTTAAAGCCTCTGCCTTCAGCTCAAGTCATGATCTCAGGGTCCTGGGATCGAGTCCTGCATCAGGCTGCCTGCTTCCCCCTCTCTCTCTGCCTGCCTCTCTGCCTACTTGTGATCTCTCTGTCTGTCAAATAAATAAATAAAATATTTTAAAAAAACAACAAACAACCATGGTGTGAGGAGAGTCAGTGCTACCCTTTCCATTTCTAAACCTGAAATTGCAGCTGCCCCATCCAAAGCCATGCCTGGTTGAGTCAACTGGACAGAGAAGAACCTGGAAAGGAATGAGGAGAAGTTTTCTTTCTTGTCATCACTGACAATATGGCTTCTAGTGAGTGGAAGTCAAACTTATCATCTCTCCTCTGACCAACCAGCCTGAGGCAAGCTGGCTTTCAGTTGACAGCAGCAGAATGATGCGCATAACCTAATTCCTCATGGTGCCCAACTGCCTTCTTATTGGAACTGGAAGAAAGAAGGAACGATGTTGGATTAATCTTCTCATGACTCCCTTGGCAGGAATTGCTAAGTGTTTATACTTCTCTGTAAAGTTGTCTTTGTAGAAACCTACCTCTCTGAATTCACTGGGAATATAGAGCCAGGAACCTGGCAACAATGAGATGGAAGTGTTCCCTGGAACCCAATTTTTTCTTTTTCTTTTTTTTCCCCCTACTTTGCTACTTTGCTACTTAGCAGAACTTTCATGCTAAAGTCTCTCAGGGTTTCTAATTTTTACAAGGTAATTATTTTCAAAGTCAAAAAGGTGTAGTTTCCCTTACTGAAAACCTCCTGATGCCAGAGAAATGGGATCTTGTTACAAATTACTTAAGTCACTCTGCTTCCTCTGTCTAAATCTACTCTGCTGGAAAGGCTAGCTAGAAGACTGAAAACCACAGTTTCATTCCCAGGTACACTGCTGTAAAATAATTACATCAGATGTTATCGTGGGGAATCCATTTAAATGGAGATAAATCCCAAATGCAAATATATTTTTACTTTAAATATAATGCACCTAAAAAAAAAGAAAATGCCTGTACGGCTACATGCAAAAGAATGAAACTGGACCATTTTCTCACACAAAAATAAACTCAAAATGGATTAAGGACATAAATGTGAAACCTAAAACCATAAAATTATAGAAGAGAGCATAGGCAGTACTTTCTCTGACATTGGTCATAGCAACATTTTTCTAGATAGGTCTCCTGAGGCAAGGAAAGCAAAAACAAAAATAAAACACAGGGATTAGATCAAAATGAAAAGCTTCTGACAGCAAAGGAAACAATCAATAAAACTAAAGACAATTTATGGAATGGGGGAAGGTATTTGCAAATGGCATATCCAATAAAGGGTTAGTATCCAAAACATATGAAGAACTTACACAGCTCAACACCAAAAAACCCCAAATAATCCAACTTAAAAATGGGAAGAAGAGGGCACCTGGGTGGCTCAGTGGCTTAAAGCCTCTGCCTTCGGTTTGGGTTGTGATCCCAGGGTCCTGGGATCGAGCCCCACATCAGGCTCTCTGCTCAGCAGGGAGCCTGCTTCCCTTCCTCTCTCTCTGCCTGCCTCTCTCCCTACCTGTGATCTCTGTCTGTCAAATAAACAAATAAAATCTTTAAAAAAGAAAGAAAAGATTTTAAAAAAATGGGAAGAAGACATGAACAGACACTTCTTCAAAGAAGACATCCTTTGGCCAACAAGCACATGAAAAGATGCCCTCCATCACTGATCATAAGGGAAATGCAAGTCAAAACCACAATGAACTATCACCTCGTACCTGTCAGAATGGCTAAAATAAAAAACACAAGAAACAACAAATCTTGGCGAGGATGTGGAGAAAAAGGAACCCTCATGCACTGTTGGTGGGAATGCAAATGGAGCAGCCACTGTGGAAACAATATGGAAGTTCCTCAAAAACTTAAAAATAGAACTACCATATGATCTGGTAATTTCACTACTGGGTATTTACCCATAGAATCTGAAAATGCTAACTTGAGAAAATATAATCACCCCTATGTTTATCATAGCATTATTTACAATAACCAAACTACGGAAGCGACCTGTGTCAATAGATGAATGGATAAAGAAGTAGTCTATACGCGCGTGCACGCGCACACGCACGCACACACGCACATACAGGAATATTACCCAACCATGAATAAGGATGAAATCTTGCCATTTGCAATGACGTGGTTGGAGCTAGGGTGTATAATGCTAAGCAAAATAGGTCAGAGAAAGACAAATGCCATATGACTTCAGTCCTGTGTGGAATTTAAGAAAGAAGACAAACGAACAAAGAAAAAGAGATCAACCAAAATAACAGACTCTGAACTATAGAAAACACACTGCTGGTTACCAGAGGGGAGGTGGGTGGGGTTGGGTGAAACAGGCAAAGGAGATTAAAAGCACACTTATCACGATGAGCACTGAGTAATGTATAGAGTTGTCAAATCACTATATTGTACACCTGAAACTAATATAACGCTGTATGTTAACTAAACTGGATTAAAAAAAAAAGCTGGAGAAGAAACTTACATATGATTATATGTGAACCACAAGAATGAATAGATTGTTTGCTTATAATTATATGCAGATAATATACATAAAATTCACTTTGAAAGAAAAAAAAGAAAGAAAGAGCGAGCCTGTATTTTAGAATAGAAGCCAGGTTTCTGACCTCCACCCAGACTAAATAAAGGATTTGGAGAGGTTGAATAGTGTCAGTTGAAAAATATTGGCAAGAGCCTATGCAGTGGTTCCCTACCTTTTGAAATCCATATTCACAGTATTAAAAGTATACTTTATGGTTTCCAAATCTCACCTCAATACTCTGTAAAATGAAAGAAAAAGTCCCAGATGCTGGGATGTATCACAGTCACTTATTTTTCAGGCCCTCTGAGAGCGATTTATTCCCAGAGGCTGCTGCTAGAAAAATCCCCGGGAGCTGGGAAGCACGCAAAGCCCCTTGCTCAGAACCTCAAGACCTGAGCCAGACCTGGGGCCAGTTCCCTCAACTACTATTGCCACAGGCCAGGAGGACCAGGGCCCCTGTTGATCCTGCTGTAAATTGTACCTCGTGTGTAGAAAACATACCTTTATTTCACATCGGTCCCTGACTGAGGTAGAGCACCATGGCTCTACTGAACCCATATTCACGGCAGAAGTTACGAGGCGTGTGCCATTTTTGCAAGCAACAGTTAGAATTTTCCATGCCTACATAGAACTTAAAGTAAATGAAGATAATCTCCAAACAATTAAAACTACACAAACAATGAAAGGAAAGGAGAGAGGAAGTTGTCTTTCACATACGCCGGCGGAAGGTGATGTCGACTTCACATCTCTGCTTCCTTCTGGTCCAAGGCCATTAGAACTAAGTTCTGGGAAGGAACACAAAGAGACTAAAGAAACAGACTCTTAACGAGCTCGCATAATGAATGGCTGTCCTCTCTGCCTGAATCATCACCACACCTGATTGAAGGGCGCACGAACTCTGCTCCCGCCCCGCCAGCCCCGGGGAAGCGGAGATTGATGTGCAGAGTGGGAACGCAAACCCTGGTCTTCGCAAGCAGTTTGAGGTCGAGTCCGAATTTGTTTCTGTCCTACCTTTCAAAGCTTTGTTTTTATATGAACCATCCATATTAATGACTCAGCACTGCTGGGCTGGGGAAGGGGGGAGGGGGCGGGAGCCTTGGCGGAGATGCAATTCAGAACGGACATTCTTTAGAAACAAGGAAGCTGGGGCTGTTCCTAAAAGGACTGATTAGAACTGCAATTCTGTTACCAGGCTACTCTACCTCCATCCCATCAAATCCCACCCCCGCGCGGTTGGTTACCTTAACCTGAACAAATAATAAATGTGTAAAGCTCAACAGAGATTCTATTCAGAGTTACTGCCACCCATTTCCAAAACCCAGGCCGATGGAAAGCAACCCAAGACCTCACTTCTCCTCCAGAGGCTACCCAACATCCTCTGAGGCAACTGAATCATGGAACCTGTGCAAATAAGATTGGAATGGAATGCTAGTTCCAGACACGGTGAAAGCACTTGCAATGAATTGAGTATTTATTCTGTCACATGTAAATGAAGTACAGTTCTTGGACATACTAATGAGGATCACAGCTAATTAATGGCTTTCCTTTGTAAAACATTCATAGCTTACAAAATGGTTGCACGTGAAGCAGCTTCCCTTTTGTCTTCAGAATGGTGTGGCAGGTGGGATGTGTTATTATTATTTACATTAAGTGAATAAGAAGCTGAGAGTTGGAGCTGGAGAGCGTTATCTGGAGTAACCCAGCTAACTGATGGTCTGGATGTGGGATTAGGACAAAGATTCCAGGTCCAATGCTTTTTCCAACCCATCCCACTGTCTCTAATAAACAAGCAAACAAATAAAATCTTCCTCTTTCTGGAAAGCTTAGAAATTTATAAATTTAGTACTTACTATTTTATTTGATGGGAATGAAAACATAGCTGATGTTTGTTGACTTGTTACTCAGTTGAGTCACTGTGTTGACTATCAAGTGCTTGACATAATTTTCCTCACTTATGAGGGAGGCATTATTGCCCCCATTGCTGTAGATGGGGAAACTGAGCACAGAGAAGTTTCTGTAATTTGTCCAAATCACACAGCTAGTAAATGAGGATTTGGAAACAGTCAGCATGACTCCGGCGCCTTAACTACAGTGCTGAGCAGGTTCCTATCTTCGCATCCATCCGGTGAGGGAGGCAGGGCTGTGACCTCTTTAACTAATGATCGAAGAACCATAGGTCCAGTTGCTACTACACAGAATTACCTACATTGCCAAGATGTTCAGCATCTTTTGAGTCCTTGTTGATTCTAACAGTTGCGGGGCTAAGCTGGAACCAACAGACATAACTAAAAACCAATAGATCTAAAACAAATAACCAATCGAAACCAATCACTCTACTCTTAGATTTGGTTCTTCTCCTGCCACTCTTCCACCCCATGAGAGCCCTCCTTTCCCATCAGCTAATTTTTTTTTCACAACAGCACCACTTTTCCGCTTATTTCTGATCCTAAAAACAATAAAGTCTCTTCTCCCTCAGTTCTCATATCCAGTCAATTATCAGGGATCCTAGTTCCTGGTTGTGTGTGCATCTAGAACTTGCTTTTCCCTCTTCTGTCCCACCATCCCTACCATAGTCTGGTTGAATGACCAGATGATTGCCTCTCCAGTGTTAGGCACTTTTCACTGTAGAGTCCAACCTGTCCCCAACCATCCTAAAAGGACAGCTGTCCTTCTTACTTTGCATGCCAAGAAACCACAATGGCACCCTGTTGTCTACACAGTCTAGCCTACTTTTCCAACCAACCCATTCTCTCTCCTTTTTTCTATTGTCAAGAAGGTCTCCTCAAAGTTCCCAACATGTGTGAATCTCTTCATCTCTGTGCCTCTGTTGTTATTTTCCCTGTTGTGTTATTTATCTTCTCTCAAGTTTATTCCAAACTAGGTATCTGTCCAGTCTTCTAGGAAAAGTTTTCAGAGTACCCTTCTTCTTGGACTCCTATTATTCCTATAGAAGGTGCCCCAGAGTTTAGTGTTTGATGATGTTTTCTAATTGTCTTTATACTAATGTCATTTTCCCCAGTAGATTGTCAGTTTCCAAGGTCAAGGATCTTCTCAGCTTGTTTCATGATCCTTGCTGGGTGCAACAGAGTACTGAACTCAGAGATGGAAATCGTTTGGTTGGCTGATGTCGTTTGGTGGAGGTCATGGGCATCAGACCAGAAGGCAAACTAACACGGGTTGGTTCAGTAGTTCTGATGAACAATCCAGCGGCCTCGCTGTAGGACGGCTACTTCTCCAGTACATGTTGCCAACATCAAATTCATTTGACGTGGGGCGCCTGTGTGGCTCAGTGGGTTAAGCCGCTGCCTTCAGCTCAGGTCATGATCCCAGGTCCTGGGTTCGAGCCCCACATCGGGCTTTCTGCTCAGCAGGGAGCCTGCTTCCTCCTCTCTCTCTGCCTGCCTCTCTGCTTACTTGTGATTTCTCTCTGTCAAATAAATAAATAAAATCTTTTTAAAAAAATTCATTTGACGTTCAGGAAATTACAAGAAGGCCAATTCACTTTCTGTCGTGGAGTTGTCTGTTTGCCCACTTTCTTGAACAGCTGAGGAACCCACCTTCTCTGATTCCTTTCACAAGTCACAGTAACTTTTCTCTAAGGATGTATGATAATGGAGGGGTGGGAGTAAGGGGAGAATGAGTTTTATCTGAGTGAAAGACCACAGCAAGTGGAAGCTGATTTATAATCTCCAAAATGATACATTAGAGAGTGGAAAGTAGTTCTTTCTACTAAAACTACTGGAAAGTAGCTCAAGGCAGATGTTTTAAAATAATTCATGAAACAGTTTTGATCAGAAGAAAAGTTGCTGGATACAGCTAAGCACTGATCAGAATCAGCATGTTAAATGGCCATTTATCAAAGTTAAGTTGCCCTAGGCAGATTTCTGAGAGACTAGTACTTTGGAAATATGATAACGATAATAATAAAGTTAGTATATATGTACACATTTGAAAAGTGTGTCATACTTTCCGAACTATGTTCTCCCGCACCATTAGGAATCAAACCCTTTGAGCTGGAAGGAGTTCTGAAGGTTATCTGGTTGAAACAGGGCTAACATTTTTTTTGAATACTATTTATATACTTTTCTCTTATTTTGTCGGGGACATAAATCTATCTTTAGATTTCTACAGCATGAATGCAAAAAAAAAAAAAAAAAAAAAGTGAATATTCAGGTTCTCACGACCTAAAGTGGGATTTTTGTAGGAAGAATGGCTGTAAAAACCAGGCTTTGTTGAGAGTATAATGGGATTCTCTAAATTTCTTTAGCTTCCATTTAGTATAGCAAGTACCAAGTCTAGAGATGGGACTCAGATCACAGAACTGTTTCCATGTATACAAGTACTGATTTTGTCTACGATGGGTGGGCCGGGAGGCTAGGTGGTGTAGGGTAAGAGGAGAATGATGAATTGTAGAGGTTGGAAGCTTGTCTATATCTGGTCTCAAAGGGCCATGAGAAGTAAAATGGAGACAGACACTGGAGAGACACTGCCCAGAGAGAAGGTGTGTTAGTTAAAATCAACACAAGCCCTTTCCCCCATTTAAGACTGCTTGGAAACAAAGGCTCCCCACACCAATCTGGGAGTGGCTACCTCAGAGTAAACTCAGCCATACAGCGTGGTTAGGCAGTGGAAGGGCTAGAATTTAGCTTTCCCAAGCTACCCTCAGTTCCTGTGTGGTGTGGAAGGGACTCAGCATCTCCTGTGTGCCCTCTGGGGGGAGGGGTGGTGGTGAAGCACAGATGCTGCTTGGAATCTGGCTAGAAAACATACCAGAGAGGGATGACCGCAGTGGGGAAAGATGGCACCATGGCCAAGGGATGTGAAAAAACTACCTAGCTCTGACCTCACAGCCAGACCGGGGGGTCCAAAAGCCAAGGGAGAGCTAAAGGGGGCCACAGTCAGAAAAAAGGAGGCTGGGCTCTGACTCAGAGGAACCACAAACTACCTGGCCCATGGCCTTCAGCAGCAAATACTGGCCAAGTGCCGGGAATTAGGACAAGCTGGAGATCCGTGGTAACCAGTCCAGGGAACAGCCCAGATAAGCCACCCTACAGCAGACATGGGAGGATCCAGAGAAAGTGTGACCTGTGACCTCAGGGCTTTCCCCCTCTCCACCCTTGAGACCACAAGAAGCCCAATCATGCACCCAGGCACCTTCTCGGTGAGAGGAGGGAAAGGAGAGAGACCTGTGAAATGTTGGTCATCTTGCTTAAACCAAAACAAAATAAAAACTGTGTTATTTAAAGAAGACTGCTCCAGAGCCTGGGATGGGACTGAGATTGGAGGGTTGGAATAACTTGGTTTCCCACAGCACAGTGGGAGGGGGGCTCAGGGAACAAATGAGGGCATTTCCACAGTCTTCCATACTTGACTTGGAGAGTAAGATGAGTGCTTTAGCGGCTCTGCTTCCTCGCATGAACTTCTCCTTTCTGAGCAGGAAAAGGCTCATATGGACCAGGGGGCCGGGGAGGCAGATGTTACTATATTCATTTTGCACATGTAGAAACAATGGTCAAGCGATGACATGTCTTCTCCATGGTCAAAAGGCAACTGGGCAGCAAATCTACAGTAGGAGTTTGACCTCCTGATCCCAGCCCCACATTCCTCGTGTAGAACCCACGACACTGCAGGAGATGCCCAAGTAAATGGGTCAGTGGCACAATGATGAAAGGCGTTCATGCTCTGAAGCACACCTTCAGTTCCTGGGTTCGGGCCCCAGTCCTACCTTCTCGTCTTTGTTCAGAAGAATCCTGTGGCTGCTGATGTTTCTCGGGGCGTATTTACATCTGGGGGTGCTGTGGGGGCAGCATGATTCTATGTCCCTTTCATTATGCCAGTCTTTGAAATGGAACAGACCTGACAGGACATTGATTGAATAGTTTCTTTTTATTTCTCTCTTGTTTTTCTTCCCAAGTATCACCTAAAATTGAAAACTTTATTGGCTGTAGTTTCTATCCATCTGCAAAAACATATTAGAAAGAGAAAGACGTTGGCAACTGACTTCAGGCTTTCCCCCCAGAGTGTTACTTACCTGACTTTAACCAGATGCTGTGTATCAGCCTGTCTCTCTCCTCCACGCTCAGCGGGTAAAAGACAAAAATACGAGGAATGCTTGTTATGCTATGGACTCTCTCCCCCTCTCTTTCTCTTTCTTTCTTTCCTTTTTTTTTTTTTGGTATCCCAGGACCGGATATACAAGTTCCAGAAGAGGAATATACATCCCCAGAGTCTGAAATCAAATCTGGAATTCATATCCTCTGTAAATGTACTTTATTAAAAGCAGGAATCAAGAAAGGTTTTGGAATTATTATATTGGAGAGGTTGATTGTGTAGAGAGGACTTGGAATTAGGGATAATTTTAGACATGTTTTGCAAGCAGCCAACTCCATGGACGAATGAAAGAACTGGGCACTTTGGCACCAGTCCTATCCCAAAGACTTTAAAGCAGCCCTCGGACTGCATTACTAAGTCATAACAGAAAGCAGAAGATTGCACGAGAGCCCTGCCACCTATCTTTATTGCAATCAGGTGACCCGAAATTTCTGCAGGAGCATCTATGTAAACACACCAGGCATCATGCTGTCAGCTTGGGGTTAATCTCCATAAAATCTGGTTGCTGCCACGTAAAGACGTTTTGTGCAACTCCGGACAGGCTGCCAGGGCTGGAAGGCATGAGAGAGAGAGAGAGTGTGTGTGTGTGTGTGTGTGTGTGCACGTAGTTGTGCTGTGTGTATAGCTGGTAAAGCAGCTGAAAGCATTGGTTGAGCTCCAGAATTAGAACCGGTTGGGGCTGCATGGGGAGGAAAGCATGAGAGTCATTGGAACTACATGGGAACATGCCTGCAGCCTCTACTGCTGGCCGTTCCTCAGGAGGGGGACCATGAACTTGTCCGTTGTTCCCCTAAGGCCCAGACAGTTTTCTATCAGTGAACTGTCCCTGAACAACTTTCTCCCCTTGGTTTTGGCAGCATGTCCTTCTGAATACCAAGGCAGCTCACAGTATTTCTCTGATGAAAACCACCGCTTCACAGGGGTCAGCCAACTTGACAGCGGGAGCAAAGTGATTATGGGATTCACATTCCGGTAATAAAGGAGGAGCTAAGCCCTCTGACCGGTCAGAGAAAGGCGGGAGCCCTTTGTGAACCAGAAGAAGCCCCTGGACTCTGAGAGGTCCCAGAGGGACAGAGGGGTGTCAGTGTCTCTCAGCAAACTTAAAGGAGAGCTATTGCTCAGAGGGACAGGGGTGGAATGATGTTCGTGGTGGGGCCATGACTGGCTTGGTGCCACCCCGCAAATCCACCCCTGGTCCCCCACTACTTCAGCCTTCGCATCCAGCATCTCTCCTGTTGCTTTATTTGAAAAGTTCCCTTTTTCAGAACACATGGGAGGAGCCACATTTGGATGGCTAAGGTCCTTGACTTTTCATGTTGGCTGCCTTTCGAAAAACTTTTGAGTTATTGTCTTAATTATAGCAGCCATAAAGGAGAATTTGAAATTACCCCTACAGCGGCTCCCAGGAGGAGCAGCAGTGGGATCATTTTCCCTGTGTTCCTGTCTTCTGGAGAGAGCTGGATTCCTCCCCCTAACCGTCCCCCCGCACGCCCCCCTTCTTTCTCCCTCCGCAGGGTTCTGGCCTCCGGAGATGAGCGTGGGCCTGGTCTCGGTCCCCAGGGTTCTCTGCAGGAAGGGTGGCTGCTTGGATTCCAAGCTTCCTGCCTGGACCAGTGACGATTCTAACACCCCCTCAGGGAGGCGGTTTGTAATGTTTGTCCTGTAAACTCTTAGGTAACTGTTCTGTTCCAGCAGAGGAGGTCATGTGGCTTCGAGAGAAAAGATGTGTTTTTCTGTGGGTAGCTAAGGACACCAAGACATGGCCAGGCAACCTCGTGGACAGAACCCCCTCTCTGAACAGAGAGCACTGTTCGGGGAGCCAAGGGGAAATGACATTCATTGTCAAGTGCAAATCAGGGCGCTATAAACAGCCTCGGGCACTAGGCTGGTGGCACGTCCGTGTTCAGAAACTTCACTGTAGAAACCTCCTTGCGGAAGGCACCAATCAGTGAACCGATAAACGTTTCATGAGCGACTTTCCAGAACTCTAGGCCCCTCTGCCAGAATGTTCCAGGGCATTTGTTCTTCCACTAGTTAACTCGTGGCTGTGTTTTTCATTATTACTTCAGCTGTAGTTCTGAGTATCCCCCTCCCTCCAGTTCAGGTCATCCTATTTGTCTCAAAAAGCCAAAAACTTTCCCAAAATGTATTGAGAGCAGCAAGTTCGAAGGGACTAGAAATGACTGAAGGTTGGGAGAAGGGGGCTCTGGCCCTGGATGCTCGGTGGGCCGCAGGCTTTTCCCTGTGGCGTTGCCTGCTGCCACGCCTCAGATGAAAACAGCCAACCACTCTGCTTGGATGTTTTTATCTTCTTGTTTTGTGTGTGTGTGTGTGTGTTTTTAATGGAGGTATAATTTGCATACAATGAAATATGCAAATCCTAAGCATTTATTTATATTTATATTTATCAAACAACTATCGTCTAAATCAAGAATATAGACCTTTTCCAAGACCCTAGGGAATCTCCTTGTGCCTATTCTGTTACTGTTACTGCATGTTTAAAGTCCCTCTATGAATATCTCGTGTTATCAAGCGCTCTCCTCACTTGGGAGTGTCTTGCCTCACTGCCTCTCTGGCTTTCCACCAGCTCATATGCCAATCTTTCTCTCCTCGAGACACCTTCCAGACAAACAGACCGCCAACAGCCAAGACAGGTGGGTGAGGGAGCTGGGGCAGATTCCATTGTCTTCTTTTGAAAAGTTATCAGCTGGAAGCTCAGAGAAGTCAAGCAGTTTGTTTCTGGCCACACAGCAGTAAAGAATGGTGCGATGGCTGGAACCCAGCTCCTGCCGGTTTGCTCTTGGCTCTCTTTCTTCTGCCTAGGCTTTACTTACTGCCCAGACATGGCCATTTTCAGAAGAGCACAAAGCTATGCCCCACTGGAGTGAGACCTCATCACGATGAAGACCACACACGGGCCACAGGAGAGGGTGCGTGGAGCCCAGCCAGTTCCAATGAGGAACACACGGGTCCTCAAACTTTAGTATGCCTAAGAGTCATCTACAAACTGGGTAGCACATGCCAATTCTCTGGCCTGGGGCAGGGCTCAGGGGTCTGCATTTTTGCCAGGCTTGCTCTCTCCTTCCCCACTCAGCCCAGGGAATCTGTGGGACCAAGTAAAAGGCATGTGAGAACTGCTCTATCTCTTCTGTAGCATTCAGCAGTTCCCATGTTCTACCCCTCTCCCACCTATCCCTCCCTTCCTGGAAGAGTTCCCCCATTCTTACCTTCTTCCTTCCTGATCTTTGCCATCTGCCCAGTCCTTAGATTATTGTGTTCCTTTTGATCTCGATTCTGTTATTCAGCCTTTTCACCTAATCTCTAGTTCTTCCCTGAATTGGCCTTTGATCTCCAGAGAGCCTCAATGATTCTGGTGATTTAACACAGTCCACTCACATGCTTACACCTGCAAACACAGCCTCTGCTGAACACCCTCTTGCAGCTCCACTGAGTCAAGTCCAGACTCCTCCAAGGAGCACTTCAGACCTCTAGGTTCATCATGGGTCCTGCTTCCCTGAAAAACACCCTTTCCACAATCTCCCTGCATGCCTAGGCGAGACCTACTCCCTTTGCCTGGAAAAACCCTCCCTTGGGCCCATCTGCTGCATGAACACCTACTCTCCTTCAGGACTGAGCAGGAAACATCTCAGGCTCTTCCAGTACCGTCCCCATCGCCCCCGCACCCCCCCAACCCCCGGACTGGATTGTTCCTTCTTTTTAGGCAATGTCTTCTCTCTCTAACCAAATCAGGAGTCATGTCTCCTCAGAACCTGCATGGGGTCCAGGCCCACGTAGTGGAGATGGAGGGCAGAGCCGCAATCCAACATTTTCCTGGACAAAGGACTATGGTCAATCTTATGTCAGGGTCGTGTGTTAAAATAATATACCAGTGATAATGTTGATTGTTTCCTATAAGCTAGGCACTGTTTTAAGTACCTTTTCCCCCACCTATTAGGCTTGTTTGTATAAGCTGTTTTTTTTCTGATGTTGATTATTTAAAATGATCTCATGTCTGTAGAGTATAATGTCTCAGGTTTCAGAGGATGCAATGCACTTTTAATTGTAGCATCTAGGAGTCAATAAAAGCAATTGTCTCTGGTTGATATGAGGGTTTCACCCCTATGGGAGGCAAGCTATAAGCTGGGTATCTATGATTCATTCATCTGAGTGGGATTTTTTTCTTTTTTTCTTTTTTTCTTGTAGGTTTTTAGAAAAAAAAATTATTTTTATTTATTTGACAGAGAGAGACACAGTGAGAGAGGGAACACACGCAGGGGAAGTGGGAGAGGGAGAAGCAGGCTTCCTACTGAGCAGGGAGCCTGATGTGGGGCTTGATCCCAGGACCCTGGAATTATGACCCGAGCCGAAGGCAGACACTTAAATGACTGAGCCACCCAGAGGCCCCATCTTGTAGGTTTTAAAAATGCTAATTGAGTAACTTGAAGGGTGATTTTATTATGTCTGCCTATATATATCTGAAAATCTGAATAGAAGTCAATGAGGGAGAAATGATTCAAAATACATTAAGTGATTAGATATAAAGAAATTTATTTTAAAAGCCACCTCTCTGGCCCATGTCTGTTCCTATAGAGAAATTTAAAATGCCACAAGAGCACAATTTCTCTACACAGAGGCTTCGCACTCCCTTAGATTTATGATGCAGGATATGGTTGAGGTGTCTCAGTGCGACCAAAGCCTAGTGATCACTAGAATGTGCTGGCATTTCCCAGGAGACCGGCAGTTTAAAGCCACCAAAAGGTACTTCTTGATTCATTAATCTCTTCGTTAGGGTGGGAGTGGAGACAGGGAAATCTGTTCAAGATAAGCATGAAGTACAATATGACTTTGCCTTCTTATAAAGAGCCATCATTCACATAAATTGCATCCTTCAACCTTTCAAGGGATTAAATGCTACAAGACAGACAGCATCTGGTTCGAACAGCAGCAAATCAAAGAGGGTAACAATACACCACATGGTGAATAACAGGCAGGCTCCTATGTCCATACGCGGCCAAGAGCAGAGGTAAAAAGAAACCTTCGAGGGGCACCCTCAGAAAGGGTACACCTGTAGATGTGTCCGGGAAGATAGTGATGACTGCGGGGATAATAAGGCCATTCTTCTAAGGTGACCCTCAGCGGCGGGCAGCTGCCCCCTTCCAGGGGCTGGAACACAGCTCTCCTTGACCCAGGGACCAGAAAAGAGAACAGCGAACAGAGATCCTCCCTTCTGAAAGCCACAGCCAGGGCCGCTAATTAATGCGCAGGCTCAAATTGGCTTCTTAAAGGGTTTCTTAAGAGAGCAGAAGGAGAGGCTGCTTGGAAGTAGATAACAAGTCATTGAAGTTTGACTGCTTTGTCTTGGTCTCCTCTTTCTTCCCCTCCCCCCTCTCCATTCTCCTTCCCTCTCCATCTCAGGCTCTCATTACTCCCATGACCTCTGCCCTTTGACCCTTCCGAGGAAGGATCAGATGCATGCCATTCACACCTCCATGTAAAGTTCGTCCTCTGGCATCTCCCAGGTATTCTGCCTTAGCCATGCCCCTCCAAGAAAGGCTCTCTTCTGCTAAAGAATTTCAGATTGACAATACCGTGTGCTTTCCGGACTGGTAAGAAATTCAGATGCTGGAGGTTTTGAGCAAGGCCTGCCTTGAGCATCTCAGGCCACCCTTCTCTGGAACTTTTCCCAAGTCCTACTGGAAGTATTACTATTTAAGGATAGTGTACCCAGAACAATCCTAGGTTTATTTATATATTAATCTCTTTTACAGTTAGTCTTAATTTCTATCAAAGTTATACAGATACCTTCTCAAACGTGTCTGAAGTTTAGACTCATCTGGAAAAAAATGTTTTAAAATCTTGAAACCTAGACATCACTCCAGACCAGTTAAATAAAAATGTCTTGGATGATGGCCCAAGTAGGGGGCTTGTGAGGAAGCCAAGTGACCCAGTGTGAGCTGCTGACAGAGGTCTGAGGGGGTCATCCTACAAGGCGTATTTAAAACCACCCCAAAGCAAACAGCAGCTGCCTCCTCCCCAAGCTTCACTTCCCTTATTTCCGACTTCCCAGAAATAATAAAATTCAACTATCTGAGCTGATTCATCTGATATTTACCCTCATATTTCTTTTTCTTTCTTCCTTTTTTAAAAAGACTTTATTTATTTATTTGACACAGAAAGAGACAGTGAGAGAGGGAACACAAGCACCTCCGGGAAGTGGGACAGGGAGAAGCAGGCTTACTGCTAGGCAGGGAGCCCCTACTCAGAGCTCAATCCCAGGACCCTGGGATCATGACCTGAGCCGAAGGCAGCCACTTAGTGACTGAGCCACCCAGGCACCCCGACCCTCATATTTCTAAATTACATGATTATGTTGCCGCTGCTTCATTTTCCAGCATTGATCATTTCTTGACTTCCCACCATGGTAAATGGGATTTAACTCTTTTATACCACTTGTGCCCATACCTCAAAAGCTCACACTGCCCAGCCCCCCACATCATCCCCAATACTGTTATAATTTGGTTGTATCAATATTCACATTCTGATTATCTTCTCTGTTTGCTTAGTTTTTCTATGTACTTACCTATATAACTCAACCCCACATTCTCCCCAAATTGCTCTCTTCCCAGTCAGCAAAATGTTTTGAGGAAATCACTCCTGCTGCCCTGGGACCTCCAATCTAGACTGCCACTCCGTCAAATAGCTTCAAGGTGACCCTCCTCACCTTCAGCCCAGGGATTACCCCTCCTCTTGTGTTGGATCTATTGTCTTTATTGTCATCTTTTTTGGTTTCCTTCCTTATTTTTATGGAGTCTATCCACCAGGAGCTTCTGGGGAAGAGTATATAGAAGCAAAGCTTTTGAGACCTTAACCATCTGAAAATTCATTTGTCTCTCCTGGAGTCTGGCTGGAGATAGAATTTTAGGCTGGAAATAATTTTCCCTCGGAATGTGGAAGGCATTGCTCCGTTGTCTTCTAACTTTCTGGTTGCTATTGAGAAATTCAATGCCATTTTGATACTTGATAATTTGCATGAAATTTTTTCTTTCTCTTTCTCTCCTGGAAAGCTTGTTGGATCCTCTCCTTGATCCCAACACTCTGAAATTTCATGAAAATGTACTTGGTGTAGGTTTATTTTCTTCATCCACTGTGCCAGGTACTCAGTGAGCCCTTTTAATCAAGAAAGGCAAGACCCAGGGGCACCTGGGTGGCTCAGTGGGTTAAAGCCTCTGCCTTGGGCTCAGGTCATGATCCCAGGGTCCTGAGATTGAGCCCCGCATCAGGCTCTCTGCTCAGCGGGGAGCCTGCTTCCCCCTTCTCTGCCTGCCTCTCTGCCTACTTATGATCTCTGTCTGTCAAATAAATAAATAAAATCTTAAAAAAAAGAAAGAAAGAAAGAAAGAAAGAAAGAAAGAAAGAAAGAAAGAAAGGCAAGCCCCAGAGTCTGAGAAATGGAATTATTTCATTAAAAATTTCATCCTTCCACTATTCTTTTCACTCTCTCATTTAAAATTTTTTGGTACAGTCCCCATGCTATCCATTACATCCCCAGGATTTGTGTATCTTTTTTTTTTTTTTTAAGATTTTACTTATTTATTTGACAGAGATCACAAGTAGGCAGAGAGGCAGGCAGAGAGAGGAGGAAGCAGGCTGAGCATGGAGCCCGATGCGGGGCTCGATCCCAGGACCGAGACCATGACCTGAGCTGAAGGCAGAGGCGTTAACCCACTGAGCCACCCAGGCACCCCAGGATTTGTGTATCTTATAACTGGAAGTCTCTACCATTTGACTCCCTTCAGCCATTTTGCCCATTCCCCACTCCCACCTCTGATAACCATCTATCTCTTTAGATTCTACAGGTAAGTGAGATCATAGAGTATTTTTCTTTCCCTGACTGACTTATCTCACTTAGCATACTGCCCTCAGGGTCCAACCATGTTGTCCCAAATGGGGGGATTTCCTTCTTTCCCATGACTGAAAAATATTCCATTGTATGTGCACACCATATCTGTATCTATTTGACCATCTACCGACACTTAGCCTTGGCTGTTGTACACAATGTTGCAATGAACACAGGAGTGCAGATATCTTTTTGAGATAGTGATTTCATTTCTTTTAGATAAATACCCAGAAGTGAAATTGCTGGATCATATGGTATTTCTATGTTTAATTTTTGAGGAATCCCCATACTGGTTTTCATAGTGGTTGCCTCAGTTGATGTTCCCGGTGACAGCGCGCACTGTTTCCCTTTTCTCCACATCCTCTCCAACACTTGTCATTTCTTGTCTTTTTCCTTTTTTTTAAAGTAGGCTCCATGCCTAGCTTGGAGCCTAATGCAGCACTTGATCTCACAACCATGAAATTGAGACCTGAGCTGAGATCAAGGTTTGGACACTTAACTGAGCCACCCAGGCACCTCCATTTTTTTGTCTTTCTGATACTAGACATTCTGACAAGGGTGAGGTGATGTCTCACTGTGGTTTTGATTTGCATTTCCAGCTCTCTCTTTTTAGACCTCTTGTTCAGACATTGAATCCCAAGGATTTGTCTTGTAATTTTCTCATTTTTTTCTCTTCTATTTTCCAATTCTTTGTCCTTTGGTTTTACTTCCTTGGTGATTTCATCTCTCACTTCCAACTCTTTTATTAAATCTTTCATCTCTTTTATCAATATTACTTTTAATTTCTAAGGTCTGTTTTCAGAACATCCCATATGTAGAGGCTTCTGTTGTTTCAAGAGTGGAGTATCTTAGGTCATCAGGGACTTTGGAAATCCATAGTCCCCAGGGCAATGTGTGGTGCTACTTCCTACATGTAAAACCATCTTTCGGGCTCAGAGTTATACACCTAGGTAAAGTGAATAGTGGACCATCTTCAAGAGATGGACGGGAGGTGTTACCAGCAAAATATATGTACAAAAACAGTGCACAAACCCAGAAAGGGACTGTCTCCTGACTGCGCTGGAAGCTTCTCATCCCTGACTTCTTGTCCTTGAAGATTAGAGAATAATGGATAAGTTCTCTTATGATTGCTTTCAAATAATATGGAAACATTTGTTCTAATTTATAATCCATTTGCTAAAGATGAAAGCTGTAGTGAACTAAATGTTTATAATAATCCCTTTTTTTAAATAAGCAACTTCTCATTTTACCAAGAGTGTTCACATTGACCCATTCGGTATCATAAAGATTGAGCAGACAAGCAGATAATTCTTCCATTTAACAAATGAGGACAGTGCTCTTTCCTCCATACATGCTGCCTCGCTAAGACTCCATGTGACTGGGGCGCCTGGGTGGCTCAGTGGGCTAAGCCTCTGCTGTTGGCTCGGGTCATGGTCTCTCGGTCCTGGGATCAAGCCCCACATTGGGCTCTCTGCTCAGTGGGGAGCCTGCTCCCCCCCCCCGCTCCGCCTACTTGTGATCTCTTTCTCTGTGTCAAATAAAATAAAAATAATTAAAAAAAAAAAGACTCCATGTGACTGTGTGATCACACTTTGCCATGGACAAAGATATAGCAAAATGGGAAAAACAGTGGAGTGGAAATTTAGAGACAAAGATTTTAATCTAGACTCTACCACTAATCAATTAAGTGAACTTGGGCAATTTATTTCTTTTCCGCTAACATTTTGGGGGCCCTTCCTACATACTAGGTATTATGCTAAGTGCTGGAGGTATTAAGGTGGATAAGACACAATTTCTGTCTTTAAATTGCTTAGTTTGCCTAAGAAGACAGATATAAACAATAATAAAAAGCAGTTTTTAAGAATCATTTATAAAAGTAATATACGAATATATGTCTTGAAATATAATCAGAGGGCATAATGAATTATATAGAGGGGAAAGGCAGTGAAGTTTTCCAAGAGAAGGTGAAAAAAATCATCTTAAAAAAATTATGAGAGTAATACATTGTTTCAAGAAGATTCAAACAAAATATGTGACAAAGAATGTGAGTAATCACTATAACTTTCTTCCCACCAAAAGATGAATGATACTAGTTTGATGTCGATTAGGAGATGATATTTGATTGATTTTTAAAAAATATTCTTTTTTTTTTAAAGATTACTTATTTATTTATTTGACACAGAGAGAGAGGTGATGAGAGAGCTCAAGCAGGGTGAGCAGCAGAGGGAGAGGGAGAAGAAGATTCCCTGCTGAGTCCAGGACCTGAGCTGAAGGCAGATGCTTAACCAACTGAGCCACCCAGGCACCCCTTGATCGATATTTTAAATGAGTCATGGAAGTTTGCCTGACACGAGAGGTGGCTGAGGTTGGAAAGAGAATTCAAGGCAAAGGAAATATACAAAAAGGGAAGATAAAATCATGTGGCAGGTTTGGGGCACAAGCTGCAGGAAGTTGTGTGTGCTCAGGAGGAAATGGTAAGAAATAAGGCAGGAGAGCAAAGCACCTATCAGAACATGAAGGATCTTTTCTACCATGCTAAGGATTTTGGACTGTGTTCTGCAGTAATTGGGGTGCATTTTAAGTTGGGAAGCAGACAGGGTCAAGTCACCAAATGGTGGCATTGTGGAAGATGCATTAGGATCGGATGAGTCAAGACTAAAGTCAAAAGACCAGTAAGGAAGTCTAGGTAAAGGCTCATTTTTATGAGCCTGAACTAAGGTAGGAGAGTGAAGAGAGAAGAGGAGGGATAGATTTGAAAGACTCTGGGAGGGAGTATTAATAAGAAACTGAAAATGAGAATAAATGAAAAGATGGGTCTAGGATGGCTCTCTGGTTTCTGGCTTGAATAACTGAATCATTAATGACATTATTAACAAAGAGAAAGAATATAGGATGGAGGGCAGTTTTTTGGCGGGGTGGGGGAGGGGAGGATAATGCCTAGAAGACATCTTGGGGAAGCTACCCAGGAGGCACTGGTTATAGAAGGCTGGCAATGTCCAGATCCCTATGTCAACAATAGGTGACTTCTGGCAGGGGTATTGGCCAAGGTAGGGTTAGCTGGACCAGGAAAAAAAGGATTACTTGGTACAAAAGAAAACACTGAGTATTAATATTAGTACTAGAGCAATAGTATTAAGCGTCTGATCCAAGCAGTGAATATGAAATCATAGGAAGAAATCGAGGGGTCAGGAAGTTAGGGAATGAGAAATAGCGTGGGAGACAGAATATACATATATAAAGGCAGAGTAGAGGGTGTGAGACAAATAGGACAGTTCTTTGTTTCATTACTGGTTCTGACTGAGGATCTGGGAACCCACCTTCTGGCTTAAACTGACCTCCCTGGGTCTAGGTGAGGCCAGCCAGAGCTTTCTCAGGTTTGCCCAGCAGAAAACCCAAGCCCATCTGAGACAGGAGGATCATTCTCTGTGTGATTCTTTCCTTCCCTCCGCACCAAGTGCTAGAGCTGGCTTCAGCTCCTCCTTGCAAGATGAAAGGAATAGGGAAGCTGGCAGAAGGGATAAGGTTTCTGAGTCAATGAAAAGACCAAAGAATTGAACTGGGGTTTGTATCAGGGTTGTTGTATGTCATTATCACAGGATGATGGGCCCTCCTCAAGATGGAGTCTGTAGGCTTCAAAAGCAGTCATTCTTAATTTGAACCCAAGCAGATGGCCTCAATAGGTACATGCCTTACCACTCATCTTCTGGCCAGAAAAATGGTCTAACTAACTGTATACCTTGTGAGGGTGGGCCAGGAACAGAGGCAGATATAAAAAGGGATCTGAGACTTTAAAAGAAAGCTGGAAAAGGCAAGCTTTCTCCCCTATAGCCCCTAGAGGGAGGGAAATGTGGTTTTGCCAACACAAAGTGACACTGATTTTGGACTTCTGGCCTCTAGAATGTTGAGAAGATAAATTTCTGTTGTTCCAAGCCACCAGTTTGGAGCGAATTTCTTACAGCAGCCACAGAAAGCTTATACAACTGGTTATGAAGATAGGGTCACAGAGTTCCACAGCACAAGAGGAGAGAGTTGTTCTGGGTGAGAATAAACATCAACTGGGAGCCACGTGATTGCTAAAGGTAGAGTGGAAGTGAATTGAAATAAAATCCCTAAGTGCTCACGGGCCCTAGGAACTGGTGAGGCATCTGAAGTGCACTACCTCATTTAATTCTTATGGCCACCTCTTAAGATACGCTTCTTACCCCATCTTTTTTTTGTTGGTGAGAAGATTAAAGTGCAGAGTGATTAGGAGCCATGGTGATCAGGGAAATGAAATTTTGAAGTCCCATATCTCCATCACCAAAGTTGGGTTTCTATCCCCACCCAGAGGCCGAGGCTCCCATGGTTAATGCATGCCTAGTGGACACTGAAAGGGATACAGAAGCTGGAGTAGGGAGAAAGACTAGAAGTATTTATTTATTTATTTTGAAGATTTTATTTATTTGAGAGAGAAAGCATGAGCAGGCAGAGGGGCAGAGCAACAAGCAGACTCCCCGCTGAGTGCAGAGCCCAGTGCAGGGCTCGATCCCAAGACCCTGAGATCATGAGTTTAGTAGAAGTCAGATACGTAACCGACTGAGCCACCCAGGCACCCCAAGACATTATTAAGTATCTTTAAAAAATGCTCAGCTCTACCCCTGAATCCAAGAAGCCTGTGTGTTTTGAAATGGTGGGAAGGGAGTATTGTGTCCTTCACTTGAGGGTTTTAGGGACAGTGGTATCAATAGGGCAAAGTTAGGCCAATTAGGACAAGGAAGCAGAGAAGGCACATTCTAGAAAGAGAGATTTCTTGGCTGTGGAACTGGAAATTGCAGAGGGCACTGTGAAAGGCATCAGAAAGGGAATCTTGGAGACTTTCTGATACAGCAAAATAACCATAGGACAGCATAGAATCTTCCCATATAAGCATTCAGAAATGTCTTATAAAATAAAACTCTTTAAATATATGACAACACCACAATGACTGGATTTAAAAATGCACAGAAGGCTTCAATAGACATTTCTCCAAAGAAGATATGCAAATGGTCAATAAGCCCATGAAAAGATGCTCAACTAGTTATTAGAGAAATGCAAACCAAAACCACAATGAGATACCACACCCATTAGGATGTCTGTATCGGAAGGCCACATAGGATGGCTGCTGTAAAAACAAAAACAAAAACATAACATAAAAACAAAAACATAACAGGAAATAACACGTGTTGGCAGGGGTGTAGAAAAATTGGTAAAGCCACTGTGGGAAACTATGACAGCTCCTCAAAAAATTAAAAACAGAATTACCATATGATCAGCAATTCCACTTCTGTGTATATACCCAAAAGAATTAAAAGTAGGGTCTTTTTTTTTTTTTTTTAAAGATTTTATTTATTCATTTGACAGAGAGAGATCACAAGTAGGCAGAGAGGCAGGCAGAGAGAGAGGAGCAAGCAGGGTCCCCACTGAGCAGAGAGCCCGATGCGGGGCTTGATCCCAGGACCCTGAGATCATGACCCGAGCCGAAGGCAGCGGCTCAACCCGCTGAGCCACCCAGGCGCCCCCAAAGTAGGGTCTTGAAGAGATATTTGCACACCCATGTTCCTAGCAGCACTATTCACAATAATCAAAAGGTGGAGGCAACCCAGCTGTCCATTGATGGATGAATGGATAAGCAAAATATGCTATATGCACACAATGGAATATTAATCAGTGTTAAAAATGAAGGAAATTCATGGGGACCCTGGGTGGCTCAGTTGGTTAAGCATCTGACTCTTGATTTGGGCTCAGGTCACGATCTCAAGGTAGTGAGATAGAGCCTTGCTTTGGGCTCCACACTGAATGTGAAGACTGCTTAAGATTCTCTCCCTCTCCCTCTGCCCCTCCCACCCCACTTGCTAGCACACTCATTCTTTCTCGAAAGAAAGAAAGAAAATTCTAACATATGCTACAACGTGGATAAACCTTGAAGATATGTTAAACAAAATAAGCCAGTTACAAGAGGACAAATATTGTATGATTTCATTTATGTGAGACAAATTCATAGAGACAGATGGTAGGATGGTTGTTGCCAGGGATTGGTGGGGGAGGAATAAAGAGCTGTCTTGTCTAATGGGTACAGAATTTCAGTTTTGCAAGATGAAAATAGTTCTGTGGATGGACCATGGGGATGGTTGAGTGACGTGAGTGTACTTAATGCCACTGAATGGTGGTACGTTTAAAAATGGTTAAGATGGTAAATTTTATGTTATGTGTATTTTACCACAATTAAAAAAAATAAAAATAAAAATAAATAGATAAAGCATGAATGAGCTGGACAGGTAGAAAAAGAAATCTCCAGGTGCTGAAGTGAAAAGAAATATCTCAAACAGCAGACTCTGGAATTTATGCTGCTGGGGTCAAGGGCAGATGATCTGATCTAACAAAGGCTAAGGGCTTAGCTGTTCACACCCATGCAGAACAGGATGATACCTCAAGCCTGGGTGAAGTGAGGGTTAGACAGTCCCCTACATAAAGCTCAGATGCTCTCAAAAAAACCCATCAACCCAGAAGGACATCAAGGAAGCTCATCTCTGCTCTGCATCTAAATGGGAAAAAACAGTCCCCTATGAAAAATCAAAACCCCAGTCATGTGCCTGGCACAAGTTTAGAGCCCAAATATTTACTACCTGCATCAGAAGGAAACCCCAAGCCAACAAATCAACATAAAATTGGTCTTTAGCCAATGATACCCCTAAGATACCTGGCAGAAGCAAATAAAAAACTACTGGAATTAAACTTCAACACTGCAGGCCACAGAGAATTCCTAAAGGAAAGATAAAGCCCTGCCTACAATAAAAAATTATAAAAACAGAGAGAAACAATCTAGCATGTATAAGAATCAGCAGTCAAACAGTAGGGGTTAAACTCCTCAAAACTTTAGATAATAAATAAATTATTGGATAGAGACTACGAAACTATTTTTTTTTTTTTTTTTTTAAAGAAAGGCAGACTGCCACGTGCAGCGCCTCATTTGGATGTGTCTGGAGTCTTGGAAGCTTGACTACCCTACGTTCTCCTACAAATGGACCTTGAGAGCTTGTTTGGAGGTTCTAGCAGGGGAGCGCAGCTACTCGTATACCCTTGACCGAAGAACGGTCCTCTCCTCTATTGGGGAAGGTCGTCCTCTTCGACCGAGCACGCAGCTTCGGGAGGGATGCACATGGAGCGGTGAGGGAGGAAGGGGACGCCCGCCTAGCCAGCCAGATCAGCCGAATCAACCCTGGCGATCAATGGGGTGACAGATGTCGCAGCCAGATCGCCCTCACATCCGAAACTAGTATTTTTAAATGGTCTTAAAAGTCAAAGGATATGTCTACAAACAGTACAAGACACTATTTTAAAAATAAAAGAAAGATCTTAAACGAGGCAGTAGAAACTTCTAGAAATGAAAAATATAGTTACAGAAACTAAAAGGTTCAGGGATACAATAAATAACAGATTAGATACACAGGAGAGAGAATTAGTGAAATGGAAAAGGGATCTGAGGAAATAGTCCAGAATGCTCCAGAGAGAGACAAAGAGATTAGATATGTAAAAAACAGTTTGAAAGAAAAGAGCCAACGTACATCTCAGAGTGCCAGAAGTAGACAATAGGAAGAAGAAGAAACAATACTTAAATTCTAATATCAGAGCTCCAAACATGGCCTTGCTAATTACGGTCTTAGTGTGGACAAAAAATTTAACCTCTTTCTGATCCAGTTTCGCCAATTGTAGAATGACTGGTTATAGTACCGTGTTGTGAGAATTAAATGAGATGACATGTAGAACACAGCACAGAAAAAAAAACCTATAAGATATGTGGCTATTATTGATAATAATGGGAATTATCCCATGTTGGTAGAAGATTCAAACAACTGTTGAAAGAATCACAAGGAAGATAAATAAAAATAAATCCATACCTAGACACCCACACTAAACTGCAGAACAATAGAGATTAAAATCTTAAAGCAACAGAAAGGAGAGACATATGGCCTACAAGGGGAAAATAATTAGACTTACAGCAAGGATCCTTCCCAATAGCAACAAAAGAGACCAGAAGAGAAAGGAAAATGTCTTCAAGGTGCTAAGGGAAAATCACTGTCAACCTAAAATTCAATACCCAGATAAACTGCCATTTATGATTGAAAATGAAATAAAGGTATTTTCAAGGTTAAAAAAAAAAAAAAAGAAAGAAAAAAGAAGGAAACTGATTCCAGAAGGAAGACATGGTATACAAGAAGCAGCAGTGAAAAAAGGGGTGGGCCTTGCTGGGGTGGGTGGGGGGATGGAGAAGAGTTGGGGTATGGGTCTGTGGGAGAGGAAAGGAAGCCCAGGAGTCTGTGATGGACGGCATGATGAATGCTGTGGTGACGGCAGAGAAGCTGAAGTAAAGATTACAGATTTATGGAGGAGAGATGTGAATGAAGAGCTAATTAAAATTTTGGTGAGGAGAGAGACACCTGACTGGCTCAGTTGGTTAAGTATGGAACTCTTGGTTTTGGCTCAGGTCCTGATCTCAGGGCTGTGAGATAGAGCCCCAGGTGGAGTCTGCTTAAGACTCTCTCCCTCTGCCCCTCCTCCCACTCATGTGTGAGCACACAGGCTCCCTCCCTCTCTCTCTCTCTCTCAAATAAATAAATACATAAATCTTAAAAAAAAAAAAAAACAACACTGGTGAGGGGACATAGAGACCATCCCAGAGGTTTTGAAGGAAATGAGTCACTTTCTGGGCCTCAGTTTCCTCTTCTGCAGCACAGAGTTGGAGCTAATGGTCTCCGATGATCCTTCTCCTCAGACATTCTACAGTGTTGGATAAAGTGGGGGAGACATGAGGCCAGGGCTCTTGAGAAAGGCAGGGCTAAGTGTACAGAGACTTCTGAAACTCTGAGGGCAGTCTCAGTCCAGCTCTGAAAACAATATGGCAGCTGATATTGGACATCGAACATTCCTCCCAGAAGGAGGGGAGAGTATGGGCCCAAGCATGGCACAGACATAAATGGAAGCAGTAGATGACAGGCAAAGTCCTAAAAAGCCACATCCTGCCTTCCATGCTGCCTTCCAAGGGCTCTGAGTTTAACAGAAATTCAAACATGTCTTGTCTTGGGTACTTTCCCCTTTAATTTTCAAACTGATGTATATTTTAAGGGAAATTCAATCCATGTGGCTCTGAATTATGTACAACAAATTCCTCTAAGAGACACCATACTGGGAGTTTTTTTGTGAATTTAGAACAATTTGTCAAAAGATGCTCTTTTTTAACGGATTCTGTTTCCATCTCTCTCTCTCTACCCAAAGTCCAAGATTTTGGTCAGATGCTAGGAACCTGCTGGATAAGGTCTCTGTGCTTTTCTCCCTCCTCTTCCTTGGCGGTCAAAGGCAATGTATCCAGGCCAGGGGGCATCAGGCTTAGCTCTGTCAACAAAATCGTTGTGCTCAATGCCAGCATGAACAGGTCCTCATTTCAGCTCTCAGGCACAATGGCTGCATTTGAAGCAGGGCTGGGAAACAGGACTCCAGTTTCCAAACTATGTTTCCTTAGGTGGCAAGAAGAACCCCACCCAACCTCATTATACAGTGGCAAACCTCACAGCAGCCTGTTGGTGGTTCAGACTCTTCTGCTAAGCAAAGCCTGGTCCCACAGGCTCCAGGAGAGGAAGGGATTCAGCCAGGATGGGCAGCAGGGTATTTTCCTTCAAACGTTCTCAAGTTCTGCTGGCTAAGAGCACATGGTCCCAGCTGACTCGGTGGCTTGAACAGTTCTGTGGTATACCTCACTTCCAGGAATCTCAGCCAGCCTCGGGTGGAGAGCCTTGTCACGTATTTACCCACAGACTAGTTCCAAGATGCAGAATCATGCCACTGGAAAGAATTTTCAGTCTGTGACTTTGGGCCCCACGGTTTCTACATTTCCTTGACAACTGCTCATGATATAGGGATTTAAAACACATCTTCTCTCATATTTTCACATTCTTACTCATTTCACTTAGCTAACTTTGAAAAAGCAGGGACTGCAAAGACCAATCAAAGGAAAGAGTCAAATCTTGCCACTTACAAAGCATCATCAGAGCTGAAAACTACCAGAGGGCTGCTTTTTTCTACATTATTCTGAAGCCCCGCCTTTAAGCTTGGAATTACTCAAAGGAAATGCTTATGTGGCAAAATGTTAGGGGTGACCTCCTCTCTATAATATCCCTTGGTGACATCTGTCATTCCATTCCTAAATGTTAATAGCCATCTCGTCTGTGTTAGGTTTGCTGGAGGAAGAAAAGAGAGGAATTTGGAACACACTTGTAAAAGACATATACTCTTGGAAATCAAAGCATGCCAAGTCCAAAACCCTTGATGTAAATCAGTTCATTAGAGCAGGAAGCCCAGCGAAACGATGTAGTTTAGCAGAAAGAACGCTGCGCTTGGAGTCCAAAAACAGATTGAATTCTCTCTCTACTGTCTTTCTCTGCCTTAATTCCCTCATCTGTAAATTGGTGATAACCATCCCTATCTCATTGTAAGGCAGTGATTAAGATTTAATACGTGTGTGTGTGTGTGTGTGTGTACCCATGAACATATTCTGTAATGACTCTATGAACGTCAGCACACTTTGTGACTTTGAGAGCAGCGGCCACGAGAAAGGAGAAAGAAGATGGGGCCCCAGGATTTACCACAGTGCTGGGTCCTAATGAACTTCCCAACAGCGAGCCTTTGACTCCACCCGGCAACTCACTGCCCATCAGCCTTCTCCAGGATGATGCTTAAGAACTGAAAAAGGTCTGAGCGCTCGCGGTTTGTTAGGGTCTTCCCCTCCCACCCCCCTACATCCGGGACCTGTCTCCCCCTACATCCGGGACCTGTCCGACGCAGCCTGTCCGACGCAGCCCGTCGCTCTGTGGCGCCCCCACCGGCGGGTGCTGCTAGGTTCCGCCATCTTGGCTCTTTCTTGGAGGGTCGGCCGGACAGTTGGAAGCTCCCTGGTGGCATTTTAATGAAGACTGTTATACCTCAGGTGTAACTTTTACTGACGCCTAGGGAAGCCTGCTTACCTCTGCTTCGGGCACCCTTACTCTGGCTTCATAAAATATTGTTTATAAGGCCAAGCTCAAATAAAGTTAAAACAATACAGCAGGGTGGTAGGGATGGTTGGTTACACGACTCCAGCCTGTACACAAGCGGATTCCCTCTCACCCCTGGATCTGCAGGCTGGTGGATTGCCCCCGAGAGTTATTTTTCTATTCATTTGGGCAATTTCCCCCCAAAGCGGGCTCTGGTGCTGCCAAGCCGTGGCCATAGGGAGAAACGTGGGGCTGACATGTGAGCCCCAAGCAGCAGCGGGGAAGCGGGGAGGCGGAGTTGTTTCACCTCCGGGCTTGGAAAAGCAGCCTTTTGGGAGGGAGCCTAATTGATTCTACCGGTGGCGGCACTGTGCTGGAGACCCCTGAAAAGAATGATGTTTGGGCCAGGGCACCAGCGCCGAAGGCATACACACTTCCTTTAATTAACAGGAGCTCGATGCCAACAAACACACCGGCATATGGGAAGTGAGGGCGGCGAACAGGCAAGCCTCCCGACTTCCTCAGGGAGTGCCCTGCCAGCCAGGATTATTCTCTGTTCTTGTTTCCTCACAACGCCCCCCCCCCCCCCCCCCCCCCCCCCCCCCGTGCTTGGTGGAGAGGCCCGCCCCAGGGGCTGGCAGACCCCCAGCCTGTTCGCACTGCCTGAGCGTGTCTCCCGGCCTCTCTGGCAGGGCTGTTTTTCCTGAGTGGCTCCTTTGAAGCCTTCAGGAAAGCCAGGGTTCTTTATACTTCCTGACCTTAAATGGTCATCATCGTCTTCTTTTTAAAAAATGCTTATTTTTATTTATTTATTTTTTTAAAGATTGACAGAGAAGAGAGTACAAGCAGGGGCGGGTAGCAGGCAGAGGGAGAGGGAGAAGCGGACTCCCCACTGAGCAGGGAGCCACAGGAGCCTGGGATCATGACCTGAGCTAAAGGCAGATGCTTAACTGACTGAGCCACCCGGGTGCCCCTTAAATGGTCAATTCTGTCTCCCTTTTTTGTGGGTTTGGTATTTCAGTTCTGTGGTTATTTCTACTGATAAACTTCATCTTCTTGTCTCTGCAGATCTCCCCCAATCACAGCTACCCTCCCCTGCAGGGTCTGAAACGGTCTCTAGCGCCAGCGAAGCTCACCCAGGTGAAGAGCGGGACTGCCCTGTCTGTGGCTTTTTCCGTGCACTAGGTCAGTGCTTCTCATTTCTAGAGCAGTCTTTCCTCGGATATTATGCTCTATGAGTCTCTTTCGATGATTAGCAATTGCAATCATGGTTTGAGAGACAGGGATTCATTCAGGAAGTGGAATACACCAAGTTAAGTGCCAGTTACTGTGCTGGGGCCTGAGGGCTGCAGGTACCTGAGGTCAGACTCATCTCCAGGTAAGGAGCCAGAGGTTAGTGCTCTAGTCCTGTGTCCATCGAGCTATGGTTGTGGAAAGACCATCCTGACTGTGCACAGACCATCTGAAACAAAGCAGACTTGTTATAAATGCAGATTCCAAGGTCTCATCCCAGGACCTTCTAAACCAGAATCTCTGGGAGGGGGGCCCAGGAAGATGTATTTTTTTAAAGATTTATTTATTTGTTTTAAAGAGAGAGGGAGGGAGAGGTGGGGAGGGGCAGAGGGAGAGGTAGAGAGAGTCTTAAGCAGACTCCATGCTGAGCGTGGGGCCTGACTTGGGGCTCAATCTCACCACACTGTGATCATGACCTGAGTGGAAAAAGTTGGATGCTCAACCAACTGTGCCACCCAGATACCCCTGGAAGATATATTTTTAAGGAGTTTCTTAGATAATTCATATTCACACTAAATTTTGAGAACCGTCATCCAACTTTAGAGCCACTCTTCTAGAAGTACTTAGGATGTGATAGCATTTGAGGTTTCTAAAATGTAAGTCTTTATTTAAATTTTGACTTTCTTTGAAAGGAATTATCAAAGGATACCTTATTTTACATATATAGTGTGTGTGTGTACACACACACACACACACACATACACACACACATATATATATCCATCCTAGTTTTGTGAGGAAGTAGCTTATAAAACTTGGGTGACCCTTTTTAAAAATTAAAAACAATTTTTAAAAATGTTTTAGTATAGTCACCATGCTGTACATTACATCCCCAGGACTTAACTTACCTGATAACTGGGAGTCTGTAAATTTTGACAATCTTCACCCATTTTTCCTGCTCTCCTCCCCATTTGGCAACCCTCTCTGTATCTGTGAGTTCAGTTTTGTTTTTTCAGATTCTACATACAGGTGAGATCATATAGTATTTGTCTTTTTCTGTCTGGTTTATTTCACTTAGCATAATGCCTTCAAGGTCCATCCATGTTGTAGCAAACAGCAAGATGTCCTTCGTTTTATGGCTGAACAATATTCCATTGTATATATACCCTGCATCTTCTTTATCCATTCATCTGTTGATGGACCACTTAGGTTTTTTCCATGTCTTGCCTCTTATAAATAAGGCTGCAATGAACATGAGGGTACAGGTATCTTATTGAGATGGTCATTTTGTTTTCTTTGGATAAAGACCCAGAAGTGGAATTGCTGGATCATATGGTAGTTCTATTTTTAATTTTTTGAGGAAATGCCATCCAGCATCCTGGCTGCACCAATTTATATGCCCACTAACAGTCACATGGATTCCCTTTTCTTCACGTCCTCACCAACATTTGTTATTTCTCATCTTTTTGTCATGTTGGGATGACATTTGTGGTTTGGTTTTGTTTTTCGGCATTTGTGGGCTTTTTAAAAGATTTTCTTTATTTGTCAGAGAGCACAAGCAGGGGGAGTGGCAAGCAGAGGGAGAAGCAGGCTCCCTGCTCAGCAGGGAGCCTGATGCAGGACTCAATCCCAGGATCCTGAGATCATGACCCAAGCTGAAGACGAACACTTAAGTAACTGAGCCACCCAGGCACCCTAACATTTGTGTTTTGAAGGATGAATAGGACATGTAAAGTAAGGGATGGGGAAAGAGATACCAAGCAGAAGGAATAAAGTAACAAAAGACCCATGAGGTAAAAAGGTGTGAGTGAGAAAGACCCGAGCACATGTGGGCAGGAGGACAGATTGAGGTCAGGCTGGGAAGGCTCTTACATGTCATTGTAACACACGTATGTTGACCTTCTGACCATCCAGCTTCCATTCACCACTCCTAATAACACCCACAGGTTGGGCACTTGTCATAAACTAGACCCTGCTAGGAATACCAAAATTCTTTCTCCCAGAACTTTGAAGATAGAATGGAGAAAACCAGGAAAAAAAAAAAAATGTTTAGAGAACATTCATTCCAGAATAGTGCCTGGGCAAGATCTCTTCAATTCAATCCCATTTCCTTGAGTTAGCTACATTTGGTCTTATTGTTTGCAACCCAAAAACATTTTCTGACATAAATATGAGAGTAATAAAGTAAGAGGTGGAGTCAATACTTCTTCTATCCCAGGAACTTACTTACGTACATTAGTTTATTTTCTTCTCCTTTCTATGATTTTGCAGACATAAAATTTATCTTGGGTGGGGCTGTCTTCACGTAATTTCTCTGCTCTTGGTCTTGGGGTTTCTAGAAGCAGAGGAGAGGTTCTATTCACCCAAGGCTTTGCAAATGGATTTTTCTTGACTCATAACCAACAAAAGATGTGGAAAACTTCCTTGCCAAGGAAGAAATATCTAAAAAATGACCTGTAGGGATGGATCTGGGATATTTCTATCAAGTCACCAGGGCACAAAGTGTATTTACTAATGTTGTAGAAGAGAAGGGTGGAGAGGCCTGACCAATATTCAGGAGGATAGGCTTCCTTTTCACAAGGATTTCAGTAAACATCTGGGGGGGGGGGGGGGAGGAAAAAAAACACCAAAGAGACCAAAAAAAGTTCACAAGGAGAAAGAAGAAAATACTACCATATGAAGAGAAAGCAAATCAGTCAAGGACAAGTTGGAAGAATAAGTATGTGCTTGAACATGGAGGGAAAGATAGAGTCAGGGTCTATAAGAAATTGTTCAGTAACTGGTGACACACACACTGACAGGAAGATGGTTATAGTTAAGGGAAAGGGCAGTTTGGGGCACCTGCGTGGCTCAGTCAGTTAGGCATCTGCCTTCGGCTCAGGTCATGATCCCAAGGTCCTGGGATCGAGCTCCCCATCAGTCTCTGCTCCCAGCGGGGTGTCTGCTTCTCCCTCTGCTCCTCCACCTGCTTGTGTTCTCTCTCACTCATTCTCAAATAAATAAATAAAATTTAAAAAAAAAAAAAGGGCAATTTAATACATAAATTCTCTCTCTCCAACCCTACTACCGCACACAAGAGATAATTACATGTTTATAAAGAATATACACTCTCATTCAGCAATCATTTTTGGCATGCCTACTGTGTGCCAGACTCTATAGCAGGCAAGCCTTATTATCTCATTCCACAAAGAGGTAATTGAGCCTTAGAAACCTTGATAAGTGGTGGAAATAGAATTCAAGCCAAGCTCTTTATACTATGTGTGGAAAGCCTATTTTGGGCTATTTCAGTTTTTCAGTAATGGAACTAGAACTCTGCCCCCTTCAATGCTCTGGAGTTTAGGTTACATCCTATAGGAGACAGACATAGAATGTTTTTGAGCAGAGGTATTACACTAGCAGGTCTTTGGGTAGATAACTCTTGGAAACTTATCTTGGAGAGAGAACTCTGATCACCAGATATAAGGTGACTATGATAATCCAGACAAGAAGTGAGAAAGGCCCAAACCAAGGCAAGTGCACTGGGAAGGGAGGAAAGGAGAAGAGGCAAACAAACAGGAGGAGGTCCTCTGCAAGACCAGATGGCTGAACAAAACAATTCAGTCCCATGGCTTTAGAAAACCAAGTGGGTTCTCCTGCCACTGGCCAAGGCAGAAAATGCTAGAAGACAGTAACTGCCATAAAGCAGAGTGTCTATGACACTGAACCACTGCTCTTCTCCCTCCCCCGCTGTGGTCTACTGGGCTTTCCCAACTTGGTGTTTGCTATCCTCCCAACAGTTTGACAAGCCCTGACATAGTCCAGGCACCCTGAGGACATCATCATCTCTCAGCTTTGGCCAAGAGAAAACAGTGGGTTCATTAAGTGCTTTGCCTACAACAGGATTTCACCATAATGTCTGCGGGCAGCTTTATGATTCCTGATCCAGACCATTCTCTGAACTGCAGAAGCCACTGAAATGTCTCTGGATGGGCATCTTGTGCTCTCATGTCCACTACCGTGGAGACTGGGAGTGGAGCAGGGGATGCGGTTCCTTTGCAGATTTTTTTTTCCAGCTGTGGCTTTCACAAACCGCATGGAAGACTGCAAGTCTTGTCTGATCAGCAGGCTGAAGACTTGAGCTTGTACAGTACTTACTCAGTGGTACTGTTTGGTGTACCCACAGCCAGGGGACTCTTTGGCTGATCCTGGAAACCCAGAGCAGTGGCAGAGACTGATTCAATTATTGGGAGGAGTTTTCACAGCCTTCAATTTGAAAGAGCCGGTACAAATTTGGTACCAGGAAGAAGAGCATTGCAGTTAGATGTCCTGGTTCTGCTGAGCCTGAACTAAGCACCGCCTGAGCTGAAGACAAGTACAGAGTTGGGTTGGCCCAGAGGTAATGATGCTCAGTGGTAGCAGCTTAAAACAACAAATACATGATTTTTTCCACATAGTTCCTGTGGGTCAGGAATGTTGGAAAAGCTTAGTTGGGTGGTTCTGGCTCAGCATCCCTCATGAGGTTGCAGTCAAACCATTGGCAAGGGGCTACAGTCATCCAAAGACTCGAATGAGGCTGGAAGATCCACTTCCAAGCTCATTCATATCGATCTTTGTAGAAAGTGTCAGTTCCATGTCAGAGTACTCCTCTTATTAAAAATGTTTTTATTGGGGCGCCTGGGTGGCTCAGTGGGTTAAGCCGCTGCCTTCGGCTCAGGTCATGATCTCGGAGTCCTGGGATCGAGCCCCGCATCAGGCTCTCTGCTCTCTCGGGGAGCCTGCTTCCTCCTCTCTCTCTGCCTGCCTCTCTGCCTGCTTGTGATCTCTCTGTCAAATTTAAAAAAAAAAAAATCTTAAAAAAATGTTTTTATTTGCTAATTTGGATTGGTAGGACATTTCCATAAAGAACAAAAGGGGTACAAGTAAAAAAAAGAAAAATTATCTTTCCTACTCTATCCCCCAGATACCCTGTTTCTCTCCACCAAGGTACTGCGTGTTATCAATTTCTTACATATCCTCCTGGATATGTATACATGACACACACACAAGCAAATATATATTAGTGTAAGTATTCTTTCTCTCTTCTGTTGTTACTCAATTTGCTGTACCTTAATTTTTGTCACGTAACAAAATATCTTGGCGAGCTTTCAAAGTATGTACATAAAGAGTATCTTCACTTTTTATGGCTGTATCATATTCCATTACAAAGATATGCTATAATTTATTTAAATAGTCCCTATTGATAGTTGTCTGGATTGTTTTCTATCTTGTGATATTAAAGCAATGCTATAGTGTATAACTGTATGAACTTGTAATTACCTACATGCAGGAATAAATTCATAGGATAAAAAAAAAAGTGTCAGTTCCTTGCCATGTGGACCTCTCCACAGGGCTGCTCATGACATGGAAGGTGGCTTTGCCCAGTGCATGTGACAGAGACAGAGACAGAGAGATTACAAGTGCAAAAGGAAGCCATGGTGTCTTTTAAACTCTAATCTCAGAGGCGGCATATCATTATGTCTGCCATATTTTGGTCACACAGACCAACCCTGGTACAATGGACAGAACCACCCAAGAGTGAATGTCAGAAGCCAGGGGTCATTAAGGGGTCACTAGGGTGGCCTCGGAGAATGGCTACCACACTGAAAGTTCTGGTGAGCACTCCATCCCATAGTGCACCCGCTTCACAGCCAGAAGGAAAGACAGCTCCACCCCTGAGACTTCCTCTCCATTTGGTTTTTGCCACCTTACTATAGTGTAGGAAAGCATGTGAATGTTGTTGCCTGCGTTTTGACCTCCAGCATTTCCATCCCATTCCCATTCATGAACCCTTAACAACGGCAGTCCTCTCGCCTTCTAGACTCAGACTTGCATTTAGACTCAACGCTCTACAGCTCAGCACAGTTCATCATTGTCCCGATTGTTTCATGTGTCCTTAGATGGTTTCCCTAACTCCACTGTAGGCTCCTTATGAGACGAGAACATAGGTCTTCCTTTTATTTGTAAACAGCCATAGCAGCAAACCCGATGCAGGACACATGGGACCTGTTTAATCAAGAGCAATTCGCTGAACTGATTGATTCGGATGCCCTTCTCAAAGCCTCCTTTTTATAGTCTGGGAAGTTGAGGAGTCAGCAAGGAAAACACTCGGTCAGATGAATCATCAGTCAAGTCCAGAGCAGACGCCATAGGCAGCTGCTCATCCCAGCTGGAAGAGGAAGCCTGGCTCTTAGTCCCAGGCTCGGAGGTTGCCGACTGCCTCAAGCTGGGGCTAATGATCACGCCTCTCTCGCACTGATCTCTGGAATAACTCATGAGGCTGTTGGAGGCCTCATTTCTGCACAGCCTGGGCTGGTTGTGTGCATTTTGCCAGGCGGGCACTAACAATTTCAGAGAAAATGGTCACTAACAAGCAGAACTTCCTTTTAAATCTCTCCATAATTTGTGACATGGCTCTGAACTAGCAGGTCGAGCGGAAGGGCCACTTGCTTCACATGATGTCATCAGCACACACCAATCAGTGCTATGGATCCGATTCTAGTCTGCTCCTTAGCACCAGATCATACAGTCATACAACAGTTGGTGATGTGGAAAGGAAGATGAATTCTGCCCCATTGCTAGTAAGATCTATGCAGTGGTGCCAACTGAATGCACTCTGTGGTTGACATCACTAAGTGGCAAGACCAATATCTCAGATTGCAATCACAGCGAGGAGAGCTCCCCACCACCTGCTCTTCACTTGCCCTGGGTTTACCTGGGGTTAATGGGTCCTTACTAAATATTTCATTATTCAAAATGGCCTTTGGAAACCAGTGCCTTTTGTCCTTTCAGTGAATTCACCTTAGTTCCTGAGTTGTCTGCACCTCAGCTTCTCCTCTCAGTGGTTTTGCATTTGTGGTAACTCTGGGAGAAAGCCTGTGAAAAATGCTTTGTTATATTACATTGCCCCCTGGCTCCAATGAATTGCTCCGTAAATCACGATATTGTTCAAGTGTCCTAGCAAAACTAAACCACATTCAAGGGCTCAGAGAGCACAAGGATATTAATCAGAGGCAAACATTGCAGAAGGGACATTTAAAAAAAAGAAAAAGAAAGGAAAAAACCAGTTTTTAATGTGTGGAGTCTGGAGAAGAGCGTGCATTGGGACTGGGGCCAAAGCAGAGTATTTTTACTCCTTCATAAATACTCTGATAGGGGAATGCATTATCTCCGAACACTTTAAGCCCATTTAGTTTTATAGCAAAACAATATTGAACACCTGCTGCATCTTAATGATGTAGTTCAAGCAGTACGGGTGAGAATGGGAGGGGTGGGGGTGGGGCGCCATCCATCAGGAAGAACATTTAATCAGCTTCAGCTGGGACCCACAGCATTCGTGGAGAGGATGACAGACACAAGCATCTCACAAATATCTCGATCGCACCTGTCCTTGACTATAGCCCAACAAAGGCAGTAAACCTAGCTCCTTGAGTCCTAGGCTGTAGGTGCACACCTCAGGGAGGGGAAGCAGTAGGTTTCTCGGATTACTGCCCAGGACAACTAGTCAGCAGACCAACAGCCTTTATCGAGAGCCTATAAACCACTCAGCACTAGGTACGATGGAAAAACACAAGCAAAAAAGGAGGGGGCAAATTCTACTATTCTGGAACTTAAGACGACAGAATATTGCTCAAAATAAATGGCACTTGCTTGTCTTTTTGCCACTTGGATTTCTTGTGCCAGCATTTGGTTTCTTCTTTGTGTTTTTTCCAGTTTTATTGGGATCTAATTGACATATATCACCATGTAAGTTGAAGGTGTACAGCATGATGATTTTAAACCCAATACACTGTGAAATGTTTACCACAATAAGGGTAGTTAGCACAGCTTTCACATCCCATCATTGCCATTTTGGTGGTGGTGTTATGGGAAGAACATTGAAAGCTCTACTGTCAGAGCAACTTCCAATATACAGTCCAGAACTATGAACTATATTCACCACGCAGTCCTTTAGATCCCCAGAACTTACTCATCTTATAAATGAAAATCTCTGCCCTTTGACCAACATCTCCTCACTTCCCTTAACCTTCAGCCTCTGACAACCACCTTCTACTCTCTGCTTCTCTGAGTTTAGTCTTTTCTGGACTCTGCATGTAAGTGAGATTATATGTATATCTTTCTCTGTCTGATTTATTTCATTGGGCATCATGCCCTCAAGGTCCATCCATGATGTCACAAAAAGCAGGCTCTCCTTTTTTTTAATGACTGAATAATATTCCATTATCACATAGTCCTGATATCACACGTTCTTTATCCATTCATCATGGATTCTTAGGTTGCTTCCAACATAGGTTGGCTATTGTGCATTAAAGCTGCAGTGAATATGGGGGTACAGAAATTTCTTCAAGATAATGATTTCATTTCCTTTGGACTTAGACCCAGAGGTGGGATTGCTGGATCATAGGGTATTTCTATTTTTAATTTTTCACAGTGGCTGCACCAATTTACACTCCCACCACCACTGCACAAGTTTCCCTTTCCCCACATCCTTATCATCAGTTATCTCTTGTCGTCTTGATGATGGCCATTCTAAGAGTGTGAGATGATATTTCTTTGTGGTTTTGATTTGCATTTCAGGGTTTGGTTTCTAATGGCATCTGACTTAAAGTAGGTAGCTTGTGTCCTGAAGCAATTTATCATCTAATGGTATGTGACAAGCACCAACAAATTACTATCCCTAAACATGTATTAAAGACAAACTTTTTAAATCTCAGACCTCCCAAACAGAAAATAATAAATGAGGAAAGGGGCAGTTTTCCACTGATGAATTGCAAAGAAAACATTGCAGCAAAGGTCAACTTTTCAAATCCCGTCTTAACTCTTCACCTTCTTCCTCATTTCCCAAGCACACAAAGAAAATAAAGGTCATTTGAAATACCACTGACCTTTAAATATTTTGCCATATAATGATAAGCAGACAGACTGTGGGGTCAGCAGGCCTGGCCTGAGTGTGAATCATGGCTCTCTGTGCCTCTGGTCAATTACATTAACTATCGAGGCCTCAGTTTCTTCATCTGCAAAATGAAAATAATAGCATTAACTTTATATAATTGTTGTGAGAATGAACTAAGGCCATCCACATGGGGGCTCAGAATATTACCAGGTAGTAAGTGCTCAATAATGTTATTAATATAAGCATTATCATATATACATATATCATTACCATATTATTTTTGTATACATAAAACACACACACCACTCTTTATGTGTATGTGTATGGAGTTTCGAGCACTTATTGCTTAGACCTTCCATTTTTCAATGTGTTTAGGTACAGTCATAAAATGAATAGACGATCAAATTATTTATAAGTTTCAGTAACTTTCCAATCTCTCTGCTTACTAGTATCTTTTGACTCTATAATTTTTCACAATGTACACAGGATAAACAAAATTCACCAGCTACAACACACTCTTTTTTAAAAAAAGGACATACTTCCTGTACTATTTTGATAATTTTTTTAAACTTACAATGCATTATTAACATTTTAACCCATGTTAGCCTCCCAAAACATCATTTTTAATGGCTGCCATGTATGCCATTTCATGAATGTACCCTAAAATATTTAAACAATCTCCTATTGGTTGTTTCCAAATTAGGTTGTTTCCAATATTTGATATTATATTCATTTTTTAAAAGATTTTATTTATTTGAGAGAGAGAACACAAGCAAGGTGCGCAACAGGCAGAGAGAGAAGCAGACATCCATTGAGCAAGGAGCTTCATATGGGACTCGATCCCAGGACCCTACCTAGGATCATGACCTGAGTCAAAGGCAGATGCTTGGTCAACTGAGCCAAAGGCAAATGCTTAATCAACTGAGCCACATAGGTGTCTCCAATATTTGATATTATAAATATCCAGTGAGAAACCACCCTGTAGAATTTTCTTACACACATTTTTGGTTGTTGCCTTAGGATGACTTCCCAGAACTAGAACCACTAAATCAAAACAAATGCAATTAAAACATTCTAAAAAGAATATAAACACATTACAGAAAATAGAGCAAGGGAAAAAAATACAATTCTACCACATTAATACAATTACTAATATAATTTGGGTGATTAAGATATTCTGATGTTTTCCTTTTTACTTAGAAGAATAGAAGCTTCAAGTAAAAGATGGACAGATGTTTATTATTTCTGCTCTCTTCTGAAACCCACTAAAGTGACAATAAAGAACTAAAAGAAAAGCATGAACCCACAACGAAAAAGAAAATGGAAAAGGAGATGACAACAGCCAAAAGATGGGATAAAAATTTTGAGAACTGAAAAGCAAACCAGATGAGTGATAACTGACTTAGTAGATCATAGGAAATGAAAATCCATGCCATGACTTAAAGCTGTGACTGGCTTTAAAAGAAACAGCTAGAGGGGTGCCTGGACTTCTCAGTGGGTTAAAGCCTCTGCCTTCAGCTCAGGTCATGATCCCAGGGTCCTGGGATTGGCCCTGCATCAGGCTCTCTGCTCAGCAGGGAGCCTGCTTCCCTTCCTCTCTCTCTGCCTGCCTCTCTGCCTACTTATGATCTCTGTCTGTCAAGTAAACAAATAAAATCTTAAAAAAAAAAAAAAAAAAAGAAGCAGCAGCTAGACCATCCAGATCCTGCCTTGACCCTGAAAGGAGACAAGATTTACCCTCTAGAGAGACTGAGCCAGATAGGTCTGGATCAGGCACATCAGACACTGGGAGAGGGGGGAGGCGGCAGCTATGGTAAGGCATTTCAGTGAAAGTTGACATACCAACTGAACGCCCCCTTTCCCATTTCCATTCCCAGAGTGCTGGAAGCCAGGCTTGCACACTCTATCCCTCTTCCCAACCTCAGACGGGGACTGGAGAATTCTTCTACAAGCAATTTATAGATCCAAGAGAAAAGACTAAGAAAGGACCCCAAAGAGGTCAGTTCTCTGAATAAACTAAGGTGAAGTTCAATGACTGACAAGGGCCCCCTATGCCCCTGCCCCATGCAGAAAAGGATCACAAGACATTTGGCAAAAGCCACTAACATGAAACACGCCAAAACAAAAGTATCCAAAATGAGGAACTCAGAAAAAACAGGGCAGGAAGCAGAAGAAAATTTCTGGAAAAGAGATAATATTACATATGTGTAATAAGAACAAGAGGCTATAAAAAATTAGAAAGCAGGGAAATGCTCTAAGTCATTAAATATGGTTTTCTTTTGAAAGATAAAGTTGAAGATCTCTCCCAGAGAGTGGAACAACAACAAAAAGTTAAAGAAGATGTAAAGGATAGGAAATTTTGAGACAGAGGTAAGAGAGAAACCAAGAAAACAGATGGGAGGAAATTAAGAATTAATATTGGATCTGACCTAAAGGAAAGTGACACATAGTACAGTGAATAAGAAAAGGCATACCCAGCATACATCATTCTGAAATTTAATAGCATTACAGATAAAAAGAACATAACATTTCCAAAAAGAAACCTAAAAAGAAAAACAAGTTACTTAAAAAGACAGACTCAGAAGAACTAATGAAAAACAATGGAGAAATTCTGAGGGAATTATTTTAAATAATAATTCTATACCCAGCCAAACTATACATAAAGCATAATTTTAAAAATACAGTTTCAGACATTTGAAGTCTCAAGAAATGTATCTTCTTTGTTCAGGAAGCTACTGATGGACATGCTTTGCTAAAACTGGCAGAGTAAAGAAAAGGCGAAGAAATGGCAATGAAAAAGCTGATTGCTGGGGTGCCTGGGTGGCTCAGTTGGTTAAGCATCTGACTCTTGATTTTGACTCAGGTCATGATCTCAGGATGATAGCAAGCTCCGTGTCAGGCTCTGTGCTGGGTGTGGAGCCTCCTTAATATTATCTCTCTCTCCCTCTTCCCCTGCCCCTCCCCTATCTCTCTTCCTCTCTCTTCAAACAAGCAAGCAAAACTGACTGCTATAACCTGGAGATCGGAAAATAATTTAGTGGCTAATGAAGACATAAGCTTATCTCTTCCCCTCACATAAGAGTCTAAGGTAAACATTCCAGGTCTGCAGGGCAACTTTGCTCCATTTAGTCCTTCAGGGAACCAGATTCCTTCTGTCTTGTTTCTCTGCCACCCTTCAAAGCAATGGTTCTTGAAATGTAATCTCCTGGCTAGCATCACTTGAGAACTCGTTAGATATGCCAAATCTCAGTCCCAGCACCAAGTCTAATGGATCAGAAATTCTAGAGGTAGAGCCGGAAACCTGTTTTAACAGGCCTTCCAGGTAATTCTGGTAAAGTTTGAAAACCACTTTAGGGCATTATCCTTTTCTGTATCATCAAAGTTTGATGGCAGCTACTTCCATGTTCCAGGTCACCAGAGGGGAAAAGGTGTGGAGGTTTTTATGAGAAAGCCAGAAAGTGGCATATGTTGCTTCCACTTCCATTCACTTGGCAAAACCTGGTCATGTGGTCATCCTTAGCTTCAAAGGTGAGTTGGGAAATGTAATCTTCAGCTGGGCAACCACATATTAGCTACAATTCGATTACTGTGGAAGAAGGAAAGAATGAATTTAAGAAGATAACCAGCAGTTTCTACCATTTATATAATCCAGGCAATATGAACTCCAATACTGAAGAGCAACAAAGATAGAGTCCAGGATGTTGCTGAATGGACAACCCAGAATGTTCCACTCACAGACTAGAACTGTGAATCAGGCCACAGAGCAACCAGTCCAGATGGGAACAGGAACACAGCAGAAGTTCCAGGAGCTTTCCCAAGGAAAATAACAAAACCAAGAGAATACCTGTATTTGAATGTATTCACAGGAGATTTTCCAGATAAAGTAATAATAGGTTCATAGAAAACTAAACAGAATACAAAAAAAAAAAAAAAAAAGAAAGAAAGAAAGAAAGAAAGAAAAGTATTAATTACAGGGAAAATGGAAGGCTGAGTGAAGAAGGAAACAAAATTATAGGATTCTATGTGGCTTATCTGGGAATAATGTTTACATAGTCAGAGTGTAAATAATACTGATTTAACTAAAATGGTGATGTAACTATATTGGAAGAATGAGCAGAAAGTGTATGCAGACCAGTTTAATGATGATAAACATACAGCTGTGTTATATTATACTGTGTATCAGAAATTATTCTAAGCTCGTTATATATTCACCTTTTAATCTTTAATCACTCTCTGAAGTAGATTCTATTATCATCCATCTTACATATGAGGAAACTGAGGCACATAGCAGTTAGGTAACTTGTTTAAGGTCACACAATTAGTAAGAACTGGACTTGGGATTTAAACTCAGGTAATTTCTGTCCAAAGTCTATGTTCTCAGTTACTATTATGCTACATAGTCTCACTTCCTGTGGTAGGAAGTCAAAAGACAATACCTAAAATCAATAAACTGAGAAATACAGGATAAGCATCTTATTAATAAATAAAGACATAAGTACCAAGACAAAACAGATAAGCATTTAAAGTGAGTGCTTCTGGTCAGGGAGTAACTGGGAGTGGTCAAAGAATCACTGTTTTTCTTGTTATTGTTGTTATAAACCCAGTGGTAATGTTTGAATTTTTAAATCTTTTAAACATCACTGTCTTTTTTAAAGATTTTATTTATTTATTTGAGAGAGAGAGAGAAAGAAAGAAAGCATGAGCAGGGGGAAGGACAGAGGGAGAAGCAGACTCTCTGCTGAGCAGGAAGCCCGATGTGGGGCTCAACCCAGGACCCCGGGATCATGACCTGAGCATCTGCGGAAGGCAGATGCTCAACTGACTGAGCCACTCAGGTGCCCCTTAAACATCACTTTGATGGGGTTGCCTGGGTGGCCCAGTTGGTTGTATCCAGCTCTTGGTTTCAGTTCAGGTCGTGATCTCATGGGTCGTGGGATCGAGCCTGGCTTTGGACTCCTCACTCAGGGGTAGGGTCTGCTTGAAGATTCTCTCCATCTGCCCCTCCCTCCATCTCTCTAAAATAAATACATAAATTTTTAAAATAAAATAAAGTAAACATCACTTTGACCAAAGTAAATTTTTTAAAAAGAGAGATGACAGAAAGAATGTGCCTGCCTAAGTAAACTTAGAGAATGGAGGGAGACCCAGAAGAGAAGGTCAAGAGAACCCGAATGGGTAATTATGCAAGGGAAACAACTGGGAAAGTTACAGAAAAAGAGAGAGAGGAATTTCCACAAGTAATGGAAAGAAAAGGATGGCATTCTTTTTTTTTTTTTTTTTTAAGATTTTATTTATTTGACAGACAGAGATCACAAGTAGGCAGAGTGGCAGGCAGAGAGAGAGGAGGAAGCAGGCTCCCTGCTGAGCAGGGAGCCCGATGCGGGGCTCGATCCCAGGACTCGATCCCAGGACCCTGGGATCATGACCTGAGCCGAAAGCAGAGGCTTTAACCCACTGAGCCACCCAGGCACCCCAAAGGATGGTATTCTTAAAAAAGTGATAAGTCAAAAGTGAGGGAAGCCAGAGAGAAGGAGAGGGGAAGAGTTCGAATGAGACTGGGCAGAGACATCACTCCTGAACATTTGTCCTTGGAAGTTCTGGGAGTTGAATCCAGGGAAGCTACTGAGTTAGCCCTCCAGGGTCTTTATGCAGAGCTGTTTTGACCTGGGCGAACTCTAGACTCCTCCGTCAACTAAAACAAACAGCTCTGGCCTTAAAACTGAAGGTAGAAGGAACGATGACCCGCAAAGCCAATACTGAGATGACTGGCCTCCCACCTGATTATGTGTCAACCTAAGCCAAACTAAAAATTAGTAATAAAACTTCACTTGTTTGTCTATTTTGTGTCCTTGGGGTAAGTTACTTAATTTCTCTGAGGCTCAGGTTTTCTGCCATGAAAAATTAATACACAACAACTCCTGCATATGTATAATACATCATACCTTTCAGAGCTACTTTTCATTTTCCATTTCCCCAAGCTAATTTTCTTAGGAGATAAAGTGGAGGTTCAGGGAAATGAAGCGAGTAGCATATAATTACACAACTTGTTAATAGCGGGACACATAGTTCTTTTTTGTTTGTAACCACTGTCTCAATTAAGAGTCACAGAAACTCTATGGGGGGAAAAAGGCAATTTATAGAGAAGAAAACCATGATATGTCTCACATCACCTGGCTGGTTGGCATCGGAACTAGGACTGAAACCCAAAAGCATGGGTAGAGAGCAGGAGCTCAGAAGCATACCAGTGCTAACTCCTCCCCTGACTTCATGGGGACACAGGTACCCTCCTTCCCAGGAAGTCCAGATTTCACTGTCTCCTGTTTTCAAAGACATCCATTTGCCTAATTTTTTTTTTTATTTAGAAAATGTGATCATAGAAATAATAACAGCTGAGATTTACTAAGGCACTGTAACTGTGGTGAGCCCGGTTGACCAATGCAGGATGAGAGGGAGACAGGGGCTAGGAGGGGAGAAAGCTGAGTCTGGCTTTGGCAAGAGGGCCCGTGGTTGCCCAGATCTCAGGTCACAGCTTCCCTCCCAGAGCAGCCCTGGGCTCCACTGACATCCTTGCTGATGGAGGGAAGATGTTAGGGTTCGAAGCCCATGGCCAAGAAAAAATTACTGAGAAGGTTTTGGTGCAAAAAGGTGGTTTTTTGAAAGCACAGGGACAGGACCAGTAGGCAGAAAGGGCTGCACTGGGGTCACGAGGGGTGGCCCATTATAAACTTTCAATTTGGGAGGGGGTTAGGGATAGATTAAGTCTAGAAGGAATTTTGGAAGCAAGGATTCCAGGACTTTGAGGGGCTAGCTGTTGTTAAGAAAAGGTCATTTATTACCATATAATAAAGTCGTCTTCATGAGACCCTTCAGATGTATATCAGTGGCTTACATGCTTGGGGAATGATTACAAACATGTATCTTGGGGGTGGGGGGGGCGCGTAGAGATAAAGGAAGTTTCTAAAGGAATTGTTATACGTTAAAGTAGACTTACAGGAACTTGGAGAGTGGACTAAGATTATATATTGCCCTTAGCAAAGTATTAACGTGGAGGCAGCTGAGTCCCTAGAGGACTGTCACTTTGCCTGTTTCAAGGACTTGTCAATGGGATATAAGTAGTAAGGCGATTTAGTAATTTTTCTTCTGCCTTTGTTTCCCACATCACCTGCCTGCCATGCTCAGGGTGTGGGCCCTGGGCCCTTCCAGCCGGCAGACACCGAGGCTCCCAGCTTCCTTTTAGGGCTCGGGGCGGGAGGGGGTGGGGTACGGACAAGAGAGCCAGGCCTGGCCTCGGCCTTAGGTCCAGTTGGGCTCACTTTCACCTCCCACTAGGTCAGCGTTCTGGCCTCCCACCTGGGGCCACTACAACGGCAAGAGGAAGGAACCCAGCTCCAGCCCGCCCAGGAGGCCCTGAGGGAGGCTAGGGAGGCCGAGGAGGCCAGGAGGAGGCCAGGAGGAGGCCCGGGAGGCCTGGTCCGGGCCACCAAGCAAGCTACCCTGGGCAGGGCAGCTCCTTGCAGAGGCGCACTCTGTGGAGGTCCGCCCTCCTGGAGGCTGCCCTTCCAGAGACCCTCTGCGAGGGAAAGAAAAGCTAGAACCCCATGGTCAACGCCTTCCCGTGGAGGCCGAGGCTCCTCGTCCAAGGCCAGCAAAGCAAATATTTACCCTGGCTGCTGAGAGGCCGTGGAAGCCGGGGGGCTGGGGCCCGCACCCCCTTCCCAGCCCAGCCTTGCCACGTAGCTCGTGCAAAGTCTGTGTGTCCCCGCCCCCACCGCCTTTTAAAGGGGAACGCTGACAAGCCGAATACACCGGGAATAACAGCCATTTGTTTGGTTATCACTGCCGGTATTGAAGCCAGATGTGTGTGTTGCTGACATTGACATGGTACATCTGGCTGGGTTTTTGGTTTCCATCGTGGAGTTTACCACATCCACCCTAGTCTGCTAGAAGAGAGGAGGCGAACATCTGGAAGTCATTGCAGCTGTCACGCTTCAAGGGGATCCTGTACCACAGAGAGGAGAATTCAATACGTAACTGAGCAAAATTATCCAGCTCGTCTTGTCAGTCCAGATTTCGAACACATGCAGGAAAATGGCAACCGTGTTAGGGTGCCCTCCCTCTCTCCCTGTGATGCCCATGGGCGCTAAGAGCCCTAGGGTCCTTCACCCCGCCCCCCACCAACCCAAGGCACCGGGGTTGTCGCTATGGTAAGACTCCGGGCTGCGTTCATCGCTGCGTGCCTGAATCTTTTGTTCGTCCTGGGTAGGCTGGGCTAAGATGACTCTTTTTCTTTTCTTTTGATCTCAGTTTGCTGGAAGTTTTAAATGAAATATTGCTTAGTCCTTCCATTTCTGCTTACAACCCGTTTTCTCATGGCATTCAATGCTCTAGCCCTCCCCTACCTATTCAATTTCATCTCCATTCCTTTCCTAAGGCCAATACTACTTCCTGGTTAAAGCTGAAATAAGTTATGCTTATTCTGACCCCAACCTTGCCTTTTGCCTGGAACCTTTCTTTTCTTCTCTTCGTAGAAGAGTTCTCTTCGTACTAGCCCCAAACTTCTTAACCCTTCAAGGTCTACTTCGTTAGTTTTCATCAATGAGACCCTTCGTGACCACTCAGGGCTCCAATGATCTTTCCTTCTGTGTGTTTTCATTGAGGATAAGCCTAAGGAGAGGAAATACTGGTTTGCATTTTTCTTAGATCTCCTTCAGCAGCTAGCACTGGATGCTGAAGAATGTAAGCCCTCCATGAACACCTGTCAAATAAAAGCATGAATCAGAGTTTTCTTATCACCTGTCCTTTCCACTTAATTTCCTTGCCTTCAATTACCCTTTCATGACAAGAGTCAATGTCTGTATATAATGTGTCTTGAATTTTTTGGAAAGATGGCTGAAAAAAATCTAGTAAATGAGAGATAATAACACCTGAAGAAATCAGTCAAGTGGAGACGCCATCAAAGTGGAATTCTGCCTGCTAGTGTGCATTGATAACTGATTTTTTAAAAGTGAAGTGCATTGGAAAGAAAGAACAAAGAGTACAAGTCGGGAGATGTGAATCTTATTCTCAAGTTTGCCCCTGACTTGCTTAGTGAACTTGGGTTGTTATTTACCTCTTCTTTATGCCTCCAGTTTCTCTCTGTAAAAACGGTGGGTTGTGGCCAATATCCTCTTCCTGGTAATGGGCAGAGCTGGGCCACTTTCCTGAGAAGAGACAGAGTCCTAACAAAGCAACTTTTTTCAACTGTTGTTGGATGTGTTCTGGAGTTAGAAAGCAATGAACTCCACCATTCAGTGTTTCACCTGCCCAGCGCCACACCCACATGGGTGCATAAATGACTTGGAGAAAGAGCAGAGTAAGGAAGGGAGGCAAGCATGAGTAGGAGCAAGATTTAGCCCTTGTGAGTGTCCCAACATTTTCTAACTCAAGCCATTGCAGCAAGTATTGGGAAAGACTAGGCATCCCAGTCATAGAGGGAGTCTCGTGGGTTTTGTCCTTCTTTGTGCCTTGCTAAGGACCCAAAATTCACTGCTGGAGCCTTGCTATCTGGCATGGATAATGATTTAGGAGAATAAGTAGGATCTAGAAATAAAGGGAATGGATGGGAGGAGAGTACTACGAAAGAAAAAAGAAACCATGCCTCGCTGGTTGGGCCACCCAGCCAAGGAGTATATTTAACTTCCATGTTAAGAAAGGCCGTGTTCCAGGATAAGAAGGGGATGGGAATCAGTAGACCCAGGGTTTCAGTGGACCTCGACCGCTCTGCTCTGTGGGTTGGCAGGTGCATTTTCCTCTCTGACACTCATCTGTAGAATGAAGCACTTAGGTTAATTGATCTCTAAGGTCAATTGATCTCTAAGGTCTGTTAGCTCGTCCATTATATAATTCATTTAGAAACCACTAGCCCAAAGCTGCATATCACTTCTAACTAAATTCTAAATCCCAGTCCTACTCTATCCTGAACTCATGGGGCTCTGCGACACCCTCATAGAAGGGAACTCTAGGCATTAAATTCCTGAAATCTTTTTGCCCCGTTCCTTCAAAAGGAAGAAGAAATTTTCTCCCCTCCTTCCAGAGAGAAATCTGTTGTAATTGGAAGATTGCAAAATAATGATCAGAAAATCTTCCTCAAATGGAAAGGATACTTAATTAAGTTTCATTAAATCATAACTCCTGGCTTTTGCGTTTGGCCTCTTGCTACTGAGTCCAGAATTGAGTAATTCTTCCATCCCTGGGGCTGTCGAATTAAAAGTGCATAAGCTCTAGGGGAAAATCTTCTCACCTCCACTTTATCTTCAGCTACCCCTTCCTGTCTGAACACTCAGAAAAAAAAAAATCATGGCCACTTGGCCACTCCTAATTTGTCTTAGTTTATGGGCAACTTGACAATTTGACTAACTACTAAAGATCCAGGACTATATCATCCTCTCATAAAAAGCTAATAAAAAAGGCTATTAATGCAGCCCATTAGCTAGCTGAAAATGAAAGGTTATGCAATCATTGTCTTAGCTGAGAGGAACTAAGCTTTCCAGAAAGAGTTCACTCTCCACCCAGAGAGGCATCGAGAGCAAAGTTCATGTCCCTCTGCTCCCATTTGCTGGCCTTGGATATTTGAGCATCTTGCCCCTTTCTTCCCTCCCTGAACTATTCTTCTGTCTCAAGTGGACCTCTTGCTTTCTGTATAAAATACCTCTCACCAGATTCACTCCCTCTCCACAGTCCTCTCACATTGCTCTCCTGTGCTCTCCTGAGGGTGAAGCTCCAGAAACCTCCATTCTCATGGGAAACAAAGTGCTCCACACTGCAGCCTAACCGCTCGGGTGCCTTACATTCATCAAGCAATTTGAGGGGTTCCAGGAAGAACTTCCCTTCTCAAAATAAAACAACAACAACAACAACAAAACATGCTCTCCTTGATTCTGCTGTTAGATTCCTTGGGAGCCTTGAAAGAACCTCGACTGGACTTGTGGGTCCCCTATCTTCTTCTGTGTAAAGGGCTCTCTCCCTTCTCTAAAATCCTAGCAATCATGTGACTTCTCTGGTACTTTTCATCCAGTGACTTCTCTGTGACCTTGGGCAGATCACCTTTCCTCTCTGGGCTGCAGCTTCCCCCTTTGCCAGAGGACTAAGAGAAGTATAACTTTAACTTGCAGCGGGAAAATCTGGCTAGGCCCAAGGATGAGCTCTGACTGGAAGGACTGGTAGAAGAGCAAAGTCTGAACAGTTTTTCATTTGATTCCAGTTCTGACCACATAGGATCCAACCACCCTGAGATACATCATCTTTGTGCAACTTATCTTTCTACACGTGTGTATTGAAGGGATGATGCCGGGAGCGTGTTGTTTTCCGGCCCCACCCACTCACAGAGCACTGTCCAGAGCATGAAAATTAATATGCAATTGATTTAATCTTGCACTCGACCTACTTTTGATATGACTCAAGGTACCTCTAAAGAAGGATACAGTTCAGCATCAATTTAAATGGACTTCATCTGAAGGAATCAGAAGGAATTGATGGTTTCCAGAACAGAATGTTCTGCTGATGATATTTTAGCAAATTTGGCCCTTGTTTCTCTGGCAACCAAGGCGTAAGGGGTCATAGGAATGGATTGTTCAAGTGGGTTCAATAAATGTTTTTTTCATTGACTCAACCACCCCTTCCTTATTGGGAAGGCAAAATACAGATAGAGAAGTCCTAGAAGAAAGGAGAACAAGGTAGGTGGCTAGAAAGGTTTTCCACAAAGGGAGAACCCTAAAAACAACCTTCAACCTTGTTGCCAAGAGGGGGCCCTTCCAAGAAATTCCCATGCTGCACGCAGGCCACCAGTACGACTCCAGGACAGGAGGCCTGCGGGTAACTCTGCAGGCTACTGGAGGCACGCCCAGCTGCTTCCTGGTAGTGCTTTCATTCCAGGAGGGAAGCTCCATGTTGATCTGTAGGCCAGACATTTCTTTGAGGAGAAGGTAGTATTTTCCCTTTTACCCAAACACACACTTCTGGAAGAGAAAAAACAAAAACAAAAACAAAACCCCAACTCTCTACCTACAGACTCTTAGGCCTGAGTGCTCGCCAGCTGAGTGCTGCGGAGCTGGCCCAGAGAACCCCTCATTACATAAAGCTTCTGCACCTGACTCGGGGATGAATCTGTCAGCCATTGCCCCTCAGAGTCCCAAAGCGTGTCCTTGGGATTCATTGTCAAGTCCAAGTTCAGCCCCAGTTGCACTGGCGTGAGAGGTTTCTCGGTTTGATCTCTGAAATTCTCTGGGTTTCCCAACAGATGGGGAAGTTCTCTTGATCCTCACGCCTCCTCAGCTCCTACGTGCCCGCCCACCTCCTCCTTCTCTGCTGTTCCCTTTCTCAGATTCAGGCCTTTTTCTACTACAGGATCCTTGGAATTATTTCTGCCTGCTCCAGCGGTGGGGGGCTAAGCAGGTAAATCCCCCAACTCAGCAGCCTGGCATCCTGACTCCACTCCACCAAATCCTATCTTATTTGGAAACCTAATAGCCCTGCTCTTGAGACGAACAGAAATTTCTGAGCTCACTGGGTCCCACCTCTTGCTCCTGGACAGGTGACTATCTGAATCTTACCAAGACGGGTATTACCCCGGGACTCCTGACAGTCAATGCTGCGCTCTAATCCTTCTTGTGGGTGAGGAGTTCTTCCTTACAACTGGAGTGTTGCCTGCCCTCCTTGAGGCCCCAGTTGTCATCTCATTCACTGTGTCCGGGACAAATGACAGATGAGAGCTTTCTTTCTGTCCTTTGCCTTCTCTTCAGCAGAGAAAGTTTCCCCAGAAATAAAACTCTGACGGTTCTACTCTTTCCTTCCCACCTGCCTCCTCTAAGCACCCTCTAAATCAGACCCGAGGCTCCGGGGGGAGTAATATCCTTTCTCTCGCAGCTGGTCTGAGTTTGGCCGTCTGGGGGACTGGGCTTAGAACAGCTTGGAGTTAGCACGGAGGTGAATGAAGCTTTAAATCTCCAGCACTTAACAGCTTCTCTACAGCCTCAGAGGTAACCGCCTGTGCCTGCTTCCTCTCGTCTCTCCATATATCGACGTAATCTCTGTTCACTGGAGCCTGACTCTAGCTCTCTTGTCTGCACGGCTCTGGTTGTGCTGAAAGAGGAAAGTTTGGGGAAGAAAAATTAATAGACACAGGCCCATAAAAATAACAGGCTCTCTAGAGCACACATGAAGAAATAATTAAACAGATTAAATTTGGGAAGTGGGAAGAGAGGGGCAGAGGACTTAGTGAGCCACTACTAAGGCCTCTGACTCCTACCTTTCAAAGAGGCCATGGCTCAGTGGGGAGGGATCTGGGTGCCTTTTTCTTCATTCCGGTGGGTTGGATCCCTAGCCGAATGTTGTTTTATCACTAAGCTCTTTCAAGGCTGGGTCGGGGCCTTGTAGATCTTTGTATTCCCCAAACTGAGCCTCCAACAGTGCCGAACCCTCATGAGAAAAGGAAATTTGATATTTATTGAGGATTCTTTGTATGCCAGATAACATGTCGGGTAGTTTGCGTCCGTGCTGATGATCAGTTGAGTTTATTTCGAAATTCGGAAGCAAGTGAAGTCTCTTTCCTATGGCCGGGGATCAATCCCAAATAACTACTACCTCAAAAGCTTGTGATTCTGGGGTCAAAAACTAGCTTCTTACCCCTTACCCTGTCTGCCTCCTTCCTCTCCTCCCTTCAAATGGTAGACACTTTTGCTATGACGGCAAGGGAAGGAGGGAGGCTGGTACGCAGAGATCATTTAAATAGCCCAAAAGGTGGAGGTCAGCGAGCAGCAGTGGCCTAGGACAGTGGGGGACTGGGGGATGAAGGGAGCTCCTCCCCTCTCTCGGGGCATGTCTGTTCCTTCTGCCTCATTCCTTTGGGCTTAAATAAACATCCCCCAAAGAGGCACAGTCTTCATCTGCTCTTTCTTTGCATGGATGCTCTATTATCCTTGCTTTCTAACTTCTCAACATTGTGAGGATAAATATGTATGAGGTTATGACTAACAATAGGAATTATATATTTGGTTTTCTTCTCTGTCTCTGGCACAGAGTTCTTAAACCCTGGGAATTGCCTAAGTGATGAGAGCTGAAAAGTGTCTTTTGTTATATTAATGAAGTAATTTTTGGAAAGCCCCTAGGTCACCTAAGAATGATGCTGGTAGCCAAAGGAGCCACTCGTGTGATTAGAGGGTTGGAACTTTTGGTGTCATTCCTGCCCACATACACCCGGAGGTTGAGTTCAAACACCAATGGCCAGTGATTTAATCAATCAGCCTAGTGATGAAGCCTTTATAAAAACTCAAAAGAACAGGGTTCAGAGAGTTTCTGAGCTGGTGAACAGCTGGGCATGGGAATGGAATGGCAGGCCAGGGAAGACCCAGAAGCTGCATGACTCTTTCCCCATACCTTCCTCTTCCGTCTTTTCCATCTGGCTATTCCTGCGTTGTATCCTTCTACAAATACACTGATAACCTAGCAAGTAAAATATTTCTCTGGGTCCTGGACTTGCCATTGGCATCTGAAGGGGGATGCAGCAGGAGAAGGGCGATCCTGTAGGACTGCAGGGTGTCTGATAGAGAGTGTCAGAATTAAGTTAAATCGTAGGATCCCCCAGCTGGTGTCTGAGAATTTTTCGGTGTGGGTAAAGAACCCCACACGCTGGAATTGGGTGCAGCATCACAATATTAAAAGAGAAGGTTCAGAATACAGGTACGTTCCCCAGGGAAGGCAAGCCGAGTGCGCACCCAGAATAGCGATTGGGGGCAAGAGCACAGAGCAGAGAAATGAAACAGTTTGGATTCACCTCCAGATTCTACCATTTCTTCTGAGTGGAAACTGGAGCATTATTTTACTTCTCTGGGCTCCTCACTCTTTTTTTTTTTTCAATAGGCTATTTTTTTTTAACACTTTAGGGTTAACAGAAAAGTTGAGCAGACCGTACAGTGTTCCCTGATACACTTTCATCCACCACACCCAATTTTCCCTATGATCAGTATCTTCACTCTTGGTATTCCAGAACCTTGGGTTTTAAAAATGCATCATGACAGGTATCCACCATTGCTCTGTCACATACAATGTTTCACTGCCCTCAAAACCTCCTGTGCTCCCCCTCTTTATCCCTCCTCCCACCCCAACACTTGGTAACCACCGATCTATTTACTCTCTCCTGTTCTGCCATTTCCAGAATGTCATAGAGTTGGAACCCTACAGTCCATAGCCTTTCAGATTGGCTTCTTTCATTTAGCAATATATACTCTTTTGTGTCTTTCTGTAACTTGGTAGCTAATGTCTCTTTATCACTCAATCTATTTTTTTTATCAAATCATAACACATAAACATTAAAACCCAGTGAATTTTTTACAAAGTGATTCCCCAAATCAATTATGACAATTACCAGCAGCCCAGAGCCCTAGTTTCCCCTCCCAATTTTTATCACGCCACCTAAAAATTATCACTATGCTGACCTCTAACATCATAAATAGTTTAAGCCAGTCTTGGAAGCTCAAATAAATGGAATCATCCAGCACATACTCTTTTGTCTCTGATTTTTTTTTCTTTAATATTTAGGTTCATCTGATATCTTAGTAATTTGCTCTTTTCAAATTGCTTTGCATAAATATGCCACAGTTCATTTATCCATTTCATTGTTGGTGAGCATTTGTGTTATTTCCAGTTTGGGGCTATTACAAATGTTGCTGCTATAAATATTCTTATACAGGTCTTTTTGGTGAACATATGCTCATATTTCATTTGGGTATATACCTGAGTGAAATTTATGGGCCATAGGGTATCTGCATTTTTTAACTCTAGTAGTAATGCCCGTTTGCCAAAGTACTTGTATCAATTTACACCCCTACAGCTATTCTCAATATCTTATTTTTAGCCATTTTAGCCACCTGGAGGTTTGAATGTGCATTTCCCTGATGACTAAGGAGGCTGAGTACAGTCTCAGGTCAGGTTCCTTGAGAACAACCAGGATGGAGATTTATATGCAGTGAGTTTATTAGAGAATAATACCTTGATGAGAGTGAAGGCGGCAGGACTGACATCCCGTTGCAGTGGGCGTCAGCTGATCCTGTGGGTGGCTCTGGAGCTGGTCAGACCCTTCCAAGCTGTCCTGCCTTGAGGCAAGGGGCCAGGAATTTATACCCAGTACTGACCAATCACTGGATGTGGGCTGTCCCTGGGAAGGAGTATGACTTTGGGTAGAAGTTCTCTTTTGCCAAGGGCAATGCCCAGAGAGGGATAAAGCTGAGAGCGGTACTCCCAGAAGCTGGGGAATGAGTGCTCTAGTCCTAAAAGGGGATCTGGGCTGGGTCAACGGATGGTGTAATCAGCTGACTGTCTGACTCTTGGTTTCAGCTCAGGTCCTGATCTCAGGTTGTGGGATGGAGCCCCACATCTGGCTCCATGCTGAGCTTGAGTTTCTCTCTCCCTATGCTATTCCCCCCACCCCTCTCTAAAATAAATAAACCTTTTTGAAAAGTGGGTAGTACTCTGGGGTGCACACTTTAGCCTCTCCTGCAAGCAATTTTTCATAAGCTTATTGGCTACTTAGAGATCCTCTCTTATGAATTAGCCATACTGGTCATTTGCCAAATTCTTTTTTTCTTGGGTCATCTTTCTTTTTCTTTCTTTCTTTTTCTTACTGAATTGTCAGAATCCTTTGTATATTTTGAAGATAAGTCTGTTGTCAGATGTATGTAATACAAGAACATTAACTTATCACTCTTTTAATGGTATTTTTTGAAGAATGGAAATTCTTAACTTTAATAAAGTTTCCTCCTTTTTGACAAGGGTTTCTTGTGTTCTGTTTCTAAAATCTTTCCATATCCTAAGGTCACAAAAATGTTCATACATGTTATCTTCTAGAAGCTTTATTGTTCTACCCTTCACATTTGTCTCTGGTCTGTCCGGAATTGATTTTTATGTCTAATGTGTGGTAGGCAAAAACCCATTATTTATCAGTATATAATTCATTTATCCATATGGATTCCTAAGCTGGAGTAAGGATGGGTTAGAATAAAAAGAACAGGATATGGGGGAAGAGATTAAAAAGCGAGATGAGGGACACCTGGCTATCTCAGACAGCAGAGCATGTGACTCTTGATCTCACGGTCATGAGTTCAAGCCCCACATTGGGTGTAGAGATTATTTTTTAAAAATTTGAAAAATAATAAAAATAAAAAGCAAGATGAAAGGTCATACCATTCATTCATTTAAACAAATATTTATTAACTCCTAGCGCCAATCTTCCTTCTTAGGCAGAATTTGCATCTCATGAAAAATGATTTGTCTTTGAAGGAAAGGGGGGCGGGGGCCTGGATCCTGAGCATGTCAATGTGCTTTAACAGGGTTTGACTACCTCAGGAGTCAGTGGGACACTGGCCCCAAGGCTTTCAGGAGTCTCTGGCCTTGAGACTGTCTTGGCCTTATATAATAAGTTCTTGAAACTCTACCTCTTTGGAATTTGCTGGAATGTCAGTGAGGGTGGCTCCAACCCCCAGATGGGAGCTCTTTCTTTTCTGCCTCCAGTGGTTCTGGAGGCTGGAATTCAGAGTTGACCCATCCAGAGCAGACCTCAGATGCTCTGGTCAGTGTTATATAGAAAAAGAGGAGGCCACTGGAATGGAAATAGTTAACGAATGAACAAACACTGCATGGTCTCCTCTTCCTGTGTTGAGACATCTTCTAACTCTGGGTGAGCTCTCTAAGGTCCTAGGTCCTACCATTCCTACCGGGACACACTCCTACTCTCAAGGAGAGGCTTAACCACTAGCCCCAGAAATGTCTTCTCCGTTTCTGACTCATAAAACATTCCTGGTAGCAAGACCTGATTAATTAGGTTTTACGAGGCCCCGACTATGACATTCATTAACTTTGAACTCCACCCACATTTATGAATTCCTTTTTTATTGATTATTTACAAAGCCCTTTCATTCACCTGGTCTCCTCAAATCACAATCCCAATACACAGATGAGGAAATAAGGTCTGGAAAGGCCCAGTGGGCTTCCAAACGTCCCACCTCTCGTGAACAGGAAGAATAGGCCTTCTGACTCTAAATACAGAGTTCGTCACAGTGGGAAGGTGGGAGGACAAGAAGATAAACCTGGCAGGCATGCTTCCAAATGGCAAGACTTCCTTGCCCCCAATGGAGATCCCCTCCAGCTGTGAATAAAGCCACTTTCTTTCTTTCTTTTTTTTAAGATTTATTCATTTGACAGAGTGTAGGCAGAGAGGCAGGCAGAGACAGAGAGGAGGAAGCAGGCCCACTGCTGAGCAGAGAGCCCGATGTGGGGCTCGATCCCAGGACCTTGAGATCACTACCTGAGTCGAAGGCAGAGGCTCAACCCACTGAGCCACCCAGGCAACCCATAAAGCCACTTTCTAAGGCTCTTGTTCTTCTCTAAGGGGACAGGATCTCAACCTCCAGCCAGGGCTCTTAGCATTTCTATTTCTTCTGCTCTTCCACCAGATAGTTGGAAGCCAAGAGTGTGAAACCTGGAGGTGTTTCAGTGCTGAGGTTCTCATCCTGCTGAGGAATGGCCGTCTGCTTCACCTCCTAGGCTGGATATGGAGCCAGTTGCCAAGGCAAGCCCCGCGGTAACCACCCCTTCCCAGCTGCCAGCAGAACTCAGGGCACCCTTTGCCCAGGGTGCGAGGCAGTCTGTCTGCACTGAAGCATTCGGCTTGAACTAATGAGCTGTTGGCGTGGATGGCCAATTATTTCAGCTCTTTAGAAACCTTCAAACTCTTTTTTTTCCGCCATGGCATTCCCTTAATGGTCCAGGCCCGAAATCAAATCCTCTGTGTAGAGGGCAGGGCCCTGCCCTAGGACACTCCCCCTCTCTTTCATTGCCTTAGGCCATGGGCCCAGAGATACAGTGGTGCCGGGATGTTTTCCCCTGGAGCCTAACTCAGACAAGCCTTGGCCATCTCCCCTCCCCACATGTCAGAGGCCAGCGTCCTCAGGAGGGGTTTGGTCCATTCAAAGAGGCCTCAGAGTATTCCTGGACCAGAACAAAGGCCAAAGTCTGCTACCCGAGTCCTGGAGTACTCAGAGCTCCAGGCTCCAGAGCAGCTCACACTGACCAGGGGGCCTGGAGACCTTCAGGATGGGTGTGTTCCTGGCGCAACTCTGGCTCCTTCTGGATTTACACTCTGTTCTGTTCTCCCGGTCCCCACCAACGTGTTCCCTTGTGGCTCTTTGCCCAGCCATAAGCCGCTCTGCTCTCAAGAGAGAGTCTGAGAAGCCCTTGTATCTGACCTAAAGCACTCCTATCAAAAGGGACATCACTCTGAGTGGGATGCCCAGGAGAAACATTTGTTCCATAACTGCACATTCTCCAAAATGACATCATTTTACAGGTTTTGTAGTTAACTGCTAGACATGGTGGCTCTGAGGAGGACACTGAGCCCGTGCTCGATGAAGCCCCGTGAGGCACGCCTGTGCGAGGCAGAGGCGTTGGTCCAGGGTAGCCCCTCTTACCAAGAGTGCTCTCCACAGGCCTAATACCCAGCTCTGACCCTGCCTGGCTCCTCCCTACTTGCTGGCCTGCACACAGCACAACCGACCTACCTTGAGGGATGGAGAGGGATGGAAAGGGGCCCCTCTCTGCTTCCTGGGAAAAGCCACTGTGACCCTTTTCTTTAGAATGAGGCAATGGGATAGTAAGAGCTACCCGCCAGGAGCACACAGTCAAAGAGCCCAAGGAATTGTGGTTCTTCTCCCCCAGCCTGCTTTCTTCTTCTCTTTCTCCATCCCAGCTCATGCCCCACCCCCTTCCTTGTTTTCCTTGGCTGCTTTCTCCCCTCTTCCCTTTTCTGCTTTCTCTCCTCTCTCCCCCCCACCCACCCTTTTCCTTCTGCTCCTCCTCCTCTTCCACACAGAGCATTTCTCTGGCAGTTGTCTTCATCCTGAGGAGTTCTCAGAGCTGAGCCAAGCAAGATCCTTCCCAGAGCCCAGCCTGACTTCTCCTCGCTGCATTGGGTGGCCCACACCTTGCACATGGCAGGGCCCAGGGGCCCAGGGCCCACAGCAGGCCAGGCTGGGCCATTCTCCTTTTTCCCTGCTCTAAACAGAGGCTTCAGACACGAGGAGGAATGAGCTGCAGGTGCAGAGCCGTTCCTGCAGAGGCAGCCTGGCTTTCTCCAGATCTAGCTGTCCGTGGAGGGAAGGAGGCTGAGGGAGCTCGGCTGTGGGCCTTGTCCTGAGCAGCGGAAATGAGGGAGGAGGGCAGGGGCAGTCCTGAGCCAGGGGGAAGAGCCCCTGTGAATCACTCTGTCTCTGTGACTCACACAAGCTCTTCCAAGCCTCTGTTGGCTCCTTTGGAAAATGATGTTTCTGTTGAGAGAGTGCACTTAGCGTAGCACGGCAGTGAGCTTTCCTGACAGAAGCCATGATGAGGCGCATGAAGTATCAGATGAGACTCCTTCCCACAGAGAGCTCTCCGTCTAGAAGGGGAGGGAACACAGCAATTCAAGGTAGAAAGGGAAATCAGGAAGGCATGATAAACAACTGTGGCGGAGGGGGGGGGGGAGATGAGGGAGAAACTCCCTGTCCTCTGGGCACTGAGGGGAGGACTTAGGTGTGCCATAGTGAAGGACAGCATTCCCTGTGGAGGAAACAGAAGGTCCAGAAACGGGAAAGTTGGGGGCTCATTCAGGGAGGAGATTTGTGCACCAGATCACAACCTCCTTGCTTCCTCAAAGACACCCTTGCAGCAATTTCCCCTTCCTCTCCTGCTTCATTAATGTGTTTCCTTCACTGTGTCATTCCTGCCCACATAACAACATACTATTATTTCATCTGCCTTAAGACAAAACAGATAAACCTCCTTGACCCCACTGCTCTGCTCCCCTTTGGAACAAAGTCCCCAGTTCTCCTCCTCTCAATCTATTCATTCAGACTTCATCCCTGCCATCCCAATGAGACTAGTCTTGCCAAGATCACCAATGGCCCTGACATTGTCCAATCCAATGTTTATCTTTCTTGACCCTCAAAGGCATTTGACATAGTTACCCCCTTCACCTTGAGGTACTTACTTTACTTGGCTTCCAGGTACCACCCTCTCCAGGTTTTCGTCCTACCTCATTAGATGTTCCTTGTCATCAGCCTTTTCTACTTCCTCCCCAACTCCCTGACCTCCTTATGTTGAAGTACCCTAGGGCTCTGACTTGGACCACCTTGCCCTTGTTTTGTTTTTTGTTTTGGTTTTGGTTTTTTGTTTTTTTGAAGCTAGTGTCTTTTGTAACACTGAAAACATTTTAACTGTGATAAAAATATATATAGCATGAAATTTGCCATCTTAGTCATTTTTAAGGGTACAGTTAAGTATATTCACACTCTCGGGACGCCTGGGTGGCTCAGTTGGTTAAGCAGCTGCCTTTGGCTCAGGTCATGATCCCAGCATCCTGGGATGGAGTCCCACATCAGGCTCCTTGCTCGGCGGGGAGCCTGCTTCTCCCTCTGCCTCTGCCTGCCATTCTGTCTGCCTGTGCTTGCTCTCTCTCCCTCTCTCTCTGATAAATAAATAAAAAATCTTTAAAAAAAAAAAAGTATATTCACACTCTCATTATCATAAAAACAATCTCTAGAACTCTTTAAAACTCTATACCCCTTGAACAACAACCCTCCATTCCCCTCTCTACCTAGCTCCTGGCAATCACCATTCTACTTTCTGTCTCTACAGATTGAACTAATTTAGGTACTTCATATACGTGGAAATATACAGTATTTGTCTTTTTGTGACTGGCTTATTTTACTTTATTTACTTTGTATAATGTCCTGTAGGTTCATCCACATCGTAACATATAACTGGATCTCCTTCCCTTTTTTAGCCTGAGTCATATTCCACTATATGTGTATTCTGCATTTTTTCTATCCCTTCACTCATCGATGGACACTTGGGTTGTTTCCCCTTTCTGACTATTGGAAATAATGCTACTATGAACATGGGTGTGTGACTAGCTCTTCCAGACCCTGCTTTCAGTTCTTTTGGGTGTATTTCCTGAAGTGGGGTTGCTGATCATACGGGTGTACCCTGTCACTTTTCTCTCCACACCATTGTGATCTCTTCCAGTCTCAGGACTTAAAACATGTTTGCTGATGGCTTCCAAATTTACCTTTCCAGCTCACCTCTCCCTTGAACTCTTGACTTAAATTCCCAACAATGTACTTCTATCCCCATCGGGATATCCAGTAGGCATCGAGAACTTCTGTCCCCAAACCTAATCTTCTACAAGTCTTCTCCATATCGTTTAATGGCAACTCAAGCCTTCTATCTGTTCCATCAAAAACCTTAGAGTCTTCTTGACTCATGTTCTCACTCATATATCATGTCCTATTGGCTCTCCTTCAAAATAAATTCAGATTCTGACCATTACCTTGATTGCTACTGTCATGGTCTAAGCTGTCATCATCTCTCACCTGGATACGAGCAGGCAATGAATGACCTGCTAACAAGTCTCCTAACTTGCCCTTCTTCTAAGTCTATTCTCCAGGCAACAACCAAAATGATCTTCTTTAAAGATTGTTAAGTCAGATTACATCCCCCCTATCCTTTAAACCTTCCAATGGCTCCCACCTCCCTCAGGGAAAAGCCAAAGGGCTTTAATGAACAATGAACTGGAAATGATCTGGCTCCCGTTAGCCTTGTGAGCTCATCTCTTACTAGCTGCCCCTTGGGTATTAGTTATCTAAGACTGCATAATAAATTACCCCCAAACTTAGTGGTTTAAGAGAGGAGACATGTATTATCTCACAGTTTCCAGTCAGGAGGCAGGATGTGGCAGAGGTGCATCCGAAGGCTCTGAGTCTCTCACAGGGCTGCAATCAAAATATTGCCCAGAACCGTGGTCATCTCATAGCTCACCTGGGGGCGAATCTGCTTCCAAGCTCACTCTCACTCACCTTGTTGTGGGCAGGACTCCTTCCTTGCAGGTGGTCACAGGACTGAGGGCCTCAGCAGCTCACTGGCTGTTGGCCTTGGGCCTCCCCCTCTTCTGTGTCAGGCGGGCCTCTCCATAGGCAGCTCACAACATGGCAGGTACAAGTAAATGAGACAATAGGAGGAGGCACGCAAAGCAGAAGCCAGAATCTTGGTAACCTATTCCCGGAAATGACAGCCCATCTGTTTCGCTGTATTATGTTTGTTGGAAGCAAATCGCTGGGTCCAGCCCACACTCAAGGGCAGTGGATTATACAAAAGCACAGATCCCAGGAGGCAGAGATCAGGGGAGCCACTGTGAAAGCCTGCGCACCACACCCTGCTTCTTCATCCACACCGGCCTCCTTGTTCTTCAAACACAGAAGACAGGCCTTTGTCCCAGCTGGTCCTCAGCCCGGAACACACCTCCCTCATGGCTGATTCGCCTCCCTCAAGTCTTCGCTCTGACATCACCTCTTCAGTGAGGCTTTGTCTGACGGCCCAATTTCAAAAACAGTTCGCCACAGCCCCTCTTCCCTCTCCCCGCTTTATTTTTTCTCCACAGCACTTACCACCTTCTGAAACCCTCTACTTTGCTGTTTGTTTGTCTGCCTCCCTTAGAATACAAGCTCCTGAGGGCAGGCAATTTTGTCCACATGTTTCACTGTCATCTCCCCAGTACCTAGAACAATGCCTGGTATATAGTAGGTGCTCAATAAATGCATGAATCCTATAGGCCTATGATTTTCCAACTTCTCAGCATATAGCCCTGTCTCCAAAAAAATATTGTAGGGGACTCCAGTACATCAGACACAGAAGAGCAAAGTGGCTCTGCTGGACCTAGGCAGTTGGAACACACATCCGCCCACCCGCACCCAGGCTCTCAACTTACCCCTGTGTTGAGAGGGCTCACAGGCCTCCAGACTTCCCTCGGAGCACTGTGAGGAGTTAGGTTCAAAGCTAAGAAGGAAAGAGCTCACTGCTCCCAGCCCCTTGAAGGGTGTGATTCCTGGGTCCTGCTAGAAAGCAGCCCGGTGTTTGAAGCCACAGGGAAGGAGCCACAGGGAAGAATCCCTGCAGCCTCACTCCTGTTCCTGCCACAACCCCCACCGAGCTCCCTGTGTGCACCTAGCTCTCGTAGATTCCAAACTTTGTTCTATTTCTGGCCTCTGAAAAGTTAGAAAACTTTCAGAGACTCCCAGAGAGTCATTGCTGGAAAACACCTTAGGTACTGCTTACCACAACTTTCTGCCCCATGGTTTGCAATCATCAATCCACTCAAAAAACATTGAGTACCTGCCGTGTACAAGCCAGGCACTGTAGGTAGCCCTGAAAAAATAGTACCTTTCTTCCAGTAACACGTGGGGAGATGCCCAGCTCAAAATTCCCTCTGTTTGAACACATCCAGATCTGGGGGGCCCCCGCCTCCCCAGGCTGCACGTTACCCTGGCCAATGACACCAGCAGCAACACTGTGCTACTTTTTTATTGCATCCTACCTCTGTTTTCATATAACTCCCACTTTTGGCCTTAATTTTCTCCTCTGGCTGCAGACCAGATAAATCTATCTCTCTTCCAAATGATAGCTTTTAAGTCCTTGAAAACAGTAATCAAGTCCCACAGAGAGCTCTCCAAGACTTGTGGCCACTTTAGGGGGGACTGTGTTTTGCGGCTGCCCCTAATGAGCTGGGATCTTGGAGCCGGGCAGCGCTGGGTGGCTCTGGATCACGTAGAGGGCCGCAATGCTGGGAACTCCCTCTCTGAGTGGAGTCGGTTGTGCTGCGCTGCCCCACCCCAGCGGGAGGGAATTCCAAAGCGTCTTTGCAGGAGGGGTGAAGGGTGCAAACCGGAGTCAAGCCCTGGGCTTGGGTTTTCTGCTCCTGCCAGCTCCCCTTCCTAGAGGGGTGTCTCGTCCTTTGGACACAGCGCTTTGTTTTTATTTTATTTTTACGTTTTTAAATTTAAATTCAATTAGCCAACGTATAGTACATCATTAGTTTCTGATGTAGTGTTCAATGATTCATCTGTTGCGCATAACACCCAGTGCTCATTATACCCCGTGCCCTCCTTAATGCCCATCACCCGGTTACCCCAGCCCTCCCCCACCTCCCCTCACTTTGGCCTGCTCATCTGTTTTCAAAGCAGCCAAACCCAGGTTCTCTGCGGCCCTGGGACACAATGAGGATGAGGAAGGAGCCAGTGACTTGGGAAAGCAAAGCTGTTGGGGGGGGTGTGTGTGGCAGCAACAAGGAATTAAACGATTTCTTTGAGTGTCCTTTGTTTCAACAAAATGTAGTTTTCCAAGTAATTGTTTGCCTGATGCAATAGGGCCTGCTGGGCCTCAGGGTGTAAATCTTCCCAACAAGGGGTCAGTTTTCTGCTTTTTCCTACAAGGCTGGGGCCTAGCAATTTCTGGGGGCCAGCCCAGCAGGTCTTGAATTCATTAGTTTGGGCCACTTGGCTGAGTTGTCTCCACTGCCAGAGCTGGGGGCTGCTTGGCAGAATCCTGTCTGCCCTTTCACGCAGGAGGCCAGGAGTGCCCAGGAGAGGAGAAGAGGAAGAGCAGGGGCGTGGAGGAGGAAAAGGAGAGAGAGCTGGCAGTGCAGAAAGGTGGCAGGGAGGGGAGGGAAAGGAAAGGAATAGAGGAGAAGGGAGGAAAAGTGAGAGAACCTTAACTATTTGCTGCCTAGCTGCAAAGCCTGAGAAAAAAGAAAAGAAGCTTTAGAAAATTGTCTCTGTCTCAGAAAAGGGGCCAGGACATGGGAGTGACGTGTGGGACCTACCTGCATGGAAGCATGTTCCTGAAAAACATCTTGAGTCCTAGCTGCAGAGAGAGGAGGGGGAATAAAAGGCCCATTTTTGAGTGTCTGAAAAGCTCTGCCTCTCTCCCCCTTCTCTTCCCCCCACCCCACATATTGCCATTTAAAATATAAAGACATAAAAGCATTCTTGTGCTTCCTTTTCCCTCTTCTACTTCATACACCCTTCACCCCCCCAATTCCCCCCCCAGCTCAAATTCCATCCCAACCCCGCTTCTTTGACACTCCCCAGAACCTGAGTAAATGGGTCTCTCCATGTCCATCAATCACTGCCCCTTTCTCAGCATCACCCTACTCTCCTTCCCCATAAAGCTCCTAATTAAATGACAAAGAGTGTTGACATCCTTAGGGACGTCCAGGCTGCTTAAATGAACAGAGAAGACCAAAGGTCTGTCCCTCCAAGCTCACCAGAAGGTCAGCCTGGTGCAGACCAAGTACATCGGGGTCTGGATTAAGCACCCACCACAGGACATCACAGACTCTGCCAATCAATCCACATCTACCCTCTATTGACTTCCAAAAGAGAAGGGTCGTTCTGGTCCACCCCGGCCCCTAATCCACCACCCCAAGTGAAAGCTTTGGGCAGAACTATCCAGCGGGTCCTGGTTCCCTCACAGCCCTCCTGCCAGCTTTGTAAAACCTAGTACCTTAACCATGTCTTGTCTGCCTAGTAAAACATGCCCCAGGGAAGTATCTTTAACCTCCAGTATTTGTACTTATGTGTGAATTTAAAACCCTGTGTTAGGTCAGCCTAGAGAGATTTGCCTTTCAGTCTTCCCTAATTGCAGAATTAAAGGCTTTAAAATTGCTGCAGGCGGCACCCACGCAGGGAAAGGCATTTAAGGGGGCAAAGGGCTCTTTCCCTGTTCCTGATGTAGACTGTAGACTTTTTTCCCCTCTGAGACCAGCCTAGAGCCCAGTGCCCGGAAGCCAAGTTAAGAGGCTTCTGGGCCACACTTCTGGGGTAGAAAAAGAGCTAGGAGATGCCCCCAGCAGTGAGTGAGGGCGCTCTGACCCCCTAAAGGTCTGGAGAGACAGAACTCAGTGTGCTCATTACAACTAGGTTAACCTACACACATTTCTGCCCCGACACAAAATCCCGGGCTGGAGCTCCTGGGAGCCCTGGGATTGTGGGGTTCTCTGTGGGCCAGCCCATGGTTTCGACTGGTGCTGGAAACAAGAAGCCCCACCTCTTCGTTCTAAGGCTCGGGCTCGGGACAGCAGCGCGGCCTGGGCCTGGCGCGTGTGTGGCTGGAATAGCAGGAGGGCGTTTGTCTTGGTTTCTGATGTGTATCTTGCCTGAGAGTTCTTCTGAGAATGATGTTATCGCAGCAGCAGCAGCATCACATTCCCCCCCACCACAGTGTTCGAAGCTTTCTCTGCAGCGCGGAGAGCCCAGGCAGTTATGCGCTCATACTGTCGTGCTCTATGGCCCGCCGCCTCTCCTCGCGGAGCCAGTCTAGGCAAAGCAAACGTCTCTTTCTAAAAAGCTGCAGAGGTCTTTGGGGGATCTTGTGCAGGCTAAACCAGAACCCTGATTTGCTTTGGTTGGTGGTCTCTGCCACAGAGCTAATGAGCTGCAAATACTCCCCTTCAAAAGGAAGGGCTGAGCCTTTGAAGCCTGCAGGGACCCGCCCTGAATACCGCGGCCTCCAGCCGCAGGCGACACTTCCCCGCAAGGCCCTGGAGAGCAACTCGTTGAGAATCAGAGTGTGTCCCACCACCCTCCCCTCTGGGACTCACGCAGCCCAGGCCTCCCCTGTGCAAAAGGGGAACCGTTTTTGCTTTGCATCCTGCATTTTGGGAGCGACACAAAGAGCATAATGAGGACCATTTGTTGAGTAATTAAATATATGCCAGCCCCTGCACAAAGCACCATTCATGTTTCATTTTCGCTGTTTTTCTCAGACCTTAAATATACAGAAATGGGAGCACAGAGATGTTCTGTCATTAGACCAAAGTCACACAGCCAGTAGGTGGCAATCCAGGACTTGACCCTAAGTCCAGCTGACTTCCAAGACCATACATCTCAACATATGGTTAATTGGTTTTATTTCTATAAAACCCTAGAAATGAGCCTTGATCTACATGTGTCTGGGGCCCATGTGCTTAAGACCAGATAGAAATTGGTCTACGTCCAAAAGAAATTATGCTATCGGGCCAGTGATCTTCTCTGAGAGAACATGGAAAAAAGTCTTCTCATCTAGATCTCTTCTTCCCCCATCTTCAGCCAAGGCATCTGTTTGGTGGGAAGATTTCTGAGTATACATACTGTCAACTTCTAGTGAAATTCCAAACAGTAAGGACTGTGGGTGGCATTTGGACAGCCAGAGAGGATTTCAGCTTCCTAATGATTTCTGAGAACTAGCCGTAGGTCAGGGGCTTGGTCCCAGAGCAAGAGCTGCCCATGTTAGTCCTGAAGGCAGACAGTTCGGCAGAAGTGAAGAAAAGCAAATTCTAGAAGCAGATTGAGAGCAACAGGAACCTATCAAGACTGTATTGAGGATTTACCTAATGCTCAAAGCTCACAGCAATGTGTGAGCATTAAGTGTGTGTGTGTGTGTGTGTGTGTGTGTGTGTGTGTGTGTGTAGGGCAGGGGGTGTTGGGGAAGGGGAAAACCTGAGAAATATAAGACCCCCAAGGCTTTTGCAACCTGATTGAGGAGGAAAGACCAATATCATATATAAAATCACAGCCAAAAGGGTTTGTGTTACAGTGCATGTACGTGCTAAATTATTCAGAACAGACCAATAGGAGGCTAGATCAGCAGGACTTAGACTAGTAAGAAGGGGCTTCATGGGGTTTGAAGAAAACTAGAGCCGGCTCTTGCAGGCTGAGGAAGATGTAATCAGGTGCTAGGATGAGAGGGCATTCCTGCTGAGGAGCATACATATGAAAACTATAAATAAAAACTCAAATCAAGTCTGCATTGTACTTTAAATCACAAGCTATTAGGGCTCACAGGGTCTTCGGAGGCCACGTAGTTAAGCCTTCCCCTTTGCAGACAAAAAAACAGAGGCCAAGAGAAATCAAGTTGCAATGGATGAACCCTGTAAACTCCTTGGGCTTTAGTGGATATTGGTCTCCATGGAAGTGGGATTGCTTTGTAGACAAGATCTCAGTTAACCCAATGACATCCTTGCATCCTTGGGAACCAGCCAGAGATGGAGATAGTGGCCAGAGCCCTGGTGGTGATTTGATCCCTCCTTTCATAGTGAGCTGGAAACTAACCAGCTCCCCCAACGTGTGCTCCGTCAGACTCTCCAGCTGCAAAGCAATTGGAAAGGGGCACTGTTTGAAAGGTGGGGGATGGGGAGACACCTCAGCCTCCCAACTGACCTCTTGGCACCCACTCTTGCTCCTTTCAAAGGGTTCAGCACACGGCAACCAGGGATAATTGTATACAATGAAATTCACCCACTTTAAGTGCAAAGCCTGATGAAAATTAAGTAACCAGACACAGTCCTGTAAACATGACCACTCTCAAGACATAGATGTTTCCAGCACCATAAAAACTTCTCTTCTGCAATCAACACTGTTGATACTCTCCCCTCGACACCCAACACTCACCCCAGGAAACCACTGATCTGTTTTCTGTCCCTATAGTTTCACCTTTTCTACAGTTCCAGATAAATGGAATGAAGCAGTATGTAGTCTTTTCTTTTGACGTCCTTCACTTTCTGTCATGTTTCTGAGATCCCTCCATGTTGCATGGGTTCATGTTTCATCTTTTTTGGTGCTGAGTAGCACATAGGTACTCCACAATCTGCTTACCCACTCGCCAGTAGATGGACATTGGATGTCTTCCCCAGTTTTAATGATTTTTGCATAGAGCTTCTGTGAGCATTCAGGTACAAGTCTTTGTGTGGACATATGTGTTCATTTCTCTTGGGTAGATATCCGGGAGTGTGATTGCCAGGTCATAGGGTGATTATTAATTAATTATCTATCTATCTATCTATCTATCTATCTATCTATTTACTTTCGTAGCATTGCCACACTGTTTTCTGAAGTGGCTGTACAATTTTGCATTCTCTCTGACAATGTGGAAGAGTTCTAGTAGTTCCACACCCTCCCCAGCACTTGATTTCATCGGTGTATTTCACCTGACCCATTTTAGTGGGCATTGCAGGATCATCTCGCTGGGGCTTACTATGAAGTTACATCATAACTGGTGATGCATATTTTCATATATTTGCTGGCCCTTCTTACATCTTCTTTTGAAAATGATGTGTTCCAATTGCCCATGTTTTACTGATTGCTTGTCTTCTTATTGAATTTTAAGAGTTCTGTGTATATTCTGAGTACAAATGTATTCTGTATATTCTGAATATAAATCCTATTCATAAGGATGCTTTGCAAATATTTTTTCTCAGTGACCTGTTTTTTGTTTTCTTACTTGTGTCTTTTGAAAAGCAAAAGGTTTTTTTTTTATTAATTTTATTTTTTATAAACATATAATATATTTTTATCCCCAGGGGTACAGGTCTGTGAATCACCAGGTTTACACACGTCACAGCACTCACCATAGCACATACCATCCCCAGTGTCCATAATCCCACCCCCCTCCCAAGCCCCCTCCCCCCATCAACCCTCAGTTTGTTTTGTGAGATTAAGAGTCACTTATGGTTTGTCTCCCTCCCAATTCCATCTTGTTTCATTTACTCTTCTCCTATCCCCTTAACCCCCCATGTTGCATCTCCTATCCCTCATATCAGGGAGATCATATGATAGTTGTCTTTCTCCGATTGACTTATTTCGCTAAGCATGATACCCTCTAGTTCCATCCACGTCGTCACAAATGGCAAGAGTTCATTTCTTTTGATGGCTGCATAGTATTCCATTGTGTATATATACCACATCTTCTTTATCCATTCGTCTGTTGATGGACATCTAGGTTCTTTCCATAGTTTGGCTATTGTAGACATTGCTGCTATAAACATTCGGGTGCACGTGCCCCTTCGGATCACTACGTTTGTATCTTTAGGGTAAATACCCAGCAGTGCAATTGCAGGGTCATAGGGTAGTTCTATTTTCAACATTTTGAGGAACCTCCATGCTGTTTTCCAGAGTGGTTGCACCAACTTGCATTCCCACCAACAGTGTAGGAGGGTTCCCCTTTCTCCGCATCCTCGCCAGCATCTGTCATTTCCTGACTTGTTAATTTTAGCCATTCTGACTGGTGTGAGGTGATATCTCATTGTGGTTTTGATTTGTATTTCCCTGATGCCGAGTGATGTGGAGCACTTTTTCATGTGTCTGTTGGCCATCTGGATGTCTCCTTTGCAGAAGTGTCTGTTCATGTCCTCTGCCCATTTCTTGATTGGATTATTTGTTCTTTGGGTGTTGAGTTTGCTAAGTTCTTTATAGATTTTGGACACTAGCCCTTTATCTGATATGTCATTTGCAAATATCTTCTCCCATTCTGTCAGTTGTCTTTTGGTTTTGTTAACTGTTTCCTTTGCTGTGCAAAAGCTTTTGATCTTGATAACATCCCAATAGTTCATTTTTGCCCTTGCTTCCCTTGCTTTTGGCAATGTTCCTAGGAAGATGTTGCTGCGGCTGAGGTCGAAGAGGTTGTTGCCTGTGTTCTCCTCAAGGATTTTGATGGATTCCTTTCTCACATTGAGATCCTTCATCCATTTTGAGTCTATTTTCGTGTGTGGTGTAAGGAAATGATCCAATTTCATTTTTCTGCATGTGGCTGTCCAATTTTCCCAACACCATTTATTGAAGAGGCTGTCTTTTTTCCACTGGACATTCTTTCCTGCTTTGTCAAAGATTAGTTGACCATAGAGTTGAGGGTCTATTTCTGGGCTCTCTATTCTGTTCCATTGGTCTATGTGTCTGTTTTTGTGCCAGTACCATACTGTCTTGATGATGACAGCTTTGTAATAGAGCTTGAAGTCCAGAATTGTGATGCCACCAACTTTGGCTTTCTTTTTCAATATTCCTTTGGCTATTCGAGGTCTTTTCTGGTTCCATATAAATTTTAGGATTATTTGTTCCATTTCTTTGAAAAAAATGGATGGTACTTTGATAGGAATTGCATTAAATGTGTAGATTGCTTTAGGTAGCATAGACATTTTCACAATATTTATTCTTCCAATCCAGGAGCATGGAACATTTTTCCATTTCTTTGTGTCTTCCTCAATTTCTTTCATGAGTACTTTATAGTTTTCTGTGTATAGATTCTTAGTCTCTTTGGTTAGGTTTATTCCTAGGTATCTTATAGTTTTGGGTGCAATTGTAAATGGGATGGACTCCTTAATTTCTCTTTCTTCTGTCTTGTTGTTGGTGTAGAGAAATGCAACTGATTTCTGTGCATTGATTTTATATCCTGACACTTTACTGAATTCCTGTACAAGTTCTAGCAGTTTTGGAGTGGAGTCTTTTGGGTTTTCCACATACAGTATCATATCATCTGCGAAGAGTGATAGTTTGACTTCTTCTTTGCCGATTTGGATGCCTTTAATTTCCTTTTGTTGTCTGATTGCTGAGGCTAGGACTTCTAGTACTATGTTGAATAGCAGTGGTGATAACGGACATCCCTGCCATGTTCCTGACCTTAGCGGAAAAGCTTTCAGTTTTTCTCCATTGAGAATGATATTTGCGGTGGGTTTTTCATAGATGGCTTTGATAATATTGAGGTATGTGCCCTTTATCCCTACACTTTGAAGAGTTTTGATCAGGAAAGGATGCTGTACTTTGTCAAATGCTTTTTCAGCATCTATGGAGAGTATCATATGGTTCTTGTTCTTTCTTTTATTAATGTGTTGTATCACATTGATTGATTTGCGGATGTTGAACCAGCCTTGCAGCCCTGGAATAAATCCCACTTGGTCGTGGTGAATAATCCTTTTAATGTACTGTTGAATCCTATTGGCTAGTATTTTGGCGAGAATTTTTGCATCTGTGTTCATCAAGGATATCGGTCTGTAGTTCTCTTTTTTGATGGGATCCTTGTTTGGTTTTGGGATCAAGGTGATGCTGGCCTCATAAAATGAGTTTGGAAGTTTTCCTTCCATTTCTATTTTTTGGAACAGTTTCAGGAGAATAGGAATTAGTTCTTCTTTAAATGTTTGGTAGAATTCCCCCGGGAAGCCATCTGGCCCTGGGCTTTTGTTTGTTTGGAGATTTTTGATTTTGATGACTGTTTCAATCTCCTTACTGCTTATGGGTCTGTTGAGGCTTTCTATTTCTGGTTCAGTTGTGGTAGTTTATATGTCTCTAGGAATGCATCCATTTCTTCCAGATTGTCAAATTTGTTGGCGTAGAGTTGCTCATGGTATGTTCTTATAATTGTCTGTATTTCTTTGGTGTTCGTTGTGATCTCTCCTCTTTCATTCATGATTTTATTTATTTGGGTCCTCTCTCTTTTCTTTTTGATAAGTCTGGCCAGGGGTTTATCAGTCTTATTAATTCTTTCAAAGAACCAGCTCCTCATTTCGTTGATTTGTTCTATTGTTTTTTTGGTTTCTATTTCATTGATTTCTGCTCTGATCTTTATGATTTCTCTTCTCCTGCTGGGTTTAGGGTTTCTTTCTTGTTCTTTCTCCAGCTCCTTTAGGTGTAGGGTTAGGTTGTGTACCTGAGACCTTTCTTGTTTCTTGAGAAAGGCTTGTACCGCTATATATTTTCCTCTCAGGACTGCCTTTGTTGTGTCCCACAGATTTTGAACCGTTGTGTTTTCATTATCATTTGTTTCCATGAATTTTTTCAATTCTTCTTTAATTTCCTGGTTGACCCATTCATTCTTTAGAAGGATGCTGTTTAGTCTCCATGTATTTGGGTTCTTTCCAAATTTCCTCTTGTGATTGAGTTCTAGCTTCAGAGCATTGTGGTCTGAAAATATGCAGGGAATGATTCCAATCTTTTGATAATGGTTGAGACCTGATTTAGGACCAAGAATGTGATCTATTCTAGAGAATGTTCCATGTGCACTAGAGAAGAATGTGTATTCTGTTGCGAAAAGCAAAAGGTTTTAATTTCATTTTTTAAAAGATTTTATTCTTAAATAATCTCTACACCCAATGTGGGATTCAAACTCAGGACCCCAAGATCAAGACACTCTACCAACTAGCCAGTCAAGTGCCCCAAAAGCTAATTTTATCAACTGATGTGTACTTTCTGGATCTTTGTGAAATATTTACTTAATCTAATTCAACAAAGATTTTCTTTTATGTTTCCTTCTAGTTGTCACTTTATGTTTAGCTCTGTGATTCATTTTGAGTCAATATTTCCACACGGTTTAAGGTAAGGAGCAAGGTTCAGTTTTTAAAATACAGATATTTGGTGGTCCCAGCACCATATGTTAAAAAGACTATTTTTTCCAAGTGTCTTGCCTCACCACCTTTGTCAAAAATCAATTGAAGATCCTTAAGCTGTGAAACTATTCTTCATGATAATTAGCGTTGAGTACCTGCCACACACTTGTCAAAACCTACAGAATGTACAACACCAAGAGTGAAACCTAATGTAAACTATGGGCTTTGGGTGACAATGTTGAGATCAATGTAGGTTTATCAGTTATAACAAATTTACCTCTCTGGTATGGGATGTTGATAGTAGATTAGGCTGTGTATGTGTCAGAGTAGGACATGTATGGGAACGTTTTTGACTATCTAATCACTTTTTCTACAAACCTAAAACTGCTCTACAAAATAAAAGCTATTTGTTAAAAAGAGAAAAAATACTCTATTTTATTTTATTTAAGATTTATTTATTTATTAGAGAGAGAGAGAGAGCATGAGCAAGAGGGGCAAAGGGAGAGGGAGAGAGAATCCCAAGCAGAACCTGCTCTGAGCTAGAGAGTGCACCACGGGACTGGATCCCAGGACCCCAAGATCATGACCTGAAACAAAACCAAGAGTTGGACACTTAACCAACCAAGGGCCATCCAGGCACACTTAGTCTACTTTTTTTTTTTTAAACAAATCAATTGACTATATATAAGTGTGGGTCTATTTCTGACTCTCTCATCTGTTCCATTGATCTATATTTATTTCAATACCACACATCTTGATCACTGTAAGTTATGACAAGTTTAAAATCAGATAATGTAGTTCATCCAGTTTGTCCTTTTTCAAAATTATTTTGGTTCTTCTATGCATTTTTTCTTTTTCATATAAATTTCAGCATCAGCATGTCAATTTCTTCAAAAATACCTTCTAAGATTTTCATTAAGATTGCACTGACTCTATAGGTCAGTTTGGGGAGAATTGCCATCTGAATCATATCAAATATTCCAATGCTTTTAAGTCTTCCTTTGTGATGTTTTCTAGTTTTCAGCATACAGATTTTACACATCTCTTATTAAATCTATTTCTAAGTATTTTTCATGCTACTGCAAATGGAGATTTAAAAAAAAAGTATTTTCTAAATGTTCATTGCTAGTATATAAAAATAAGATTGGGGTGCCAGGTGGCTCAATCAGTTAATCTTCTGACTCTTGATTTCAGCTCAGGTCTTGATCTCGGGTTCGTGAATTTGGGCCGCTGTGTTGGTTTCCACGATGGGTGTGGAGCTTTCTTAAAAAAAAAAAAAAAAAGATTAATTTCTGTATATTAACCTTATATCCTAAGATACTGCTATGTTTATTAATTCTAGCAGCTCTTTTGTAGAATCTTTGGGATTTTCCCCATATGCAATTATGTTATCTGCAAATAAAGACAGTTTTACTTCTTTCTGCCAATATATATGCATTTATTTCTTTTCATTGTCTTTTTACATTGGCTATAAACCCCGGTACAATGCTGAATACGAGTGGTGAGAGAAAGTATCTTTGCCTTCTTCCTCATCTAAGGGAGAAATCACTGGACCTTTCACCTAAGCATAAAATGTAAGTTTTAGAAGATCTCTTTAATTAGGTTGAGAAAGTTCTCTCCTATTCTGAATTTGCTGAGTGTTTTGTTGTTGTTGTTTGTTTTTATGGAAGCATGTCTAATTTAACAAAAGCTTTTCTGCATCTACTGAAAGGATCATACACTTTCCTCCTTTATTCTATTAATTTGTTGAGTTATATTGATTGATTTTGAAATGTTAAGCCAGCCTTGCATTCCTTGAATAAATCCTACTTGGTCATGATCTATTACCTTCTTTATATGCCACTGATTTCTATTTGCTAATATTTTATGAAGGATTTTTATGTCTCTATTCATGAGGGATATTGGCCTCTAGTTCTTTTTTTGTAATGTCTTTATCTGGTTTTGGAATCAGAGTTATACCAGCCTCATAAAATAAGTTGGGAACTGTTCCCTTCTCCTCTATTTTCTTAAAGAATTTTTGTGAGCCTAGTACGACTTTTTACCCTTAAGTGTTTAATAGAATTCACCAGTGAAGCCATCTGGACCTGAAGTTATCTTTTTGGATAAAGTTTTAACTATGAATTCAATTTCTGTATTTTATATAGGTCTATTAAAGTTTTCTACTTCTTTCTAAATCACCTTTGGCAATTTTGGTCTTTCAAGGAATGTGTCCATTTCTTATAGGCAGTCATATCTATTGGCTCAAAGTTGTCCACAACATACCTTTATCATTCTTTTCATGACTCTAGGGTCTATAGTAATGTTTTCTCTTTCATTTCTCAAATTATTAATTTGTGCCTTCTCCGTTTTTGTCTTAATCTATCTGATGAGAGCCCTACCAATTTTACTGATCATTTCAAACAACTAGGTTTTTATTTTTATTTTCTTCATTGTTTGTTCATTTTCTATTTCATTAAGTTATGGCCTTTATTATTTCCTTCTTTCTATTTACATTGGATTTAATTTCTCATTTTCTAACATCTAAAGTGATAAACTTAAGTAATTGATTTTAGGGAACCTTTTTCCAATATAAGCATTAAACCTATAAATTTCCCTCTCTGCACTGCTCTAGGTCCATCCCATAATTTTCTAAACAAATTTTTAATTTTAGAATATTTTTAGATTTACAGAAAAGTTGTGAATATAGCACAGAGTTTCCATATACCCTTCACCCTGTTCCCCCTATTGCTGACACTTCACATTCTTATGGTACATGTCACAATTAAGGTATCAACATTAGTTTATTACCATAAACTGAATCAATACTTTTTTTGGGTTTTATAAGTTTTTCCTTAACATCCTTTTCATTTTCCAGAATCCTATCCAGATGTTCCAATCTATTTAGTCATTGGTCTCTTTTGGGTCCTCTTGACTGTGACAGTTTCTCAGATTCTTTGTTGTTGGTGACCTCGACTGTTTTGAGGAATCCTGGAGACTCCCAGTTTGTCTTTCTCTGGTTAGACTGGTATAATGGGTTTTGAGGAGAAAGACCGTGAAGATGACGTGCCATTCTCATCATATCATGTGAAGGGTATGTTTCAGCATGGCTTATCAATGACAATGTTAATCTCAATCAGTTTTTCCACTGTCAAGTTTTTCCACTGTAAAGTGATTTTCTCATCTTCCTCTCCGCCACCCCTCGCCCCCTGCCATCCCTTTCCGTACTTTACAGCTCATACTCGAAGGGGTGGGCAGTAGCATTCACTTAATTTATCTGGAATTCTTCTCCCACATTTGTTGATTCAGTCATTGATTTATATCAATACAGATCCATGGATATTCATTTTCTATTTTGGGTTATAATCCAATATTGCATTATTGATCTTGTAACTCAAACTGTCCCAGCTTTGGTCATGGGAGCTTTTTTAAGTTACTCCTGTATCCCTTCAATATGCCCCTATCCTCTTGATTTTTGAGCATTTCTTTACTCTCTGGCACAAGACGTTCTAGGTTTATCTTGTATATTTCCTGTTGTGGTCCTACAATCAGCACTGCTTTAGCAACATCCCACAGATTTTGATGTGTGTATTTTCACTATCATTTCATTCAAAATATCTTCTAATTTCCACTATGACTTCTTTAAATGATGGATTAGTTAGAAGTGTGGTACACAATTTCCAAATATATGGAGTTTTCCTAATTATCTTATTGATTTCTAATTTAATTCCACCATAATCAGAGAACATATTCTCTATGATGTTGATCCTTTTTTGTTTGTTTTTTGTTTTTGATTGTTAAATGATCCTTTACTGAAAGATTTTCCTCTGTAGTTCTTAACTAGCTGGACATTCTACTGCACCACTATTGATGTCATCTGTGATGTCATGAGGGTGGCAGCCATCAACATTGCAGCCCACAGACGGGGCAGTCCTCAGAATGTCTTTAATGATTCCAGAGAGTTCTCTGGTAAAGATCAGTGCCATATCCATCAGACAATGTTGACAATCTCATCAAAAGTGACAGTTCCACTGTGCTTAATATTTTTCTGTTTCCTTCTGTCTCTTTGTGGTTCCTTGAGGGCTTTGTTGATCAGGGCAGAGGCAGAAGGCACCACTTCAGTCTGGGTTTTCTGTTCTGAATGGTCAGTTTCATTGTAATCTTTGACCATTCCAATGTCATCACCAAACTTTTTTGGAGATAGACCCAGGGGGCTGATGTTGGGGGCCAGGGTAGACATGGCACTGACTTCCCCACTAGTGCACCTCAGGTATGTTATTTGATCTGGTTGGAGTTCAACTTAGGTGGCATGGTGGAGGCAGTTGGTGTTAGATGAACCCAGATTTGGGAGAACCAAAGACAGTTGCACCCTCACCTCTTCCCAGGCAAAAGCCAAAAAGCCATGATGTCAATCTTTAAATTTAAGACTTGCTTTATGGCCCAGTTGTCCTGGTAAACACACCATGTGTCCTTGAAAAAAAAATATGTGTTTTTTTTTGTCATCATTCAGTGTAATATTCTATAAAAAAAATAACTCAACCAGAGTGATTGACACTGTTGTTCAAAATCACGGTTCTTTTTCTCTTTTTTGGGGGGGGGGGATCTCATTTTATCAATTGCTGGGGAGAGATGATAAAATCACCAATGATTGTGGAATTGTCTATTTCTCTTTTCAATGCCATCAATTTTGTTTCATATATTTTGAAGCTTTGTTATTAGGCATATACATATTTACAAGTAAAGTCATTGTGAAATGACCCTTTTTATCATTGTGAAATGTTTCCCTCTGCCTCTAAAAATACTCTTTGTTTTGAATTCTCCTTTTTCTGATATTAATATAGCCACTTCAGCTTTCCTATACTTAGTGTTCACATTATATTTTTTCACCCATTTACCTTCAACATATCTGTGTCTTTATATTAAGTGTGTCTCCACAAGAGACACACTTTTTAACTTTTTAAGTATGTCTAGCTTTTAAGTATGTCTAACTTTAACTTTTTAAGACAACATACAGTTGGATCTTGTTTTCTTCAGTATGACAATCTCTGCCTTTTAAATGGAGTATTTTAATTTGTTTACTTTCAACATACCTGTGTCTTCATATTAAGTGTGTTTCTTGTAAACAACATGTAGTTGGATCTTGTTTTCTTCAATAGGACAATCTCTACCTTTTAAATGGAGTATCTTAATCCATTAGTATTTAATGTAATTATTGGTATAGTTGGATTTGGAGCCACCATTTAGATTTTTTATATTTTTCCTCTGGTTTTTGTTGTTTTCTTTTGTTCTACTGTTCCTCCATTCCTATTTTTTTTTTATTGTTTCAATATTTTTTAAGATTTAAGTTTAATTATCCTGTTGGCTTTTTAGCTTTTCTTCTTTGCATTATTTTTAGTGGTTACCCTAGACATTATAATATACATCCCTACTTTTTTACAAAATGCTTTAGTAAGCATGGTTGTATTTCACACAATTTATAAAAACCTTGCAAGGGGCACCTAGGTAGCTTAGTCAGGTGACCACCTCATGGTTTCAGCTCAGGTCATGATCTTGGGGTCATAGGGTTGGGCTCTAGACCTGGTGCAGAGTCTGCTTGGGATTATCTCCCTCTCCCTCTCTCCCTTTGCCCCTCCCCCTGCTCATGTGCTCTCCCCACCTCTCACATATATAAATAAAATCTTTTTTTTTAAAGATTTTATTTATTCATTTGACAGAGAGAGAGATCACAAGTAGGCAAGGAGGCAGGCAGAGAGAGAGGAGGAAGCAGGCCCTCCGCGGAGCAGAGAGCCTGATGCAGGGCTCGATCCCAGGACCCTGGGATCATGACCCAAGACGAAGGCAGAGGCTTTAACCCACTGAGCCATCCAGGCACCCCATAAATAAAATCTTAAAAAAAAAAAACAACTTCATTTCTGTGTTGATCCATATTCCTTCACCCCGTCTTATCCTTTTTTTTTTTTTTTAAAGATTTTATTTATTTATTTATTTGTCAGAGAGAGAGAGAGAGAGAGCATGTGCACACAAGCAGGTTGACTGGCAGGCAGAGACGGAGAAAGAAGAAGTCTTCCCACCAAGCAAGGAGTCCAATGTGGGATTTAGATCCCAGGACCCTGAGATCATAACTTGAGTGGAAGGCAGAGGCTTAACCCACTGAGGCACCCAGGTCCCCCGTGATGTGTTTTTTTTAATGTTTTAATTTTTAAATTTTTTGCTCTCTGTTCTCCACCTTGGATAATTTCTATTGCTCTATTTTCAAGTTCACTTACTATTTCCTTTATCATCTCCACTGGCTATCAAGTCCATTCATTTCTGATATTGTATTTTTCAGTACTGAAGTTTCCATTTAAAATTTTTTTCTTTTTCTAACCACTTAGGTTTTTCAAAAAATCATTTTTCTCTCTCTACTAAGATTTTCTACCTTCTCATTCATCATAAGCATATTTTCTTTTACTTCACTGAGGATAGTTATGGTTACCATTTTTAAATCCCTCTGTGCTAGTTCCAATATCTAGGTCATCTCGGGGTCATGTTCACATTTTCTTTTCTCTCAAGAATGTGTTCCAAATTCATGGATTTTTGTAAGTCAGATAAATTTGGGTTGTATCCTGGTCATTGTAAATGTTTATGGAATGTTACAGAAATCCTTGATTCTAGTTTCTTCCCCCTCTGATAAGAACCACTAACTCTTTTTCTTGCGTAGCAGCTCCTGTGTTCCTGTGTCTGTTCAAATGTTTTTTCCTTATCGGAATCACTATCAGTTTGTTCTGTAAACGCCTGTATAAGGGGTCACAGGAAGATATGGATAGTCAGAATTTGGGATCCTCTTTGGTTCTTTCCCTTCTGTGATTCCTCCACTCTCTTCAGCAGACACAATTTCTCTGGCTTCAATTTCCTGGTTTCCCAGGAAATTGGGAAACCTCTGAAATCTCTCTGGTTTCCCAGCCCAGAGAGATTCCAGTTTTTCCAAAAGCACCCTGCCACCTCCAGCAATCATATCACCACATTGTCCTCAGGAGAAAAGCCACAAAAATGAGAACTTGCTTTGAAAAAAAACTCCCCTCCTCTGACTATACTTCCATGAAGAGTCTGTCTGCTACTGTTGACTTTCTGTTACTTCACATAGCTACAGTTTCTGCTACTTGTCCAGATTTTTAGTTGATTTTTATAGGAGAGACAGTCTAGTAAGATCTTACTCTGTCATTACTAGAAGTAGAAACCCCAGGATATTTTAAAGAGCAAATACCATGGCACTCCTTTGCTGAAATCTTATAAACATCTTATCATTGCCCAGGACTAAGTCCAAAGTCCTTATTGTGACCTTCAGTGAGTCTCCTGAGCAGAAAACAGAAGGCACCCTCAACTGGAATTTAAAGACAGTTTAATAAAGAGAAGGTTTACAAAAGTTAAAGGAAGAAAAAGGGAGATTAAGGTACTTGGGACTAGCAAAAGTGGGAAGTCATTGTGACTGGTAGGCTTTAATGCACAGAGTGAACAAAGGGTGTTACCAAAACTAATCAAACTGGGGCCATGGAAGTAGGGCCACCAACAGGAACTATTGTTATAAGATACAACAGTTGCCAGAACCTCAGCACCCAAACAGGGCAGAATAAGAGAAATGTCATGCCTTCTCTCCCCTATGATCTCTGATCTCCTACTCATGCTTCTGTCGTGCAGACCCAACTAGAAGCCAGAGGGCTATATAGCCCAGATGATGCAATTTTTAGTGTTCAGCCTCTGGGGACAACAGAGCACAACAGAAAAGAACCTAGTCTAGCCCATTCTTGCCCCTACTGTTTCCTCCAACACAGCCATACTAGACATCTTTCAGTTCCTCAAATAACTCTCTTCCACCCTTTGTCACACGATGTTCCCTCTATGAATGTTCTTTCCTCCCCCACCTCCACCCATCCTTGTTGCCAGCTTCACTGCTGTTCAGCCTCCTGTTGTCAGCTTACACCTAAACTCCTCAAGGAGATCTTTTATGACTCCCTAGACTACATAATGACCTCTCTTTGTATATTCCTAAAGCTCCCCATACTCCTCTCTTACAACATCATGCTCATTAGTGACTAATTAGTTGTGTGTTATAATTTAATTATTTCTCTAACATCTGCCTTCTTTAAGAAACTGTGGGCTCGAGGAGAGCAGGAGGGATTTCTGTTTTGCTCACCAGTTTATCTGCAGTGCTAGCACAGGATCTGGCCCCCATGGTGCTCAATCAGCATATGTGGACTGAATAATCAACATGTCTGCCTCTTGCTAGAATATGAGTGAGCCGACTGTGTACTATTCATTTCTGAATCCCCGTCTCCTAGCACAGTGCCTACTATATAGTATGTCTTCAATAAATGTGATTGCATATATAAATAAGTAAATAAGACCATTTACATTTTAATCCTATACCACATTTCAAAACAATGAGCCCTATTAACTGAATGCTCACTGCGAAGAGAAGCCCTATCCTTCATTTGTCCTAAAATTGCCTTTTTCAAGCTTTGGAGGCTGTTGTCCTTCTCCAAGTTTTCAGATTTTTGGATTAGTCTGTGTCTACCTCTCTACCATGTTTTTTCAGGCTTTACATCTCCTATCTCACACATATTTGACTTTCCAGACAAAAAGAGCCTCATCTCTGTAGTCTCTTGGCACTTGGTCAGACTTCAGCCCCTAGAATACTTTGCTCCTTTCTTCTAGAATTTCCCAAGCTCTGTCATGTATTACTAATCAGTGAAGATCAGAAATGCCCATAGCACTGTGTTCAACTGCTAGATTCTTGCATCAAAGAAGGATAGGGCTTTCTCTTTCTTTCCAGTCTTTGTCATGATGAGCAGGTCAATCAAATCCTTGGAGAGTCAGTTTCTTCATCTATAAAATAGAAACAATATCTTCTGTGTCAATTACACATCATTGAGTAACAAACCACATAAGAGCTTAGACCATTTTATGTGCTCATGATGATTCTGCAAGTTAGCCGTTAGGTTGGGTTCAGTTGGTGTTTCTTCTTCTGTTCTTCCTGGAGTCACTCACGTAGTTGCAATCAGCTGGCAGATCAGCTAGAGGTTGGTTGTGTAGGGCCTCAACTGAGACAATCTCTCTCTGTGACACAAAGTCCTGTCCTCCACTGACAAGTCCTGGCTTATTCACATGATAGTAGAAGAGTTCCCAGCAACAAAAGTAGGCAAAACCCCCCATCAGCTTGAAGTCTCTGTTTGTACTACTTTTATTAGTATTCCATCTGCTGAAGCAAGTCATAAGACCAAGCCCAGAATCACTGTCCAAGGGTCTACACAAAGACATGGATACAGGAAGAACGATTCAGTGGGGACCATTATTCTAAGAATCTACCACACTTGTTTCCTTCAGAGAGCTAAGTAAGGATCAAATGAGATGGTACTGGCATGCAACAATGTCCAATGCATGTTATTATTTTATCAATGTATGTAATTCCATCATTTTAATTTTATTTATCTGAGAGGGACTTTCTTTTTAAAAAATTTTTTTAAAGATTTTGTTTATTTATTTCAGAGGGAGAGAGAGAGAGAGCAATTGAAGGCACAAGAGCAGAAGGAGGGAGAAGCAGACTTCCTGCTGAGCAAGGAGCCTGATGTGAGGCTCTATCTCAGGACACTGGGATCATGACCTAGCCGATGGCAGCCACTCAGCCAACTAAGCCACACAGGCAACACAGAAATAAACATACAAGGAGAACACCAGGCAAAGACAAAGGTAGAGATTAGAATTATGATGCCACAAGCCAAAGAACATCTGGGGCTCCCAGAAACTGGAAGAGGCAGGGAAGAATCCGCCCCTTGGAGGGTTTGGAGGGAACATGGCCTCCTCAGCACCTTGATTTTGGACTTCTGGCCTCCAGAACTGTGAGATCAAAAAGTTTTAAGACACCCAGTTTGTGGTACTTTGTTACCACTGCCCTGGGAAACTAATACAAATGGTAAATATCTTTAACCCCATCAGCTTCATCTAAAGAAGCATGAGATAGAATGAACCAAGAGTCTCTGAAAGTGAAAAGTGCAGGCCACTCATCTTCTGCTGAACTTGAGCAAGTGGCTAAACCTCTCTGGGCCTTAGCTTCCATGTGAATGTTCCCAATGAATGTTCAGAGAGAGGGTTGCAGCAGATTCATGTTTGTAAAAGTTCATACCATGGTAAGGTTCTTGGGATAATTTTACATGGGTACAAGGGGAAACTTTCTTTTTTAAGAAACCTGTTTTGTTTTTTGGGTTTTGGTTTTTGGTTTTGTTTAGATTTATTTATTTATTTGAGAGAGAGAGAGAGGAAGGGAGGGAGGGAGTTGGGAGAGGCAGAGGGAGAGAGGGAATCCCAAGCAGGCTCCTGGTTGAGGGTGGAGCTTGATGCAGGGCTCAGTCTCATGACACTGAGATCATGACCTGAGCTGAAATCAAGGATCAGACTGAGCCACCCAGGCGCCCCAAGGGGATACATTTTTTTCCTTTTAATGGTGAATATTAATTATGGTTATCTTAAATGCATGCAAGTAAGGCTGGTTTTCCATTTATGTTGGTAATTTAAAAACATGCAGGATTTTAAAGTCCCAATTTAAATAAAGCTATGAGTAAATAATAGAACAGTTGGCATATGTATTTGTCAAAAACTGTGAAAGTGGTGTGTGAAAGACTGACATTTGGGGAAACACTGAATTATATATTCTCAAAGGAAGCTTCCAAATGGAAAATGCTAGGATTTTGTGGATTCATAAAAATACCCACAAGAGTAGAGCACAGATGAGACTCTAGAGGAAGATTGGTGGGCAGTTAATGGAGAAGTGAGAGAGGCAAGGGCATTTCTGAAAAGAACCCAAGAGGGGCAAAGGGCCCCTTGGTTCTCTTGAGAAGCATCTTCAGTTTCAGGACCTGTTGGCTCCCTCCCATCATATATCCTTACCCCAAAGCCACATCTCACTAGGTGCCTTTGCCAGGATATCTTACCCTTTTTAAGTTTATGTGACTAGAAGTCCCAGGGCCTGAGACACAAACTACCTCTCCCTCAAGACACAAATGGTAACAACTATCAAGTTGAGAATCTGGAGAACCTTACAGTTGAACTTGGCTCTGTGTTGTCTTCCGTTTCTCTACTCAAACATAAAATGGGGTCACATTTGACTACGAGTGGCTGCTGGCAGCTGAAGAAAGGGCAAGGAGCACAAAGAGGCATGAGTCATAGCCTTGTAGGAAGCCCTTAGTGCTGGAAGAGACCTTGGAAATCATCTAGCCTCTAGTGTATCCCCATTGGATGTCACCCAGTTCCTACTGAACAGCACCATTGACACAATATCCATTCCCTTGTCAAATGGCACTTAGGATTAGAAGTGTTCTTCTCTGTGATAGTCTGCTGTCTCCCTCCTTATTACTTATATTAGGGGTTCTTTGAGTAGGAAGGACCCTCAAGCAATCACCTAGCTCGTCTCTTTTATCAGAGCTTGGGTTATTTTCCACATTTTTTGCAGGAGACAATGGAACCCAGAGAGGTTAATGGCAGAGAGGAGGCTCCCCTTTTCCAATTTAGTAATGTTCCATTATGCCACAGTGTTTCATGTACTTCCTAAAAACCCTAGCTCCAAAGACAATAACACTGGGGGCTGGGGCTTCAACATGAATTTTGGGCGGACACAATTTAGTTTTCATAGCAGTAAGACATTGGTGATAACCTACTCAAACCATTTATCCAGGAAACTGTGGACCTAAAATACTGAGGCAACATCTTGCCCATTCGCCTCCTGACAAGCCCTCACATAAGGGCTGCCAATGACACACTGGAATGGAGCTGGGCTCCAACCAAAAAGCATATATACATCTAGCAGCTCATTTCTTCCTGCTGGAGCCTCATCTCCAAATTTCAAGACCAAAGACCCTCCTTCCAATTTACCCTGTGGTCTGGTAGGCCCTGGAAAAAGGCCACAGCGGCTATATGTTGGAAGAACTTGCCATCTTTCCAAGAACCTATCCATCAATCCTGTACTTTCTGAGCCCATTCCAGGATGCAACTGGGTGGTGCTCTCTAAGTGATGACAACAAGCTGGTAAGACAGCTAATTTTCATGAAACTATTAGAGAAAAATTAAGTGCTAACAAAGTGTGTGGGACTAACTCCAGGATGTCAAGAGTTCCAAGAAGCAAGGAGTCAGGGGAGTGGGAAAAGGCTTCATGGAAGTCATGGGACTCCAGTCAGGTCTAGAAGGATTCATGGGACTTAGGCAGAGGGAAGAAGGAGGTGCTGCCAGTCATGGCCAGGGTTGGGGGCTGGTGACAGTGTGTTATGACCAAAGGACTGAATCTAGGTCAACCCCGGGAATAGGATTGGGAGGGTGGTGAGGGGTCCAGCTTTAGTGCTGAGGATGGGTGAGAAAAGCACTGGGAGAGACCATCTCTTTTGCCAAGTTAAATTCTTTCATTCTTTCCTCCCTCTCCCCCAATCCCCCATCAGCTAGAGCAGAAAGGCCTAGAGCTTCCCTAATAGGAGGCTTCCCAAGCACGTTTATCAACAGCAAACCTTTTTTTTTTTTTTAATCCCATTAGACCAGGCAGCTCCTTACATTTCCTTACTGTCCTTCTTACCCAAGTTTTTCCTCCACCAGCAGCCAGTTGTGGGGAGGGGAGCAGCTCCAGCTTACTAACTTGAGCAGAGCCCAAGTTCTTGGGGTCTGAGGTGCAGTGGGGTAAAGGGCTTGGCCAGTAGGTCTTTCCCTCTTGGATTTGACAAGAAATGGGCAGGTCATAGGCAGCTGTGCTGAGTATTTACGTTACGCAAAAGGCCGAGTCAGCCCTCCTTCCTGCCAAGGTCAGCAAGCTGCATTCTCCGCGGTTTGGGTGTGTGGGTGTCTTCTGGACTAGCAGGAAAGTCAGCCAAGAACCCAGGCCTTACTTAGCTTGTGCAGACCCACCGAGCCTGGGGAGCTTTGGTTCTCCAAACACAGCACCAGGTACCCTTTGGATCTCTTCTTTTACCCCTGATCTTCCGCTCTCTTTCCACCATTTTGTTCACCAGTGAATGGGTCTTGGGAGAGGGTCTTGAAGACCCAGACCCTCAGTTAGGGTGGGGGGTGTTGTGAAGAGGACGGGAGGCCCCATGGGGCAGACCCACGACAGTGATACATTTACTGACAGAACTTCAGCCAAACCTCCTGGGGGATGTTGCCTCCTCACCCCCCACCATGGCCGTCCACCACGGCCATCATCAGCCTCACGCACACACATTCTCATTTTATACTGTTGAAGTTAGACCTAAATGGACATCACTGAAAGTCAGAACCATGCAGGGAGAGGACAATCTGATTGCTGAATATAGAAAAGAAGCAGGGTTGTTCCTACTGCTCCCTTTAGGAATTAGCTCCGAATTACTAGACAAGTTTGGGAATTAAGGATTTCTAATGCGCAGATAAACCTCCTGTTTTATTTCAAATGTGCAAGGCAGCTATTTCCTTGTGCCCTGGGCTTCCTTTCTGCCTCCACAAATCATACCAGTCCCTTGATGCAGCTCCGGGTCCGGCTTCTCTGGCATCCGTCTCTCATGAGCTGCGGACGTTGATGCGGACGCTAATTCATGGTCTGCCCGGTACTCAGCCAGGTCTCTATGAATGAGCCCCCACCCGCGGGTCCCTTGGAGAAGCCCCGATGGGGGTTCTACCACCCTGAATTTCCCTAGATCCCTGAATACCTCAACCAACCCAATTCATTGTGAAGACAAGAGATGCCCATTACAAATACATAAGAGCGGTACAAATAGCAAGGAGAGTGCCACGAGAAGGACCGGAACCATCCAAGAGGCCATCGGATGTTTTCCTCTAAGGATCTCTTAGAATCAGGGCGCCTGGGTGGCTCAGTTGGTTGAATGTCCAACTTGTTTTCAACTCGGGTCATGATCTCAGGTTCATGGGATCGAGCCCCATATTGGGCTCAGCGGGGAGCCTGTTTGTTCCTCTCCCTCTGCTCCTCCCCTCACTTGTGCACACGCTCTCTCTCTCTCTCGCTCTCTCTCTCTCCCATAAATAAATAAAATCCTTAAAAAATAAATGAATGGGGGCATCTGGGTGGCTCAGTTGGTTAAGCAACTGCCTTCAGCTCAGGTCATGATTCTGGAGTCCCAGGATCGAGTCCCACATCAGGCTCCCTGCTCGGCGGGGAGTCTGCTTCTCCCTCTGACCTCTCCCCTCTCATGGTCTCTGTCTCTCTCTCAAATAAATAAATAAAATCGTAAAAAAAATTAAAAATTAAAAATAAATGAATAAAGCTCTGTTAGGATCAAAGCTCAGGGCCTGCCCCAAAGCTCAACCTGGCTCAGGTCCTCTGCGGCCCACTTCGAAGGCAAGCCAGGCATCCCTGAGCTGGGCGTCCCCGCAGGTGGCATTCAAGAGTGTGACCAGCGGGTGGTGCCTGGAAGGCAGAGTCTGGGGCTGAGTTCTTTGTAAGTGAGACCCAGGAGTCCCAGTTTAATTAGAATTCCTGCCTAGGATGAAGGCTGACGGCTGCCAGCCCAAGCCTTGAGCCATTGGTCACGGCCCATAAAGGCCACACACGAGTCATGGCCAGGGCAGGGCCTGCTTCCCTTGTAGGGGAGCTTTAGAAGTTTCTGTGATCCCTGCCTGCAACTCCGGGCTCCCCACGACTCCATCAAAAGACTCTTCTCTGCAAACCACATGCGTAATGACACCTGTTGAGGACCTGGGCCTCTCTCGTCCACTCAGTGGGGTCTCTGTTCTCTCCCCACATCTTCCAAGAGGCCATGCCTGTTGCCAGCACGCTCCCACCCCTGCCTTTGATCCCAGCTGCAGGGACTGCTATTCAAAGTTCCATGGGTCCAGGACGGCTGCACGGTTGGCACAAGGACCCAGCCACCCTGCTCCATGAGGGTGAGTAGTTTGAGAAGACTGACATCAGACACACACTTTTAAAACTGTGAAATAGGCTATAAACGTCATGCCAGGTTTTCTAACGATGGAGTTGATGGTGGCAGCTGCTCTGCTCTGCTCCCCAGCGGCTCCCGCGGAGACCATGAACCTGAGCCTGTGCCGGGGCAGGGGCGAGGCAGAGGCTCTGCGTGGTTCCAGCCTCTGGACCGCTGTGGCCCCAAATGAGAAAGCATTTGCCTGCCCTCCAGGCTGCAGAGTGTGACACTGAACAATCAAACACCCACAACAAACGTCCCGGAAATTGCCTTGGATTCCACCTCCAAGGCTTCATCCTTTAAACATTCTGGATCCTGCTAAAAAGTTTCCCGGAGGGGGTAGTCCTTTAACAGATCCTCGATCATTTACACTTTAGTGTGAACGAGGGATCTGGGACCAGATTAATTTAGAAGATTAGGGGGTAGGGGTCTAAGACATCAGGGCTCTGAGGGGGAGGAAGTTCGTGAACTGAGCCCAACACCAACTAGATCGTTTTAAGTCTGGGGAATTTCCACTCCCTCACCGATGTCACCGTGGTGAGGGCATGTCATTGAGGCCAACAAGCTGAGGTTTAACTCCTAGAGCTGCCACTTACCAGACACTCAGGAGCTTCCCTACTCTACTCTTCCCTACTCTACTCTAATGAGCTTGGACAAGTTACTTCACCACTGTGTGCCTCAGTTGCCTCAGCTTTAAAAGAAAGAGACCCGTGGCACCATCCCCCCATGTTGTTACAAGGATTAAGTCAGTCAACACATGTGTAAAGCCTTTTGGGAACAGAGTCCAACACAGAAGCTATAAGCAAGCAACATACATATTTTGCAATTACCATCTACAAAACAAAGGAGGAAGAAGGGCAGTCTTGGCATTCTGTCGGTAAGGTGTGTGGCACTCCTGAAGGCGGACTTTGAGAATGAACTTGGAAAGTGACTACCTCTTGGTGCCTGCCCGCCCCCAACAAAGGCTCTTGGAATGGGTGAGCAGGTTAAAGTTCAAAGAAATCCTCTGAGAAGTGATCCCAGGGGCCCTGAACTCTCCATCCCTCTGCCTCCAAAACCTGGGTTACTACCAACTTTCTGTGTTGCACGCAAATGGGGTGCTGTGCTAATAAATCAATTCCCGGCCATTAAGAGCCTGTAATAATCCTTTTCACTCGGCCCTTCCAGCCTGTTTTATTCGGCACCTAATTAACTAATAGCCGAGATTTGGGGCATCTTTCTCCCGGGAGCCTCCTCACTGAATCCCTTCCCCCAGAGTAGCTTCCTTGTTGCCCTTCGTTGTCCTGCTCATAGAACCTGTCTCCCAAGGCGGACTGGCCCAGCCAAGAGACAGTCACGCAACTAGAATGGGAGATGAGGGATTCGTAAACACACGTAACTTAAGTAACTAAGCCATCAATCTTTATTCAAACAAACTACCTCCTGCAAGGTCTGATTTTAATGTTTCTGTTAAGAAAGCTCAATAAATCATAATGTTAATCTCTGAGGGAACCTCTCAGCTCACTCACTCCCTCTCCTCACTTACAGATTTTCAAAATATTCATGTTCTCCAAGATCCAGCCCTCACTCAACCATTGGCGATTCATCTTTTTCACAAAGTTGTTTACAGAACACCTACTGCGTGTTAGGCCCTGGGCTAGGCATGGAGGGTTCAAATAGGAACTGAGAACAGAGGTCTCCAAAAAGGGTGCACACACACCTGGAGAGGGGCACCGGGTGAGTGAGGGGTCAGTAAGAAAATATTACAAGTTCTGCTGCTATTTAATTTTAAGCTCGCTTTCTGTTAATGAAAGTCTTTAGATGACTAATAACAGTATTATGATTTTAAAATAAATATCCAAACATCAAAGATACTACTTAAAATTTTTTAGCTGGTGGAATGCCTGATCAAAAGTTTCGAGACGACAGCTATAGTGCGGTGGTTCTCAAAAAGATCCATGGGAAGTGAGGAAGAGAATCAGGATGCCTTGCAGAAAAGCTTTTCAAAATACATTTGTCTGTCCTCCTGCCCAGAACCATCACAAATTCAAGAGAAGACAAGATGGAAACCTGTTATAATTTTTTAAACCCCCAGGGAATTTTGGTACTGATCCTACCCCCACTATGAGGCCCAGAAGAGAAGGGCACATTCTCTGACTTCTTCCAGCAAGATCTCCTTAACCCCCTTCCCCAGCCTACACAGGCATGTCCTGGGGTCTCCAGATCTAAGCATAAGCTTGGTGTCACCCTTCACCCTGCTGCTTTTTAACTCCTGCTGCTTCTTTTCAGAAGGGTGGGATGAGGGCTGGGGACACTGTAGCCAGGGCAAGAAGATGGGAGTGCCGGTTCCCACACAGCACTTCCAGTAGACTGCCTTAAGTTATTCATCTCACAGACGTGGGTGGAGGGGGAATTCCTGGGACTTTGTTACCTTGAACGAGCCTGTGGTCTCACACTTCCGGGCAGGATGAAAAGGTATGGGTTGGTCACCACAGGGGCCTTGCCATCCTCTCACCCTGTTCAGCACCCCCTTCTCCCTCCAGTACCCACTGTCCTCCTGTTGCCTCTCTTGTCCCCCGAGGAACTTAACACTGAGAGAAATTACAGCCTTAGCCTAACCAGAAGACTGATTTAGGACGGGAAAGAGAAGTTACAGAGGGACAGATAGATGGTTGTGAAATAAACACTTAAGCTAAATGTGTCAGCTACGAACTGCCAAGCCCGCCCTGGCCTGTCAGCTCGGTCTGCCGGTCTCGCTCAGGGAGTGAACCTAAGCTGCTCTTTGTCCAGGGCTGGCCTATAACAGGACCAGAGTTGGGCACTTGACTCCAGGGCATCCCGCCCACAGGCCGGCTAGCCACCCTCGAGGCAGCATGAAGTAAAGAATTCGGCCTATCTGACCGGCAAGGTATACAAAGTGGGGAAGGTTGGGAAGCTCGTCAGAAGTGAGACCCACAGAGAGAAGGGAGCACACCACCATAGGGAGGCCACATGCCCGAGGGAGCATTGTGGGGAGCCACTTCTTAGAGCCTCCAGGCAACTAAAGCTCTCTGGTGCTCCTTCTGAGGCAGCATGAGCCCGGTGGTTCTCCAGGTGGTTCCTTGCAAACAAACCACAGAGCCAAGCAAAACCAGACCTTAGCTAAATTGACTTCTTTCCAGATGGTTCCTCCAGATATGGAATGGGGTGGGGCAGATGTGTGGACAAGGCCACCCCACATCCCATCACCTCAAAGTAGAGCCAATCTGGCCTGTTCTGCCCCCCACAGGACATCAGTATCTGTCTCCATGGTTGTCAGGGTAACCCAGACAAGAAAGAGATCTGGGGTTCAGCAAACCATTAGCCCCACTCCCTGAAAAGCAGGCAGCCCCTCAGAGATGAATATGGGGAAGGCATGGGTGGAAAACTGATCGCACAGGCTACCTTTCCTCTCCTCATCTACTAGAACCAAGGCAAGGCTTGAGGCCTGGCTCTCCCCATCTCCACACCCATCTCAGGCTTCACCCTGGATTGTGACCCTTCCTACATTCAGTGCTGCCCTGATTCACAGTAGTGGGATTTCCTCACTAAAAACATACTGACTGAGAGATTCCAATTTCCCCTCAGAGATGGTCTGAGACCCAGCTCTTCCTGGAGGTCGCCTAGGTGAGTGTCCTTCTGAGGCACCTAGATCTTGGGAAACTGTCTCTGTCTTCACATGCCTTCTTCTTAGAAAGACATCTGCTCTCTCACCCTAGAGAACCAGAAGCAGTCAGTCTCACGTCCTAGGCCACTTGGACTCCTTTGGTAAAGCGAAGGGTCTGGACTAAATGAGGGAACAAGATGTTGAATGGGGCTCTTCCGAGTTTTCCAGGACCTAACATGAGGACAAGAAAGGCAAACTACAATAAGAACCTCACATTCTATGCTCAAGTTTACCAATCAGGTCATATAGGATGGGCTGAGAGGAGCCTAAACCAACCTGCCCACCACCAACCTAATCTGTATAAGAAGGGTCCCAGGACAAGAAGCAGGGCTATTGGACTTCAGAGTCTTGCAGTCATCTTGAAGGGGCTTCCTATGCCCTAAAGAGGAGTGAGGAGGACTCCAAGAGAACCACTCATCAGTTAGAGATGTCTGAGAGAAGGAAAGACCGTTGTCTCATCCCCCCTACTCGATAATGGCTGAGTTACAGAACCTGTTAGACTGCAGGGTTATGGGAAACTCTGCAGAGAACATTCTGGGAGCCTAGCAGCAGGGTGCAATAGCATTTTGGCTCCCCTCCACCTACAGACACCAAAAGAGGGTGCTTGGTATTCCTTTGTATTTGGAAACACTTGTGAGCAGACACTCTAGTAGTTTCCAAGGGCTGCCGTAACCAAGAACCCCAGACAGAGTGGCTTCAAACAGCAGGTATTTGTTGTCTCACAGTTCTGGAGATCAGAAGCCCAAAATCAAGGTGTTGGCAGGGCCGTGCTATCTCTGAAACCTACGGGGAGAATCGTTCCTCGTCTCTCCCTAGCTTCCAATGGTGTGTCAGCATTCCTCAGTCTTCCTTGGCTTGTAGCTCTAGTGCTTCCGTCTCTTCCTCTGTCACCGAGTGGCTCTCTCCCTGTGTGTGTGCCTTCACATGCTTATCTTCTTGTAAGGACATCAGTCAGATCAGATTAAGGGTCCATGTGACTCCAGTATGACTTTGTCTTAACTAATTACATCTGCAATGACCCTATTTCCAAACACAGTGGCATTCTGAGGTACTGGAGGTCAGGATTCGACATATCTTTGAGGGGGAGCACAAGTCAAATCATAACAGATACTGTGGTGTACTGCTTTTGGACCAGACATTTCTGAAAGTGGGAGAGTGGGAGGCTCACTGGGCTGGGCAGTGTCAGCTGGACTTGAAGAGACTGTACCCTAGGGTGCCTAAAAGGAAGGTGGGTAACTCACATCTATCTATTCTAGTGCTATATGGCTTCCGGAGGATATGAAGGAAACCCAGGGATTCCTGTGGTTGTGCATGAAGGAACGTGTGGTTAGCGGAGAGACAGGAACCAGGGGCTCCAGGGCAGCCACAGAGCTGAATAATAGGACATCGAAACGAGAAGTGGGGCACGCTCCACTGGACTGCCCAAAGGGAAATTCTGCCACCCTCCTGAAAAATATTCCACACCTTAAAGGGGCCATAGGCCTGGAACGCCTCCCCACATTGACACAGGGCTGCTAAGGTAAGGAAATCTCCACCTCCTCTACCCCTCCTTCCTGCCCCCCAACCCCTTCAAGGAGAAAGAAAAGAAGGAAGTGGGACGCCTGGGTGGCTCAGTTGGTTAAGCCACTGCCTTTGGCTCAGGTCATGATCCCAGGGTCCTGGAATTGAGTCCCCCACATCCGGCTCCTTGCTCGGCAGGGAGCCTGCTTCTCTCTCTGCCTCTGCCTGTTTGTGTGCTCTCTCTATCTCTCTGACAAATAAACAAAATCTTTTTAAAAAGAAAAGAATGAAGAGTCTCAGAAACAGACTACACCCCGGCCCCTGCTCTCTAAGCAACTGGGAGCCAACACTCTTGCCAGCCCAGCAGCAGAGAGGAGATAAGGACTGCATTATGCTTAAGATTGAAGTTTTGAAAAGTAAACAGGATTGAGTCTTAAATGCCGGCTGGAGAATGTGCAAATGACTCAAAGTGACAGGAAAGACGGCACCCTCCCAAGGAGTCAGGAAGGGATGTGCTAACCAACAGGACGTAAGGTCTACAGTGTGTCAGTAAGAGCAGTGATGGGGTAAAAATCGTGCCATTTCAAGATGACACTTCAACAGAGGTTCCTCCATCTACCAGCTACAGTGAGTTTCTCTGAATCTGATTTGTAAAAGTGTCACATACAGTCTGTTGCCCCCACTAGGTAGACCGTGCCCTTCATCACGCGCTTGGGACCTGAGTTCAGACAGCCGTCTTCCTGCAAAAGACATGTGCCAAAGTGAGAGCAGGTCCCAGCCCTCATCACTCCAAAGCCAGACACCAACTGACACTGGAGCAGCACCAAGAGGTCTTCGTCGTCCTCAGAGGATCTCAATACCCCTCTCCTTAGATTGTAAGTGTCAGAAATCAAGAAACTTTATCCAAGGATGCATGGCTAAGTAAGGGTTGCTGGGCTACCAAGAAGCCAGCTCTACCGTGTATTTCATGAAACCAAGATTTATTTTTTCTCTTTTGCTTTAGAGTAGGCTCCATGCCTATTGTGGGGCTCAAGCTCAGGACCCTAAAGTCAAAAGTCACATGTTCCTCTGACTGAGCCAGCAGGCACCCCCGGAACCAAGGTTTTTGGAATGACATAGACCAGGGAGGAAAAAAATGCTGTGGGAAGATGACTTCTTGAGCTTGTTACTCCTCCAGGGCATGAAGAAGGCATTCTGATAGATGCTGCTCTAAGGAAATGCATTGGGAGAAGGAATAGAAGGAGTTTGCTTACTACTAGCAGTCAGCAAGAGCAAAATAAAAATTGCAGGAGTATGTGGTCAAATGATTCAATTAGAATCAATTCATCAAATATTTATGAAGAACCCAGTGGTTTTAGGCATAGTGTTTGGCACAGTTGAGAATACAAAGATGAGCAGGGCAGGGTCTCTGCTCTCAAGCTTGAAATCCAGAACAAGATCCTAGAAAAAGTCTGTAAGTCACTAAGAAACAGGGCAGGCTCTAATATATGTCTAAAAGATAAAAATTAATGGCATGGGATTTTCAACGAAGGAGAAATCTGCTTGAGAGAATCAGGAAATGCTTAAGGAAGCAGATGGTATTTGGACAATGGATAACAAGATTTTTTTTTAAGATTTTATTTATTTATTTGATAGAGGGAGAGAGGTCACAAGTAGGCAGAGAGGAAGGCAGAGAGAGAGAGAAGGGGAAGCAGGCTCCCTGCTGAGCAGAGAGCCCGATGTGGGCCTCGATCCCAGGACTCTGAGATCATGACCTGAGCCGAAAGCAGAGGCTTAACCCACTGAGCCACCCAGGCGCCCAACAAGATTTTTTTTTTTTTTCATTCAAGACACATTTATTGAGTGCCTACTGTTAGCAGATGTTGAGCTAGGCATTGGACATTCAGAAATAAAGCATGATCCTTGCTCTTATAAAAAGCATTCTATTTTGAGATGTTTAAAACAATGATCCTTCCATTCCCTTAAATCATGTTGCCTCTGGCTTCTCATTTAATGGCTTTTCAGTTTTGAAAGAAGTCAAAGATTTATTTTTTAATTGGTGATACATACACACATTTTTTTAAATTCCAAAAGAATAATGCTTAATGGTGAGAAATTCTAAATTTTCCCTCTAAGATCAGGTACAAGGATTGGATGTCCCCTGTCACCACTCCTTTTCAACACTGTAATGGGAAGTTCTAGCCAATGCAATAAGATAAGAAAAGGAAACAAAAGGTATGTACATGGGAAGGAAGAAATAAAATGGCCTCTGTTCACAAATAACATGATTGTCTATTAAAAATCTAAAAGAGTGTCATTTGGCTGGCTAAGTAGGAAGAGCGTGTGACTTTTGATCTTGGGGTCATGAGTTCAAACCCCGCATTGGGTGTAAAGATGACTTAAATAAATAAATAAAAATGCTAAAGAAAATATGGAAGAAACAACAAAACAACTCTTGAACCTAATAAGCGATTACAGCAAGATTGTAGGATACAAAGTTAATGCACAAAAATCAACTGCTTTCCTATATACCAGCAATGAACAAATGGAATTTGAACTTAAAAGCAAAATATCATTTATTTACATTGCCACCCACCAAAATTTAAATACTTAGTTATAAATCTAACAGAATACATACAAGATCTATATGAAGAAAACTACAAAACTCTATTGAATAAAATCAAAGAAGAGCTAAATAAATGGAGAGATACTCCATATTCATGGATGGGAAATCTCAGTGTTGTCAAGATACCAGTTCTTTTGAACTTGACCTACAGAGTCAATGTAATCCCAATCAAAATTCCAGCAAGTTAGGGTCACCTGGCTGGCTCAGTCAGTAGAGCATGTGACTCTCGATCTCAGAGTTGTGAGCACTCCATGTTGAGAGTGGAGTTTACTTAAAAATCCGAATAAATATTTATGAGTAAATAAAGTTGAAATGGAGAAGCAAAAGACCAAGAATGGCCAACACAATATTGAAGAAGAACAAAATTAGAGGACAGACTCTACCCAACTTCAAGACTTACTATTAAACTACAGTATCAAGACAGTATAGGGTCAGTGGAAGAATAGATTAATAAACCAATGGAATAGAAGGGAGAGCTAAAAATAGACCCACATAAATATAGTCAACTGATCTTTGACAAAAAGCAAAGGCAATACAATAGAGCAAAGATAGTCTTTTCAACAAATGGTGCTAAACAACTAGACATCCACATGTGAAGGGGAAAAAAGAGAGAGAATCTAGACACAGAGCTTCTACCCTTCACAAAATTAGCTCAAAGTAGATTCCAGATCTAAATATGAAACACAAAACCATAAAACAGCTAGAAGGGGCACCTGGATGGCTCAGTGGGTTAAGCCTCTGCCTTCAGCTCAGGTCATGATCCCAGGGTCCTGGGATCGAGCCCCACATCAGACTCTCTCCTCAGCAAGTAGCCTGCTTCTCCCTCTCTATCTGCCTGCCTCTCTCTGCCTACTTCTGCCTACTTGTGATTTCTCAATAAATAAAATAAAATAAATATAAAATAAAAATAAATAAAAATATTTTAAAATAAATAAATAAATAAATAATCTTTTTAAAAAAATGGCTAGAAAACAATATGGAGAAAATCTAGATCACCTTGGGTGTGGAGGTGACTTTTTTTTTTTTTTTAAAGATTTTATTTATTTATCTGACAGAGATCACAGGTAGGCAGACAGGCGAGCAGAGAGAGAGGAGGAAGCAGGCTCCCTGCTGAGCAGAGAGCCCGATGCGGGACGCCATCCCAGGACCCTGGGATCATGACCTGAGCTGAAGGCAGAGGCTTTAACCCACTGAGCCACCCAGGTGCCCCTGGAGGTGACTTTTTGAAACAACACCAAAACACAATTCATAAAATAAAAGTTAACAAACTAGACTCATTAAAATTAAAATTTTTTGCTATGCAAAAGACACTGTTGAAAGTATGAGAACACAAGACACAGACTGGCAGAAAGCATTTGCAAAAGGCACATCTGATAAGGGACTCTTACATAAAATTTCCAAAGAACACTTACAACTCAACAATAAAAAATAAAAAATTTAAAAAACCACACACACACACACACACATACACACACACAAAAACAAACAACCCAATTAAAAATTGAGCCAAAGAGGGGCGCCTGGGTGGCTCCGTTGGTTAAGCGACTGCCTTAGGCTCAGGTCATGATCCTGGAGTTCCAGGATCAAGTCCTGCATCAGGCTCCCTGCTTGGCAGGGTGTCTGCTTCTCCCTCTGACCCTACCTCTTCTCGTGCTCTCTCTCTCTTTCAAATAAATAAATAAAATCTTTGACCCCCCCAAAAAAAAAATTGAGCCAAAGACCTTAAGAGACACCTCATCAAAGAAGACATACAGATGGCAAATAAGCATTTGGAAAGATGCTCCATGTTATATGTCATTGGAGAAATGCAAATTAAAAGCAATGAGATTAACAAGGAGATACCACTATTCAACTATTAGAAGGGCCAAAATCTGGAACGCTGACAGAGATGTGGAACAGGAACTCTCACACACCACTGGTGAAATGCAAACTGGTACAGCTACTTTGGAAGATAATTTGGCAGTTTCCTATAAAACTAAACATACTCTTACCACACAATCCAGCAATCGCACTACTTGAGTTTACCCAAAGGAGTTGTACATTGATGTCCACACAGAAACCCATGTATGGATGTTTATAGCATCCATAATTGCCAGAACTTGGTAGCAACCAAGATGTTCCTTAGTAGGAAAGTGGATAAACTGTGGCACAACCAGACAATGGAAAAATATTCGCACAAAAAAAAAGAAATAAGGTGGAACCTTATTACTAAGAGGAAGGAGTCAATCTGGAAAGGCTACATACCGTATCAGTCCAGCTGTATGGGACATTCTGACATTCTAGAAAAGGTAAAACTATGGAAACAATAAAAAAAAAAAATCAGTGGTTGCCAGGCGTTGAGAGTAGGGGGACACGTAGGCAGAGCACAGAGGGTTTTTAGGACGGTGAAAATACAGTATGATACTGTAAAAGTGGATACAGAGCACCTGGGTGGCTCAGTGGGTTAAGCATCTGCCTTCAGCTCAGGTCATGATCCCAGGATCCTGGGATCGAGCGCTGAATTGGGCTCCCTGCTCAAATGGAGGCCTGCTTCTCCCTCCCCTCCCCCTACTCGTGATCTCTCTCTCTCTCTCTCTCAAGTAAATAAATAAAATCTTTAAATAAATAAATAAATAAATAAATAAATAAATAAAAATAAAGATGGATACATGTCATTATACATTTGTCCAAACTCAGAGAACATACAACACCAAGAATGAACCATAAGGTAAACCATGGACATGACACATCGTGTGGTTTGATCAATAGCAAAATGTTCTACTCTGGGGGGATGTTGAGAATGGGGAGACCATGAATGTGTGGAGGCAAGAGGAATATAGAAATCTCTGTACCGTCCGCTCGATTTTGCTGTGAACTGCTCTAAACACCCCCCCGCCAAAAAACCTAAATAAGCCTTTTTTTTTTAATTTTGCAGAACAAAGGTCAAAGTAGAAAAAACAAAACTGTAGTGACCGAGAACAAATCCGTGGCTGCCAGGGGCTAGGGGTGGGAGTAGGACGGGAATGTAATGGAGTAGCACAAAGGAGTTTTTTGGGGGTGCTGCAACTGTTCTATATGTTAATTACAGTGGTGGTTATACACATTTTATATGGGCTTACAGTATAGTACTGTACCCCAAAAAGAAAAAAGTAAATTTTATAAGATAATTTTGAAAATTAAAGGAAAGGAATGTAATATGAAGGTGTATAGGGTGAAATGTAACTTCCTCCTACCCATGACCCCCACCTCCAAATGACCATCACCCGAGGGCATCACTCCTGTATCCTTCCACAGATCTATGCATGTCACAAACAAAACTGTGTATGTCTATTTTGAAATACCTACAAAAAGTAGAATACTGGGGCACCTGGGTGGCTCAGTGGGTTAAGCCTCTGCCTTCGGCTCGGGTCGTGATCCCAGGGTTCTGGGATCGAGTCCCGCATCGGGCTCTCTGCTCAGCAGGGAGCCTGCTTCCTCCTCTCTCTCTGCCTGCCTCTCTGCCTACTCGTGATCTCTGTGAAAAAAACAAAACAAAACAAAACAAAACTAGAATACTATAAAGGAAGTTCTCCTTTTTTCATTTAATAGTAAATCTGGAAGAACTTCTTATCTCGATACATACAGTTGCCTTATTCTTTCAAAAGATTGCATAGATTTCACTGTCTGGCTGTTTCTTTGGTTTGTTTTAACTAGACTCTATTTGATGGATGTTTGTGTTTGTTCTTGATGCGAACACGGCCATAAGTCTTCATTCCTCCCTCCAATCCAGGCCCCTTGGCAATGTGATTTCAGTTTCTCAGATTCAGAGTTATCATCTTTACCCTGCCTCTTTTTTTAAACTTCTTTTTAAAGGTTTTTATTTATTTATTTATTTGACAGAGAGAGAGATCACAAGTAGGCAGAGAGACAGGGGGAAGCAGGCTCCCCGCTGAGCAGAGAGCCGGATGCAGGGCTCAGTCCCAGGACCCCGAGACCGTGACCTGAGCCAAAGGCAGAGGCTCAACCCACTGAGCCACCCAGGCACCCCTACCCCACCTCTTGATCCTGGGCTGGCTCTGTGGCTCACTTAGGCCAGCTGACCACAGCAGAAATGACACTGTGGTAGTTTAAAGACCAGGGAGCCAGCCCATACGCATTTGAACTTATTCTTCTGGAACCCAGCTGTCACCATATGAACAAAACTGGGCCAGCCTGTTAGGTGTTGAGAGACAGAGGCCCAGTCATCCTTGGCACCACAGCAGGCATCCTGCCGCTGACCACAGTTGTTCAAGAGAACCCAGGTGACACTAAAGAATTACCCAGCTGATCATTTGGCCAAAGAGCAACAGTTAACGATTATGGAAAGCCACTGAGTTTGGAATGGTTTGTTACAAAGTGGTAGGTAATTGATACATTTGTTGTTTCATGTTTTGTCCTTACAAACAATGCTGCAATTCACGTTCTTGCACATACACCTTTGCATGAGTGAGCTAGTATCTCTACAGGATATGTTCCCACAAAGAAATATTGCTGAATCAAAAGGTATGGGCTATTATGATAGATTTCACAGAACACAATTCATACCAGTTTATACTCTCACCCACACACCGACATTATATTAGAGTGCCGATTTCTTTATACCTGTTCTAAAACCAAAAGTCAAACTTTTGGATCTTTGCCAGTCCACACATGAGAAATAATATCTCAATGGGCTTTGCGTTTTTTTTCCACAAGTGCCATTGAGTATCTTCTCATATTATTATTTTTTTTTTTTAAGATTTTATTTATTTATTTGACAGACAGATATCACAAGTAGGCAGAGAGGCAGGCAGAGAGAGAGAGGAAGCAGGCTCCCTGCCAAGCAGAGAGCCCGATGCGGGGCTCGATCCCAGGACCCTGAGACCATGACCCGAGCCGAAGGCAGAGGCTTTAACCCACTGAGCCACCCAGGCGCCCTCTTCTCATATTATTTAAAAAGTTACGTAAATGTCCTTTTCTGTGAATCTTCCGTGCATTTCCTTTAACTTGCATCTTGGTCTCTTGATTTATAGAATCTTTATATATATTGAGGAAACTAGTCCTTTGTCTGTTGTTTATGATGTAAATATCTTTCTCTGTTTGCTGTTTATATCTTGGTGGGTGGGAGTGTAGGCTGCTAGAAAGTGTTAGCCTATATGTAACTGTGTTTTTCAACCTTTTCTGTCTTCCGGACTTTGTATCGTGCTTAGAATGGTCTTTCCCATTAAATGACTATCGTAATTGACGGGTAAAGAAGGGGTAGGGAGAGGGGCCCAGGAAAAAGCACACATACAAAAAAACAAAATGTGGAAGTAACAATGAGGTACTATCAGGAATGGGACGGAAACATAATGCAGATGAGGAAGTACACCTGTGGAAGGTAAGACTGGAAAAGTAAATTGAATTACTACACCCTCAGAAGAAATAGGCTATTGGGTGTTGGACATTGGGGAGGGTATGTGCTAGGTGAGTGAAGTGTATAAACCTGGCGATTCACAGATCTGTACCTCTGGGGCTAATAATATATTATATATGTTAATAAAAACTTTAAAATTCAAAAATTTTTTTAAAAAGAAGAAGAAGAAATAGACTAATTAAAGGCCCAAAATGCCCACATGTCTGTGAATGGAATATAGGCCATAAGAAGGGAATCTGCAGTTTAAGTCAAGAAGACAATGGTGTAGGACCCAGATGTGCAGGACTGCAAAAGAGGAACATACAGCTGTTCAAAAGAAATAGATCTTTTTCTAAATCAAAGAGCAGTTCACCGTTTTTGTGTCAAGAAAGGCTATACCTAGTTTGGAAATCCAAGATTGCGAGATAAGAGCAGAAATCCATGATTGTGAGATAAGAGCAAAGTGACACAACTGAGAGTAACTAAAGAAACAAGTGATATGATTATAAGCTCAAGGATAAAATAGACTCCAGGACTCTCTCCCAGACCATGAGTTAGCAGTGGAAAACATAGTATGGAGTTTGGAGGAATATATCTCAGAATTTGGATTTTCTCCTTGAAAAGTTCCAACATGCATTCCTTCTCTCACTTGGTTTTCATGGGTGGGACAATGTCTTCACAGCCCTCCTGGAAGATGTTCTTGACTCCCTTTGGAACATCCTGATGTAGCTGGTCTCTTACAGCTGGAAGAAACAGAAACTTAATTCTGACTACATCAAGTATTGAAGGGTTATTGGAAGTTTATAAGAGTCACGTAAGACAAAGAAGATCTAAAAAAAAAAAAAAAAATCCAGCAAGGGTTCATGGTCCTCCTCTGAAGATTTGTGTCAATAATGAAACTCAGTTACTCCTCACATGCCTATTTCTCCCCAAGCATACATGATCCTCCTCTAGATACTGGCTGATTTCCTTGTCTTTTAAACAAGTACATATCAATTTTTGTAAAGATTTTATGTGTGATCAAAAAGAAAGTGTTCTTGGGGCACCTGGATGGCTCAGTTGGTTGAGCAACTGCCTTATGCTCAGTTCATGGTCCTGGAGTCCCAGGATCGAGTCCCGCATCGGGCTCCCAGCTCCACAGGAAGTCTGCTTCTCCCTCTGACCTTCTCCCCTTTCATGCTCTCTCTCACTGTCTCTCTCACAAATAAATGAATGAAATCTTTAAAAAAAAAAAAAAAAAAAGACAAGACAAGAAAAGAAAAGAAAGTGTTCTTTGTTAGGTACAGATCTCTATATATGTCCACGAGATCAAGCTTTAAAATTATATTATCCAAATCTTCTATACTGTTACTAATTTCTTGGTCTGATTAATCTATTATCAAAAGAGACATGTAAAAAGCTACCACTACAATTATAAAATAACAATTTTCTTAAGTCAGTCCATTTTTCTTTATATATTTTGAGACTAGATTATTGATGCGTACATGTTCAGAATTGCTATTTTCCCAAGGACTGGCACCTTACTGTTACGTATCTTCACCTTGATCATCTTTCTTTTTGCCTTCAATCCCATTTTGTCAGTCATCAATCTAGCTCCACCATCCCTCCTTAGGTGGTATTATCCTTTACATTCAACTTTTCCTGCAGACTAATATTTTAGGTGTGCTTATTATGAAAATATCAGCAGATTTTGCTTTTCTCCCCTTAAAACAAACTGTTTTTTAATTGGCAAGCAAATTCAATTATAGCTAATATGATTACTGATAAATTTAGATTTCTCTCTACCATGTTAATTATGTTTCTAGTTCACTAATTTTTTTTCCATATCTATTTAATGTTCTTCCTCTCTACTGTTAGAGTATTGCATATTTCTACTTTGAGTTGTTCTCTAAAATTTGTAATGTGTCACAAGCTTGGGTTCTCCAGGAAACGCAGAGATGGAATTAGATACACAACAGGACGTGGGGGAAGTAGCACAGTGAAAAAGAAGAACAAGAAACAGAACTGGGCAAAGAGGAGTCTTCGGATTGTCAAGTAGGTTCAACAAATCTCTACCAGGCCAACATGGAGCTGGGGAGCCCCAGAACGGGCAGAAACAGCCACACTCTTGTTCCACCACCTTAGCTCCTATCACTTCACTCAGTCATTGGCCAGAGGCTGCTCTGAGAGTAGCATGAGTCTGGCTTGACAGCTGAGGTAGATCCTGAGAGGGCTAGGATGAAAGCTGTCAGTTATCCTAGCAGCTGGGCAGCAAGTCTCTTCCAAAAGGAAGTGTTAGGCTATACATTTCCATGTCTGCCTTGGCATGTATATTTGCCTTCCTCCATACCTCTACCCCCCTTCCTAAATAACATTAGGGTTTTAGCATCTTAACACCAGTAATTTCTATCTTTTATGTAAGTGTCCAGTAATTACCCTTTATTACACCCTCCAAATGAATCACTATTTTTTTTAAAAGATTTTATCTATTTGACAGAGATCACATGTAGGCAGAAAGGCAGGCAGAGAGAGAGGAGGAAGCAGGCTCCCTGCTGAGCAGAGAGTCCGATGTGGGGCTAGATCCCAGGATCCTGAGACTGTGACCTGAGCCAAAGGCAGAGCCCAACCCACTGAGCCACCCAGGTGCCTCCAAATGAATCGCTATTATTGTTTATATCGTCAATGCTTGTTTAGATTTTTTGTACAAATTTAATAATGTCTTTGTCCATCACTTTTTCTTTGTGCACATTCTTTCTTCCTTCCTTTTCGATTTTACTCTTCTTGAGGTACATCAAAGTCTTTCAATGAGAGTGTATTAGTGTCTCTCGGTCTTTGTTCTGAAAATATTTTTATTTTGCCCTCATTCCTAAATGATAGTTGAGCCAGGTATAGAAATTTTTACCAGCATTCTAAAATTTCACTGCATGATTTGCAGGCTTCTATATTACTATTGTGAAATCTGGTAACAGTCTAATTGTTCTTTTGTAGATTGTGCTGGTTGCTTTTAAATACTTCCTTTTAGTCTCCAAAGTTCTGCATTTTTACCATAATGTGTCTTATTGTGGAGTTAGTTTAATTTATTCTGTCTAGAGCTCATGTGGTTTAAGAATATATGATTCATGTCTCTCAACAACTCTGGAAAATTATCAGTCATTGACCCCCTTAAACATTGAGTCTCCTTCATTCTTTTATTTTTTTTTTCCTAGAAATTCTGTTCAATATATATTGAAATTTTTTAGTCTATCTTCCACATCTCTTAACATCTTTTTAATATTTTATGCCTTTTTCACACTTTGCAATGAATTCTGGATGAATTTTTCATCTCTAGCTTTCAATGTATTTATTCTTTTGTATAATTTGCTGTTTCATATAATTATTAGGTTTTAATTTCAGTGATATTTTTCATTTCATATGCCTACTATATTTTTGTCATATTTTGTCAATTTTTCTCTTTTCTTCTTGCATTTTTTTATTACTTTACTTATGTCTTTAATCATTTTAAGCACACATTTTCAAGAATTTGTATCTAATAGTTATATTTTCCAAAATTCTTAGTCATGTCCACTGACACATGTTCATGATGGATTGTTTCCCTGTGAGTTTTTAATTTTGAGCCCATATTCAGCAGACCTCCATCTGTGGAAGTCTTATAAAGCTTGGGATTGGGGTATGTCCTTTCAGTGGGATTTTGTGTTTATTTATACCAGTCTCCCTAGAGGTATTATCAGCCTTGGGCCACTTGAGCATCAATGTCTTAAGTTGAGGATTCCTGGACCACCCAGATAGTATAAATTAGAACCAAATTCAGGCAGGGTACAGGCTGTGACTACAAATTCTCATGGGGTACTTTTTCCCATCCAGACCCAAGCCAAAGCAGACAAATGTCTTTATTGGCTCCCTCTGATAATGAGAAGACATCTCTTAATCCATTATTTTACTAAACCTGTAGCCCTCTGTGTGATACAGCCTCCAGGCTTTGCATTCTTTGAGGTTCAGATCCAACCTGGAGCCATTTCCAGGTCTGACCATAGACCATCCTCCTCCGAGGCTGCCACGGTTCTTGATCATATACTTACCAGTCTGGTTTTCAGTTTGCTCTTCGGTTTTGGCTCTGCGGATTTCTTTTACTTTTTTATAAGCTCAGTTATGTGTTTAAAAGGGTGTTTTGTAGCAAAAGCATTCCCAAATCATACTAGTTCACGATATTGACAAAGTAAATTCTAATTGTCCCCACTGTTTGCTTATTCTGATAATTTTTAAACTGTCAATACTTTTATTGTCTCTCTAGGCAATATGTCAGCCTCAGCTCCTCCTGCTAAATACCTACATCTCCGCCATTCTTTATTCAAACCCCAGGAACAGGTCTTTGACTGAACCAACTCACCCTGTGTGGGCAGCACTCTTCACTCCAAGACTCACACAGACCATGGGCTGCCCACGAACTGACTGTTTCTGAGCCAGGTCCAATCAGACCCCACTGGAGGAGGAGTGAGGGCCTCACGGGATAAAATACTATCGCTTTCTGCTGCCTCAAGGAGGATAATTTCCTCGGAAGGACCTGTGGATACTGCAGGCACTGCCATGGACGTTTCTAACACACTTCCTTCCAGTACATCCAGAACAAGATACCACCATCACTGAGTAGGATTTTACCGAAGAACAAATGAATAAATGGACAAATAGCTAGTTGCAGAGCTCATGGCCAATGGTGATGGTTAATACAGATTCAGCTCACAAGGCTGTCTCTAATGGGCTGCTGGTCAACATTTTTGTCAGCATCTTAGAAATAGAGATCAAAGTCAGTTTATAAATTCGATGCATGACACAAAGTTGAAAGAGACAGATAACACATTCCAGAAGCGAGGTTCAAATGGTTTCAACTGATTAGAATAAACAAGATTAAATTTAATAAGGATTAGGTAAAGCCCTGAAGTTAGGTCCAAAATACCAATTGTGAAGCGCAGGATTGCTGTGCCCTGGCTTGGCAGCAATCCATGGACAAAGAACCTGGGGGTTTTAGTGACCGTACTTTCAACCTGACCCCAGCTGGTCCTGCTCCACTCCGACCCACACCCTTTTGGCTTTCAGGAGACACACGGAGCCCACAGAAAAAGTACTCCCCAGTGGTCTCGCACCCATGGGCTCCAACCTAAATTACTTTGCCTCATCAGCCCCACATTTACTCTGACCTCTGCCCATTCTCTTCTAGACCCCAACCTAATCCCTCTCCTTTTATGCACAATCTGGTTGCCTGGACCATCCCTTCGCAGCTCCACTCCTTAGTCATTTCCCTTGTAGTCTTTTGAGACTCCAAAACCACTTCATGCTAGGAACTTCAGAAGGAGAGAAGGAAACATTTCCTCCTGGAGAAGAGACTATGGAAGAGTAATGGGCATCTCCAAATGAAAGAGGGAGACCACATGTCCTGTGTAGCTCCAGGCAGGTGTATGAGAACTGGAGCGGAGAGCTGAGTGCAAGAATCAGATGTCTGTTCAAGACAAGGCATCAGTGTTTCAATTCATGTGCATAAGCACTTACCTATAAGGTGAGAGTTGCCTGGGGCCATCCCAAGGAAAGGCTTTGCAACAAATAAAATAATTCCACCGAGTTGTAGTATTGGAGGGGGATCCCTGCCCTCACATCCAGAATACACCAGAGTTGACTTCTGCACTGGAGAAGATCCCTAGACTCTGACCCGCAAGGCCCTATTTGATGGCAAAATTCTGGTTCTATAATACTATTTTCAAGGCAGGCCCATTCTCTCAGAAAAAACCTAATCCCTTTGAATGCAGAAAAGGTGAGAGACCACAACCTGTCACTCCAAAACCATCTGAATGACCCACAAAAACACCTGCAGTGCCTTCTCTACCTCCCCACTTCTCTTCTGGCCCTTTAAGTTAGCCCAACCCATCCCCAGGCTGCACCTGCAGGAGATAAAGGCCAGCTGGAAATAGCCACGGGTGTTCCCAGTCAGTTCCCAGAACCTCCATTCTCTGATTTGGCTCAGATTCCATCCCACCCTCCTCCAATCTCTTGGCTCTGACTTCACCTCGGTTATTTGAACCTTGGCTTTACTTTTCCCAAAGACCAGAGAGGTTTTCAAACCTTAGCAACCATTAGAATTACCAAGAGGACTTGTTAAAACGGATTGCTGGTCTCCATCCCTAGAATTTCAAATTAAATAGGGGTTGGGTGGGCACTGAGGATTTGCATTTCAGGTTCCCAGGTGACACTACTGGCGCTGGCCCAGGGATGCCACTCTGAGAACCACAGCTGTAGGTGTGGCACAGCTCTCCCATCTGCAAAAATTCCAGTCTAACTCAGCCGCATGGAATCCTAATTCTGTCTCCTAAGCTAGTGGGACCCCAGCCATCCCTCCAGCACCCGTGGTGTCTCCAGAGGCTACAACGAAGGGAAGCCGAAGCGAAGCCTAAAATTCCCTAGTTGTGCATTCCTGAACCCTAGTCTTTCTTGATCTGTTGTAATGCAAATGTCTCAGGAGGTATTTTGCCTGTTTTGTAGAGATAATAAATAGATCGTAGAGGGTTGTCGCCTGGGTGGTTCAGTTGGTTAAGTGTCTGCCTTCAGCTCAGGTCATAATCCCAGGATCCTGGGATCGAGTCCAGAGTCCTGCGCCAGGTTGCTTGCTCAGCTGGGAGCCTGCTTCTCCGGCCTCCTCTGCCCCTCCCCCCTGCTCGTGTGCACGCTTTCACTCTCAAATAAATAAAATCTTTAAATCAATTAATCAATCCTGTGGGAATGTTGTTTGTTACTGGAGAGTGAGCCTGTTAAAAAAAAACTAACTCCCCCTAAATCTTCCTAAATTGGGTAAGATCCAGCTGGTGGCCTTATACTGGAATACCTGAGCAAACAACTAAGGTAAACAGTGGGGGCCAAATTTTAATAACTAAAATAATGCTTATCTTCTGCCAGGCTATGTCATAAGCGTTTTGCAATATATTTATTATTTCATTCCTTATAACAAACCTATAAAGAAGATGTTATTATCCTCATTTCACTGATGAGAAAACAGCCACAGAGAGGTCGGGTAACTTGCTTTAAGTCACATAGCTAGAATGTGACAGAGCCTGGATTGACCCCAACGGTGGGGCCCCAGAATCTGTACTCACTACTGCACTGCATGACGTGGGGCGACTTGCACAGACTCAGAATCAGTGTTCTGGGTTCAGCCTCCTTTTTTTTCTGAAACTTTTCTCTACCAGTTGGGTGCCAATTTTCGGGTCTTCCACTTCCTCCTCATTACCCTGATTCACCTTGAGACTTGTTCCCTTGCCTAAGAACATAATGTCAGCCTTCAGAAGCTTCAGAGATTTGGGGGAGCCAACGGGGAGGGCCTCTGACCATTCCAGGCAGACCCAGCTGACCATGAACATATACTGGACTTTATTTGGGGTCTTGACTTCTTGACTGTTTTTCAACAGCTGAGGTGGGAAAGTTAGGAGCACCGGGTTCTCAAGGGCTGTCTCCTAGATGGTAGGCCTTTCTGGAAGTCAGGGTGGGTCTGGGCCACTTTCAGGTTTTGAAAATATCTCCAAAAGTGGAGCTTATCATAAATGTTGACATTCAGCAAGCAGACACATTTAATGCCCAAATAAACCTACAGTTCAATATCACTGTGAAATTCACAAGACGATAGATTACAGGATTTATTGAAACTCCAGTGAGGGCACCTGGATGGCTCAGTCATCTGCCTTTGGCTTGGGTTATGATCCTGGGGTCAAGTCCAGCATTGGGGGGGTGGGGGCGGTGTCCTTGCTCAGTGGGGAGTCTGCTTCTCTCCCTTCTTCCCACTCATGCTATCTCTCACTCTGTCTCTCTCAAATAAATAAATAAAAATTTTTAAATATTAAAAAAAAAGAAAAGAAACTCCAGCTCCAGGGTGCCTGGGTGGCTCAGTTGGTTAAGCGACTGCCTTCAGCTCAGGTCATGATCCTGGAGTCCCGGGATCGAGTCCCACATCGGGCTCCCAGCTCCACGGGGAGTCTGCTTCTCTCTCTGACCTTCTCCTCGCTCATGCTCTCTCTCACTGTCTCTCTCTCTCTCTCTCTCTCTCTCAAATAAATAAATAAATAAAATATTAAAAAAAAAAAAAAAAAAGAAACTCCAGCTCCAGCTGAGTGGTGAGGTAACAGTCTGCCATCTGAGGGTTGAGGACCATGCCTGTCTGTGCCTCAGTGCCTGTGTGAAACCTCATCTGTAGAGAACATCCATCAGTCCAGTGCTGGGGCCCTACCTCTGGCTCAGACGACTGTCCCTCCCATCTGTGACAGGCCTTGGTGGAGATCCCAGCTCCCTGGAGATGCTGGCCACAGCTCCCACTGCAGAACAGCTTCATCTCCAGTTTCTTCCACAGCCCGGAGCAGCACACCCCAGCACCTCTGTCTGGCACCAGTCTTCTCTGGGCCTTCTCCCTTCTGATCCCCACTGTACTTCTCCCAGCTCCCCATTCACTGCTGCCCTAACACTGAAAAGTCATGATGTTCTGGCCCCATGGCCAATATTTTAACTGGCATCTAATGGTTCTTTATTCTTAAAGATCCCTCACCTCATAGCCAGGAACACATCTCTAAGCCTCTACATTCCTTCCACCTCTGGTTGTGAAACTTGACCAAATAAAAAAGAATCCTTGACCTGCCTTTACTGGCAGTCCTGACCTTCCTTACTAACAGAAGGGGCACTGTTTTGTTTGGATTTGCTGTCTCGCCTTTCAAAGGGACTGTACTTCCACACAGACCCTGCTCTTACCTAGCAGGAGGTAAGTGAGGTTGCTGGGGCTCCATCTGACAGCTGAACTTTTTGTAGGAGTGAGTGCATCTCAGCATACTAAGAGGGTTGGCCGATTAAAATACAGGATGCTCAGGTGCCTGGGTGGCTCAGAAGGTTAAGCATCTGCCTTCAGTTCAGGTCATGATCCCAGGGCCCTGGGATCGAGTCCTGCATCAAGCTCCCTGTCTCCCTCTGTCTCTGCCTCTATCTGTCTCTCATGAATAAATAAATAAAAATCTTTAAAAATAAAATACAGAAAAAAAAAATAAAATACAGGATGCTCATTTGAATTTGAATTTCACATAAACCATGAATACATTTTTAGTGTATATCCATCCCATGCAATACTGGAAACCTTCTTATACTTTAAAAGCACTGGTTGTTTATCTGAAATTCACATATTTTTAAAGGTTTTATTTATTTGAGAGAGAGAGTGAGTGAGAGAGAGAGAGAGAGAGAGACAGCACAAGCTAGGGGAGGGGCAGAGGGAGAAGCAGACTCCCCTGTTGAGCAGGGAGCTGGACTACAATGCCAGGCTCCATCCCAGGACCCCGGGATCACGACCTGAACTGAAGGCAGACGCTTAACTGACTGAGCCACTCAGGAACCCCTGAAATTTACACATTATTGAGTGTGATGTGTTTTTATTTGCTAAACTTGGCAAAATTAAGAAAATATCAAGTAGTCTGGTTAAATAATAGTTCTATGAGAATATTAAAATATTACCCAGAGGCTCAGTGGGTTAAAGCCTCTGCCTTCGGCTCAGGTCATGATCCCAGGGTCCTGGGATCGAGGCCCGCATCGGGCTCTCTGCTCAGCAGGGAGCCTGCTTCCTCCTCTCTCTCTGCCTGCTTCTCTGCCTACTTGTGATCTCCGTCTGTCAAATAAATAAATAAAATCTTTAAAAAAATATATATATTACCCAGAAGTACAAGCATCCTGCTGGCCCAGCAAATCTCGTGCACCTTACACCTTGGTCAGGAGCAGGAAAGGCATCTGATTCACCAACGCAAGAGATCCAGTGGAGGAGAGTTAATTTTGCAAAAGGGCATCATGATGCTGCTCAAATTTTAAGAAAGAAAAAGACAAAATGGGAACTACTCCTAAGTGGACTGTTAACAAGGTCTACCAATTAACAAACATCCAGAGGACAGTGTGGGCTGGGTGAGAAGAATGATTTTAGAACAAGGAAGGTGAGATTGATAAATCTCTCTTGCATCATCATTTTCCCAAAGACACTTTCCTAAGAAAAGCCAGTGGAGACTGGGGAAATCTCTAGGACTGACCACTGCAAGGTGTTCGGCAAAGCCCTTTACAGCATTTCCCACCCATCATCAGAGCCTCAAGAAAAACTCAAGTTTCTCTGGGATACAGAAATCACCTTCGGAAGGTCCTCCATAAAAAAAGCGTGGGATATGGTCCACAAAGCCTTTTGCCATTTAAATAAGCAAAAACAGTGAGGTAACTGCCCTGCAGGTGAAAAGGGGAGAAAATTGGCGCATTAGAAAACATTTTTTCAATTAAAAAAAAAAAAACGGTTATCAGAAACATTCACCAAAGGATCTTAGTCAAATGAGGCAATAGTTTTAAGGCAATAATAACCATACTTTTGAAAGCCAGTGCTGATTACCAGGTGTATTAAAAATGGCCTTGGGGAAATCTCCGCGCAAATATTTCTTTTTTCGTTTAATTTCAGACTACTTAAAAGGAAAAAGGGAGGACGTCTGATGTAGTAAAGTAGCAATCATTTGCACCTGGGCAGCCTATGTTTCATCCCAGAATCTGGAGCATTTTGTGCCCGATGAGAGAGCCTGTGTGTGCACAGGGAGCGGTGGGATTGCAGGGGGCGGGGGGGGGGGGGGGGGGGGTGGTGGCCAGGAAGGGCAAGGTAGAGAGAAAAGGCGCCTCTGCCAAGGTCACATGGAAACACAGGTGGATTGGAGAGTGCCGCTCCCACCTGATTACAATCACTACTCTGAAGGGAGTCATGCTATGGGAGGTCCCGCGTAGCTTCAAGATCACAGCCTCTGTGGCTAAAGATAAGCCAGTGAGACCGTGGTTCAGCTTCCCGAGCGCCTGCCGTATGCACAGCGCTGTTAGGCACAGTCAGGGAGGAAGAAGGTGGATAAGACCCAGGTCTACCAATCAGCGGGAGACTAACTCACAACACTCTGCAGAGACATCATCCAACAGGAAGGGTGTGAAGGAGTCTATAGACCTTCCCCTGTGTGTCCACGGGTCAGAGGGATTTAGATAAAAACCCCGAGCATTGCACAATCTGTCAGGACACCCCCTATTCTTTCCAACTTCTTTCTCGATCTGAGAACTAGAGGATTCCTGCCTTTCCCCCATGAAAAGCAAAGTAAGCTTATGGCGGGCCTCCAAGCTGTTTGCTAAAAACCAGACACTTGCAGTGTCCTCCAAGAAGTTCAGAGAGATTCTGGTTAGTGTGTCCCCATTCTGTTTGTGTTTTTCTGGTTGCTTACCCCACCCAGCACTTTTTCCAACCCCCCTTTTCTTTTTTTCCTTCCCACAGAAGAAAAACGTATGATTAGACGTTAAGACGAGAGCAGAGAACCTCCCGGATTCTCACGCATTTCACTGAATTCTTGGGACAACAATGGCTCACGTTAGGGCTGAGCCAGAGCCCTAATACCCTAACAGGGAGCTTCCTCCCTGGGGAGAGAGGAGGGTCCGACTGACCAGGAGAGGACTCCAGGTGGGCAGGTCCGACCCCGACCCTCTAAAGGCTTACAGAACAAAGGATTAGACAAAGGTCGGGCCAAGGGCACCTGTCATCTCTCACTACCGCCACAACAGCCACTGGGCAGTCTGGGTTTTCTAGGACAGTTCCAATTAAAATGTTGTGTTGACCCCCTAAAAAATCCAAACAGCCTGGCAATGGTAACATTTCAGTGTCCAAACCTCAGTTTCCAAACTGCCTCCTCACACTGCGAATTGGTACGAAAGTGTTTATCAGCCCGTATGTCCTGGCTGGGTTTCAGAAACTGGGATCACTGGAGCTAAGGCTGATTGGAAAGGTGTGTTTGGTCTTCATAATGTCCCCCTGCCCCTTTTCAGCGGCTTCCTGCCGCTTGCTACCCACCCACTCCATTATCTCTTGCCTCCTCGTTGATGAAAACTGCCTCAGATAGGACCCTGTGAGCTCATCCAGAAGCTAAAAGGCTGAAGACCACGTCGGGTAATTTGCATTTTCACTTTAGGGCGAAACCCTAACAAGCAATTGGTGGGTTTAGCAAACTGTATGAGAATATGGGGAAAGGAGCATGAGGGGTCTCGGTGGAGCCCCTTGAAGCTGAATGCCTCCCCCACCACATCTATCTGCCCTGCAGGCGGCCTTCTGCCTCTAAACTGTGGGGTGGGGAGGGGAGAGGAAACTGTAGTTGCCCCAAAGGGGATAATAGGGATCAAGTAGGTAAAAGCATCTTTCAATAAGTGACCAAAGTGGGACACCTCCCCACCCCACCCCCAGCGGCTGCATGTCACCCTAATAACCTGGTCTAAAGACCACTGGGTGCTGGCTGCAAGTCCAAGGGTGAATCTGAAAACTGCACAGTGGCTGACAGCAGAAGGACTCAGCCCACTGGGGCACCAAGCTACCCACCGGTAACGGTCTCCAGGTCATAGGAGTCACAGCTTCTGGGGCCTTGGGTCACATCTCAGTCGGAGACTGTGAAAGCAGAGGTCTGCTATGGCCCATCTATAGAACGTGACTCCTGAACCCTACCCAGACCACAGTCTCACCCAGCAGGTGAATCTCGCGGGGCCCCACCCACCTAAAGTCATACCCCACACTGGCCAGGGTTGGAGGTCTAGATCATGAGCAGCCCTCCTCCCCTGTGCTCACTTCTCACTCTGCTTGCTCCCTGATGGAAGCTGTCTTGCTTCTACACCTCCAGCACCCAGCCAGGGTCCCTTCCTGTTCTCATGTTGTGATTTCATCCTCTTGGCTTTCGTGTTCTTGGCTATTACCATGTTAATTCCATGGGAAGATATAACCATCATGACCTGCACCTATTGCAAGCCCTAGGACACACTGTCCCTATGTAGAGTCCCCACAGGGAGGTGTGTGGGGTGAGCCAGAAGAGAAACCAAGAAAAATATTTCCTCTCTTTGTACTTCTTTCCACCACAGAGTGGAATTCAACCTTTTCCAATCCATACTCTGGTACAGCAGAATACATGACAGTCTTTGAAGAAAATCACCACAGAAAGCTGTCTCACGCTTATTTTTTTTCTCTGGCTTCTCCTCCTATTGCCAGATAGTTCCACAATTAGAAATTAACTTGTTTGCCCTTTTTTCTATTAAAAGACTAATAGTCAGGGAGAAGGTAACAGCATTGTGTTTCAGGACAAATGTACTTATTCTGAGAACACACTTTGATAGAGAAAGAATTGAAGAGAAATAATCTGAGAGTAAGGGAGTTGGGAATGGTTAAGAGAAGCCTCAAAGAAGGAGAAACAATGGCAGAATAGAAAAATGGACGAGAGCCCAAGCCACACTTGCCCTGTCCCAGAGTTTTGTACAGGCCAAGTGAATCTGAGCCAGGTCTCAAATCAGCAACAGGCGAAAGGGGAGGGATCTACTAGAACAAGTTCAGGCCTTGAACTCAAAGGCCTCCTTGAGTCCACGGACAATGTAGGCACCAAGGATGCAAAGACCCAAGCCTCCTGCCCTCAAGGAGCTCACAGTCTAATTGGGAGAAATGCGAAGGGTATCAGTGTTCACGATACATTGCTTCACACAGAAGAGGGGCGTGGTGAACAGTGGGGACAAGATGTAGTCTGCGGGAGGGGAAGGGTCAGTCACAGGGTTGATTGAGAGACAAGTAAGGAGTCTAGCAGGACAGGAAAAGGGAACAGTCTATGCTAAGTTTAGCTCATGAGAAAGCAAAGTTCTCCTTAGCTGGAATATCGGGTCCTTAAAGGGGTATGTTGGGAGATAAGGCTGGAATCTGAGAGTCAGATGCTGAAGGTCATGCCCAGACTTTTGAGTTTTCTTAGGAGAGCACGAGGAGCTACTGATGGGTCCTACATCACAGTGTGTACCTGGATCCTTTGCTCTAAAGGCAGCAGATGATGGAGCAGAGGGAATGAGACCAGACATGGGGAGGCCAGTGAGGAGGTGACAGTAATAGATGCGATGGGAAAGACAGACCCAAAGCAGGGGCAGAGGGCACAGAGAAAGACTGGGAAGCGGCATCCATGAGACCTGAGGACCGAGGACGTAGGGGCTGAGAGAATGTCAGGGGAGGAAGACAATGTCTGGATTTCCCGCAGGGCCACCGGGGAATGGTTACCTCTCTGTTGAGAAAGAGAATGCTGGGGAGCCATGCAGGATTAGGCTTCAAAGGCTGCAGGTAAGGAAAATCTCCTTTGGTCAAAGCTCTATTTGAAAATCCCTTGGATTGCCGATAAAGTCCAGCTGCTTTAGAGGAACTTTCAGGCCCTTGTTATACATGACCTTTCAACCCCAGAACTACCTGATGAGAATGCTGCTTTCAAAGGCAATACTTGGCCTGCCAGCTTCCTGCGAGTCCCATCGAGCCCCTGTCCACGCAGCTGGCCCATGGTCACCTCCTGGAGCCGGCTCACCCAGCTCTCTTCAGCACCACACACCCAGTCCTGGCTAGAGCCTGGACTAGGTGGGTGGGGCATGGTAGTGATGAATGTCCTGATGATACCCCCAACGTGCTCCCCTCACCCCCTTTCCATGCAATCAACACCAGCCCTGGCAGTCAGCCAGGACACACACATACACACACAACCAGAATCACACTCGGCATGGACATCTGCTCACTACATGAGAAACATGAGGAACCAGGCCCCCTGCAGGAGTGGAAGAGTCCTGCCCTCCATCTCATCCTCTCTCCGAAATTTCAGGTGGAGGTAGAACAAAGGGCAGAAATGCCAAGCTCCATTTAAGTCAGAGGTTCTCAACCTAACGGAATCACCTGGGAGAAGAACAACAGACACCTGCCTCGTCTCCCCACCTCCCACCAAAACCCCCAAGGTTCTGATTTAACCTTCTGCAGCACAGCCCCAGGCAACCAGATTACTCAAAGCCCCACCATGATGCCGAGATGCAGACAATGTCTTGAAGCTCTGGTTTCAATTGTTTTCTTTCCTCAGCGCATCTCTTGAATTCCTACACCTGAAAGGACAACAACTGATTTCAAGGATGGAATCTGAACCATCACCCAGGCACTCTGGGTGATGGCTGGAAGTTCAAACAAAGACATCCTCTGCCCCCTGTTAATGATCCCTCCGGATCTTATAAATGTTTATCCCGTCAACCCCCCGGTCCGGCAGTGGCTCCTGATTGCCGGGTACGCTTGCTGGGATAGGAAAGAGACTCTTCCAGACAGTATCTCCAGACAGCTTGGCTCTGAAACCCAAACAAACAGAAAATAGTCACTCTGCCTCCCAACCTGTTCAGCACTGGGGAGGTGGCAGGGTGGAGATCAGGGGAAGATTTCAAACAAGGGCAACATTTACTAGGCTTTTCCAATGTGCACAAGAATAGTTATTACCGCAAATAGCCTTTTTGGCTGCTACGAGTCTGTAATTTCAATCTCTGAAGTAACATGTTCTCGGAGCTTCTGGTATCTCATTTTGTTGATGCAACGAGGAAAATCCAGGGCCAGGACTTAAGGCAAGTTCTCACCCCGCAGCTGTTGGTGCCCTAGTGATTACTAAGCTCCTCAAAATCAAGCTCTGATATTTTATAAGGAGGATGTTTCGGATCCCAAGTTAGGGCTTAATTGTTCTTTTTCTTGGCATACTGTAATCTGCACACCCTCCCCTTGAAGTGTTCGTTTCTCTGGGCACCTTCATCAGAGCATCTTTGAAACTCAAACCCAGTGAATCCTGACCCCTCAGAGGCAATGAAAATGGAATCAATTTACCCATGAGTCCAACTTGGCCACCAGAACAGAAGTGATGCACTTGTCCAGAGTGGGGGCCTCCGAGCTTAGCAGGGACCCCAGCAACTGCTCCAGTCTAGACACGGGCAGGCTGTCCCCATGAGGGCCCTAGGGGAAGCTGAGGCGTCCCCTAGTCTCAGCTTTCTGGGGGAAGAAGGGTATATATCGGTCCAAGCCCTCTGTACATTCAAATCCAATCAGAGTTCACCAAGCCCAGGGTGGGGGAAGCCTGACACACCAAACGAAAACCCAAACCCTGAGAGGAGACTGCAGGTTGGCCCTCATTCCTAGGGGTGCAGCCTTTCCCATTATGATGGTGGCTCTTCTGTGGAAGCCCGGCACAACAGCCCACCAGGGACCCAGGGATCCTAGGACCTTTCATCAGGAGCAGGTCTGCCCCAGCCTCCAGCATTCTGTGCTCCTCTGCTCCTATCCCCACCCTATGGACAGGAGGTAACACTGAGAAGTGTCTTCTAGGGGCGCCTGCGTGGCGAAGCCAGTCTGCCTTAGGCTCAGGTCATTAACCGCAGGGTCCTGGGATTCAGGCCTGCATTGGGCTCCCTGCTCATCGGGGAGCCTGTTTCTCCCTCTGCTTGCCACTCCCCCTGCTTGTGCTTGCTCACTCTCTGTCAAATAAATAAATAAAAATCTTTAAAAAAAAAAAAAAAGCATTTTCTAACTCAAGGATGAGAAACAAGGATCCTCCTCTTCATATTTTGGATTCCCCAGATCTCCAGGGGCTTCCATGGGCAGCTGTGAAACTCTCAAAACAAAAGCAATTTGAATTCATTGTCATTTAAAAAAAAATTAATGCTGGGACGCCTGGGTGGCTCAGTTGGTTAAGCAGCTGCCTTCAGCTCAGGTCATGATCCCGGTGTCCTGGGATCGAGTCCCGCATCAGGCTCCTTGCTCTGCAGGGAGCCTGCTTCTCCCTCTGCCTGCTATTCTGTCTGCCTGTGCTCGCTCGCTCTCTCTCTCTCTCTCTCTCTCTCTGATAAATAAATTAAAAAAAATAAAATAAAATAAATTAATGCTAATCGTAGAATATTTGGGGGAACTAAAAGAAAGGGAAAATGTCACAAAATCGACAAATTCAAATCATTCATTCATTCAACAAACACCCACCAGTTGCCAAGTGCCATCCTATGTCTGGGAGGTGGAAATAAGAATGAGGCAGGGCACCGGCCTTGGGAAGGTCTCCGTTTGGTTTAATAGGCAGAGGACTGTCCCAGTGCGTGACAATGTGTGTGTATGAACGACTGTAACAGAGCTACTATGGCTTCTCCGTGGAAAAGCTGTGGGAAGAAATTCACCAGGACCTAAGAACAAGAAGTGTAGGGATCAGTGGTGCGTGCAAAGCTGCAGTGTGTGTAAAAAGGCGGCACCTTCAAGAATAAACTCCCACCTGGGGGCGCCTGGGGGGCTCAGTCGGTTAAGCATCTGGCTTCGGCTCAGGTAATGATCCCAGGGGTTCTGGGATCAAGTCCCACCTCCGGCTCCCTGCTCAACAGGCAGTCTGCTCCCCCTCTGCCCCACCTCCCCACCTCCACTCATGCTGTCTCTCTGAAAGAAATAAATAAAACCTTTAAAAAAATAAATAAATAAATAAAATTTAAAAGTTAAAAAAAATAAAAGAAGAAACTCCGCGGCCTGGGACTTCCACCTGCCTGTCCAGCTGGGCCAACCACAGAACGCTTGTGCTCTGCCAGGTCCAGAAGGAGGCCCCTCTCCTGGCACCAGGCTCCTGGAGTTTCTTCACCGCACATGGCCTCTGTGTGCATACGTCTGATAAGAAGCCGATACAACTTATGTGGCCTTGAAAGTCACAGACGTCATCCTAAGCAGAATGCTAAAAATAACCTCCCCATCTGCCGCCTGCCATCTCACCTGCCCAGACGGAAGTTAGCCCGGTGGGCCTCGTCAGAAAGCAGGAGCTGGCAGGCGAGGACTCTGGCAACTTTGCAGTTTGACTAACTATCCACTTGTTTCCAGGCCTATCAGCAGGCAGGAGAGTTTGGCCACAGAAAGACACTGGTCTCAGAGAATTCTCAAAAGGGGAGGGGAGCAATCGCGTACAGGGTATCCACACTCGGTCAGACAATGGGTCCGTTGCTTCTCGAATGTTACCGGTAATTCCACTGAAAGAGGAAACTGAAGCTCATAGATACAAAACCGACAACAACCCCATGCCCACATCTGCCTGCACATACCAGCCCTTCCTGGAGACAGCCCGCCCTCCTCCAGCCAAACCAAGGGCTGAAGCTGCTCCTCCCTGGCCACTCCCTCAGGCCGCTGGGTGTGGAGGGGCCTCCATCCCCTGCCGCCATCTTGTCCTCCTCAGCACCTGTGTGGGCAGGCCAGGCTGGGAGCAGGTGTTCACACACTTCCCGAATACTCTTCCTTTAATGAAAATAATACACGGATCCTTGAACAGGCAACACCTTTGTGTTGTTTACCTAGAGAGGTGCTGGCCCGCATGACATCAGAGAAAGTGAATGTGATAGAAGACACAGAAGAAAAGAAAAAAATCAGGTTTGGACATTAGGTCCTTATCAGTTCAAAAAGTGAAAATAATAAATTCCTGATGCCTCATTCCACAGACAAGTATCCTATGTAACCCTAGAGTTTAGGGTCCCCCAATGGTAGGGACATGACATTGTGACACTCTGGCCTTGTCCCCACTTCAGAGCCTCTTGCTGTCCATCGGTCTGTTGAGCAGCCCCCTTCACTGTGCCTGGTTCCCTCGGCCCAGAGTTTGACAAGGCGCCTGCTTTCCCTTCTCTAATTCTGGCCCACCCAGTCTCTCCCAAGCCAAGGCGATAGGAAGCCCTTCAGACGGGTCCTCCAGACTGCTGCCCCATTTCTCCCAAACCTTCCATCCCACAGATGCCATTGTCCCTCTGCTTTTCAGACGTTGCCAGTCCTGAGTCGCCTTTCCCTTCCCATTCCTCCTGCCTGACTCCTCCTGACTCTTCTCTCTAGGCTTGTAATTACACCTGTTCAAGAACATTAGAGTTCAGTCTTGTCTCTCACACAAAACATGGACGGGGGATGAGCCAAGACAATGTGTGGTTACACACAGAGGGCAGCAGGGTAGACTGGACAGTCAGGAGAGCTGAACAAATCGGGGTAGGTGTAATGAGGAGGCTGGGAGGGAGGCTGATAGGGAGGGAAGAGCTTAAGCTTTGGACCTCACTTTTCTCCCTTACCTTCAGTTTCCCTTTCTGTAAAATGGGTATGATCATAGCTAACTGGAAAAGCTATTTAAAAAAAAACAAACTAACTTTATGTGTAGTGCTCTACTTACATGTTCCCACATTATTATTCCTTTTTTTTTCAACAAGTGAAGAAATTTGAGTTTAAAGATTAAGTAACTTGCCCAAATCCACACAGTTAGTAAAACAGCAGAGCCAGGATCCAAACCCAAGTTACTTCTGCTTTTGGTTGGCCATCACATGGCACTGCCCCCCACTTTACCTCAGACATTCTCACTCTCAGGGGACCACACCTCACCTCAGAAATCATAGCAACTGCCTCTCGGGCAGGGAGTCTACACCCCCCAATCTTCATCGCCTCCAGAACAGACATCCTTGCTCACTTGACCATTCCCTCTCCTTGATGCCTTGATGTCCTTAATGTGCCAGTTAGTCAAAAACCTGCTGGGTGAATTGCTGCTCTGATGCCGCTAGCTAGCTCTCACTGAAGCCCTAGACAGGGGCAGTTACAGGCTCCTTGAGAGCCAGAACTCTTTTTTTTCTGCTCAGCTCAGTGGGGCATGTACTAAGATCCCAACTAAATATATGTGATACATGTACCAAGACAAGGACTGACAAAGGATCAAAGTAACCACATTTCTCATGAACCTCCTTAGTTCCCTGTGAAATCCTGCTGTCTTGAAATGTGTCACCAGCAGAAAGGGCCACTGAGCACCACCCAGGTCCCAAATCCCATTGAATCCCTACTTCACAGGGGCCCCTGGGAGCCTGAGGTATACATCCTAGTAACATGTGTGCAAATCTTAAGTATTTAGCTTTAATCAGAACTTGTCAGTTTGATAAACACAATCTTTAAAAGTAATTTGCAGTGAACATAATTGTTTTATAATTGATATTGATGGGGCACTTGGGTGGCTCAGTCAGTTAAGTGCCTGCCTTAGGCTCAGGTCCTGATCTCAGGGTCCTGGGATCGAGCCCCACTTCAGGCTCCCCGCTGAGCAGGGAGCCTGCTTCTCCCTCTGCCTGCTGCTTCCCCTGCTTGTGTTCTCTTTCTGTCAAATAAATAAATCTTTAAAAACATATGTATAGATAGATAGATAGATAAATGATATTGATTTGATTTATGCCAACCCTTGTGACATCTCTTCTACTGTAACTCTTTGTCATACCATTTAGCCTCAAGTCAGCTACTTCAAGGCATTTACTAATTTTTCCCCCTTTCAAGCCCACAAAAAAAGGCACAAAGTTTTTTTCTTCAAATTTGAAAAAAATGCTTTTCTTATTATAAAAGTAAATCAATGGTGAAAAATTTGTATAATGCAGAAATATTATAGCAAACACCAAATATCTGCTCAGAATCCCTTTCCCAAAGATTACCACTATAACAGGTTGGTTTATAGCATTCTGTGATTTAATGCATATATAAATATAGATATAATTTGTTATCAACTCGATCATCTAAATATGCTCTTCTGAAACCTGTTTTTTCTTTAACATTTAACAAAAGCTATCGTAGATAGCTTTCAACGACCAAACAGATAGATGTACAACATAATCTTCAGTAACTGCTTAATATTCTATTAAATAGATAACGGCCCAGTTTTATTAGCCAAGAGCACGTTGATGGACATTTAAGCTGTTTTCATGTTTTTGCTATTCTAAACAAGACGACAATGGACATTCCTTGAAAGAAATTCCCAGGAAGGGAAGAAATCCCATGCCAAAGGAGTTGTGCATTTTATATTTTGACATATATTCATAGATCACTTCTAGAAAGGAAGCTAATTATGAAGATCCTCTATGAAAACGCATTTTCCCTGTTTGAGTATCAAGAGTCAGGGGAATAGCAAAGGGCTCCACTCAGTTCCCCAGTCACTTCCCACCAGGAAGCAGATGGGAACATCGTATCTTTGCACACCTTCTTGTGCCTTAGCACAGGTGGAAACCAGGCAAATCCCTGAATGACTATGTTTTAAATCCCAAGATTCCAAGGGCTTCCCCTTTCAATTTCTAATACTGTCTTTGCTGATAAAGCCCAAAGACTTTGTGGTTCTTTTCATATTTAGACAAAATGCAAAAGTCTGAAAACAAACATAAGACAGTGTATGGTACTCACAGAGAGAGTCTGGCATGTGAGCACCGGTGTGAGAATGGCTTGGTAGAACCAGCAAGAGTAAAAGGAATAACTCTCCAAGATTCTAAAAGGTCAATTATATTTTGTTTTCTTTGACTCCAAGAAAAACTCATTTCCTGAACCGGGCATTGAAGACCCTACATCGTCTAGCCTTATATCCCCTAAGTAAACACCATTTTTCTCTAGTGAAACAGGAGAAGTTGCCTGTCCCTCAAACACGTTGTGTTTTCCTGCTTTGTGTCTTCGTGATTAATATAAAAAGTTGTTGGGGCGCCTGGATGGCTCAGGCGGCTGCCTTTGGCTCAGGTCATGACCCCAGGGTCCTGCTCAGCCAGAAGTCTAGTTATCCCTCTCTCTCTGCCCTTTCCCCACCTCTATCCCCCACCTCACGCTCCTTCCAGCTCACAGCTCATGCTCGCTCTCTCTCATTCATCTCTCATTCTGTCATGCAAATTTGAACGAGAGAGAGAGAGAGAGAGAGAGAGAGAGCGCGCGCGCATGTGCAGTGGGGAGGGTTAGAGGGAGAAGCAGACTCCCTGCTGAGCAGAGAGCCAGATATGGATATGGAACTCTATCCAACGACCCTGGGATCATGACCTGAGCCGAAGGCAGACACTTAATCAACCGAGCCATGCAGGGGCCCAAATAAATAAAATCTTTTTTTAAAAAAAGTTGTCACCATTTCTTGAGCATCTATTATATCCCAAGCATCCTGCTAAGTGCTTTTGGGGGGATGTTTTGGGCAATCCTTAAACAGCAAATCTGTAAGGTAGGTACTATTTCTCCCCATCATACATAGGGAAGAAGGAAGCTCAGAAAGGTGAAGCCATGGGACCTGGTGGCCTCGGGCAGAAGCAGGAGCCCACAACATCAGGGACAAATCTAAAGAGGACTGCAGTTCAGTCAGGGCCTGTTAAGACGACAACTGCGGGGCGCCTGGGTGACTCCATGGGTTAAGCCTCTGCCTTCGGCTCAGGTCATGATCCCAAGGTCCTGGGATCGAGCCCCACATCGGGCTCTCTGCTCAGCGGGGAGCCTGCTTCCTCCTCTCTCTCTGCCTGCCTCTCTGCCTGCTTGTGATCTCTGTCTGTCAAATAAATAAATAAACAAAATCTTAAAAAGAAAAAAAGATGACAACTGCCACTTGGTGATGGTCCAAAATGTGTTCCAGTGACTCAGCAAATTTTGTAATAAGAAAGGTTAAATGATTTACCCAAAGCCACACAGCTATTCAAGGGTGAGCCAGCACTGGAAACCATGCCATCCTAATTCCAGCGCTCCTGCTCTCAATCCCTACCCTGCCCCCGACACCCCCACTCTCTCTAGCCCCCAGCATTCTGAATCCACCCAGATGCAGCTCCAATCCTATCTCTTCCAGCAGTGCCCCACCTTCAACCAAACAGAAGTCATCAGACATCATTCTGAATCTTTATTGTCCACACTCCGGAGAGCTTATTGTCCTTGCTAGAGTTCACGTCCACTTTATAATTTCATTCATTCATTCATTCATTCAGCCAACCAGCCTTTTTCCAGCACCTTCCATGGGCCAGGACCTGCCAGATGCCCAACCCACAGCACCAGTCCTCAAGGAGAGGACACCCATGTTGTGTCTCCAACTAGACTGTGAACTCACTGGAGGCAGGAACCTAATGGACACCCTTCTGTAACTCCCCCAGCCCTCAGCCCCTCACCGGCAACCCAGGAGCCTATAGCAAACATCTCCGGATTGATTGCTGAGTTGCATGGTTGACAGGAAGGGATGTTCTTCTCCCCCACGATCAGTCCCACTGATTCTTTGCCTGAACCCTGTGACCCACCCGTGCTGTAAATTCATCTTCCTGCTCTGAGGCATTTCTCCTCCCACTAGGAAGGCCGCTCTGCCAGGTCATTTATCTCTATGTCCTGTCTTCTTGGGAGAGGGACGTGCAGCACAGCAGGTGCCTGGTAACGAGCCCATTAAAACCCCATCTCTGCTCTCAGCTCAAGCTCCCGCGCTCGGCGGTATTTGTCTTCCCTACCTAGCAGCTGCACGTGAGACGAGGGTCCCCCTCAGCCCCGGGAAGCAGGAGACTGGACCTGGAGCCCAAACAACTGGAACTGCCCCCTAGTCCTGTGTCCCCCCTCCCAAGGAACAGGGTTGAGCCGAGGTTCATAGAAAACCGGACCCCAGTCACATGCAGTCATTCCCTCTTCAGATTGTTCCCCTGCCTCCTACAGCTCCTCAACACACACAGCCCCCTATAGATATAGGTCACCCCCTCCTTCCTGGGCCCCCTGACATGAAAACTCAGAACACAGGTGACAGAAAAAGCCAAAGAAACTACCTTTCATGAGGGAGTTGTAGAGGATGGTCCCAGGTCCCCATGGTGCCACGTGGGAGTATCTGCAAGACTGACTCCTCTGCCCCGTCGCCTGAAACTTCTCATTGAGAGTTGTTTTCTGAGGTGGCCCCACAGTCTCCTGTGTTTTCATTATGTGCTGGGCCCTGCAATCAGGTGGTCCTGGGGATACGAGGCGAGCAAGATTCTTCAGGAACAAGATACAGGATAGGACCAGCTCTTGATGGGGGAGGAGTAGCAGGGGGCCGTAAGGGCTGACAGGGCTGTCCCTGAGAAAGGACTAAATTCACGGTCCCCCTTCAGGCTATGCAACCCAGGATGCCAGAGCCCACAGCAGCTTGCAGAAACTGCTGGAAGGCCACTGGCTTTTTCCAAGTCACCAAAGCCAGAGAACACTGAGCTGAGAGCTTCTGAGTCTTCCTGTGTCCCTGGGAGGATGTCAGAAAGTGTCCCTCCCCCCCAGCGCTGGGTGTGCACCAGGAGAGCCATGGTAGCTCTTGCCCGCACTAATACGCTTCTGTCCATCCACCAGGACTGGGCAAGGCCTCCAGCCCGAGCCGTCACCAAGCCAACTCTAAGGAAACTGCTGCTGTTGGCTGGGTGCCTTCCCCCCACAGCAAGCCGGGACTGGGACCCCGATTCGCCACGGCTGAGCCCACCCCAGAGGGAGTCCACGGAAGGCTCTGTGTGATCCAGAGAAATCCCCACCAAACTCATCCCCAGCAGAAGCCGTGTTCCTCCTCTGGGAAAATCAGCCCTTTATTAAAGCAGGGAGTCTGGTGTGGAGTGAGAGGGAGGGCTTCTTTAAGGCAAGAACCAGGTCTTAGGCTAGACCGCTTTGCATCCCAAAGTTAAGGCAGGGGTCTAACCCAAAGTAGCCCTAGAAAGAAGCAGGGAGGGCAGGAGGAAGGAGAGAGACCCTCTTCTCTTTTAATCTCCTTCAAAATAACTGGTCAGATTCCACCAATATTATTTCATTTCTTCAAGAGGACTAACGAAACACAAGCGACCCTGGAAATGGTAATTCTACGAGCTTTCTTTCAGGGAGCTAAATGGGTGGTGCTTGGAGCCTCGTGAAGGGGGACGAGAGAGGCAGGGTGCAGAGCACTGCTGCTGACGGGGGGCCCTGGGCGGGAACACACCAGCAGCAGCGGCAGTGGGGAGAGCCCCGTGTGGTTGCATGGTCGTGGGCGCTGCTGTGAGGGGCTTCTGAACCACAGAGCTCTGCTTATCCAAAATGGCTTCCTGGGCCCAGCATCCCGCATCCCCCCCTCTCATTGCCAGGGCCATCAAAGAGCGGGGCCCTCCCCACCCACCCCCGAAGGAGGGACAAACCAAAATTCCCAGTGGGTGGGAGGGGATGATGGGGGCTGTGCTGTTTGTCTCCCGCTGCACCCCACTGCCGAAGGGCGCCGGCAGGGCCAGGAGGGTCTGGGAGGGGGGAGGGGCTCGCCAAATCTCACTGGAAATCCCGTCCCACCCCACAGAGCACGACCTCATTAAGAGGGCCTGCTGGAAAGAGGATTAGGCATCACAGTGAGTTCCCACCATGTGGTTGTTACTATCAGTAGTTTTCATAATTCAGAACTCGCAGTTCAGAATTGGTGTCCTCTCGCCCATGGCAGTTGCCCTGGGAACCCCTGATCGGGGTCAGGCTCCCCCATACCTACCTTCCCACTTCAAATCTGCCAGCTCCTAGGTTCAAGTGCCCAGGCCTCAGGACCTGCCCGAAAGAGGAATGGAGGCTCCCCTCCCCCAGAAGGGTGGATCAAGTGCTGGTGGTCAAGGAAGGCCTCAGGAGGGAGGTGGCCAGAGCTGGGCCTGGCAGGATGAGGGCAGGAGCACTTGAATGATATGGGGGAGCGGGAGAGCAGCAAAAGCAGCTGGAGATTCTCTGTCCACCTGAAGCCTATGCCCCTGCTCCCCTGCCTGGTACTCCTCAGTAGCCTGGAAGTTTCTCTGTATCTGCCCCAAAAGCAGCAAAAAGGACCTTCCTGGGGATCCGGGGGATCAAAGTGGTCTCAACTGGCCCTAGAATTCCCTCCTAGATCCCAGGGAGTGAGGTTAACACATCTCCATTTCTCTTCACACCTGCTGCCACCTCTGTTGGATGACTGACCTCCAGGGTCCTCCACCCTCCCCCTCCTGCTCCAGCCTGAACCAGTGTCCTGTGATGACCTAAGCCTGGGGGACAATTCAGGCTCAGGGAGGCCCAGAAGAAGCTCATCTCAGGGCTGAATGGGGCTGCTGTCCTCACAAATGAGGACAGGTCTGCAGGTGGTGGGGTCATGGGGCAAAGTTCCAAGGCCCAAAAGCCCCTGGCCCACTCACTCATTCATTTGTTCATTTATTGGCTTTCTGGACAGCTACTGAGCACTTACTAAAGGCCAAGGGCTTTATCTTCACTTTGCTCATGGACAGAGGTGGGGTATAAGGAGCAGGTATTGGGATATAGGTCATCAGTTCTGTGAGGCACTGTAGGGAGGACTGGTAGTTCCAGTCCTAGCCCTCAAGGAGCTTATAGTCCCAAAGATCGGCAACATGACAAGGCTGAGGGGTCGGCATGGAAGGCTCCTGGACACAAAAGTGAACAGCTAGCTCAGGGGCTGCAAGCCCGGGTTGGGTGGGCAGGGAGACCTAAGCCTGAAGAATAGTAAGAGTTTAAGGAAAGGAGAGTGGGGAGGGTGAGAGCTAATGACAGGGGAAGAACCACGGGCAAAGGGCCAGAAGACCCAGAACCTTCCAGAAGATGGGAAGGTCTAGAACAGTGATGGTTCTGGCAGCTGGAGCTCAGATGGGAAAGGAGAACACGTCTGTATTGGGCAGAGTGCAGGCATGGTCAGGTAAACATTTTAGATAGTGCCCGGAGGTGGAGGACCCTGCCTGTGTCTGGTGAGAGGTGATGGACAGCTAAAGAACAGCAGTGGAAGTGAGGACAGGACAGAGGGGCAGATTGGGTAGACCTCAGGAGGAAGGATGGACAGGACATGGTGACTAAGCGGATGTGGGGATATGCAAGAGGGGAGATGACGCCCAGCTTCCGGCTTGGGCAGCAGCAGGGAGGTTAAGCTGTTAACAAAGGTAAGAAGCACAGACAAGGAACAGGATTGTGGGTTATGATGAAAAGCTCAGTTGTGAACTTGTTGAGTTCAAAGTATTTGTGGGACGAGTAAGAGATTCTGGAAAGTTATTAGATAGTCCTACCTGGACCTCGGGTGTTATAGGTTTGGAAGACAATGGCAAATGCAATCATACACGTAACTGAGGTCATCCGGTTTGTAAAGGACAACAAGGATAAGCCCCCCCCAGGAATATCATCATATAATAGAAAGGGGAAGGAAGAAAAGCCTGGGAAAAGTTGAAAGGAGTGACCAGAGAGATAGAAGAAAAATCAGGGGAGCAAGAGAGTGAATGCATTAGGACTTTCTCTCCATGCAACCAAAAAAGCCAATTCAAACTAGCCTAGATAATAAAAGCGACTTAAAGGTACATGTAGGGGCTCCCAGGTGGCGCAGTCGGTTAAGTGTCGGACTCTTGGTTTCCACTCAGGTCGTTGATCTCAGGGTCATGAGATCGAGCCCTGTAAAGGGCTCTGCGCTCAGCAGAGTCTGCTTAAGACTCTCTCTTCCTCTGCCTCTGCCCCTCCTGCTTGTGCTCTCTCTTTCTAAAATAAACAAATAAATCTAAAAAAAAAAAAAAGTACATGTATAGAGTCTTCAGTTTCAGCTTGATTCAGCTGCTCAACAGACTTCAAAGATCCAGCTTCTTCCAGTCTGTTGGCTCTGCCTTCTGCAGGAGTAGCTTTCTTTTAATGCCAACAGCCCAGGCTCCTAGGTTTCCTACTGCGCTCTCCAAGTGCAGGGCAAAGAGACCAACACACCAAATTTTCCCAAGTTCATTGACTCGAATTTGGTCACATCCCCACCCCTGAACCAATTTCGGTAACTCTGATCAGCTTATGCCAAAACCATTTTCCCCAGATGCAGAGCACAAGACAGAGCTGATTTTCCACAAAACACATAGAGAAGTCAAGTCCTTAAATAAAAAACAGGGTAAGGGCACCTGGCTGGCTCAGTCAGTAGAGCATGCAACTCTTGATCTGGGGATTTATTTATTTTTTTTATTTTTTTTTTTTTTTAAAGATTTTATTTATTTATTTGACAGAGAGAGATCACAAGTAGACAGAGAGGCAGGCAGAGAGAGAGAGAGAGAGGGAAGCAGGCTCCCTGCTGAGCAGAGAGCCCGATGCGGGACTCGATCCCAGGACCCTGAGATCATGACCTGAGCCGAAGGCAGTGGCTTAACCCACTGAGCCACCCAGGCGCCCTTGATCTGGGGATTTAAATTCGAGCCCCAAGTTGAGTGTAGAGATTACTTAAAAATAGTAATAATAATAATAATAACAGGGTAATTACCATATTACCAAAAATAGAATAGATGTTGGGGGTGGGGAATCACAACAGAAAGCATTACAGATGAGAGTTTTCGAGGAGGAAGTGGCCAACAGCAGCAAAAAAAGAGGGAGATCAAGGGACACCTAAACCGGCCGAGTATGTTTTGGATGAGGTGGGATGGTGGCGGCTGGGGGGCATGAGGGTCCATCTGGAAATTCCTCCCGGAAATTGTAGTCCCATAAGGGAGGCAAACCACACATAGGTGTTGGATGGCATGTGCACACACGAGCATGCGTGGTTGTATGTGGGGCCCCTCATACCCACACACTGCATACACAGACAGGATAGCAGCAGGACTGGCAGTGGGCAGAGGTGGAGGGGGATGGGGGGAAGCATCCTGGGCATGAGGGCAGAGCTGGACAGCCCGAGCCACTGTTCAAGATAAGCGTCCTGCCTGAACTCTCCTCCCCTTCCCAACCCGTTGATCTTCGGCGGAGATGCCAGCGATGTCAACACGTGCTCCCACGGTTAGGACGACGAACCCTTTTTGGTCAAAAGGAAACTGAATATGCACATGTGGGAAATGCTTCAGGCTGCAGCTGGCCCCATAGGGGGCTAAGAGGAAAGTGAGGGTGAGCTCCAGGGGGAAGGAAAGAAGAGAGATGCTCCCCATGAGATGGAGAATATATATATATATATATATATATATATATATATATGCAAGTGGAAGAGAATTTTGCCCCAAAGAGCAGCTGGTGCAGAACAAGATCCTGAGTCTTCATTTGGGGGCAACTCCCTGCGTGGCCGGTCATTTTTCTTCTTGAAGGTGAAGCGTCTGCAGTCCCTGCTCCAAGAGCTTGAACCCCCACGTTCTATATCTTGTGGACTCCAGCTGTTGCCAAAAGAGAGATGCTAGACTCCTATCCGCAGGAGACCACCCCAAGCTGCAGCCTTGGCCACGCTTCCTTGGCCCAGGCTCCAGGTTGTGACGGGGAGAGGACAGGCCTGGGGGGCTGGTGGGGTGGAGAACACACAAGAGGAATGGACAGCTCTTCCCAACAGCTCCTGCAAGCAGAGACAGGAAGGGGAGCCCTGACAAACACCTAATCCTCTGTCTCTGCTTTCTCGCTCAGCATCCTCAGGCCTGGAGTTCCCACCCTCGTCCGACTGCAGCGGGAGAGGTGGAGATGGAGAGGAGTTACTGATGAAGCATGTTTTCCAAAACCATGGCCAACACACAGGCCCCCAATCTGGAAAACACAAGACCCCGGCTGACCACATAGCCACACCTGCCTCCGCCCACGCGAGAGCAGTGACAACATGCGTATCCCCAGGGTATTGTCCGAATTCGACCCTGACGTCCACGGGAAGAAGAGCGGGGAGCTGGACTTAGCCAGAGAATGTCAAGGTTCCATGCTCTGGCCTTCCTTCGGCCTCAGAGTAGCAGTAGAGTCTGGCAAGAGTCAAGCTAAAGGTCTTGGTCACTATTTTCAGAAAATGTTCTAGGAAATCTCTTCTTCAGTCTAAAAACCTCTCCACCCAATCACCAGGAAGGCCACAAGGTCAAAAGCAACCTTTTTGCTCACTCTCCGCCCCTTCTTCCCCCTCACTAAGCACCAAGAATAACTTCCTGCTGGGGGTGAGGGTGGGTAAAAAAAGATTTAATTACAGTTTCTGTTTCTGACCTCGCTCCCCGCACAAGGGCCACCACGTTGCCCTGCCTGGCTGTGGTGTTAGTGAAAGGGCACGGGCCTGGCTAATGACCACCACAGGCCCAGGTGCCACCCAGGGAGGCTTGAGGAGGACCGGGGGGTCATCTGCACTGCCAAGCTTCCCCTTTCTCACAGCAATCCCACAGGCAATCCCTGGCACATGCAGAATATTCACTTTGAAGGTACCTTCTTAAGAACTCGTAAGGCCAAGATAGAAGAGGACTGTAAGTCTTCACTAGATAGGCAGGTAACCCCCTGCCTGAAATCTCCAGACCAGCACTGTCACCTCCTCCAAATTCCAAATCTCACCCTCCACCCCCACCTGCACCCCATTCTTTCTGTTCTGTGGCTGTCCCCCAGGACTGCTTCATGCTTAGTGGTATACAGTCCTCAGCAGCATCAAACCCCCTGCCCTTCACAGCTGATAAGCCTGGGGCACACAGCCTTTCTGGGCTCTCCGCCACTCTGGCCCACCCACCCTCACGGCCAGCTTCCAGAACATTTTTTAAAAATCTAGTATTCACTAAGCCAGCTTCCTGTAAGACCATCTCGGCCCTCAGCCAACCCTCACCTATCCTCTTAAACTCTGATATAAGCAGGTGAGGGGGGGCCCTTCTCCCAACAAAGTCCCCCAAATTCCTCAGAGACCCCTTTTAATCCAGTCATCCGATGTTTCTGAAACCAGTGCTGAGCCAGGAAAGTCGTCTATGGAGCCGCCTGGAAATTATTTTTCTGCTTTGGGACCTCACCTACCAGGATTCCGTTAGCTGCCTTTGTTGTCCAAGAATTTGAGTTAGGAATCCCCCCAGGAGGTAGAAGGGGTGAGTAAAATGAAGAAGAGAATAAAAGCTTTCAGACATGGTCCGTCCGTGCCAAGAACAGCTTCGGAGGCTTACAAGTGCTCACAGGACCATCAAAGGGAACCCAGGCCGCTAACTCTGTTTGTTGACTCGGCGAAATACTTCATCTCAGGGTTATTGCCATTGAAAACATCTCCTCTATCTGGAATCTTTTCTACGCCAAGTGCACAATTGCTTCATTCATGTCTTCAGAGCAATCTGTCACCAAATCCATAAGCTGCCTCCACCAGTAGGCGGGGCAGGATACCAACATGCCCAGCCTCCGCCCACTGGGATGAGCCAAGGATGCGGTTCCTGTGTTAGTAAAGTCCCAGATTCTCTTCTCCTCTCTGGGCAGCACCGTCTTCCGGTGCCCCAGACTCATCCCAGGCCCCTCACCCTTATAAAGAATCAAGGGAAGGAGAGAGAGATGGAAGCAAGGACTTCCATCGCAATCAGCGTTCAGGGAGACTCACATAGATGTAAAACATAAAATATAAATATAAAATATAAATATGAATACATGCTCCAATGTGCCCAAGAAAGGAAAACTAACCATATGGTGTGTATGCCTTCTACACACCAGACAAATGTTATGTCACGTGTTCGATCTCTACAAGAACCTGGTGAGGTTGGGCTTTTATGGAAAACGACCCAAGATCACCATAGCAAGAGTAGGAACTGAAAGTCCCCCAGCTGATGGCAAGATCTGAGCAAGAACCTCAGCTTGGTATCACCTGTCTCTATCTCAGGAGTAGTAACCCCAAGCCACCTCCCAGCCCTGTGAAGGAAGCCAAATGCAGCCCAGTGAGTCTAAGTGCTTTCTAATCTGGAAAGCAACATCCAAATGTTAATGGGCTATAACTCCATCTCGGGCAGGGAAATCTCTTTTATCTTTGTGACCCCAGCACCCAGATCAGCCCGGATATAACCTGTGCCCTATTACTGATGTTGGTATGGAATAGAGCGGCACCCAGACCACATCCCATGGAGAGCACAGGGGAAGATTCCCCTTGTCTGTGGGGTTCAGGGGAGTGGCAGGGAAACCAGCACCATGTGGCAGACCACCCTGGCCAAAGAACCAGCACCCAGTTCCAGGAATGGGAAGGAGATAAGGAGACCCCTTCCCCCACAACCAAAGCTAGCCAGTTAGCTCAGCCAAATCCATTGAGGTCTTGCAGAAAGAGCCGCTCACAAGAGGTAAGAGTTGAATGAATGCCTGAAGAACTTCTCACTTTTCAGGGAGAGCTGAGCCTACTCGTGTTGGGCCTGGGGCAGACAGAGGGGTGATGCCCGCATCGTGTCAGCCTTGAAGAAACCCGGTGGTTCCTGACAGAAGGGCAGACCCTTGCACCTGAGTTTGACTAATCTAAGAGTGAAAACGAGCTCTCAGGTGCTGTGAGCAGGTTTTAGTTAGGGGTGGGGTATAGAGAGAAAACAGGGAGGAAAGTTCTAGATCTGGCATTCCTCAGGAAATCCCCATAGACCCACATCAGCCTCATAGGGAGGAAATCTCCTGTCCCAGGTGCAAACATTGCTGTCACCTCCCAGGGAAGCCTCCTCTACCCCCAGGTGGGGAGCGAGAGCCCTTATCTGGAACGTGCTTTGTGGCCCTAACTGCATTCTGCCTTTTGTTGCAAGCACTTACATTCCTGTCTCATCTTCCTTATGGCACTAAGAGCAGGACATTATTGTTGTTGTTGTTGTTATTGTTGTTATTCTGTGTCCTCAGCAGCTACCACAGTGCTCAGCGCCTAGCAGAGAAGTGAAGTCGGGTCCAAGCGACGAAGAGGTCAAGGAGACAGAGGGCGGTCAGAGTGGCCTGATTACCCACCCGCCTCCTGCCTGGCCCCCCCACTGCCAACTCCAGGATGCAACATGGTCCACTGGGGTGCCAGGCACATGTGGGAGCCGGCAGCGGACAGGGTTTCAGGCAGGGCAGAGGCTCCCACTCCACAGGGCGCAGGGTCTGGCCTCTGCTGGCCAAGTGTGAGGCTGAGCACAGCAGTTCCCCACACACCCTCTCCTCGACACACCGAGGCAGGAAGCGCCCCAGCCGCCACCGCATGGGCACGGCCATAATTGAGCCTCACTCTCCGGAGTGATTTGTGTGTCAAAAAGACACCGAAGCTGAGGCTGTAAATCGGATGGTAGAAAGTTCTGTCTCCTGTCTTCCTGCTCAACCGGAGGGAGAAGGAATGCATTGCCACGGGCTCCCAAATCTGGAAAACCGGCTCTGATTGAAAAGGAGACTTTTACCAGGCATGCCCATGGGCCAGTGCTGGGGGAGCAGGGCTCCTGGGCCCAGCCACCTCCTCCTCCGCTGGGGGGCTCCGCTGGCAGGGGGCGGGGGTGGGGGGGTTTGAGGATGAGACCTGAAAGCCAGGTGCCTAACAGGCCCTGGTCAACAGCAGCTGCTACATCTCTTCCCAGGAGGATCCAGAGGGGAATTTTCCACTGCCCAGTTTGATTTAGCTCTTGCCTGCTGTGTGGCTGCCTTGGCTGCTCCCGGTGAGGAGAGCAGGAGGGTGGGGAGCCTGCACAGAGGCCCTCCATCCCACAGGGCTTCTCTGGCCTAGAGGTGCGTGTGGAAGGCGGGGGTGAGGGGGGGTGGTAGGGATAGGATGCTTCTCTTCATGGTGCCCAACTTGACCTCACTATTTCCTGAACCTAGAATGCTGGGGTGCCCCGAGGTGCTTTGGGTGGGGATGAGGCTTCTGTTGAGGTAGGGAGAAGAGGATCAGGGTCCTGGTTGCGGGGAGCAGTACGGAAGCCAATGAGTCACCTCCCTTGCTCTGTCCTTCTATTTCTCAGGATGTCTGAGAGATGCCCAGCGTGGGTGAGTGCTCCCTCCCTCTCTCACTGCCTCTGTTCCTCCTCCCCCTCCCCGGAACTTGTCCCCACACCCCCACCCCCAGCCCTGAGTTACTGATGCCCTCTGGGTTCTGTTTTCATTCCAGGCTGTGGATCCGGTAGTGGGAAGCAGGTAGGAAACCATGATTCTGGGGGTTAAATGAAGAATTATATTTAGTGCTCACAGAAAGCCAAATATTGGGTTAGCAGCCAGGAATGGAGAGGGAAAAAACCCAAAGCAAACAGCAGAGGAAAGAAATTCCTACCAAACAAGGTCCCTATTCATTCTTCCAATCCCAGGTGCAGGGGCCTGCAGGGGTGAGACCCACTGAATATAAGCAGCCTGTCTGGTGTTCATGGCTGCACAGAAAGGCGAGGACCCCAGAATTTGATGAGACCTCAAGCTCAGATCCTACACTGCCCATCCCCAGGAGACCTAGGAGCTCCCAGCCCTCCCCACAAAGGCTGTCAGCATCTCTCCTGGCAAGAGTAAAGCCATCACAGAGCTCACTAGGTTGGCCCTAAAGCCCTCTGGGAGCCAAGGATAGGGTGAGGAAGGGGAGAACAAAGTGGAATGTTCCTGATTTGACCTTGAACAAATGATTTCACCTTCCTGAGCCTCGTGCATGGAATGCAGGAGTTGGATTATGATTTCACAGTCCTTAACATCCTATTATTCTGTTTCTGTCTAAAATAAATAATGAGAATAAGAGTGTGAGCAAGACTATGACAGCAGGACCCATCTGTTTCTGTAAGAGCTTAGCGTGACGCCTAGAGAGATAAGGGGATGTAGTCCAGCTTATTCCCCACTCAGCCTTCTGTGTCTTGGCCCTCCACAGAGTAAACTTTCAGGGTCTCAGCTGGCTCTGGAAGCTCCAGACTCCAGTGACGTGCTTCTGGAACCCACTCAGACTGCTAGGAAGTCAGATAACAGTCTGGACAGGGGAAGGACGACCACACCCAGCCTGGCTCATGGGAAAGCTGAGGAGGACTGAAGTTCAGGGAGAGGTTGAGGGTAAAAGACAGAGAAGGGGCAGAAGGAGACATTGTAGACCTCCCAAACATCTTCTGCAGGGTCACGGAGAAGGCAAAATTTATCCTCCTAACTCCAAGACTCCTTTCTATCCAGCCACCGAATTATCCAGTTATCCAGCCCTCCTGTGGATCTCTCTGTGGGCAGGGATGGTAGGAGGCTGGATTCTAGGTAATAAAGAACCTTTCATGGGGCGCCTGGGTGGCTCAGTGGGTTAAAGCCTCTGCCTTCGGCTCAGGTCATGATCCCAGGGTCCTGGGCTTGAGCCCTGTATCGGGGGTCCCTGCTCAGCAGGGAACCTGCTTCCTCCTCTCTCTCTGCCTGCCTCTCTGCTTACTTGTGATCTCTCTCTGTCAAATAAATAAATAAAATCTTGAAAAAAAAAAAAAAAGAACCTTTCAGAGCAGAAGTTTCTAGTTGGGGGTAAAGGACTGAATTCTGACTAACCAAAAGAAAGGAAAGACTGGAATTCCTTGCCCTGGGGTCTGTCTTTCTCTGTGTCTTTATTTCTCATTTACTTGGCTTTCTCCGCTTCCTACCCCCTTGTTTTCTCAAAGGGGCCCAAGCTGTGGTGGAATCTGGGCACCCACACAGCCTCCTGTGGACTGGCAGTTCGTGAACCCCAAGGAATGCCTACTCTAACAAGACCCAGCCAGAGGGTAGTGCTGTCTACTGACTCATTCCTCTCTTCCCAGGTTCCAGCCCTCCTCGGCAGGGACTTGAAAACATGTATCTGTCAGGTGAGCCATGGGACCAAAACCTTGAGAGAGAACATAACAAAGCCAGGCACTAACAAAATTGTGAAATACAGGGAAGTCCCACAAACCGTTCCTTCCCTTGCATTCCATGAGCTCAACAAACTGCAACCTCTCCCACCAGTTTTCCAGAACCTGAAAATCACCTTTGACCATCCATCTAATTTGCCATCTCCTATTTCTCTCCCAGTGTGTCTCTCCAATCTCACCACCTTCGCCACCACTGCTTTCACGGAGCCTTGGGCATGTCTCACCCATATTACTGGAATTACCCTCTTATCTGGTCACCCTGCCTTTATGTGGCTCTTCTTCATCCCATCCTCTCTAGGTTAGCCAGAGAAGTATTTCTACATGGCATAGGTGTAAAATCACTTCACTTGCCTGCATGTTTTTCTCCATCATCCATCCACTACTTAGAGGACAAAGCCTGACTTTATCAGTGAGTGTGCAAAGCTCTCCACCCGATCAGTCCAGTTTGTGTGCTACCATTTCCTTGGTCCTCAGCCAGCAGTGCATTCCCGCAACAGGTCCCACTGGACCTCCAGTCAGAATGGAATGGTAAACCTGGCACAGCCATGATGGAAAATAGTACAGAGTTTCCTCAAAAAAATTCTTGATGGAACAACCATGCGACCGATCCAGCAGCTCCACTTCCGGGTACTTATCTGAAGGAAGTGAAAACTCTAACGTGAAAAGATACCTGCACCCCCATGTTCACTGCAGCATTCTTCACAGTAGCCCAGACAGGCCAGTACTAAGTCCCAGGAATGGCTGAATGGATAAAGAAGTTGTGGTATATATTCAATGGAATACATTCAGCTGTAAAATCAAGGAAGTCCTGCCATTCGTGACACCATGGATGGACCGTGAGGGCAGCATGTTACGTGAAGTAAGTCACACGAAGAAATAAAAATTCCATATGATCTCACTCACACATGGATTCTGAAAAAAAAGCAAACTCGTAGATACAGATGACTGGTGGCTGTAAGAGAAATGGGTGAAGGAAGTCCAAAGGTCCAAAATGCCAGTTATAAGACAAATAAATCCCAGGGGTATAACACGCAGCACGGTGACAACAGTTATTAATACTGTATTGTGGGGGCGCCTGGGTGGCTCAGTGGGTTAAGGCCTCTGCCTTCGGCTCAGGTCATGATCCCAGGGTCCTGGGATCGAGCCCCACATGGGGCTCTCCGCTGAGCGGAGAGCCTGCTTCCCCCTCTCTCTCTGCCTTCCTCTCTGCCTACTTGTGATCTCTCTGTCAAATAAATAAATAAATAAATCTTAAAAAAAAAATACTGTATTGTGTATGTGAAAGTTGCTAATGGAGTAGATCTTAAAAGTTCTCATCACAAGAAAAAATATTTGTAACTACGGGTGGTGATGAATGTCAACTAAGCTTATCATGACCATTTCATGATACATACAAATATTGAATCATGATGTTGGATGCCTGAAACTAAGGCAATTTTGTCAATTATATCTTGATTTTTCTTGTTTAATGAAGTGTTGAGTTCTCTGCTCCAACCCCAAAGCCATGAAGAATAAAACATTTTTGAAAATAACCCAGCACACGAATCTAGGCTCAAAAACAAGACAACTGTCAACCAGAAACAGAACAGAGACAGAAGTCACTGGATGGTGCCATGACTGAAGGCGTTGCTGGGCTCTAGGTCCCAGTGGTAGCCACAGGCTAGGCTCCTATGGCGTCCTGGAGACTCGAAGTTCTCTTTTGTTGTTATGAAAGCCAGGAATGTGGTTACCATTGGAAGGGTAGTGACTGGCAAGAACGCCAGGGCTTAATGTTCTCTTTCTTGATTTGGGTCCTTGTTATACAGGGACCTTCGCTTGTGAAAATGTATCCAGCTGCTCACTTGTGATTAGTGTGCTTTTTTATATGGATGTTATACTTCAATTAAAAAGTTTACTTTAAAAAATGTTTTCCTGGGGCACCTGGGTAGCTCAGGTGGTTAAGTGTCTGACTCTTGATCTCTGCTCAGGTCTTGATATCAGGGTTGCGAGTTCAAGCCCTGCATTGCCCTCCATTTTTACAATGTTTTCCAGGGAGATAAAGGACCAGAGCCAGATCCATGGCTTGAAACCAAGAGCCTCATTCTGGCTTTCCTGTGTATGAAAAGAGGCTGGATAGAGAATGGGTTTGCCAGCCAGCTACTGGGGCCCCTGCTACCAGATGCTCTGGACCAGGGTAGGGAAGTATGAGGGCTGGAACAGAGGATGGTCTTGCAATGAGGAACCAAGCCAAACTGCCCACTAGCTCTGCATCTGCATTGGCACTGTTCTGGCACAGGAGCAGGAACCATGAAAACAGCATGGACGATTTTGCTCTGGGGGTGCCTCAGTGGCTCAGTCAGTTAAGCGACTAGCTTTGGCTCAGGTCATGATCCTGGAGTCCCAGGATCAAGCACCATGTCAGGTCCCTGCTCAGTGGGGAGCCTGCTTCTCCCTCTGCCCCTCCCTCCAATCATGCTCACTATTTCTCTCTCTCTCTCTTTCAAGTAAATAAATAGAATCTTAAAAAAAAAATAAGATTTTGCTCTGGAAGCAGGGTTAGGAGATTTGGTGGAAGCAACTACAAAAGAATAAACTGCTCATTCAGGAAGGGGAGGGGAAAAAAGACAAAAAAACAAATCAGGAAGGGGAAAAACTGACATTCAAAATGGATCTGCAAACCAAAACTCCAAAACCATTTTTTAAAAATGAAGAAAGATGGTAAGATTAGTCAATAACATTAGTCCATTCCAGTTGATATCAATTTATAGAATAATATGGAAAAGGACTGTCGGGTATTTTTACATTCCTCAAAGAAATCATGAAGGCATAATGTCTATTAAAAATAAGCAAGAAGTATTAGAAGAAAACAGATGGACATGGAACAAGAATAAGTGGGCATAGGAAAAAACCAACCTGGGGCACCTGGGTGGCTCAGTGGGTTGAGTGACCAACTCTTGATTCCAGCTCAGGTCATGATGTCAGGGTTGTGACATTGAGCCCCACGTGGGCTGAGGCTGCCCGAGAGCCTCTCTCTCTGCCCCTCTACCCTGCCCCTCTCTAAAATAAATAAAACAGATCTTTAAAATGAAAGAAAGAGAGAGAGAGAGAGAAAGGAAGGAAGGAAGGAACCAACCAACCAATTGGGGCAGGGAGAAAGAACCAATTAGAAATCTTAGGTAAAAAATTGCCCTTGAACTTTTTTAAAGCCTCAATATTCAGGTTAACTCAAGATTGAGTATGGTCAAAGAGAAAAAATAATGAGTTGGAAGATAAAAAAGAAAATCATCCAAATTTCAGTATCAAGAGGAAAAGAGTGACATCGAGACGTAAGTAGACTGAAAGACTCTATCTAAAGGAGATCTACAAGAAATAGAATGGAAAAAAATGGTCATATGGTTGTTTTCATTTTGCTTTTCTTAAGTAGACTCCATGCCCAGCATGGAGCCAACAGGGGGCTTGAGCTCACAATCCTGAGATCAAGACCTGAGCTGAGATCAAGAGTTAGATGCTTGGGGCACCTGGGTGGCTCAGTGGGTTAAGCCTCTGCCTTCAGCCCAGGTCATGATCTCAGGGTCCTAGGATCGAGCCCCGCATCGGGCTCTCTGCTCAGCAGGGAGCCTGCTTCTGCCTCTCTCTCTCTGCCTGCCTCTCTGCCTACTTGGGATCTCTCTCTCTGTGTCAAATAAATAAAATCTTTAAAAAAAAAAAAAAGAGTTAGATGCTTAACTGACTGGGTCAGCCCCAAGGCTATTTTGTTTGTTTATTTTCTTTTTTTTTTTTAAGATTTTATTTATTTATTTATTTATTTATTTATTTATTTATTTATTTATTTAAAAGAGAGAGAAAGAGAGCATGTACCTGCACGGGGTAAGGTGGTGGGAGAGGGAAAAGCAGGCTCCCCACTGAGCAGGGAGCCCAACATAGGGCTCGATCCCAGGACCCTGGGATCATGTCCTGAGCTGAAGGCAGACCCTTAACCTACTGAGCCATGCAGGTGCTCCAGACCCATTTCTGTTCATTTCTATCGGTATTCTTGCCAATCTTTGTACCAAAGATTCAGAAGGCAGATTAAAGCCTGAAGTCATTTTCTTCCTCCAGCTGAGGCACGGAGGTACCCAGGCTCAGTCAGACATAATTTATGCCAAGTCTGGCTGGACTCCACTGCCTTGCTGGTCATCATACTTGTCCCAGGCCTGTAGGACAAGAGTGAGAGCAGAGATTTCTGTAGTTCCTGGACATCTGTACAATAACACCAATTTCCTTACTCTCAGGGCCACAGCTCTGGTGCTGAATCTGAAAGTTAGGCACATTCCCTGCTTTTCCTGCTAACTTTCGTTAGCACCCAATTCCCTACGTGAAATCCCCTTTCTACCTGTAGTACCCAGGAGGGTTTCTACGTTCCTGACTGATAAAGATATATGGCTGTGTTTGGAGATATACGCCTTTTCCCCATAAAATAGATTTTTTTAAAAAGTTATAAAATAAGAGAGAAGGATTAGAGAATTAGAGAACAAGTCCAGAAAGTCCAACACTCAAACAACGGGAGTTCTAGAAACAGAACTCAGGGGAAACTGAGGGAAGGAACTCAACAAAGACATCATTCAAGCAATGATTCCTAGAGCTAAAAGATACCAGTTTGCAAACTGAAAGAGCCCGCCTAATGCACAGCACAGAGGATGAAAAGAGACCCATAGCAAGGTACATCATAATAAAATTTTAAAACATTAGGGTTACCGAACAACTCCTGCAGGGGCATGTAGGTGGCTCAGCTGGTTTAAGAGTCTGATGCTTGGTTTCAGTTCAGGTCATGATCTTGGGATCCTGGGAGTGAGCCCTATATCAGGCTCTCTCATCAGTGGGGAGTCTGCTTCCCCTGTCTCTCTCCCTCTTCCCCTCCCCCTGTTCGTGAAGTCTCTTTAAAATAAGTAAATAAAATCGCAAAAAAACAAAAACAAAAAAACTTCTACAAGCTTCCAGAGAGAGGGCGAAACCAGTAGCACACACAGTATCAAGAGTCAGAATGAATAAACTTCTCAAAAATAAAAATGGAATCTAGAAGATAATGCAGCAATGCCCTCAAAATCCTAAAAAATGATTCCTACCATAAAACTCCACATTTGGCCAAAGTAACAATCAAATGTAAGGCCAGATAAAAAACCATTTTTAGATGTACATAGAAATTTTTTTTTAAAGATTTTATGTATTTATTTGTCAGAGAGAGCGAGCACAGGCAGAGAGAGTGGGAGGCAGAGGCAGAGGGAGAAGCAGGCTCCCTGCTGAGCAAGGAGCCCGATGTGGGACTTGATCGCAGGACACTGAGATCATGACCTGAGCCAAAGGCAGCCACCTAACCAACTGAGCCACTCAGGCGTCCCATACATAGAAATATTTTTAAAGAATCTCCTAAGTACCCTTTCTCAGAAAGATACTGGAGATGTGCTCTACTGAAAGTAAGGAACCAAACCAAGAAAGAGGAAAGCACGGCCTACAAGAAATCAGACACGCCACCTCCTACCCCAAGATGAAAGTTCCTAGGTTGGTGAGGAAAGCAGATAACAGGATAATAGAATATGTAATAAATGTAGACGTCAGTCAGTCTGGATTGGAGCTGATCAGAATGCTCCAGCAAAGATTTCCTCAGGAAACTCCATGTAATAGACCACTTCATGTTTGAACATACTGAGAAAGGATTTACATAACTGGGGTTGAATTAGTAAAATGAATATAGAACACTAAGCAAATGAAAAAGAAAGACAATCATGAGCTCCTGAGAAAATAAAAATCTGTGCAGAAAAGGAGAATTAATCTTGGTGTACGGTGTGGCTATGCTCTGGGCTAACACAGTCACAATAATACGGCTCAGTGTTAACATAGTTATAATATAAATATTTTGTACCATAACTATGATACTGATTGGGTTAAGGGACAAAAGAAGATGTGTATGTGGTTGGGGAAAGTCAGTGAAAGAGAGCTAAAGCCTTATTGTCCATAGAGGGAAGCCTGATAATAATACTTACTTTTTTGCTGAAATACAAAGAGGCAGGAATATAAGCATGTTATTTAGTAATACAGAGGTGAACACCAAAAGAACTAGTTCAAAGAATTGAAAAACGTTGCCTCTGAAGAAGGGGAAGTGAGAGGCAGGGAGTAGGGGACTGCTGTTTTTCATAACAAGTCTTACAGGACTATTTAAATTTTTAATTTATATGTATGTATGACTTAAAATAAGATAACATTTTTTTAAAAGAAGAGTAGAAATTAATGGAACAAAAAACAAAGAAACAAATAGACAGGATCATTGTAAAAGGTTGGTCCTTGGGGAGAAAATCATTAAACTGGACAAATCTCCAGCAAGTGTGGCCATTAGAAGAAGAAAGGTTCACTAACAAACGATAACAAGAATAAAAAAGATACAGTCTCTACTTACATAGAAAATTTTCAAAATACTACAAACAGCTTTATGTATTTGAAAACTGAGGGGCAGCTGGGTGGATCAGTTGATTAAGTGTCTGCCTCCTGGGATCAAACCACACATTGGGCTCCCTGCTCAGTGGGGAGTCTGTTTCTTCCTCTCCCTCTGCTCATTCCCACTTGCCTCTGCTCATTCTCTCTCTCTCTCTCAAATAATAAATATAATCTTGAAAAAAAAAAAGGAAAGAAAACTCAGATAAAATTGATACTTTTCTAGATATAAATAAATGATCAAAATTAGTGTAAAAATAACTAGAGAGTCTAAATAAACTATTAAAAAAATTTGCACTGATAATAAAAGGCTTCTCACCTTAAAAGATATCTGGTCCAGATGATATTAGAAACTCATTTTCTTGAACATTTAAGGCACAAATAAACTCTTTTTTTAAAGTAATCTCTATAGGGACAGCTGGGTGGCACAGTTGGTTAAGCGTCCGACTCTTGGTTTCAGCTCAGGTCCTGATCTTAGGGTTGTGATCTCAGGTTCATGAGATCAAACCCTGCCTCAAGCCCGCAATAAACTCTGTGCATAGCATAGGGTCTGGTGGGATTGTCTCTCCTTCTCCCTCTGCCCCCACTCTGCTCTCTTTATATATATAAAGTAAATAAATAAATCTTCCAAAAAAAGAAAAATCTCAATACCCGAAATGGGGCTCAAACTCAAACTCACAAGATCAAGAGTCACATGCTCTACCAACTGAGTCAGTCAGACACACCACAAATAAACTCTCTTAAATGTTTTCAGTCCCTGTGGCAGTTTATTGCTAAATCCTTCTTCTGAAAAGATTTTTTGCAAGGCATAGGATTGCCCACCTACAGGCTACATTTCTCAGCCTCTTTTGAGACTAGGTGGGGCGGTGTAACTAAGTGCTCAGCTTTAGTTATGAGCACAAGTGGTGTGCTACTTCTTCATCATTCACTATATTAGTTCCCAAGGGCTGCCGTAACAAAGTTCCACAAACTATGTGGCTTGAAGAACAGAAATGTATTCTCTCACAGTAGAAGGAGAATAGAAGTTCAAGATTAAGGTTTCATCACAGGTGGTTCTTTCTGAGAGTTACATGAGAAAATCCCTGTTTTATCCCTCTCTCCTAGCTTCCTATATTTGGCTGGAAATCTGTGGTATTCCATGGTCAATCACTGTCTTCATGTTCACCTGGCATTCTCCCTTTGGTGTGTCTATGTCTAAATTTCCCCTTTTTATAAGGAAACTTGTCATATTAGATTAGAGGTCCCCCCTACTCCAGTATTACTTTATCTTAACTAATCTGTTTCCAAATAAGGTCACATTCTGAAATACAGGGGTTAGGACTTCAACATGTGAATGGGGGGGCATAATACTTACTAAAAAGAAATTATTTGTCCTCCACTTTCTCTATTTTCCCCTTTCCCTTCTATGGTTAGAACACAGACATAGAGTAGAGACACCTTTGGCCATGTAGACAAAGACAAGCACCTTAGGAGAAAACAGAGACACGACTTGGAATAACCTTGGGCCTCCAGATAACTACATGGAGCAGAACTGTTCCACCAGCCTGAACCATTCACTTCCAGACTATAAATGAGCAATGTACTTTCACCTTATTTAAGCAACTATATTTGAATGGTGTTTTGGTTATAGGGACTTAGCTTTTACCCTAAGAATACAGCTGCCAACTCACTTTATAAGAATATAAACTCAACAACAACAACAACAACAAAAAGAATCTAAACTCTAATACCAAAACCCAATAAGCACAGAATAAGCAAAACTATTATAAAGCAATATCATTTATGACCATAATGCAGAGCCTCTAAATAAAACACTAGCAAATTAAATTTGCTATAATGTGGGGCGCCTGGGTGGCTCAGTGGGTTAAGCCGCTGCCTTCGGCTCAGGTCATGATCTCAGGGTCCTGGGATCAAGTCCCACATCGGGCTCTCTGCTCAGCAGGGAGCCTGCTTCCCTCTCTCTCTCTCTCTCTCTCTCTGCCTGCCTCTCTGTCTACTTGTGATCTCTCTCTGTCAAATAAACAAAAAAATCTTTAAAAAAAAATAAATTTGCTATAATGCAAATTTATATATATATAAGAATTATATATATATATTATATAAAAATGCCATATATATATATGGGATGACTTAGTTATGTTTATCTTAGTAATTCAAGAATAGAATGGTTCAACATAAGAAAATCTATAAAAGTACACTAACAGATAAAACAGAGAAAAATAACACAATAGATTCAGAAAAGAATATTTACTAAAATTCAATGCTCATATAACTGGATATATAAACATGGAGTATATAGTTAATAATGCAAAGGAATTATTGTTAAATTTGATCATGGTACTATAGTTTTTTTTTAAGAATTATTATCTTTTAGGGATTCAGACTGAAATATTTACAGATAACACGATGTAATGTCTAGAATTTGTTTCAAATGACACTGAACAGGGAAAAGTTAGCAAAAACAAGACTGACCTCAAGCTAGCAGCTATTGAGGCTGTGTAATGGGTAGACAAAAGCTTATTATACTAGTTTGCCTACTTCTGTGGGTGTTTTAATTTTCCTAGTGAAGAGTTAAGGAAATTCAAACTCATTCATGAGTTTAAAAGAGAATAGGGACAGAAGTCAATGTCCTAAACCTGAGGAAAGTCATTTATCAATCTTAGTGGTCAAGTCACTTCTGTAGTAGAACTTAAAAGCACTGCCATTAAAATCAAGAATGAGAAGATGCCTATGCTTCTACTTAACACCATACTGAAGGTCCTAACCTATACAATAAATAAGGAAAGAAAGAAGAGGTGTGAGAATTGAGGGTTGGGGAGACAAAACTCCACTTATTTGCAGATCATATGGTACCATATAGAAAATGTAAAAAAAAAAAAAAAAAACCTGATAAACTATTATAACTAATAGTAAAGCTCAGCAAGGAAATCTAATAGAAAAAGCATATTTATGGGATGCCTGGCTGGCTCTGTTGGTAGAGCACATGACTTTTGATCTTGGGGTTGAAAGTTAAAGTCCCAGGTTACGTGTAGAGATTATTTAAAAACAAAATCTTAGGGGTGGCTGGGTGGTTCAGTCAGTTAAGTATTTGCCTTCAGCTCAGGTCATGATCCCAGGGTCCTGGGATCAAGTCCCACATCGGGCTCCCTGCCCAGCAGGGAGTCTGCTTCTCCCTCTGCCTCTGCTCCTTCCCCTGCTCATTCTCTCTCTCTCTCTGTGAAATAAATAAATAAAATCATTAAAGATAAATAAATAAATAATAAAATATAACTTAAAAAAAAGAAAAGAAAAAGTATCCTACTCACAACAAAAATGATCTAGTATCCAGGGATAAATCTAATGAAAGATAAGCTTTCTGAAGAAAATTACAAAACATTATTAAAGAACTTAGAAAGAGACTTGAATAAATGGATAGCTATATCATGTTTACAGATAGGAAGTTCAATCTTACAAAGGTATCAATTATACCAATATTAATATATTGATTCAATGCAATTCCAACCAAAATCCCAACTAGTTTTTTCTTGTAACTTGACAAGCTTATCCCAAAATTCACATAAAAGATCACATGTCAAGAGAAGCTAAGACAATTTTGAAGAGCAAGATGAGAAAACTTGCCCTACAGACATCAAGACCCTTTCTAAATCCTTAATAGTTAATTCAAGATGATAACTGAAGAGTAATAGGCAAAAACACCACTAGAATAGAATAAAGAGCTCCCAAGCCCACATATCTTTGGAAATTTGATAAATGACAGAGGAGATATCCCTAAACATAAGTAGGAAAGGAAGGGATTGTTTGGTGAATGGTACTAGGGCACTTGTTATCCACCTAGAAAAAGATTAGATGTCTACTTCACACCACACAAAAAACATAAATTCTGGGTGTTCAGAAGATATAAATATGAAAAGAGAAAATTTTAAAACTTTTCGAAGAGGGCACCTGGGTGGCTCAGTGGGTTAAGCCTCTGCCTTCAGCTCAGGTCATGATCTCAGGGTTCTGGGATAGAGGCCCCTTGTTGGGCTCTCTGCTCAGCGGGGTGCCTGCTCCTCCCACTCCCACCCCCAGTCTGCCTCTCTGCCTAATTGTGATCTCTCTCTCGCTGTCAAATAAATGAATAAAATCTTAAAAAAAAAAAAAACTTTTGGAAGAAAATGTAAGAGGAAAAATAAAAGAAGATATTAGAGGATACTTTTATGACCTCAATTTGAAAAAGAATACTTCATTAAAATATAAAGCCTAATGCATAAAGGAAAAGATTGATAATTTGACTACAATAAAATGTAAAACTGCAGTTTAAATGAGATAACTTCTAAAAATGTAAAGACAAGCTAAGGACTAGAAAATATGTGCATCATACATAATGACAAAGAAATGAATATCCACATTTTATATGGGCCTCTTAAAGACTGATTTAAGAGAGGTTCCAGTTTCAGCAAGATGGAATAACCATGCCCTATCTTGTCTCTCCCATTGAATGTAACGATGAATCCTACACAGACTCTATGGAGCAACTAGCTATTTAAGGACACTGAAAGTAAATCATAATAAGTAAACGAGAGGATACTAGAACTCAAAGTTCTACCCAACTAGTGGTGAGGTTACCATTTTTTTCCCTTCAATATCACTTGACCAGAAGGAAGCCTGAAACCCACAGGTACATACTAGGTGAGGACAGAAAGAGCTGCAAGACAAACTTTCTTTTTCTGGTCTAAAGAAAGGGAAAGAGAGCTGCTAAGGGTCAGAAGGACTTCCCTAACTCAGAGGAACACACAGTGGCTCTGGTCCCCAGAATGTGGCACAAATTCCCATTGTTTGTTAATCTCTAATTTGAATGACTATGGCCTTCTCATCAGAAACCATGCAGGCCAGGAGGAAGAACAACATTTTTTCAAGTGCTAAAAGGAAAACATCTGTGAACCTAGAATTCTACAGCTAATTCAGTGAAGTTCCTATCAAAATACCAACTGTGGGGGCGCCTGGGTGGCTCAGTGGGTTAAAGCCTCTGCCTTCGGCTCAGGTCATGATCTCAGGGTCCTGGGATCGAATCCCGCGGCTCAGGTCATGATCTCAGGGTCCTGGGATCGAGCCCTGCGTCGGGCTCTCTGCTCAGCGGGGAGCCTGCTTTCTCCTCTCTCTCTCTGCCTGCCTCTCTGCCTACTTGTGATCTCTGTCTGTCAAATAAATCAATAAAATCTTTAAAAAAAAATACCAACTGTGTTTTTGGCAGAAATGGACAAACTGATCCTAAATATCAAACAGAATGGCAAGGAAGCCCTAATCACCGAATTAATTTTGAAAAAGTGGAGCAAAGTTGGAGGACTCATACCTGCTGATTTGAAAACTTAACTACAAAGGTACAGTAATCAAAATGGTGCGGTACTGGCATAAGTATAAACATATAAATCAAAGGAATTGAAGAGTCCACAAATAGAGTGGATTCAATTCACTTTTTTTTTTAAAGATTCTTTTATTTATTTTAGAAAAAGAAAGAGACAGCATGAGTGGGGGAAAGGGCAGAGGCGGAAGAGAGAGAGAGAATCCCAAGTGGACTCCACTGAGAGCACACAGCCCAAGGTGGGGGTGGGATGCTTGATCTCAGGACCTTGAGATCATAACCACAGCCCAAGAGTCGGGAGCTCAATCGACTGAGCCACCCAGGTGTACCAGGTCAATTCACTTTTCACAAAAGTGTCAAGACCATTCAATGGGGAAGAATAGTTTTCAACAAATGCTTGGGAACAACTAGATAACCAGATGCTAAAGAATGAAGTTGGCCTTTTCATCATACCATATGAAAAAATCAACTCAAAACGGATCAAAGATCCAAATATAAGAACTAAAACAATAAATCACTTAGAATAAAACATAAGTATAAATCTCTATGATCTTAGATATGGTAATGGAGTCTTACAGATAACATAAAGAGCACAAGCAATAAAATAAAAAATACATAATTAGGTTTTATCAACATCTGAAACTTTTGTACATTAAAAACACTATCAAGGAGCACCTGGCTGGCTCAGTCAGTAGACCATGTGACGCTTAATCTCAGGGTTGTGAATTCAAGCCCTGTGTGGGGTGTAGAGCTTACTTAAAAATTAATAAATAAAATTTAAAAAAAATAAAAGACATTGTCAAGAAAATGAAAAGACAACATACAGAATGGGAGAAAATATTTATTTATTTATTTATTTATTTATTTTTAAGATTTTATTTATTTATTTGACAGACGGAGATCACAAGTAGGCAGAGAAGCAGGCAGAGAGAGAGGAGGAAGCAGGCTCCCTGCTGAGCAGAGAGTCTGGATGCAGAGGCTTGATCCTAGGACCCTGGGATCATGACCTGAGCCGAAGGCAGAGGCTTTGACCCACTGAGCCACCCAGGCGCCCGGGGAGAAAATATTTATATATCACATATCTAGTATCTAAGATATAGAAAGAACTATTACATCTCAACAACAAAAAGACAAACAACCTAATTCAAAATGGGTGAAAGCTTTGATAGGTATTTCTCCAAAGAAGATTTACAAATGGCCAGAAAGCACATGAAAAATGCTCAATATCATTAGTTATTAGGGAAATGCAAATAAAAAAACACAATGAAATTCTGCTTCACACCCATTAGGATGGCCAAAATTAAATTAAATTAAATTAACAGAAAATAACAAGCGTTGGTTAGAATGTAGAAAAATTGGAACCCTCCTACATTGCTGGTGGGAATGTGAAGTGGTGCAGCCACTGCAGAAAACAGCTTAGCAGTTCTTCAAAAAGTTAAACATAGAAATATATATGACTTAGCAATTCCATTCCTAGTTATATATCCAAGAGAATTGAAAACAGGTGTTCAAACAAAAACTTGTACATGAATGTTCATAGCAGCATTATTCATGACAGCCTCTAAATGAAAACAACCCAAATGTCTATGAAGTGATGAATGGATATACAAAATGTGATATATTCATACAATGGAACATTATTCAATCATAGAAAAGAATGAAGTACTGCTACATGGTACAATGCGGATGAACCTTCAAAACATGAGGCTACGTGAAGGAAGCCAAATATAAAAGGTCACATATTGTATGATTCCATTTATATGAAATGTCATGAATAGGCAAATCCACAGAGATTGAAAGCCAATTAGTGGTTGCCAAGGGCTTGGGGGAGGGAGAAATAGGAGTAACTGCTTAATGGGTATGAAGTTTCTTTTGGGAGTGATGTAAAGACTCTGCAGTTAGAATGTACTAAATGCACATAATGAATGTACTAAAAGCCGCTGAACTGTATGCTTTAAAATGACTAAAATTGGGACCCTGGGTTGTTCAGTTGGTTGGGCATATGCCTTTGGTTCAGGTCCTGAGATCAAGCCCTGTGTCATAATCCCTGCTCAGCAAGGAGTCTGCTCTCCTTCTCCCTAGGCTCCTCTTCCCCACTTGTGCTTTCTTTTGCACATACTCTTTCTCTCAAATAAATAAATAAAAATTTAAAAATAAATAAATAAAATTATTAAAGTGGAGAATTATATATTACATGAATTTTACCTTAATTAGAAAAAAAGAATTCTATATCCATTGAAAATATTCTTTAAAAATGCGTCAAATAAAGACATTCTCAAATAAAAGAGAACTAAGAGAACTTGTCATCACAGACTTGTTCTACAATAAATGCTAAAGAAAATTCTTCAGATGCAAGAAGAACGATGCCTACAAAAGAAACTTGGGCCATCAGGAATGAAGTAAAAGAAACAAAAATGATAAAAGTATGGTTAAATATAATAGACTATTCTTAAGTTCTTTAAAATATGCATGACAGGGGCACCTGGGTGGCTCAGTGGGTTAAGCATCTGCTTTCAGCTGAAGTTATGATCCCAGGGTCTTGGGATGGAGCCCCAGATCAAATTGGGTTCCCTGCTCAGTGGGAAGCCTGCTTTTCCCTCTCCCTCTGCCTGCCACTCTGCCTGCTTGTGCTCTCTATCTTTTTGCAAATAAAGTATTTTTTAAAATTAAAAAAATAAAATAAAATATGCATGACAACTGGAAGAAAAATGATAACAAGGTGCAATAAATTTTTACGTGTACATATACGTAATACATGTAACAACCACACAACAAAGGCAGTAGGGTACAGGGACCTATATGGTGGTAAGTTTTCTACATTCTACGTGAAGTAATAAAATATTAATTTTTAGAAGACTGTGAAATATTAAGTATGTATTTATAATCCCTGGAGCAACCACTGCACTTTTTTTTAAACTATGCAGAGATACAGTTTAAAACTCAACAGATAAATTAATATAGGGTATAAAAATAAAAATAAAGGGGCGCCTGGGTGGCTCAGTGGGTTAAGCCGCTGCCTTCGGCTCAGGTCATGATCCCAGGTCCTGGGTTCAAGCCCCGCATCGGGCTTTCTGCTCAGCGGGGAGCCTGCTTCCTCCTCTCTCTCTGCCTGCCTCTCTGCCTGCTTGTAATTTCTCTCTGTCAAACAAATAAAAAAATCTTTAAAAAAAAAATAAAAATAAAAAATAAAAATAAAGACCTAATTTTAGATGCATCAATATTTATATGAAATGAAAGTTGTCTAAAAGGGGCGCCTGGGTGGCTCAGTGGGTTAAGCCTCTGCCTTCAGCTCAGTCATGATCCCAGTGTCCTGGGATCGAGCCCCGCATCGGGCTCTCTGCTCCGCAGGGAGCCTGCCTCCACCTCTCTCTCTCTCTGCCTGCCTCTCTGCTTACTTGTGATCTCTGTCTGTCAAATAAATAAATAAAATCTTAAAAAAAAAAAAAAAAGAAAAAAAGAAAGTTGTCTAAAAGACAGGGATTGTCAGATTAGATTTAAAAACAAAAAACAGGGGCACCTGGGTGGCTCAGTTGTTAAGTGTCTGCCTTCGGCTCAGGTCATGATCCCAGGGTCCTGGGATCAAGCCCCACACTGAGCAGGGAACCTGCTTCTCCCTCTCCCTCTTCCTCTGTGTTCTCTCTCCCTCTATTGGTCTCTTTCAAGTAAATAAATAAAAAATCTTTAAAAAAATAAAGGCTTTATCTTTAAAAAAATTAAATAAATAAATAAATAAATAAATAAATAAACAAATACAAGGGGTGCTTGGGTCGCTCAGTGGGTTAAAGCCTCTGCCTTTGGCTCAGGTCATGATTCCAGGGTACTAGGATCGAGCCCTGCATCGGGCTCTCTGCTCAGCAGGAAGCCTCCTTCCTCCTCTCTCTCTGCCTGCCTCTCTGCCTACTTTGTGATCTCTCTCTGTCAAATAAACAAACAGAATCTTAAAAAAAAAAAAAAACCAAAAAACCAACAACATCCAACTATTTGCGGTCTATAATTTTATAAGACAGGTAGGTTAAAAGTAAAAGAGTGGAAAAAGATATACCATGTAAACACTAACCAAAAGAAAGCTAAAGTGGCTGTATTAATATTAAAGAAAAGAGACTACATAGCAAGGATAATTTCCGGAAATAAAAAGGGCAATACATAATAACAAAAGTCAATTGACTAAGAAGACAATTTTAAATGTGCCTGCTCCTAACAAAAGGGCTTTAAAATACATGCACCAACGCTGACAGAATAGAAAGAATTCAACAAATCCACAATTATACTTGGTGACTTCAGTACTCTCTCAGTAACTGATAGAACAAGCCAACAGAAAATCAGTAAATATACAGAAGAACTGAACTATTCCATCTACCAACTGGATCCAGTTGATATTTACAGAATACTCCATACAACAGGAACAAAATATACAATCTTCTCAAATGCACATAGAACATTCATTATGATAAATTTGATACAGAGTCATAAAACAAACCTTAATAAATTTAATAGACTTGAAATCATACAAAGTATGTTCTCTGACCATAATGGAATTAAACTAGCAATCAATAACAGAAAGATAACTGGAAAAGCTCCAAATACTTGGAAATTAGACAACATAATAATCCATGAGTCAAAAAGGAAGTCTCAAGGGAAATTAGAAAATACTTGGACCTGAATAAAAATACAACATATCAGCATTTGTGGGATGCAGCTAAAGCAGTACTTAGAGGGAAATGTATACTATTAAATGCTTATATTTGAAACAAAGAAAGATCTTAAGTCAATATTCAAAGCTCCTACCTTAAGAAACTAGAAAAAGAAAAGCAAAGTGAACTCAAAACTATCAAAATGAAGGAAAGAATAAAAACCAGAAAGAAACCAATAAAATTAAAAACAAATATAATAGAGAACATCAATGATGAAACTAAAAACTGATTCCTTAAAAATTTCAATAAAATTCATAAATCTCTAGCTAGACTAACAAAAAACAGGGGAGGGTGGTGGGAGAGAGGACACAAATTACCAATATCTGGAATAAAAGAGAGGTTCTCACTACAGACCCCACAGACATTAAAGGAATAAAAAGAGAATACTATGAACCACTCACAGAAAGAAATTTCATAACTTAGATAGAATGAACCAATTCCTTGAAAGCCACAAATTACCAAAGCTTACCTAAGAAAACACAGATAACCCTTCTATACCTAGTAAAGAAATGAAATTATCATTTAAAGTATTCTGATAGTTTCTTGAGGTAATGAAACTGTTTTATATCCCTATGTACTGATGGTTACAATTTATATGTGTGCTAAAACTCAACTGCAAACCCTCCCAAAAAAGTCAATTTTATTCTGTTAATTCTTAAAATTAAAAAAAAAAAAAAAATCCATTCAGAAAAAGCCAAAAGAATAAATATTGAAGTGGACAAAAGTAAATAGGAAATTCACAAAAGAAATAAGCAAAAACTGTCAAGATGATCACCTTTCCTAGTAATCAGAAAATGAAATTAAAATAACAAAAAAAAGTCCTTTGTTTGACTATTTTTGATCATATTGGGAGGGTGCAGTAGGATTTCTCACTTACTGGTAGGAATACAGCTGACCAATTTCTACGGAGTGGAATTTCACAAAATGAAGCTAAAAATGGGCTGTTCTTCCCCCCAGCAATGCTCCTTCTAAAATTCTCATAGGAGAAAAAGAAAGGAAGAAAAGGGATATAGCCAAGAGAGCTAACTGAAGCACTGTCTGTAAGAGTAAAATATTTTTAGAAACTAGAGAATTAATAGATAATGTATTATTTATACAATGGAATACTATACTTTTTTAAGTGGTATTTCATGATATGTTATTTTAAATAAATGAACTTAGAACTATGTGAAATCAAAACAGATAAAATCTCAAAGATAGAATGAAGAATGCAGGGGAGCCTGGCTGGCTCAGGCAGTAGAGTGTGCAACTCTTGATCTCGAGATTGTCAGTTCGAGCCCCACATTGGATGTAGAGATTACATAAAAATAAAGTCTTTTTTAAAAATGTGGAATGTAAAAGCCAGTTGTAAAATGACACCATTTATATGAAGTTTGAAAACATGCAAAACAATGTTATGTATTGTTAATGGACATATATACACATGCCTTAACAGCATAAAAATACATGTCTGGGAAACTAGAAAAACAAATTCAGGTTAGGTACAACCTCAGGGGAAGGAGAGGAATGTGTTCAGTGTAGAATATCCAAGGGCACTTCAATTGTATCTGTAATTTCTTTTCTTCTTTCTTTTTTTTTCTTTCTTTCTATTAAGAAAAACTAAGCAAGCGAGGCAATATATTAGAATTCAAAGGATATGGATGGTGGATTCATGGGACTTTGTTATGTGATTCCTTTTTGTAAAAGATTTTTTTTTTTAAAGATTTTATTTATTTGTTTGACAGAGCGAGAGAGCACAGCAGGGGAAGCAGTAAAGGGAGAGGGAGAAGCAGGCTCCCTGCCAAGCAGGGAGCACGATGCCAGGCTGCAAACCCTCCCAAGGACCCTGGGGATCAAAACCCAAGCCGAAGGTAGATGCCCAACCATCTGAGCCACCCAGGCACCTTTTCTAAAGATTTTATTTATTTATTTATTTATTTATTTATTTATTTATTTATTTGAGAGAGAGAGCAGGAGCAGAGGGGAGGGGCGGATGGGAGAAGGAGAAGCTAGCTCCCCACTAAGCAGGGAGCTCCACTCAGGGCTGGATCCCAGGACCCTGGGATCATGACCTGACCTGAAGGCAGACACTTAACCCAATGAACCATTCAGATGCCTCTTGTTATGTTATTCTTTCAATTTTTCTAGATATTTGAAGTATTTCATAACCAAAATAATTACCACTGCGCAGAGTACTGCCTCCTAGCGGCTAGGGCACTTGCCATGAGCACTTCCTCGGGCTCTGATCTCAGTTCTGCAGCTTTCTAGCTTTGGGACTTGAAGAAATTACCTAACTTCTCTCCTGTAAAATAAGGATAGTAATAGGACTTTCCTTACAGTATTTTTGTGAGGGTTACATGAGTTAAAATGTAAGATGCTTAGCTTAGCATTGGGCACATAACAAATAATGTGTGTCAGGTTTTTTTCTTTATCATTATTATCCCTCCACCTTGGACACTCAACAGTCAGCAGCTCCGTGAAAGCTTCCCCGACACTGTTCCCATGTCTAACCCGTCAGCCCTTTGCCAAGGACAATCGGGAACTCCACCCTGATTTTCCACCTGGCTTAGCTGTGTAGTTTCATTCTCTGTCTCCCTGACTATCCTATTTTCTTAAGTATCTTTGTATCCCAAATGTCCACCCACTGTAGGACTATAAGAATCGTTGTGGGTGACTAAGAAATCGGACAAATAAACAAGTCCCTCCTGTCTCTAATAAACCCACTAGTGTTTTCTCCCCTTCTTCCATCCCCTTCCCAAGGGCCCTGGGCTTTCACAGACAGGCTTAATCACAGAAGAAATATTCAGTGAAATGTAATTACTCAGAACAAACACTCCTCGTGGGCCAGAAAAGAAGCCCAAGTGTAAAAGACAGCTTAAAAACAAGGGGAAGGGGGCACCTGGGTGGCTCAGTGGGTTAAAGCCTCTGTCTTCGGCTCAGAACATGATCCTAGGGTCCTGGGATCGAGCCCCACATCGGGCTCTCTGTTCAGCAGGGAGCCTGCTTCCTCCTTTTTCTCTCTCTCTGCCTGTCTCTCTGCCTACTTGTGATCTCTGTCAAATAAATAAAATCTTTAAAAAAAAAAAAAAAAAACAAGGGGAAGAGTCTCTAGTGATAGAATTTCAGGCCCAAAGGTGCAGGGACACACGTGCGTGCACACACACGCGCCGTCTGTCTGAGCTGGGGAAGGGACCCTCTCAACAAGTGGGAACTACTGGAAGGAAATGTGGGCAACAGAGCTCTCAGAAAAAGTTGTGAATGTTCTCTTAAAAAGTTGTGTGTGAGTCACAATGTGTTAGAGCACAAATCATATTTCTCGTGGATAAAAAAATGTTTTTAATTTACTGGAGAAGCTGGCTAGTTAAATCTTATTGTGAATTCTTTATTAAAGACTGAAGGCAGGAATTCTTTTGTTAAGTAAATATTCAGGCCCTTCCTTGCCAAAGAGCTTTTGAAACTTTGCTGTAATTATGCTGATGTTTTCTGTGTTTATATGTTAAATGCCTGGAGCTTAATTGTTAATGGATAAATAAGAGAAGCCGCAGGGCCCTTGCCAAAAGAGGCCCAAGAGCTGAGGCTGGGAGAACAATGACTCCACAGGACTCCCCTGGAGCGGGTTAAGGGCAGTTAGGGAAAGATCCCTGGCTTCTCTCTGTGGACGCATCACCCAATGGAGGGGCCAAGGAAAGAGATGAGAACAGAGGCAGTTCCTCAGGTCGTGGACCTGGGTCTGAACAAATGGGCCAGGCTGAGTTCTGGCCTATCTTCCTGTTTCTCCTCACAGCCAACAAATCAAGAATTCCTGCTGCCCTCAAAAAACCATCGGAGAATTATGACCCTGTCATAGTAGCTGTCAACACAACAGGGGGCCAAGAGCAAGCGTCTGGCTACTTCCTCAAGGCAAGATGACTGGGTTGGAATTCCATGCCCACCACTCACGAGTAGAACAGACTATGGTAGCTCTTTCCTGGGGTCCTCATTAGCAAAATGGAGATAAGGGTACCCATCTCATAAGGGTATCACCAAGATTAAATAAATTAATATTGTAGAAAAATACTTAGAACTGTGCCAGGCACATAGTAAGTGCTGTATAAGTTAAATATTAACTGAAAGTTCAATAAACATCATGTTAGGTTTCCATATATTAAATTTATCTGAAACAGAGGTGCAAATGACATTACGCTGTGGATTCTTTGCTGGGTTACAAGAATTGGTCCTCCTTCACATCAATGCATATTTAAATACAGGGTAGTCTTTCTAGTCTCTGTAGTATATCCTCCAGAAGATTATACCCAGGGGATTAAGAGTTTGTGAAGAAAACATCCAGATACTTCTATTGAAAGCCCAATATGAGGGCACCTGGGTGGCTCAGTCATTAAGTGTCTGCCTTCCCAGGGTCCTGGGATGGAGCCCCACATTGGGCTCCCTGCTCCGCGGGGAGCCTGCTTCTCCTTCTCCTACTCCCCCTGCTTGTGTTCCCTCTCTCACTGTGTCTCTCTCTGTCAAATAAATTTTTAAAAATCGAAAAAAAAAAAAAAGAGAGAAAAAGCAAGCCCAACATAGCACCTTCAGATCAATTCTGTCTTCTTCATCTTAGAGCTTCTCCCCTTTAGGGTTTGGGGTCTTGGCACAATCAGGCTGGGACCTTCTTAGCCTGCCAGGGTGTCTCCAGCATAATCTTAGCTCTTCTAGGCAAAGTAACTTTAAATCCAAAGTCGGCAAATCAGCTGCAAGGAAGTAGTTAACCGGAAATTTCTCTTACTATATCTGCTCAGGCCTTCTCCAGGGTTGAAGTGGGGAGGGGCCCAGATGATATTCAAGGGGTACGGGCTTGAGGTAGACTCTGTCTACAACTGAGGCAGGTAGTTCCCTCCAGATTCTAGTCCTTCAGATGGATAGAAGGTGGTCAGAGTTAAGTTCTCACACAGAAACAGGGAGAAATGCTCTCAAGGTTACTAGATCCTTAAAATTTCAGAGCTGAAAGCAGGCATTTCAACTCTCAGCCATAAACAGCTAGTCAAGAGTTTCCATGCTTCAAGGTACATAGGGACCCTTGGTTCTCAGCATCACTGAACCAGCACGTACTTAGATGTGAACTCTCCCAGAGCATAGCCGTAGAAGCGCGATCCACAAGGAAGACCCCAACTGTTTTCCCTCCTGGAGAGAGGAATTTGTGGAAGCACAGTCCTGTGCAGAATCTCACTGGATTCCCTGGACCACATCTTTGGGGCAGAAAGAGGAGCGCCATCAGGGCGCTTAATAGCCAAGGAAGCAGCCACTCACAGTGACGAGCAACATGCCCAGGAGAACGTAGATATTAAAGGCTTGAATAAATGCTGAACATCCCGATCCTGGCCTGGTCACCAGACTCCACTATACTCGTTCTCATTTTTGAAGACCCACCAGGGAGAGAGCACTCCACTCCTCCTGCAAGCACCGAACTGGTTTCCCTGTGTTCCTCCTAGAACCATGGCCAGGAGTCATATTCAGGTGAAGGCAGGTCAGTGACAACTCCACACAGACCTTGGTGCTCAGTGAGCCCCTCCTTCCTCCGCCATCTCTCCCCACCTCTGGCCTGTTCCTACTCTGGAGTAGGCACTTGGAAAGAGCCAAGGCTGACAGCCCATTATCTGCTTTTGGATGTGCAGTATCTTCTTTCCTCTGCACCCTCAGAAACAGCTGTGCTGCTCAACTCCTAGAGCTGAGTTCTCAGGGTGTCCCAACACTTCCCTCTGCCTGGACTGCTGGGAAGAGAAGGCATGCTCTCAGAGATGCTGGAGACCACACTCCAGAAGGTGCTAGAGTGTTATATCATGTAACCAACCCTGAGGTCCCCTCATCGAGGGAAGGGCGCTGGTTCAAATGGCCCAGATATTGGAGACCCTTGAGCCAAGACCCTCTGAGGGAGGCCAGGAAGAGATGCCCAGGTCAGAGAGGGAAGGGGACCCCATGGGGAAAGGACTCTGCACAGCTGAGGAGTGATCAGAAACAGAGCCTCAGACTTGGAAAAGACCTTTGGAGATGCTGGGATTCAGTCCAGGGAACTGGCCTTGGAGCATTGGAGCAAGAGACCAAAAGTAGCCACGTAGCGGGTGGAAGGGAAGGAAAGGGTTGAACAGTGAACAGTAAGACAAAGAACAGGCAGTTCTAAGGAGCCAAGAACGCAAATCATTTGCAGACGCTGGTGTGATAGTCAACCCAAGCTCCTGGGGGAGTGACTATTACAGTGGCTCAGGCACATCTCCACGTCACAGTGAGTGTGAGCCTGTGTGTGTAAATGTCCCTGATGAATCAGCCTGTGTGTGTAATGCTCCTGTCAGTTCATGAGTCATCGAGTGTGTGTCAGAGCTGGTGTGCGCGTGTGTGTGTGTGCGCGCACGTGTGTTCCAGTGCATGAGTCCACCTGAGAGGGCTGCCCATGCCCAGAGTGACGCTGGAATGTGAATGAAAGCCAGACAGCACAGTGGAGTGCAGAGCACTCCCAGGGTGAAGCTGTGTTTAAAGGGCACCACGCTTCATTCACACCGTACATCACACACCACATTTCTGAACCCATTCCAGAGAAAGCCATCTGTCCCCCCTTCCTGCTGAAACCCCCCTATGGAGAGACAGTGTGAAATTCTTCAGGCTTGTGGGGCTGTTTCAGAGTCGGAGATGGCCCAATCTTAGAATCCTACATTTCAACCCCTTTGTTTTAAAGAGAGAGGAACTGTGACAGGGAATGCTGACGCCAAGGTCCTGAAGTCACGCTGTTAGCTTGTAGGCAAAGCCAGGTGCAGACCCACCAACCACCACCCTGACCACCAACCACAGCCACCTCTCACTGCCCAGACCTCCATCCCCCTCCACACTGTGCATTCTTTTTCCATTTTCCTTAGGGATGTGATGAGATCACTCCTTTTAACTAAAATGCACCTAGACCCTCCCACGGAAAGAAACACCGATGTCCAGCGTAAAGGCTGACATCCATGACTTACCTCAAAAGCAAAGCTGGGACATCTCTAGATGGCCATAGACTGACAGTCATCTTACCTCTTCTCCTATTGCCTGACTTGCACCCCACCCAGGTCTGCAGCAGCCCCGGGGAGCTCCCATTCCTAGGTCTCTGTGTCCATGACTGGCTAGACCATTTGGCAGACTTATTAACACTTTGTGATTCAGAAGATGCCTATGAGACATCTATGAATGTCTCACTTAGGTCTCTGATTCTTTCTCTTTTCACATTCCTGATGGTCATTTCACTGCTCAATTTCACTTGCCTCACAAAAATGAAAAAAATAAATACAGGAAGGGATTTATTTTAGCAGTTCTGAGGAAGGGTTTAATAGGTAGAGAGGCTGAACACATTAGGATGAGCTTTGGGATTATCTATGAATTTCAATTATCCATTTCATTCCTTCTCAGATGGCTCAGAGTCGACCTGAACTTCAAAGGGATCACTTCTGCCACTGGATTTATTGTTCTTATTTCATATTAATTAAGTACTTACTCTATATCCAGCACCACTGAGGCCATTCAGAAGGCACAGACTCACCCCTGCATCCCTGGAGAGCAGAGATTGATCACCCCATTTATCTGGACTTCAAAGCCCTTTGACTCCAATAGCATCTTGTCACTGACTGTGGAGGTGGCCAGGACACTGAGGGCATAGCAGGGCAGGGTGAAGGAAAGGAACAGAGAAGTCATTGCTCCAGGTCATGTCTGGAGGAAGGCTGGTCTTACATCAGAGTCCAAGTTCTACACTCACAGAATGGTATTTTTCAAATAGTGTTCTGCTTAGCACATGGCCTTGGGAAAGTGAGTGAGGATGTTGTCTCATGCAGTGGACAGAGAGACAGGCCAAGTAAATGTTGATATAGCAAGTTTCCCTCACATGTAGCACATGGGCCAAAAGTTAACAGCCAAATGTTTCCTTGAATATAAATAAATATATTCACAAAGGTATTTATTTCAGCATTATATGGAATAGCAAAAAGCTGTCCATAACTTGAAAAATCTATTAATACATTAGTTAAAGGGGTGCCTGGGTGGCTCAGTCTTTAAGTATCTGCCTTTGGCTCAGGTCATGATCCCAGGGTCCTGGGATTGAGTCCCACATTGGGCTCCCTGCTCAGCAGGGAGTCTGCGTCTCCCTCTGCCCCTCACCAGTTCATGCTCTCTCTCTCAAATAAATAAAATCTTTTAAAAAATAGATTAGTTAAATGATGGTACAACTATAAAATAAAAAAACAATGCAACTCTACTACTGGATATTTACCCCAAAGAAACAAATGTATTGATCCAAAGGGGCACCTGCACCCCAATGTTCATAGCAACAATGCCCACAATAGCCAAACTATGTAAAGAGTCCAGATGTCCATTGACAGATGAACGGATAAAGAAGATGTACAATATATATGTAATGGAATACTACTCAGCCATCAAAAAAAAAAGAAATCTTACCATTTGCAATGACATGGATGGAACTGGAGGGTATTAATGCTAAGTGAAATAAGTCAATCAGAGAAAGACAATTATCATATTATTTCATTCATATGTGGATCATAAGAAATAGCACAAAAGGGGACACCTGGGTGGCTCAGCGGGTTAAGCCTTCAGCTCAGATCCTGATCTCGGGGTCCTGGGATAGAGCCCCGCGTCAGGCTCTCTGCTCAGCAGGGAGTCTGCTTCCCCCTCTCTCTCTGCCTGCCTCTCTGCCTACTTGTGATCTCTGTCTGCCAAATAAATAAATAAAATCTTTAAAAAAAAAAACAACTATAGGAAACAAACTGAGGGTTGCTAGAGGGGAGGGGGTGGGGTATGGGGTAACTAGGTGATAAGCATTAAAGAGGGCACATGATGTGATAAGCACTGGGTGTTGTAGGCAACTGATGAATCACTAAACCCTACCTCTGGTACTAAGAATACACTATATGTTAATTAATTGAATTTAAATAAAATAAAATTTTTAAAAGTGAAACAAAACAAATTAAAAAAGAAAACAATGCAACCATGAAGAACAACGAGTTCTATCTACATACGTTGACTTGAGAAGAGATCTGTGATTATCAAGTTAAAAAAAGCGAGTTACGGAGTATGTTCTTATTTTGTATTTAAAAATTAAAAGGGGTAGACTTTATATATATATATATGTTTATATATGTTTGTATACGTAGAAAATGTGGGGAAAATGTGTATATGTAGAAAACTGCATATGGAAAATACGTGTCAGGTTACATAGGAATCTGCTTACATTGTTTAGAGAGTAGGGATTAAGAATGGTATTTTTTAACATACTCTATGATTTGACTTGTAAGTATGAATTATTTTATAACTTTGATAAAGAAAAATAAATGTATTGTAAAATGAAGAGACTAAAAACAGGTTTGTAGGTGGTTACTGGCCATACTCAACCCTGGAGCTCTCCCCCACATGAAATGCCTCACCCAATGTGACATTTGGAGAGTTGGCAGCCATCACTTGAGAAAACATGGCACATTTTGCCTCTGCTGCCGCGTCATGGAACAAAACAAGGACTTCAGCTGTCAGCTCCAAAGAAAAATACCGATTTGCATACACATATGTGACACAGATTTAGTCCATGACTTTGAGATATCTCACTCTAAACAGATAAAATTAATTAAAAATCTAGTGCAACTTTCTGGCAGCTCTGCTCCAACTCCCCATTATTTATCCAGGACACTGAAAATTGGAATACGTCACAGATTCTTAAATCACATCCTGAATCCGGAGGAGGGATGAGAAAGAGGTTTTGCCGTAAGTGCCAGGCCCTGAGCTGGGCACTGTGCCTACATCGGCCCATTTGATCCTTAGGAGAATCCAGCAAGGTGGGAGAAAAAGGGGACATGCACAAGGGCACACACACACACAAGCATGAGCTGGAAACTACAGAACGAAGCAAGAGGAGAAAAGTAACAGAGGGAGAGCCTATGCCTCAGGGAAGCCGTACCTCTTTGGCCTTACATTGGGTACCAGGCAGGCTCCCCATCCAGTCAGGAGAGTAGTGTTTCTGAGGTCCCTTGGGCACCTCAGCCAGGAGATGCCGCCTGGGTCCACTTCATTCCTTTGGGGGACTGTAGCTCTGGGTGAAGAGGTCTAAGCACGAAGGGAAACTTATTCACTTTCACTACAAGTGACTGAAACCTAACAAATCAGCTTAGGAAAGACACTGAATTATTTGGCACCCAACTAAAAATATCTGTGAGTAGATGGCTCAGTGGGATCAGAATTCAACTAATGTCAATCAACACTCATTCTGTCTCTGTATTTCTCAACTCTGTTTTCCTGTTTTCTGAGTTAGCTTCATTTTTCAGGCAGATTCTTTTGACATGGCAGCAAAAACTATCCCAGAAATCCCAGGTTATTTAGTTCTCTGCCGCTACTTATTGCAATGAAAAGAAAGTCCTTGTTTTCTTTCTTTTTTTTTTTTTTTAAATTTTATTTATTTATTTGACAGAGAGATCACAAGTAGATGGAGAGGCAGGCAGAGAGAGAGAGAGAGAGAGGGAAGCAGGCTCCCTGCTGAGCAGAGAGCCCGATGCAGGACTCGATCCCAGGACCCTGAGATCATGACCTGAGCCGAAGTCAGCAGCTTAACCCACTGAGCCACCCAGGCGCCCCAAGTCCTTGTTTTCTAATAGTTTGAGCCAAAGTGCCAGGGATGACTGTCGGAGGCCCAAGCTGGTGTCATGAGGCCATTCCTTAATTAATTAAGTTGATGATGACCCAACTGACTAGTTCTAGATCCCATGGGCTAGGAATAGGGGACTAGTCTCCCCCTCCAAAACTGTAGGGATAGCACCAAAGACCAAAGGTGGGATGCTATGCAAGCCAACCACAGATATCCAACATGGATGACAAAACCTACAAGCAAGCTGTAAACTGAGAAACAGGTCCTAAGGTCCTAACCCTAAGACCCTGGAACACTGCTCAACACAATGATAGAAGTTCTGCAGACTGTAAGAACTCCCTTCTCCCATGGCCAAGATTACGGGTTTGGGGAAATGCCCAAGAAATCTGAGAAATCTTGTCAGTGACCCTGGAACCATCAGTTCCTGATGCCCTCCCTGCACAGACTGTGGGTAATTCCAGTGGCCTGAAGAGCTGTGATGACAGAAGGTCCTTGATGACAAAGAGACCAGAAGTGTTCTGGGAAAAACTCTGGAATAAGAGCCAGGTACCTGGGTTCCAGTTCAAGCTCTGCCTCCAACAAGCTATTGCCCTGGAACAAGTGTCCTAAGTTCTCTGAGGTCAGAATTTCCATATGTAAAATAAAGGGGCCAGGGCAAGACAAAATGGTGTCTAAAGTTATCTCCACCTTTAAAATTATGACTCTAGGTCAGAAAAAAATGTAAGTTTACAAGTTGGAAAAAGGTTATGGGTGTCTCTGTGAATAAATAAGTGAGATAATAGTAGGCTGAAGAACCATACCACACCCATTGGTCAAATCTGGGACAATCTGAACAACAAAATCAGTCATGATAGTAATGGAAAATAACCCATAGCTGAAATAAGAATCCATGAATTCATACTAATATCCATCTATCCATTCATCCATGAGAAGGAAAAGGAAAAGTTCCTCTCTACAGTAAAATGTCAGCCAGAAGGAATAATGGAGTTGGAAAACCATCAATGAACGCTCAAACTAGTGGGTGAAAGTTTGGTAAGAAACAGGATATTCGGGGCGCCTGGGTAGCTCAGCGGGTTAAAGCCTCTGCCTTCGGCTCAGGTCATAATCTCAGGGTCCTGGGATCAAGCCCCAATTCCTGCTCTCTGCTCAGCAGGGAGCCTGCTTCCTCCTCTCTCTTTCGGCCTGCCTCTCTGACTACTTATGATCTCTGTCAAATAAATAAATAAAATCTTTTTAAAAAAAAGAAAAAGAAAGAAAGAAACAGGATATTCACAAAGTCTCTGGGCATCTCCTCATAGATTAGTTATTAATCACAAAGGGTAAAAACAGCAACTTTAGAGTGATGAAACTTGGAAGTCACCACCTTCCCCAGTGATCAAAGGTGACATCACCTATCCTGGGAGAAACCACCCTCATGTGTTTCTGATACAGAGCACAGAGATGGCCACAACACCCCCTCTGCATCTTTCCGCCCAAAATACATAACCTAAATCTAATCAGGAGGAAACATCAGAAAAACCAAAGTGAGGGATATTTTACTCCACGATTGACTGATACTACTTTAAGATGTCAAGGTCTAATTTGAACTCCTTTAAAAAAAATTTTTAAAAGTCAACATCATGAAATACAAAGAAAGGCTAAGGAAGTGTCCAGCTTAAAAAAGACTAAAGAGGAGATGTCATGAAATGCAGCTCAGTGTGTGGTCCTGGATCAGATTCTAAACCAGGGAAGAAATGGTCACAAACGGCCTTACTGGGATCAGTGATGAAACTGAACATGGACGAGGATGCACGCGTGGGCAGCTACCTGGCTGCAGCCGAAGGTGTGCACGATCCAGTGAGCAAGACCTCCAAGGGCCAGCTACGGAGTCCACTCTCCAGCCCCGAGTGGAGACCCCAACGCCCGCCTCCAGTGCTTCGGAGACCCCAGGATTTCCTTCCCGTCCTGCTTTCCCTCTTGAAACTCTCCCATTGGTTCCCCGGAATAGGTGGCTGCAAGAGCCAACAGGAACCTCTGGAAGCCGCCAGCAGCCCGGCACCCTGACTTCCGCCGTGGACCGCAGTTGCAGCTCTTACCCTGTGTTAACAGAGGGAGTCCGCCCTGGACCGGAAGTCGATCACGACTCCTTCCGGGGCGGGGGAGGCCCAGACACGGCGTGAGTTCCGGCAGCACTACAGCCGAGGGCGCTCGACACCCCCAGTCATTTAGACAAATACCCTCTGGAGGGCCGTCCACCTCCCCTCCAGCACCCCAATCTCTGCCTCGGTGCTGCTCTAGTGGGGCTTGCTCTCCCGATTAGACACACCAGCCCTCAGGGCCCGGAGGGGAGAGTGGCAGCCTCAATCTCTCTGCCTTGCGCGTGGTTCATGAAAACGGAGCAGCAGCCAACGCCACCAGCCACAGCACCAGCACCGACCGAGGAAGGAACACGATTTTAAGTGTATTTTTAGAATGCGAAATGGTGGCTCTTCCTAAAACCTCTGGGCATCAGAGACCTGCCCAGGCCAGGCCTCTGTACCAGAAGACACGGGAAAGGCAGATTTGAGGGGCACATGGCTGCCCATGTGAAGAGCACGTGACTCGATCTTGGGGTCATGAGTGCAAGCCCCATGTTGCAGGTAGAGTTAACTAAATAAAACTTAAAACTTTTTTAATCAGATTTGATTATATTAAAGTTTAAAATATGGTGAAAGATACCCTAAGTAAAATTAAAAGCTAAAAGACTGAAAGAAAATAGTTACAACCACTATAGCACAAGAATTAATAGCCCTAATATACAAATACTGTCCACCAATAGATTAGGAAAAAAACAAAACAAAAAAAAAAACCAAAAACAAAGGAGAAAGACTATAAAGGCAATTTGTCAAACAGGAAATGCAAGTGGACAATTATTGTATGGAAACACAATCAACTTGCCTTGTTGGCTGCCATTAGAGAAATGCAATATAAAACAATGATGAGATACAATTATCTAACACATTAGATGGGCAGCATACCAGAAAGATGGAGACTGCCATGCTGGTGAGAGTGGCGGGGGGGTGGGGTGGGGTGGTAATCATTCATATACAAGGCCGGTAGAAATGAGAATTACTAAAACATTTTTGGAGAATTATCTGGAAAAAGCTACTAAAATTAAAGATATACATACACAATGACATAATAACCCAACTTTAAGGAATTTAAGTTATAGATATAAGAGTACCAATGCCTAATGAAATAGGTTAAAATGTTTACAAAGCATGGGTTGTTTGTGTGTTTGATTAAGTAGGCTCCACTCCCAATGTGACCTTGAGATCAAGACCTGAGCTGATGGGGGGCCTGGGTGGCTCAATCAGTTAAGCAACCCACTGTTGATTTTGGCTGGAGTCATGGTTTCAGTGTTGTGAGATCCAGCCTCAGGTCAGGATACATGCTCAGTGGAGAGTCTGCTTCAGATTCTATCCCTCTCCTTCTGCCCGTACCCCTGCTTGGGCTCTCTCTCTAAAATAAATAAATCTTTAAAAAAAATAAAATATATAAGTAGGCTATAAACCAAAAAGTATATTAAGTAAAACAGACCAAGTTTTCTGGTCCAAGTATAATATGTGTATGAGCAATATTTATGCAAACTGATAGGGGCACCTGGGTAGCTCAGACAGTAGAGTCTCTACTTCCAGCTCAGGTCATGATCTCGAGGTCCCTAGAGCCTTGGGCTCCCTGTTCAGTGGGAGTCCTGCTTCTCCCTCTGCCTCTGCCTGCTGCTCCCTCTGCTTGTGCTCTCTCTCTCTATTAAGTAAATAAAATCTTAAAAAAAAAAAAAAACCTGAGCTGAGATCAAGAGTTGGATTCATAACTGACTGAGCCACCCAGGTGCCCTTAGAGCATTATTTGAAGTAGCCTCCCCACCAAAAAAAGAGGAAAAGGAAAAAGAAAAGACTTCAATGTTCGTAAACTGAGAAATGACTGAATAAATTATGGTACAACTACACTATTGTAACTTTCTAAATAAAAAACAGTTGAGAAACTTCTTCAAGTTCAAGGGGGCACTGTATACCCTTATTCAGAATGAGCCCTGTAAAAGGATCTGGTAGCAGGAAGTCATTCACACTGCAAACATGAGGAGGTGAAAGGAAGGTGGAGACCCCAGCTCCCAAGTCCTGAAGCTGCAGGAGAGAGTCCTCTCCTACTTAAAAGCCACGGCCATACACTGGAATGGGTGCACGCTCAAAGGGCATAGACATACATTGTTGGCACACTCTCATATGCATCGCTGTGCCTATCCCAGCCATACCTCAGGTGTCCCCTGACGCTAAATCTCTGGCTGGCTCTCCAATCTTGGTGACCTGATTCCTTAACCATCCTTACCCTGAATCTGGTACACCCTTTTATTTGTGGGAAGATGAGGGTGGACACAGCAGTATGGCTGCCGGGGGCCTGGATGTAACTGGCAGTGTGCAGAAGGTAGGGAGTATGAGAAAGCGAGGGTGTGGGCACACATGTGTCCTTAGGACTGCTGTGCTAGGAAAGCTGAGGTTAGGAAAGCTCTCTGCCAGAATAGAACTGCCCTCTACACTTGCTTCTACACTGTGCAGTAATACACCAAAGTCAACCAAATCTTACTGGAGGGAGGGGCACCTTTCTCTAATCCACACAGAGATACCAATTGGGCAAGTAGAAACCCTGCTAATAAGTGACATAGACAGAATACAATCCAGGTCCCATGCGATTATCAGCTGCACAACTTTGGGGATTAAAAATATGATCATGGATGTTACAGCACTTTTTGAAAAGTCATAAATGGACAGCTCTGCAGTTCTCCAGCCAACAGAGGGCTGGAAGGTATCTAATCTGTTCCCGGTCTTGTGGCATATGAGAACACAGGCCACTGGGAGAGACTGTCTGTGGTTCCCTGAAAAACATCACACCCACAGCAGCCTCTCATTTTTCCATTTCTATTACATTTAGAGCTGTATTCTGTATTTTTAAGTTAATGTGTTTTATAATGTTAATAACCTTTGAGCAAATGTAGGGTGTGTGTGTGAGCGTATGTATATGTGTGTGTATGAGCAGCGTATGTATATGTGTGTGTATGAGCAGATATGTAGGTTTCCACCCTCAATAAGATTTGAAACTCCTAGAGACATTGTCTTTTTTTGCATCTCCAACAGTCAATTGTTTTCCCTTAGTCACTGTGTTAAGATTTAAACAAACAAAAACACTTTTTATAAAGATGAAATTAAACAATATGTAAATGACCCCTATATAGTACTTGGTCTATATGAAACATATTTCTTTCCCCTTGCTCTTCTTCTGATACAGAAAAAATAAGAGCCTTCATTCAACCGTATTAATTTGAGATCATTTGTTAAGTGCCAGGCATAGTGCTGGGTGTTGGGAATACAATGATACGTAGGAAATAACCTCTTCTCCTTAAGTCCGTGGTCCATCTGGCCAGAAAAATATCCTTTATTGTAATCTCTCACATGTTATATGGAGTTGGGAATGAGGCACTTTTGGATGGAGGACAATAGAAGGGTAATTTGCTGGTTTTAATGATTTTGGGAGTTGGATGGGGAGTTGGAGATGTCAGTTTGGAAGGTGATGCTTGAATAGGGTCTTAAAGGATATATAGGAGTTCACAGAGACAAAAAAGAAAAAAAAAAGCAGCAAAAGTGTTACAGGCAGAGGACACAGAATAAGAGAAGCCACTTTCACTATTAAAAGTTAGCTTGAAAATAATAATAATAGAACTATGATTCATTGCCCGAGAAAGGACCCCAAATCAAGAACAGTTAATTGGAAGACAGAAGAGTGTTCCAGAGCTGGACCCTTCATCAATCATCTCACACTTAGAGATCTTCGGGGCCTGGCACTAGCCTTCACATACTTTTAGTTTAAGGATGTTTGGAGCTTTTTAAATTATGCATGTTGTTATTTTCCATTATCTAGAAAGGAACTGTTTTGAAAGCCAAAGAGCAAAAGCTACAACCCCCAGGAATTTATTTTAAACCTGGGAACTTCCCTGAGGCTTGGAATTTAGTGTCTGGGTTCCAGATTTGGGGGTAATTCTCAGACCCCACCTACGTGTGTCTACTGCCTCCCCCATCCCCATCCACACCATCTGTTTAGCAGAGTGCAGCTTTCCAAAGCCCTGGGTCAGCCCTCTCCTGGTAACTCTACCTGGGCAGAAAAGCAGCTCTATGACCCACCAGATCAAAGATAAAGCCCAAAGTGTTTACAGTATCAACTTTCCTCCCCAGAGAGAAGGACTGTATCTTTCTCTATGGCTGCAAAACCCGACTGTAGCTTTGTGAATATCTGGTCCTGTTGGCATCCCCAGGCCCAGGAGCCCAGCTGCTGCCCCAGCCCAGCCCAGGGAGGGAGGGAGGGAGACCACTGACAAGACGCCCTTCCTAAGAACAAAGCTATCAGCTCCATCTTTGCAGGGTACCAGTCTTGCCCTCACACCTGCCAGGCGGGACCTTCTCTTTCTCGGTAAACTTCTTTGTCTGCCTTAGTTCAGCACTGGGCACTTGGGAGACTCTCCCATGTGAGAGTCTGTGGTTTATTAGCAGCTGGTTTTGTGACACCTCGATAGATGGAATCCAGAGATCTAGGTCAATACTCTTCTTCCAACTGGACCAATATTCTGTCTGAGCCTCAGTTTTCCCATCTTTAAATTGACAATAATAATGATGTCTGATCTGGCTGTTTCTCAGGATTGTTCGTTCCTTATAAGGACGGCAAGATGGTGTAGAAGGATGGCAGTATGGAGGTCAAGGGCTCAGCTCCTGCATGGTGCTGCCTAGATTCACATACTAGTCTGCTATTTCCTAGTTATGTCTATGTTATAATCCTGGGCAAGTTACATAACTTCTCTTGAAGCCTCAGTCTTCCTCATCTGTAAAATGGGATTAAAACAGTTCATGAGAACTATGGCTTCACATGGTCATTAGGAGGATTAAATGAGATATATAGTACTTAGAAAGAGATTAGCAGTGTCTAGCACATAATAAAATTTGTCCAGTATCTACTCTGTTCTTGGTGCTGTGGAAGGTTCTAGAGATGAAAGACACAGAGCTTACAGTGTGGTAAGTGAAGCAAATCAGGTTGTTAAGTCTCCCCACACACCTCACTTCAAAATCTCACACGTGTGTGTGTTTGTCTGTGTGTCTGTGTCTGTGTCTGTGTGTGTCCTCACTGCCTGTTGTGGCCCCTGCCAATCTCTCCGGTCCTTGTCCTTCACCCCCCAGCCATGCGGGATTCCTTTCCAGTACTCGAAGCCACCAAGCTTTCCTGCCTCAAAGCCTTTGTTGTCTGTCCTTTCTGCCTCCAACAGTGGTTCCTACCAGAAACATCAGCATCTTCTGGGAACTTGCTGGAAAGGCACATTCTCCAGTTAAGAGGCCAGTTTGGGACCCCACGGGAACAGTTCTGGAGGGGTAAAGTTACAAGAACTGGGGGCTAGTGCTGTGACACACATAGATTTCCTGTCCATTTCAGAAAAAGAAAGAAGAAAGCGCAGGAGCCTGGAGCAGGTGATCTGGCTTAAGTGGAGAGAAACCAAGTCACTGGGGGACATTTAGCACCTGATGCAAAAGCAGAAATGTTAAAGAGGTGATTAACACCTATATTCCAATCTCAGTAGCAGCTAAACACAGACTTAAACATAAACTTGAAAAAAAAAGAAAGAAAATCTGGAAAGATTAAAAATAGTAAAGTTAGTGATACCTAGTAATTGGGTTGTTTTTTTTTTTTCTTTTAACATATAGTTTCATTGTAGTTTACCAAAAAATCCAAGTTCACCAATTTATGGCTGTGGTCTAAATATTTGTAAATGCACATATAAGTATATTCTTGACATATCCTGGGTCTGCGTCATCCAAGCAGACACCCCCACACTCACCTGACAAAGAGCCGCTTCCTCCCAGTGAAAGCAGAGAGAGAACCTGGGAGGAGCAGGACAGGCTCTCCAAGGTGCCATTTTAGCCCGGAGAATGAGCAAGGTCAGGGAGCAGGATTGCAACACAGGCTGGCAGGCGTGGAGGGGGCCCCGAGCCACTGATGCACACAAACAGACCTCCTCATCCGGTGACTTCTGAAGAAATAATGCAATTGTGAGGGGCCAGAGAAGCCACAAATAGAACAAAGAGAGGAAAGGAAAAATCAATACACAGGAAAGAGGAGGAAGGGAGCCAGGCCTGACGTCTGCATCGTGCTGGCCAGAAAAGGGAAACCTGCAGCGGCCTGGGGCAGTGCCCTCTCGTGTCCCAGGGCCTGGGACAGGTGCCCAGTTCCCAATCACTGCCTGGAGAGTCTGCACAAATCCCTTGCATGGCCGTCACTAGTACCCACCTTCCACCTATGGGAGATGGAGAGTCAGAAAGATTATGTAACTGGCTTCAATTCACAGTATCAATAAAGGCACCGAGATTAAAACCCAGGGTCCCAAACCCTTAGCCCAAGCTCGTCCTGTCTGGTCCAGGAGGGGAACTCGTGGAGTAGGAACTGGAGGAGTTTGGAAGGGGAGAGGACCACTTTACCTGTGTTTCTGGAGTTGGCTTCCCAAGGCTGATTCACCTGGGAAACAGCCTCTGGGGAAACTTGATTCCCTCCCTCTCCCCTCACCCCCGCACAAACTGATGTGTATCTGGGAAAGCCCTCAGTGTGAGACCAGCAAGTGGCCTTCACCAGGGCCTCAGAAGAGGTACGCCTGGCTCCTTGGGATTTGCTCCTTACTCCCCCTCTTCCTGGACGGTGTGCAAAAGAGAGAGGGGCCCTCAGGAAAGGGGGCCTTGGTAGCGCATGGGACTCCCCAATTCTGTACTCACCACTGGGGGCTCCCAGGAGGGAATCAGGGAATCCCCTTATCCATCCACACCCTGAGCCTCTGGGACCTGACATCCCCCTTCTCGCTCCCTCCCATTCTGCAGTATTTTAGTCGGAGAGTAAGACAGAACTCGCGAAATCAAAGTGGTTTCCCCAGCAACAGTGGGAGAAGCAGGTTTACTTATGCCAGGTAAATAATGCATGAGCTTGGACTGAGAAATACGGCAACCAAGTTCATGTTACTAACGGGTTCACTGAACCTCGAGGCTTGGTCCTGAGCCAGAGTCCCAGGGGATAAGGTTGCAATTCACCGCCTGCCCCTCCTCGCCAAAGGAATCCTTTCTGTATTCAAGTTGTGTTTTGGGTTTTTTGGTTTTTTTTTTTTTTTCCTGGCTATTTTGTATTCCCTAAATCAAACTGCCTCTGCCTTCCAGACCTAATGGAACTAGGCATCCATCCTCTGTGTGGCTTCCCCCATCTTCAAAGAGACGGTGCTGGGAAAGGCTCTACTTTGAAAAGTCGGAAACGGCAGCACAGACCTGCATGACTCTCCCCAGTCTGCCAGAAGATGGTTTGTTTCCAGATCCAGTAGGTACACCTGACAGGTCAGCCAGATCCCCAGGCTCCAAGGGCAGATGCACTATGCGGAGAAGAAATGTAAGCAGAACCAGAGAACATTCAGTGATGAAGATGGGGTGCTCCTCCTGCCCCCCAAGAACCGCTGATACAGAATCTACAGCTCTCCACCCTCCTCTCAGAAGACAGGGTGCCTTCCCTGACTTGTACTCTGAAAGTGCTTCTTTTCTTTAATTTCATAAATACGAAATCATAGAATAACATAGAAAAGCTTTTTCAAATGACACAGCATTGTCCCAATTGGAGGTGTCCCCCTCTGCCCCCCCTAACTTACTCCAAAGAGAAACCCTCATGGAGACTGAAAATTCAGTACAAGGAGAAATTTTAAAACACTGGAAGATTTTATTGGGGGGAAATGTGAAGATTTTAGTCCCTGCACAAAAGGACTTGCAACTTTCCGGGGTCCTGTAGGAGGGTAGTTAAGTCCCCGAAGTCGTGTAAGAGGGAGTGTTTATAACAGTTGGGTGCACCATCCGACCTGTTGTCTTGTCCATCTGTCCCAGCAGATGTGTAGAGAGTGGCTGGGCCTCTCTTTCCCTTGTACCCCTGGTACTTGGCACACTGCCTTGAGGGCAGTAGATACCATCTAGATGAATAAGAAAGCAAAGCTGATGGACGCTTCTAGTTCCCATGGAAAAACAAAACTAAGAACTTCCCTCAACACAAGCAATGAGATTGAGGCAACCATCGCCATTCATGTGTCTGTTTGAACAAATTCACAGTATGAGAAAACAGTCTGATCCAGACATTGTTTAGAACATCCCAGTGTTAAAAAAAAAAAAAAAAAAAAAAAGAACATCCCAGTGTTAATGATTAACTATCTGTGGAAATGCTCCTATTGAAAACCTCCCTGTTTCTCAGGTGGAAAGGAAGTAATTCACACTGACAATAGATACGATCTGCACGATCACAGAATGAGGCAAGTCTTCAGTGAGTATCATAGCAACCTCGCTGGTCTGTGAAAATTATGGCAGTTTTGCACGAAAACCTGAAAACTGCAAAGCCAAATCGGTTAGGAAAAAGGTGGTTTTTTGGGTTTTTTTTAAATATTTTATTTATTTGGCAGACAGAGATCACAAGTAGGCAGAGAGGCAGACAGAGAGAGAGAGAGAGAGGAGAAAGCCCTGCTGAGCAGAGAGTCTGGATGCAGAGGCTTGATCCCAGGACCCTGGGATCCTGACCTGAGCCGAAGGCAGAGGCCCTAACCCACTGAGCCACCCAGGCGCCCCAAAAGTTGTTTTTTTAAAAGAGGAAATTCTGACATACAAAGCAACACGGACGAACCTTGAGGACATTATGCTAAGTGAAAGAAGCCAGCCACAAAAAAAAAAAGGGACCAATCCTGCATGATTCCACTGGTAGGAAGTACATAGAATTGTCAACCCATATCCCTGACAGAAAGTAGAAGGGTGTTTGCCAGAGGCTGAGAACAGTTACGTGGAGGTCATTGCTTAATGGGTTTAGAGTTTCAGTCTTCCTAGCTGAAAAGAGTTCTGGAGATGGACGGTAGCAACGGTTGTACAACATTGCAAACGTATTTAATACCACTGATTTGTACACTTAAAAATAGTTAAGATGGTAAATTTTAGGTTACCTGTGTTTTACCACAATAAAAAGATGGGGGAGGGGAAGAAGGCTCTAGCAAATTATAAACTGGACAACTAAAGACCTTCAGGTATCTACTGAATCGCAAAAATTACATGGATAGGGAACCCTGGTGGTGCAGTCAGTTAAGCGTCTCCCTCTTGGTTTGACCTCAGGTCATGATGTCAGGATCATGAGATAGAGCCCCACGTCCGGCTCCACGCTCAGATAGTGTCTGCTTGAGATTCTCCCCCCCTCCCCCACCCCTCCCACTCGTGCTCTCTCTCTCTCAAATAAATAAACAAATCTCTTTTTTTAAAAGATTTTATTTATGTATTTGACAGAGAGAGAGAGAGAGACAGCGAGAGTGGGAAGCCAAGCAGGAGGAGTGGGAAAGGGAGAAGCAGGCTTCCCTACCCAGCAGGGAGCCCAATGCGGGGCTAGATCCCAGGCCCCTGGGATGATGACCTGAGCTGAAGGCAGGCACTTAATGACTGAGCCACCCAGGTGCCCCAAATCTTTTTAAAAAAATCATATGGGTGGGGGCACCTGGGTGGCTCAGTGGGTTAAAGCCTCTGCCTTCGGCTTGGGTCATGATCCCAGGGTCCTGGGATCGAGCCCCACATCGGGCTCCCTGCTCAGCGGGGAGCCTGCTTCCCTTCCTCTCTCTCTGCCTGCCTTTCTGCCTACTTGTGATCTCTGTCTGTCAAATAAATAAAATAAAAATCTTTAAATTTAAAAAAAAAAATCATATGGGTGAAGCAATGTCTGACTTGTGACCGAAATAAAGCGAGGTGTTTGGTCTAGATTGAAATTCTCTTCAGTTGATCCAGGATCGTGCCTTTACCTCTAAACATTACAACAGGTGCATAAGAACTGAAAACTCGCTCCCCAACAACCAGCTGAGGAAATGATGGAAGGTATAATTGGAGGGCATGAGCACTGTCTGCCACAGGTCATACAACACGTATAGAACGATTACACAGCGGCAGTCAGCCCTCATATGTGGGCTGATAAATGGAGAGTGCACTCCGACAGCACACACTGCAGAATGCTCTGGAAAATAACCACCACAGAATGTGCTGGGATTGAGTCTAACAGCACCTCAACAAATCCTGTCCAACTGAGCAAACAGTCTGTCTGTTGGAGAAAATGAATTATTACTGTGGAAGTTATTGACAGAAGCACCCAAGTCTTGGGAGAAACATCACAAAACCTATTTAGAAAAAGAAAAAAATGGGTGTCCCTGGCAGAATGGCTCCAGCGAGGCTATGGAACCTGAGAAACTCGTGTGGTAAAATCTGCTACCCTCTGGAAACTGGAGAGGTACCCAGACACTCACTGCCCATCATTCAGGTATCAGGCCCTAACATGATTTGGCATCGGTTCAAAAGGCAGCACGTCCAGACGATTGCCATATCAGTATGACATTCCTGTCCCAACAACAGATCATTTTCACGTTCTTGGCTAATACAGCGGAGGCTGGCCTAATAGGTTATATAAACACAATAATGTCATACTCAAATGGTTTACCATAGATACAGTACTTTTAAAGCACTATTGGACCTTTTATCACACGTATACTTTTTTTTCTATCCCTTTATTTCTGTTTTGTTTTTCCCTTTTTACTATCCCAAGAAAGCTACGGGACTAGAGAGGCAGCATTCTACAGGAGAGAAAACTAAACCCATCTGGGCCTTCCAGTGCCTTCCCGGCCTGTCTCTGTGACCTGGTCCATCCCTGTAGCTACACTGGGACACTCACCCCTTCATGGACATGTACTTACAGGTCAGGGTGTATTATCCAAATGATATTCTCCAACACTTTACATTCTTTCCCCTGAATCACAGCAATAATTGAGAGGGAAAACCAGTAATGTTTGGGACCCCAAGTTGCTAGACAATGGCCAAATGTCCACCTTACTTGGTGTCTGAGAGAGAGAGATTATTGGCTCTGAGAGATAGTAGAATAGACCCTCCCTACCACCCGGTGCCCTGCCCGGCCACATCCCCAGTGGGGCACACACCCCTCTAGGATGACCTTGCCCTGGGCTCTGACTCACCTCACCACAGCCCTTGCCTCTCGATGAACTACAGGGAGTAATTTAGGAGTGTGGGCCTCTGGAGTGTCAGTCAGTCAGTCGGGCCATGGGGAGGGAAGGCCCCACAGAACTGCCAAGGCCTCCGATCAGGGCAGCCGTGAGCTGCAGAGCAGACAAGGAAAGGCCAGCAGCCAGCCAAGCAGAGGGCCAAGCTGGAATTGGGCAGTGCTCACAAGACGACTCCATCCGAGGACACAGAGACCCCTGTCCACAGCATGTGCCTGTCGCAATGAAGAACCAGGAGAGACCTCTTTGGAGGCAGTAGGTGTGGCCTCTGCTGTATTTTGAGGGGCCTGGGGAGTCCCCAGTAACTGTCAGGAAGAATTAGCCACTCGCTGCATAGCCACAGAGCTTGGGTCTTCCTCTCCTGGGCCAGATTTCACTCCATCCGCCTCCAAGCCTGGCTCCCAGCCCAGTTTTTCCAGAATTCTTTTCTCTTCTTAAAATATCAAGAGGTCCAGCTTAACTGCACTGGACCCGCCCCCCCGCCCCAAAAGGAAAACCAAACTGCATTCTCAGATTAACCCCCCCACCTTTTAGAACCCACTGCCTTGTGCCTCACCTGTCCACCTGCCCCACCCCTGCCTCAGAAGAAGTTGGAGGACTGAGAGAAGGTGGAGGAATCCAAAAACAGGTTTCTGGGCTCCAGGACCAGGATCTGCTCCCTACGTCCCCTACGGTCCCAAGCCCTCGCAGGAGGGACCCTGTTCTTCTTTAAGCCTCCTTTATCTCTTCGGAAACTGGGCACAGCTTACTTTCTTCCATATCCTTGACCGCCAGCCCGGCAGTGAGTATAAAGTATGGCAGCACCGGGAAGATGGGCTGTCTTTTGATCTTATTCATAAAGAACATGTGGAGGTACCCTGAGTCCACCTGGGGGAAGGCAGCCAGAGACGTGTGGGAGAGCATAGCCCTCCGGAGACGTCAAGTCCTGTGGTGGCCGCTGTGCCCCCAGTGGGGTCCCGCCTCTGCTGGCATCGGCACCCCCTGCTCTGGGTTCCTTCCCAGGGAAGGCTCAGGCAGTGCTGCTGGGCCTCTGAGACTTTTGCGGCTAATAGGATGTAAATTGGAATGTGCTCCCGTAAAGATGTATTATGCATGGACTTTCTATTAGATTTCACTTGGAAACTCATCATCCATCACCCCAGTGGGGCCTGCACAACCTCGGGCCTGTGTCAGCAGTTTCTTGTCATCCGGGGTCTGATGCCAAATTCATCTCCCTTGCTGGGGGGCCCGGGGACTCCGAAGGTTTGGAACGTGTCCTGACTGGATGGGGAAGCCACTTCCTGGCATCCTACAAGGTTGTCCTGCTCCTGCTAGAAGAGGGCAGGGCCAGGCTGGGAAAGAAGTGACTGACCTCTTTAAAGATGCCCTGGTGACCCCTGGAGCACAAGTGATTCATGGGAGAGGCTTGCAGTGGGAAGGGAAGAGGGACTGAAGGCCTTGCCCCAGGGGGCCCAGACTTCAGTCAAGGAGGGTCAGAGCCACACAGCTTTTTCCCCCTGGGGGTAAGTGAAGTCCTGAGTCTTCCAATAGCATTGGTCTGGAGGACTTTTCCTCCCTTACATACACACCCACGCAGACGGGCATGTCCAACCCATATCCCTGTACCACTCACACTCACAACCCCCACACATACACACATACAACCCAGCTATAACCCCACACTTACATACACACACACACAACACACACATTCTCACACTCTCACTCACATACGTACAGTATACACACAGCACACCATGCTCATACACGTCCCTGATCACACCCGCCGTTCACCCCCACCCACTCACACCCACACAAATACACGCATCCTGCAACACACACACTCACCCCCTCACACATCTACGCTCCCACAGTAAGCACGTGCTTATATAACACACATCCCCAGTTCCCACTCCCACACGTAATGCGCACACATGCACCCTCACGCACACTCATTCGCACAGAGTCACGCATGTACACACAGTCACAATCCAGTATCACTTCCGAAGCCACAGAAGGGAACTTTCCTTCATTTATGAAAGGCTTGGGGATGCAACTTGCCAGAGTCGCTAGGAAACAGAATCTGTGGGTGTTACTGTAGCACCGGTAGACAAGTTCCCAGGCTCCTTGGGAGCAATGATGGGAGAAATGAGAGTCATGTTTCCTTCCATACCATCTTCCCACCAGTGGAAGGGCAGAGGGTAATGAGGCACAAGAAACCAAACAGGAAGAATCAATTGGGCATTGGAAATACGATAAACTGCCAGGTGGGAAAGAAAGGTTTCAGCCCCCGAAGACTGTGAAACCAATAAACCCTTCAGCCACTTTGACCAGGCCTCCCCTCTATGCCAGGGCTGAGCTGGGGTCCCCAGGAGACCCAGAGTCAGATTGCCAGGAGGAGACATCAAGCCAGTTCACGTTCTAACCCACAGTGCAGGGCGGTGTGGGATATGCTAAACAAGACTTTCAAACCAGAATGCTACTGTGCACACTCCAAGAGGGGGAGTCACTGTGGGCTGGAGTGATCTGGGAGGAGGGGAAAGAACATGGCGGTGGAGAGACTGTTGTGAGCTAAGATTTAAGGGTAAGACGATGGAAGGTGTCTGGTGAGGAGCCAGCCTTGAGAAACTGAGTGGTAAGGGTCTGGCCCCTGGGTTGCACTGAGGCGAAGAGTCTTCCCTCATCTAAGAAGAAGAAAGGCCTCTGCATGTCCTCTTTCCAGGCTTGCCTCTTCTAAAAAGCCACCTGAGATCTCTCCCTTCTCAGAGCCCAGCACATGTGTTGCCTACAAAACTTCAATTTCTTGTGGTCTCAGACTGAGACCAATTCAGTACCTTGTTAGTGAGTCTCGATCATAAACCCCTGATTTAAGAGCAGAATCCCTATTGGCCAGGGCCTGTCATATAAACTAAGAGCTACATTTGTTAGTGGCACTAAAGCCATTTCTTGATACGGGATGATAAGGGTTCAAAGGAGGAAATGAGCATATCAAGATGAGACAGTCACAAAAGGCTTCATAGAGGAAGTGGTGTCCAAGGGCCAGCGGAATGCGTTCTTTCCCCATTCATCAGCTTACATCTTGTCTCCCACACAAAATTTTGTTTTCGTCTTATGCTTCTTTGTGCCTATCGTGCCTACCACAGAATTACGCTTTAGTAAATGTATTTGCATTAGTAACTATGCATTAGTTAGTCCTCGATAATTTTATTACCTTGTTCATTCATTCAACATCTACTTGTTTGCTTGCTTACTGGTGGAGCTTCTAGGAATGCTTCTTCAGTCTTAGAAAAGTAGGAGCCACATCCAGCCTGCTCCCAGCTACGTGAAGGTGGCCATGAAAAATTGGAATACTACCCTGGGCAATCCTAAGGATATCCTCTACTATGTAGGTCAGAGGGCAGTCCTGGGGTGCAGTCTAGATCCTAGAATTAAGACCTCAGAGATGTCCCATATCTTCTTTTTGCAGCCAGAGGCTAGAGATAGGAACTGGCTCTACAAAGTCCCAAAGGTTGATTAGATTAGATCAAAGGAAATCATACATTAAAACTGTGCTTTGAAAAAAAAAAACAAAACAAAAAACAAAACTGTGCTTTGAAGTAACTTGACATTGAGGAATCCTGACTGCCTCAGTCAAGGTCTCAAGGTCAACATCGACACTGGGAAGTCATGCCAATAGGATGTACCCTTGGTTGTGATGTACCGAAAATGGTACTTTCTTCTGTGACACTCTTCCTCCCCAAGCTCTTAACTCCGGTCTCATCATAAGAGAAACATCAGACGAACTGATGGAACCCTCTACAAAATACCTGACCAATATTCTTTAAGGGGCCAAGGTCATCAAGAAACAAGGAAATTCTGAGAAAGCCATCTCAGCCAAGAAGAGGCTAAAGAGACCCAACCACCAAATGTAATGCGGATCCTTGGATGAGATGATGGACCAGAAAAAGTACTTTGGGGAAATCAGAATAATGTCTGGACTTTTGTTACTCATAAGGTAGCATACATTGGCTCATTAATTGTCACAAACAGACCTCACTAATGAAAGATGTTACTAATCAGGGAAACCGTGTGCAGGTATATGGAAACTCTGTCCTATCTTTTTTTTTTCCCTGTAAATCTAAAACTGTTCTAAAAAGAAATTTTTAATTTAAAAAAAATTGTGCTCTGAAGCCATAAGAGCACTCTGCCCATCTTAGATCTTATTAGTGTTGATAATAGGCTCCAGACCAGTGAACATCCTCTCCTATCATATGGCTACTGGACATATTAATGTCTCTTTCAAGCTCCTCTTGGTTGTGACTGTTGCTCAGACTTTCCTTCTTTTTTGATGACCGTAGCGGGTTTGAGAAGAGCTGGTCAGGTATTTTGTAGAAAATCCCTCATTCGGGATTTATCTGATGTGTTTCTCTCAACTTGATTTCAAGTCACTGAATCACAGTAGAGCCCCAGAGCTGACACCTCTTTCCCCAGGGCAGGCGTGAGGGGGAGGTGCCTCCACTGGCCTCCATTCTGAAGACTCTTGTGAGGGCAACAGAGGAGGCGGGAAAGGCAGGTAGAGCCCTGCTCTGGGGGAGTACAAGGGCTGTTCAGAACCAGCTGGGACTGATGTTGCTCTCAGCTTCCCCTCATGTGGAAGGAGCAGCCTTCAGCAAGGATAGGTCCGAGAGGGAGAGAGTCTTGGATTGGGACTGGGTATTCCTGAGGACTCATCTCTCCTCACGTCTTCAATCTGAGGCACAGCCTTCTTTTCCACAGCCAGCTTCAGTGGCCATGAAAACGGATGGGACTATGGATACTGGGACCGGGGAGAAGTTGCCTTGACAACCCATCCTCAGGTGTGTGAGAGAAAGGGAGGGTGCCTGTGTGAGTTCTTAAAAGGACAGAATTCTAGAATGTTGAGCTGCCTCAAAGGGTGTTGTCATCTTTATCCTCCCCCGGGTGCCTTCATTATATAGTTTCTTAGCCTTGGTCTTTGGTTCCAGCCACTCCTCCTGGGACTCAGCCCTGGTGAGGGGGAGGCAGCCACTGGGCACTGAACTGTGTGGGTTTGATAGAGCTGGCAGGCAAACTCAGCATGCTAAATCCAGTGGACCATTCGAGATGTCTAGACAGGAAGCCAGGCTGAGAGAAAAGCAAGGATACTCCCCTCACGCTGGAGCCCAGAGGCTGCCAGGCATGCTGCTGCCTCCGCCTCAGGAGCCCAAAGGATGGGTCCTCTGGGGGCTGGGTGCTAGTTCGGGGCATGTCCCTCTGGAAGTAAGAGGGGCATGCCAGGTGAAGCAGACATATTGTCATTGTCAGTGGTGGTACTCAGGTTCAGACGCGGCCCAATGTTACCTTGAAGTGGACACTGGGAGAGTGAACCTGGTTTCAGGGCTTCACACCCTGGTCCCAGCACCAGTATGGGACATGCTCTGAACATCAGGTAACACTCCAAGTAGGGGGAGTCGGGGGGTCTAGAGGGTCTAGCTCGGCTCAGCCAGTGCCACCAGCGTCTAGCACGGAGGGCCTTGAACAGGTGAGTCTGCTCTCAATTTCCCCATGTGTAAAACGGGGCTAATTGTATACTGGCCCCACCTGCCTCGTGGGTCATTCTGAGGTGCAGCAGAATGGTATACGGGAAGGCCCTGAGTCGAGCACATGGCAGGCCTGACTATTACAAACGATGTTTATACTGCAAGCTCTGAGACTGTTGAGATATTCAGTTCCGCTGAATTGGGAAACTTGGCTTCTTCTGGCTGTCAGTTCCTGCATTGCTTGGATTGGGAAGAGTCTTACGGCTCATTTAGTCCAACATACCCTTCTCGTCCTTGAGCAACGCTGGAGCGCGTGATTTGGTGACCTCCCAGAGTCCCGGCACAAGCTGGTATCTGTGTGGGACTGCAGCCCCGGGCTCCTGACTCCCACCCAGGGCTGGTGCACTGCACCACACTGCGGGCTCCTGCCAGGGCCTGACATCCGTACAGAACCCCAATCTACATCTCACCTCCAGCATCAACCACCGGTCCCACAGACTTCATTTGCATTTTAGCACACACCCACTCTTGACAGCTTATCATATAACCAAACACCCATGCCAGATTCTGGGATCTTTAAGGAAATACAAAAGAGTGAAAGACACAACAGAAAAGATGATAACCAAGTGTTCCTCTGGAGTTTGGCCAACGTGGATCGGCAGTGTGCCTGAAACTCCCGCCCCCAATCTGTTCACCAACCTGTTTCCCTCCTCATTCAAGCTGCTCCTGAAAGCCTCTCCTCTGGGAAGTCTTCCCAGATCAACTAAGCTACTGGCAGCTTCTGTGGGTTGGCCCTGTCTGAACCGAGTACTTCCCGGGGTGTTCCTCACCCACCTTCCACCTCAGTGGGCACTCAGCCTTGTCCGCCACTCCCAGGCTTCCGTCTCCTCTCCCGCCTTCGGTGAAGGAACACTCACCCCTTCTCGGCCCCCCTGCCCCCGCCCTGGGGGACCAATCTGCCCTAATTCCAGGCATGCGCTTGACATAGATTTGACGTTGATACTTTATTGACTCTTGATGTATTTGCCTTCTGCTTTTATTTGGTCACGAGCCTGCCCTCTCCTTATTTCTTCATGTCTGTGTTGTTTGTCTGAGACACTTATAATCCAGGGGTCTCATTATCAAGAAGGGAGAATTGCTTGCCCCTGCCCTTCTGTTAATTCAATCAGGAGGTGACTGGACTCCATGCCCTGTGCTTTAAACAGGTTCAAATTCCAAATTCCATGTCTCATCTGCCTGGGCTACAAAGCTGAGTTTCTGTAATCCCGACACTCTCCTTATTCATGACTGACAATTCTTTTTTTTTTTTAAACTCAATTCCTGGACAGACAGACAAGCCCATCTTTCTCTTCCTCAGACTTTCTACTTACCCTGATCTTTTACTATCTAATGATAGTGTTGTTGGTTTTTTTTTTTTTAAAGACTATATTTATTTGGGGGGGGCAGAGAGAGAGGGAGAAGCAGATTCCCTGCTGAGCGGGAAGCCTGACATGGGGCTTGATCCAGGACCTCAAGATCACAACCCAAGCTAAAGGCAGACGCTTAACCGACTGAGCCACCTAAGCGCTTTAATAGTGTTGTTTAAAGGGAGTTGGCAGAAATGTTACCATTGCATAAAAAGGAGGGGAGGTAGAACACCCCCACACACATACACACGCATGTGCAGGCATGTTTTGCTGTCAAATATAGCTTATCTCTGGATGATGTAAATATAAATCGTCTCTATAAATACACATGATCTCTGAACAATGCACCAAAATCTGAAAATATTAGTTGCCTCAGAGAAAGGTTCTCATCGTGTTTTTTTTTTTTTTTTAAGATTTTATTTATTTGACAGAAAGACTGCACAAGCAGGGGGAGCAGGAGAGGACGGTGGGAAGAAATGCAGGCTCCCTACTGAGCAGGGAGCCCCATGCAGGGCTCGATCCCAGGACCCTGAGATTTTGACCTGAGCTGAAGGCAGAGGCTTAACCCACTGAGTCACCTAGGGGCCCCAGAAAAGTTCTCATTGTATACCTCTTTCTACCTTTTGAACTTTGAAAAAAAAATTTTTTTATGGCAAGTTTAATTTTTTTTTAAAGATTTTATTTATTTATTTGACAGAGATCACAAGTAGGCAGAGAGGCAGGCAGAGAGAGAGGAGGAAGCAGGCTCCCTGCAGAGCAGAGAGCCCGATGTGGGGCTCGATCCCAGGACCCTGGGATCATGACCTGAGCCAAAGGCAGAGGCTTTAACCCACTGAGTCACCCAGGCGCCCCTGAAAACTTTTTTATTTATAATGAATTACTTCATATATACAAAGAATACCTGAAATCAATGTATCTATTGAGATAGAATAATAATTCTGCCCTGCGGAACCACCATCCATAGGAAACAGAACATTACCGGCAGCATAGAGACTTCTGCACCTCCTTCCCCAAGTCCACGGAGGTAGCCGCCATCTTCTTACCTCAGTCCTGTTGGCTTGCAGGTACTAACACAAATGCACACATCCCAAATTAAAACATTATTTCATTTTACTTGTTTAGAACTTAATAAAATCCTGTCACATTGTCTGTATTTTTCTGTGACTACCTGTTTTCTCTCACCATGGTCAAAGTTCATCCACACTGATGCTTACAATATGAATTCATTTTCATTGTTATCTAACAATGCATGGAGTGAATATACCCACATTATGTATCTATTTTCCTGGCATTAGACATCAGGTTATTTCCCATTCTTGCTGCTACAAGCCATCTTAGTCCTGCTTCTTGGTGCACAGGTGAAAGGTTCCCTAGGGTTTGATCCCCACAGTGGTCTTGCTGGGTCAGTGGGTAGATACGCCTTCAGCTCAATGACCATTTGCCAAATGGTTTCCAAAGTAGTCGTCCGAATTTACATTCCCACCAGCTTCATGAAGGGATTTTGTTTCTCTGCCTTCTCCCCAATACTTGATATTAATAGACTGAATTTTTTTTTTTTGCCAATCTAGTGGACAAAATGTTGTGATATTTTGAGCTTAATCTACATTTCTCTAGTTACCGGTAACATCAAGAGCCTCTTCTTATGTTTATCATCCATTCATGTTTCCTCTCCTATGAAACATGTGACTATATTTACTTACTCAAATATATATATATATATATATATATATATATATATATAATTTATTTATTTATTAAAAAGGGCCTATAGTATCTCATTTCTCACATGCAAAGGGTCCCCCACTCTCCCCCCAAAACACACAAATACCATATCTGAATAGTGTCACAACAAATAAAATTGCTAACAACACATCAGTGAGTGTTATGGCCTGAATTGTGTTCCCCAAAAACCCATAGGTTGAAGCCTTAACTCCCAATACCTCAGAATGCAACCATATTTGGAGATGAGGTCTTTAAGGAGGTAATTAAGTTAAAATGAACTCTATAGGGTAAGCCCTCATCTGATCTGATTCATGTCCTTAAAAGAAGAGATGAGAAGGGGCGCCTGGGTGGCTCAGTGGGTTAAAGCCTATACCTTCGGCTGAGGTCATGGTCCCAGTGTCCTGGGATCGAGCCCCACATCGGGCTCTCTGCTCAGCAGGGAACCTGCCTCCTCCTCTCTCTCTCTGCCTGCCTCTCTGCCTACTTGTGATCTCTATCTGTCAAATAAATAAATAAAATCTTAAAAAAAAAAAAAAAAAAAGAAGAGATGAGAACACAGACAACACAGACCGGCAGATGACCATGTGAGGACACAGGGAGAAGATGGCTATCTGCAAGCCAAGGGGAGAGGCCGCAGAGGAAACCGTACCTGCCCACACTGGGGGTGGGGTCAGTGTCCGTTAAGGAAATGAGGGTCAAGCTTCCAAACAAGGTGTGCTTGGAGGACATGACACTGAAGGGCCCTTCCTACCCAGGGAGTCAGTGACATCTCTGAGACCAGGTGACTAGTAAGTAGGAAGCCAGGAACAGAGCCTGTTTTCTGGATTCTGATTCTCTTTCCACAACGTCAAGCTGCCTCTAAACAGATTAGTGGACGGACAAACGGGTTGTAAAGACAGGATAGCATTCACTCAGCCGCCAAGGGACAAGACACGGGGACAGGGAGTATGCAGCTTTTGAAATGAGAGAATTAAATACATCTTCAGGTTCCCCTTTCAGAGGTCTGATTACAGCCAGGTAGATCGTAGAAAACCGGAGGGAGCGAGCAATTTTGATCTTCACCCGATCTTTCATATGCCTCAAGTTATGTAATGCTTTGCCTTAGCTCCAGCTGTAGCATTCTTCTTCATCTCCACTCCACAGATGTGGAAGCTGAGTCTCAAAGAGGCCAGGCAACTGTCCAAGCTTACGAAGCTAAATCATAGCGGTGACCTTGACCAAATTCCCTAACCCCGGTATCTGAGCCAACGCCTGCCTGATTCCAAAATCCGTCCGCTCTTGTTACCTAATGGATATTGGAATGTAAAAAATTTGGTTTTCATTTCTGTAAATCCAGACTACTGTCCTTTAGTACAAAACCCAGAATAAACAAGTTGTCCCGAATAGGACTTACGGGCCAGGAGGTGTTGGGGGTGGGGGTGTTTCCTTCATATTTAATTTGGACAATGGACACTTTCTCAGCCTAAGGTTAAGTACCACATTTCGAGTCCTGGCTTCTGACCAGACCTGCTGCCCTGCACCTAAGCTCCTCCATAACGAAATTCTCTACTAATATAACTAGCGCTTCCGTGTGCCTGATACTCTTCTCTCCTCTTTCCCTCTCCGAACACTTTTATTTCAGAAGATAGTATGGGCCCACTTCTGGCAGAATCTGTCAGCAGAGAAGGGCGGTACCTCTGGCCACAGCACAAAGGCCTGAATGGGCCCCATTTCAAGCTGAATGATCTATTCAGTCCTCATTGATCTGCAAACTGGGCTGAGAGCCCTTTAAGCTGGCAGAGAAGCAGGCCATGGAGTGGGGAGTGCTCTAGGCTCTTCTTTTTTAACTTTTGGTTTTTTGCCCCAAGGCAAAATGTAACTTCTGTTTTAGTCTGAGCCCCACCCTCCTTTTAGTAAACACAAAGCTGGCCTTGGTTCCCCCAGTAATGCCAAGGGGGAGGAACGAGATCATTGTTTTTGCTTAGGAGCCAGAGGGCTGGGTGAATCCACTCCCCATTTCGGTAGCCTAGCCAGAGAGAGAAAGCTGGGCAGGTTCCAGAATATGAAGGAGCCTTCCTCCGTCTCTCTCAGCCTCTCTCTGACTTCTGGGAGCTTCAAACTCCCTCCACCATGTTCAGAAGTATCAGAACGTAGGTCCTTTCCAATGCAACCCTGTTCTGGGACTGCATATGGGGGCTCTTTAAGCTTTGGGTGTTCCTAGGACTAGGGTTTCCTCTTTCATCTCAAGCTTTGCTTCAAGCATCTTTCCCTCCACCATTCACTTCTCGCCTCCCTGTTCCCGTCTGCCACATTCTTCAATCCATCTGACCTTTATAGAACGGAACAGAGTGCATTGCATTGTTAGAGATAGATAATAGGCCCAAGGGGGTGGAGAGTTAGAACAAAGAGAAGAAACGTTTTTTCCCCTCTCAGGAAGTTTAATTTAGATCAGGTGAGCACAAAGCTAAGCCAGATAAATACAGAATTTATGAGCCAGGGAGCATAGCACAAAGCCCACCTAGTGCAGGTTGGACCTGCGAGCACTGCTGACTTGGAGTTTCGTTTCTCCTTCTCAGGGGGGACTCTGAGGAAATGCCCCCACGCCCACGACTCTGAGGTCATGAAGGGGAGTGCCAGGCTGCTGTCCTGCTTCGAAGGGGAGCCAAGGTGAACATTGCAAAGGAGCAAATGCGGGGAGCCAAAACCCGTGGCAGCGGGTTAGAAAAGAAGGACTGGGCTCCGGTACCAGACCTAAAGAGAGAGGGTAAGTAGTTGACAGAAGGAGGCCATGGCACTTCCTGGGACCACGCAGCATTCTTCCCATGTGCCCACGTGCCACGGGCCCTGTTGCACGGAATCCCTATGAAGGGAAACATGAGGAAAACAGGCCCAGCAGGGCAGAGGCTGCTTACCTGCCGCATGACCTTGGAGAAGTCCTTTGCACTTGTAGGACCTGTTTTCCTTCAGACTTAAGGAAGGTCTGAAGCAAATGATTCGTAAAGGATTTGAGCAAATGATTCGTAAATTTTGGACAAGTCCAGTTGACTCGAAGTTGACTAAATTTTATTGCCCAATAAGAATATTTTTTAAACAGCACCCTCTACTCTCACCTTAAAAAGAAAACATGTTTCAGTATGAACAAAGGTGTAGAGACACAATCTGAGAATACTAAGGAGAGTCCTTTAGAGAAATAGAGAAAAACCCACTCCATGATCTTCCTCTTCTCATTTCATTGCAGATTGTTGAGAGCTTCATCACAGAGGGAAGCCAGTTCCAGAACTGGGGAACTCATAGGTGACTCCAGAGCAGCTTCCTATCTCCTAAGAGCCTGCGATTGGAACCCCAACTGGACAAATTAGCCACCCTCCCTTGGACCCAAGCTTGGTGCTTTCCATAGCCTAAAGCTTAGCGACGCTTGCGAGTGGAGCCCGACACTCTCTGGGCTGGTGATTGCCGACGCATGGACTGCAAGTTCTCATTCTCCTTTAGCCACCCATCATTTCTCCTTGTCTCCTTAGGGGCCAAGGAACCTTCCCCTGGAGGTTCTGTCACTGTGACGTGTCCCGGTGGAGTGCTGGCGGCAGCAATCCAAGAAGTGACTCGTCTCCTCCACTAGAGGCAGTAAGCCACTCAGTGGGGAGAGCTGTGTCTCACTCACCTTGGACACCTTTGCAGAAAGTCTTACCATCGATAGGCACGGGATTTAATTTCTGTACTCTGAGGTCCAGAGATTTGAGTTCTATGTGCACAGTTTTAATAGACTCTCCCACCCCCAAGGAGGTGACCCGCTCTGGAATTTAACGTCCCATCAGCCAGGGGTGAGGGGTCTGCTTTGCTCCAGGGCTGTCATTTAGTAACTGAGACAATTTGAGGAGCAGCTCCCCACACAGCCCCAGGAGCCTGAGCCCGGCAGCCGGACAGCTGCCCTGGCTGCCCAGACCGCCCTGGGATCGTGATCGTCTGGGGGAACTGTTTTCTGGAGACAATGCAGCCCATGTGACAGGCCCTAATGAGTCCCTTCTGGAATCCCACAACGGCCAAGTGGCAGAGGCTCCCTGAATAGGTCTCTCTCTTCTCAGCAGCGTCTGGGCGGCAACCTCCTCTCTCATTCTCCTCCTGCATTTCTTGTCCCTCTCTTCCTTTTTTTTTTTTCTAATAGCATTTTTTAAATTAAATTAAATTAAATTATTTGAGAGAGAGCAAGTGACAGAGAGAGAAGCAGACTCCTCACTAAGCAGGGATCCCAATGCGGGACTCAATCCCAGGATCTTGGGATCATGACCTGAGCGGAAGGTGGATGCTTAATTGACTGAGCCACCCAGACACCCCATGTCAGTCTCTTCCTTTCCTCCTTGTCATCTTTGTCTTTTAACTACTTCAGTTCTCCCGTTCCCTTTGGACTGCTTCCTTCTCCACACCCCTCTGCACTCCATCCTATCACGCTGTCTTAGACACAAAAACACCCTTCCCTATGCCATGTGACCACTCTACTCCTAGATCTCATCATAGCTGAACAGCTATTCCTCCAGGCATGCCCCCCCTCCCCCTTCCCTGCCACCCCTTCCCCAAGGAGACTGCTCTTAAAGCATGCCTTCCCTGCTGCTGGGAGTGTGGGGGAGTCAGCAAGGTTTAGCGATCCAAAATAAAAAGCACCTATCATGTAAGTTCATTGTAACTACTGCTGGTCCCCCCAAGTTTTTGTTTTTTGTTTTTTTTTTAAAGTTCCCAGGTACCAGCAAAATGGCTTTTCTCTGCCATTAAGAATTGGAGAGGTCTGTCATGGGCATGAGGTCCCATGAGGGTATCTCCTAGGGGAAGGCACCTACAGACCGGCTGGCCGGCTTGGGGCTGCCAATGGGTTTGTAAGAAGCCCCACGGCTGGGGAGGGTCAGCCTCTGCCATGTCTGCCTTTTCTTCTCCATTCACCCCTCAGCCTGCCCTCCCCACCCCCACCCCACCTCTTAGGAACCAGAGCTGTGGAAAAAAATCAGCCCTGATGAATGGGGATTATGGGGCTCTGTGTTTTACAAAACGTGGTCAGGAAATACTGAGGGTCCTCCTTAGTTCACTGGTAGATCCCCTAGAGAAGGATAATGCAACGGAGGAGGGACTGAAAGGGGGAGGAGCAGCAGGTTCTGGCCGGGAGGAGAGAGGTGAGGGAAAGGGCAGCAGCCAGGGACAGGAGCACTGTGGACACTTCATAAATCTTCAGCTTTACATCATTCATTTAAAAGCTGGCTGTGAGGCACAAAGAGGACAATCTGAAGCCAGAGAGAGACAGAGACAGAGACAGACTGCCAAGGAGTTTATTGAGAAAAAGGAATTTGAAGATCACCAGTCTGTTTCACTCTCCCTGACTGCTTACCATTTTTTTTCTCTGCCTCCATCACTTTCTTCGATATCTATCTGTCTTTACGAGACTTGGGTGCTGTGGGTGCATTTCAGGATGAAATGCTGTGTGGGTATGGTGCTGCAGATGACAGCCATTGATGGTGGTAAGTGAGTATAAGGAAGGTAAAGGAAACAGGAACCACCACCCCACTCCCACCCCTACTTCTTTAAACCCAAACTGGGATAAAACCCAAGGATAGCCTTAAAATTGCTCATTGGGGTGGCAAGCCTGAATTTTAAGCTAGAGCAATGTGCAGACCTTCTCTCCCCTTGGTGACTCCCAGCACGCTGTCGAGTAGCTCAGGTCAAGACCGTTTACTGAGCACCTACTATGCGCTGGGCACAAGGCACAGGGCTTTAGATGGATTGTTTTTTATGTCCTCACAACCCTATACATCCATTTTGCAGTTGAGGAAGTTGAGGCCCAGGGAGACTGTTAACCTCACCAAGGGGACAAAAGAAAAAAGTCACCAGCTGGACAGACCAATGTTTACCTAGCCCCGGGGAATAAGGAAAGTCAGTGAAGCAAAAGGCTGAAGAGTTCTCTGCCTATTCTGTATTTTTGATCAAGGCTTGAGAAAGTCTCATTTAGATCCTCCAACAGGCTTTAGAGCTTAAATAAAAGGCCACCTGAAGCAGAAACAGGAAAAGGAGGGCAGGCAGAGGGCATGACCACTTATCAGTCCTGGGACAAAGTTCCTTTAGTCAGGGCCAGAGGCAACACAACCCACCTTCTGGACAAAGTCAGGCGTGCATTCGTGGTCCCCGTGTGTTCCCAGCAATTCCTTACCTGTCTTCAGTTCTCTGGTTCTCACTGATTTGGAAGGCAGAGAAGGGAGTGGAGGAGAATCTGCAGAAACAAACACCATCAAACGTCCTGGCTCCCTTCCCGGAGCGTCAACGGAAAAGCAGGAAGGAAGAAGTCACAGAGCTGAGGCCACATCAGCGAGTCTGTCTGAGTCTCCCCTTAAGCCCGCAGGAAAGGACTTGGTAGGTCCCCGGTACTGCCTGCCAGGGTGCTACCGTGGAGGGGAGCCCTCCTGTGACAGACAGGGACATAAGTAGAAGCTGAACACCTGTCTTCCTGAATTGTTCTCTTCCTCCTCCCACCCCTGCAATATTCAACTTTTTGCCACAACAAACATTCTCTCCGATTGTTTTAATCATGCTTACTGCACTTCTTTCTTTTTTTAAGTAGTCGGGGCTTGAACTCATGACCCAGGGTTCAAGACCTGAGCTGAGACCAAGAGCTGGACCCCTAACTGACTGAGCCAGCCAGGCCCCCCATGCTTACTGTATTAAAAACCTTGGTTTGGAATCACAGTATGAATCTCAGCTCTAACCTGGACAACCAGGGACAGGAATTAGACTCCTAGAAAAAAGGTAGGAGGCAGGGGCCCAAGGGCTGCTTTGGAGACCTTTTACAGAGGGGAGGGAGTGCCAGAGGCAAACAGGTTTCTTGGTAAAGCTAAGCCTGGAGCAGGGTAAAAGATGAAGCCACTCCTCTCATCAGAATACTGCCCCTTTTTCCTCAAAAGTTCGAAAGGCAGAAGGAGATGGAATTTTAAGTAGGCAGGGGTGCGGGATGTGGAAAAAGATGAAAATGAAAAATAAACTTGAAACATACCTAGCAGAAAGCACATTTGATTTGAAAAAGTCTTTCCAGGGCGCCTGGGTGGCTCAGTGGGTTAAGCCGCTGCCTTCGGCTCAGGTCATGGTCTCGGGAGTCCTGGGATCGGGCCCCGCATCGGGCTCTCTGCTCTCTCGGGGAGCCTGCTTCCTCCTCTCTCTCTGCCTGCCTCTCTGCCTGCTTGTGATCTCTCTGTCAAATAAAAAAATAAAAAAAAAGAAAAAGTCTTTCCATCTCAACTCTCTGTGGGCCTATTCATAAGAGAGATACGGTTACTTAAAATACAGTCTCGGCACTGGCAGAGTTGAGTCCCCCTGAAAACGCCCTCCATGTTTTTCACTAGCCCCTGCTTCAGCCTCAACTCCTAATTCCTGCACAACCCCTCCACAGGACTAGTTGAACTCTCAGCAGAGTGATTCTGAAACCTAGTGACATCCCCAAGTGACACTGAGACTTGGGCCCACAGGTGTCAGATTGCAGCTTTTCTTCTTACCACCCCTCCTTACACACACACACACACACACACACACACACACTCACAACATCATCCTATGAGGCCGAACTGTTTTAGAAAAATGGCAGGCCTATTGATTCAAGCAGATTAGTAACAAATTTGTGCTCAAACTGTTACAATTCTGTTTGGTGTGGTTTAAAGATTTCTGTGTGTGTGTGTGTGTGTGTGTGTAAGAGAGAAAGAGAGAGAGAGAGAGAGAGAAATCAGGGGAGAGAGAGAGATTGAATTTTAAAAGGAAGAACAATTTTAAATTCCCTTCGGGAGACACTATTAATCAAGAACAGCCTCTTAGGGGGCGCCTGGGTGGCTCAGTGAGTTAAAGCCTCTGCCTTCATCGGGCTCTCTGCTCGGCAGGGAGCCTGCTTCCTCCTCTCTCTCTGCCTGCTTCTCTGCCTACTTGTACTCTCTGTCAAATAAATAAATAAAATCTTAAAAAAAAAAAAAAAAAGAAAAAAAGAACAGCCTCTTAGAGGTGCCTGGGTGGCTCAGAGGGTTAAAGCCTCTGCCTTTGGCTCAGGTCATGATCTCAGGGTCCTGGGATGGAGCCCCGAATCAGGCTCTCTGCTCAGCAGGGAGCCTGCTCCCCGCCAAACCCTCCCCCGCACCCCATGCCTGCCTCTCTGCCTACTTGTAATCTCTGTCTGTCAAATAAATAAATAAAAATCTTAAAAAAAATAAAAATAAAAAGGACAGCCTCTTCTCCCAAGGTGAAATGGCCGGCAATGAAAGCTCTGGAATCAGACTGTCCAGATTTTCAGCCTTGATTCCTTACCTGACCACTTGTGGGTCTGTTGATTCTCTCTGAGCCTCAGTTTGCTCACCTGTGAAATGGAAACTAAAAATTGTGTCTGCCTTATGGTTGTGAGGTTTAAATGAGATGAGCTGTGTAAAAGCAAGGTGCCTGCTCACAGCAAACATTCATTAAATATTAGCTATTGTTACCTCAAAACAAAACATTTTTTAAAAAGCCTCCAGCAGAGAGATCCAATCTAACACAGCTAATTCTATTTTCTATATGCTTCTTAGAAAATAAGCTCACGTGTTAGAAACCTATCAGAGTCAAACAAGTGGCTATAGGAACACAACGGTGAATTATTAGCCTCTCTCTAGCCTGAGGAAGAAGCTTCCTGGAAGGACCTAAGAGGATCCAGCACCCATCCAGATTGCTTTCTAGAACCTTTAAGATTGCTTTCTGAACCAATACCTGGCTGGTTGATTCAGTTGGTGGAGGATACAACTCTTGATCTTGGAGTTGTGGTTTTGAGCCCCACGTTGAGTGAAGTTACTTAAAAATAAAACCTGAAAAAGAAAAAGAAATGCACCCCACCTGACTTAGCAAAGAAATGCATAATGACCATTCCCTTCAGCTGCTGCCCAAAGCCATGTATGGGCCACAGGGCATTATGGGAGAGGGCTGGGCTTCTGACTCAGGTGGGCCTCACACAGGTGTCCTGCATGGGCTCTGCCCTGGCTGGCAAAAAGAAAAGCACGTCTCAGAAAGACTAATGATCAGAGGAGTCGCCAGCCCTTCCTGAACCCAAAAGCATTATCCAAACATCTGAGGTTTCCGAAGATCAGCTTCTATGTTGTCTCTGTCTCTCCTCAAAGGAGGGGACTTTTGGCAGGATGGTTGGGCTGGTGACCACCAGCAGTGAGGATTAAAGATATCTTTTTTTCTCCTGGCCTTCGCGATGCTTTGTTTTATTTTTATTTTTTTATTTAAATTCAATTTAATTAACATATAGTGTATTATTAGTTTCAGAGGTAGAATTTAGTGGTTAATCAGTTGCATATAATACCCAGTGCTCATTCCATCGAGTGCCCTCCTTAATGCCCATCACCCAGTTATCCCATCCCCCCACCCACCTCCCCTCCAACAACCCTCAGTCTGTTTTCTAGAGTTAAGAGTCTCTTATGGTTTGTCTCCCTCTCTGTCTTGTGAAGGCCAGAGAGTGGCTGCTTAAATGTCCAAATGGGGGAGTAGGGGGGAGGCATCTGGCTGTCTCAGTCAGTAGAGCATGGGACTCAATCATGGGGCCATGAGTTTGAGCCCCACCTTGGGTGTAGAGATTACTTTAAAAAAAAAAAAGAAAGAAAAATAATTTTTTAAAGGTCTTATTTATTCGTTTGAGAGAGCATGAGTTGGGGAGAGGAGCAGAGGGAGAGGAAGAAGCAGACTCCCCACTTAACAGGGAGCCTGATGTGGGGCTCCATGCTGGGCCCCTGATCCAACTCCTGGTTTCTGCTCAGGTCATGATCTCAGGGTTGTGAAATTGAACCCCACATCGGGTTCCATGCTCAGCACAGAATCTGCTTGAGACCCTCTCTCCCTCTCCCTCTGCTCCTACCCCGGGCACTTTCTCTCTCTCTCTCTCTCTCTCTCTCTCTGCCAGATAACTAAATAAATAAAAAAGAAAGAAAGAAAGAAAAACCTGTTGTCCAAGTGGACTTGTACCTGGCAGAGCAGTTCTCCGTGATTCTTCTTTTGCCTGAAGTTAAAATTATATCACTCACTGTATGTTTGCTTGTTCTAAATACGCTATTGTTATTCTGCTGATACAGAAGTAGTCAGGGCCAGCATGCCTTTGAGCAAGTTTGAAGAAGGAACCTCTTCCTTCACACAGGCATAACTCTGTAGCAGCTCAAAGAATGCCAGTCCCTGACCTACTCACAGCCAGGACACAACCCACTCAACTATACACATAACCCTGTGAACAGGCTCCTCACAAAAAAATTCAGATGATACAAATGTATGTTAAAAAGTGTGGGCACCTGGGTGGCTCCGTTGGCTAAGCAACTGCCTTCAGCTCAGGTCATGATCCCAGAGTCCTGGCATCAAGTCCCACATCAGGCTCTCTGCTCAGCGGGGAGTCTGCTTCTCCCTCTGACCCTCTCCCCTCTCATGCTCACTCTTGCTCTCACTCTCTCTCTCTCTCTCAAGTAAATAAATATTAAAAAAAAAAGTAAGCCTCCTGTAATCACATCCCAAAGAAAACCACTACTTTTTTAAAAAAGATTTTATTTATTTATTTGAGAGAGAGAGAGAATGTGAGAATGAGCACACAAGCAGGGAGCCCAAAGTGGGATTCGATCCCTGAACCCCGAAGGCAGATGCTTAACCGACCAAACCACCCAGGTGCCCCGTTTAAACCACTCTTTTTTTTTTTTTTTTAAAGATTTTATTTATTTATTTGACAGGGAGATAGCACAAGTAGGCAGAGTGGTAGGCAGAGGGAGAGGGAGAAGCAGGCTCTCTGCTGACCAGGGAGCCCCATGTGGAACTCGATCCCAGTACCCTAGGATTATGACCTGAGCCAAAAGCAGCCGCTTAACTGACTGAGCCACCCAGGAGCCCATGTAAACCACTCTTAACAGTTTAATTAATAGACCTTGGCTTTGTTTAAAAGTTAGGGAGGAAAAGCCTAGGTACACGATGAAATTTTTAAATAGTGCCAAAGGGCTTAGTCTAAAAGTCCACTTCCTACCCCTTGAACTCCTAGTCATTCAGTTCACCAGCTGTGTATGTGTATGTTTCCTTGTCAGTAATCTACATATAGATAAGCATCTTTGTGTGTAAGTGTCTGCATACGTGAGTGTATGTGTGTGCCCATGTTTTTTTCCACAAGTGATCTCTTTTTTAAGAACCGTATTTTATTTCTTAATTTTAAGTAGGCTCCACGCTCAACGTGGGGCTTGAACTCACAACCCGGAGATCGAGAGTTGCAAGCTCTACCAACTGAGCCAGCCAGGGGCCCCATAAATGATCTCTCATATCCACAGTACAAAACTTCTTGCTCTTTCCCCACCATATTAGTACATACAGATCCATCTTTTTCCTTTTAACAGATGTGCAATTTTGCATTTATAGATGTACCATGATTTATTTCACCAAGTCCCTTATGGAACAGTCAGATGGTGGACATGTACACTGTTTCAGTGTTTTGCAGCTACAAATAATACTGTGATGATTATTTTTGTATATATGTTATGTATATAGTCTTCCTATGCATATGCAAGGACATCTATCTACTCAATTCCTAGAAGAATTACTGAATCAAAGAGTATGTAAAACATATACTGATTAAATGTTGATAAACATAATCAAAGACCCCCCCAAAGAGGCTATCAATCAGTACTCCTACAAACGATGGTTTCAAGGGCTCATTTTCCCACACCCTCCCAAACACCTTTATCTTCTAGTCTTTTAAAATGCATATCTATCTTTTTTAACCAGTTTGGGGGAACAAGGTCTATTTTTAAATTCTCTTCCTCTCTGACCCCACCCATTCCAATATCACCAAAAGTTCTTAACAACCCAGGAGAAGTCATCTGCAACTTTGTTAGCATATCCTTGGATGGAATCCACTTCAAAGTTGAATCCTCAAATATTCCCGTCCAACCCTGCAACTTTGATCTTTGTCCCTAGGCAGGGCAGAAGCCCAGGAACCCCATCCTCTTACTCCTGGGGAGTCCTCAGAAATGCAAATTGTCCACAGTTCTGCCACTGCCCACCTGTCACCTCTCCAGTCCCCCAGGACAGTGCTTTGGCTTTTACCGGGAGAGGGTTTGTAAGCTGGAGTCAGAAAGGGAAGAGTTTAGGGAGCTCAGAAGAAAAGCAGAGGACAAAGGGCCAGCTAAGGTTCTTAGTGAACATTCTCAAGGGAGTCTGAGAGCCAGACAAGAGACCATGGCTCTTAGGATCGCTGAGGTTTTATAAGTTTGGTCAGCTTTTATGTATGTGTTCTTGCTGTTCTCTCCCTGTTTCACAGTAAAACCTATAGGAAAAGAGGCTGCTTATCTTATGAGGTCAACAAGAAAGGGGAAGATTGCGGGAGGGAGGGCAGAATATATCGGTCTTGGTGGGACAGAGAATCTGAGGGAGGTGGTAACACCACAAAGATACCTGGGAAATGGGCTCCAAGAGAGGTGTCTTGAGCCACAGGAAAGCTCCTTAGCTCAAATACCTCCACAGTGGCTCCCATTTATTGAGCAGGTACTATGTGCCAGGCACTGTGACAAGTGCACTACGCACATTATGTTGTTTAATCCTTTCAACAGTTCTGCAAAGAACAGGTCCTGTTGTGACCCTCATTACACCACTGAGGAAAGAGACAAGAGGTAAGGAGCTTGCCCGAGATCACACAACCAGAAAGAAGTGGCAGAACTGCGACCAAACCCAGATCTGTTGGTTCCCAGAGACCAAGTTCATCCCTCCAGGGCAAGATAATAGAGAAGTTTCAACGCCTCTGGTGTACTGTCCAGTCTTGTCCTCCTCAATGATCCCAGATGACTTTGTATATTTTCAGATGCTGCTGTTTGTCATCTTTTAAGATTCCATCATCATGTGCCCCAAGTTGACTCCTCTCCTGATCTCTCCTTCCCAAACACTCTGTAGGCGCGCCTGGTGTGGCACAGCTTGTAACGTTGGGTGTCCACTACAAGACTGGGTGCCCCTTGAGACTGTGCCCTCATCTCTCATGCCCTCTCTGCACCCCAATGCTCAGTGAATAAATGTTGCATTAGGGCCAGCTGAGCCCCCATTACTGCAAAGTCCCTTTCCCACTCCCAGTTGGTAGGAGAGAGTGAAATGTTATTTACAAAAACACCAAGCCAAACAAGACCCTCCCTTTCCTGATATGCTGAAGCTGTGCTGAGAACAGCCAGGGGTCACCAAATGGCAGCCAGATGGTAAGTGACTGCTGCTCCCTAACTCCGGGGGCCTGGGGCAAAAGGCTTGGCCACCCCCCTGCTCCCAGGGACCTGTGAACATCCACTTTGTAGTTAGAATCCCAGAGGGTTCTTCATCGCTTTTCCTGAATCCCATCCTGCATCCCATCCTGCATCCAGTCCTGGGTCTGAGGGGTTCCCAAAGCCGGCTGGATCAGCTCTCTCACCCAGGCCAGACCCAGTATAGATGTCGCCTGTCTCCCCTACCTTCTACCAGCCCATGTAGTGGGGGTGCTGAGCCCTGAGATAACGAAACTCCAGTGGAGCAGGGGAGTGCTGGGGCCAGAGGAGGAGTTCCCTTGTCTTGACCAGTAAAAGAACTCTGAGGGCACAAGTTGCTCCAGGGAAGAAGGAAGGGATTTTCTGCAGTGTTCCGAAACAAAGAGAACCGATGGGACTTTGGGGAGAGCTCTGTTTCCCTCCATTTCATTCAGCACCATTTCCCTCCTCCCACAGATCCAGGAGGCAACAGGCCCCCATCTGGTTATCAGGTCCTCGAGCATGAGGGCCTTTGTCTCCCCCTCAGACATCTAGCTGGCAGGGCAAGGGGCCTACAAATCCTCCCTGACCCTCCCAGGTCTTTGTTATCTCAGAGGGAAGATTACATTTCTGTGTGGGGAGGCAAGGTGCCAGGAGTCCACAAAGCAGGACAGAGGCAGGCAGAGCTGCTGGCTGGCTGACCCCTGTTGCCTGGAGCCTCTCAGGGCTGCCCTGGGGATGCTCTCCCTCCAATGGCCCGGGGCGGGAGGGGGGGGGGAAATGCTCTCCCTTCAATGGCCCGGGGCTGTCCTGATGTAGAGGGTCTGCTTTTCAGAAAGAGGAGGGGGGAAGAGCAGCACGGAAGGGGAGTTGGGCTGGAAGGATGAAAGCGACCAGCTCTCCGTTTTTCTGGATCCATGTCTTTGGTCTGAATGGCCCATTCATTTTCTGGGTGTCTCACCTTCTCCATTCTGCTGTCTTTGGCTGTTTCCTTGAGAACTGGAGGAAGGAGAGCTATCAAGTTGGCTGCTTGCTTTCATTTTGGTTTCTTGCTAAATCTATAGAGAAATTTGTTCAGCAGCAGACAGGCATTTAGATCATTCTCTTTCTGTTTTCATCAAGGACACATCCTTCAGGCTCCTCTTTTGGGTTCAAGATACTTCTAAAATGGTTCCAAATCTGAAGAATAAAAGGGCTAGATTGAAAAACCCCTGTTTTACTCAGAGAAAGGAAAGGGATAGATTCCCTTTCAGTAATAGAGTGGGAAAATTAGTCATTGGATATTAACATAAACACTGGATTCTCCATGGCTTGACTTTCCAATTCTGTTCCCTCCAGTCAGATTTCCTCCTCTGCTAACCTGGGTTTGCTACTCTCATCAAATCCAAATACATATGGAACACCTCCTGAAGAGTGTCCTCAGCTAGGCAGATACAGAGATGAGCTCCTTGCCCTGATACAGTCTGGAAACTAGTTAGAAAGAGAGAGTTGGGAAAAAAAAAAAAAAAAAAAAAGATGACTAGCAAAGTTAAGTATCAGATCAATGGGTTAGACCAGAAAGTCAGGAGAGTTTCAGGGACTGTCAGGGCTGGGAGAGGCAGGGAAGGCCTCTATAAGGGGGCAGCACATGAGTTTCACCTTCTTAATGAGTCTTTAAATGAGCCTTTAAAATGAGGAAGGCCTAGGTGCCTGGGTGGCTTGATCGGTTAAGCATCAGACTCTTGATCTCAGCTCAGGTCTTAATCTCAGGGTTGTGAGGTAAAGTCTCCCCAGCCCCCCGCCACACCCCCTCATTGAGCTCCACACTGGCCGTGGAACCTACTTTAAAGAAAAATGAGGAAGGCCCAAAGGGTGAGCAGCTTATATGGGAGGATAAACATATCCTGATCAGGAGTTATAAGGCTTAAAAATGAGGGGAATAGGCTTACAGGGAGAATAACCCTATAAGCCGGCTGAAGTTTCTTGATTCTACAAATATGTGACTTCCTGCTCTTTCTTTAGTTTTAAATTTACTCAACCATTCAACAGATATTTATTAAATATTTACTCTGGTAAGTCAATATATAGCTATTGAACTCCTACTATGTGAATGACACTGTGATGGTCACTATTCTTTCGCTTGCTGGTCAAATAAATAACTGAAATTTGAGGGGCAGAAGATTATCTCATTCAGTATTCCAGCTTCTATAAGTTTGAGGGGTTGGTGGGGTGGCAATGAGGTAGAGGCCCTAAGTTCACTTACATAGTGACTTTTTTTTTTTTTTAAGATTTTATTTATTTATTTGACAGACAGAGATCACAAGTAGGCAGAGAGGCAGGCAGAGAGAGAGAGAGAGAGAGGAGGAAGCAGGCTCCCTGCAGAGCAGAGAGCCCGATGCGGGACTCGATTCCAGGACCCTGAGATCATGACGTAAGCTGAAGGCAGAGGCTTTAACCCACTGAGCCACCCAGGCGACCCTGACTTTTTTTTAAAAGATTTTATTTGTTTATTTATTTGGGAGAGACAGAGAGCACAAGTGGGAGTTTGTAGAGGGAGAGGGAGAGAATCCCAAGCAGACTCCCCACTGACCACAGAGCCTGTTGTGGGACTGGATCACAGGACCCTGAAATCATGACCCTGAGCCAGAAGTCAGATGCTTAACCAACTAAGCCACCCAGGGGCCCCTCTATAGTGACTTCTATTTGTGTAATACTTCAGTGCACTGATATTCATTATTTTATTTGATTCTCTGCATAACCTTTTGAGGGAGTCTCAGCCAACCTGTGTGTGTGTATGGGGGGGAGGGGGAAATAGTTGAACAAGACTTATTTTTTTTCAGATGTAGGACTTGTCCAAAATCAAACAGTTCATAAGCAGGAGACCCGAATGGAGGTGTCTTTCATACCCTACCAATGGCTCCAACCTGGCACCCTGGGAACCTCAGAGAAAATACAGACTCTTGGCTCCTTCCTGGCACAGCCTGATTCCTTAGGTCTGAGCAGGTCCAAGAATTTGTATTTTTTTACAAGTTTCCCAGAGGACTCATTAGGGAGCCACTAGATTATAGTGGAAGGACCCAGAGGAAAGGGCATTTTAGCCACTTTTCCTCGGGTTCCACAGAACCTTTTCCTAGGGTTCTGATTAAGTTCCAAACCAACAGCATGCCCAACTCCCACCATTCACTCTTTGCTTCCTAAAATTCACTGCAGGTTGAAGACTTCTGGAGGCCCAGAATGGTGCTGCAGAATTCACAGGGTCCTGCTTCCCATAGACCACGAAACCTGAACTCTGTGGCTGGGGAACCGTGGGGTGGAAGAGTCTGAAGAGGGGGTAAACCTTCTCATGAATAAAAACAGCTTGTATTCATTGAGTGTTAACTATGTGGCAGGCCCTCCCTCCATCCTCAACTCTATATGAAAAGCACTATTATCCTCTTTTTCATAGATGAACAAACTGAGATTTAGAGCGAGAAGAATCATTTCTCCAAGGCACAGTCAGTGCGACCCAAAGCCGGAGCTAGCACTTACAACCTCGGGACCACAGCGTCGCCCCACCTCACCCGCCAAATGGCTCGGGTGTCTACGACCTGAAATTGGGGCGCCCTCCTGGCAAGGGCACGCGCTCGCAGGGAGACCAGACTGCAGGAAAGGAGCGCCAGAGAACCGCGCCGCTCAGCCGGCTCCCCCTTCTCGGGGGCCGCGGCTGGGAACTACAACGCCCAGCAGGCAGCAGCAGGGGGAGGAGGAGGGGGGTGGGACTAACGCGGGTGGGAGTGAGAGAGCGAGCCCTCGCGCCTCGCCGGCGCACAGCGCTCGGAGCGCTCCTGCGGGTGGTGGTGCGGCGGCCTGGGCAGCGGGCGGCGGCGAGCGGGAGCCCGAACTCTGGTCCAGCCGCAGCGCGCGGAGGAGCCCGGGCTGTGCCCGGAGCTGGGCGGCAACGTCCCGACTGGACCGAGACTCTGCTTAGCGCATTGCGGCGACCTCGCCTTCCCCGGCCGCGAGCGCGCGCCGCCGCTGGAAAAGCCGCGGAGACCGAGGACTTTTGGCTGGTCCGAGGGGCGCCCACCAGGGCGCACCGTCCTAGTGCTGCAGTCGGGCACGCCGCGGCGCCGGGGCCCCCGCAGGGCGATGGAGCCGGGTCTGCGAGAAGCGTGAGGCGCCGCCGCCCGGTTCCGGAGAGGGGAGCCACAGGGTCTGGAGACCCCGGGCGGCGGACGGGAGCCCTCCCCCCGCCCCGCCTCCGGGGCACCAGCTTCGGCTCCATTGTTCCCGCCCGGGCTGGAGGCGCTGAGCACCGAGAGCCACCAGGAGTCGAGCGCCACCGGGAGTCGAGCGCCGGCCGCGGGGCTCTAGCGGCCCCGCCAGGACCCGAAAGGAGCCCGGGGGCGGCGGGCCGGAGCTGGGGTCGCGGGCGCTCGCCCGCCCGCACGAGCCACGGCGGACTCTCCAGAAGCGGAACCGCAGCGTCGAGTGAGGTAAGAGCCGCGGCGCCCGCAGATCTGGGGCGGGCTTGGCGTCCCGAGCGGCCCCCGGCGCCGGAGCCTCCCGGCTGCGTGCTTCCCAGCCGCAGTCCAGTCGGGTCCGGCGCCTCCTTCCACTCGTTACCCGCCCCCCTCCACCTCCTGATTCCTTCCCCAGCGCTTTGCGCCCCCCTTTTGTCTCCCCTCCCAGCTCCCCGCTCGCGTCGCCTTCTGCGCCCCCTCCCCGTGCTCGTCCCGCCGCTCCTCCTGCAGCCCAACTTTTCCGCCAACTCGCGCCGGGGAGCTGGCGAGGCGGCGGCGGCTCCGCGGTGAGTCCTGGGAGGGACAGGGCCGGGGCGAAGGCGGCGGCGGCCCTCGGTTTCCTCGGACTGGGGAGGCTGGGCGGGAGTGGGCAGCGAGGTGAGGGTGTGTGTGTGTGTGTGTGTGTGTGTGTGTGGCATTCCAATCCATCTCTTTTTAGTCCACTACTGGGGACTCGCCCCAATTCAGCAGGTAGCTTTGAGTACCCGGGGTATTTCTAAGTCCTTTCCACCTCGGGGAAAGTATGGGGGCGAGATTGGGGGTGGGTGGATAGGGGCTTGAAGAGGGAAGGAAGTGGAGGGATAGGTTAGCTTCTCCTGGAATAGGTTTTAAGGAGGTGTCGTCACCAAATGGCCGAATCTGCTGTAGCGGAGAGCGAGGAAGGAATTCCCTTTTCCAGAAGGGGTTATCTTCTACTTAGTCCATCTCCGAAAGGGTCGGAAGTTTGTGGAAGGGAGGGCGCCCATCGGGTGATGTTAAGCCCCATTACGGGGTCTGGGGGAGGGGAACGTTCAGTTCCAATCTGGTTCTAGGAGGTGGGGGAAGGGATGAGGGTTTTGCCCGGTGCGGTTCAGTCCGCAGCGCTGTTTGTTGCTTCTCCGGCTCAGAGCGTCTGCCCACCCCGCTCCCATCTCCCGCTATGTTTGGGGCTGGGAAGAGAGGAACCGTCGTTTGTAGAGGAATTCATTGACGTTGTGGATGGAGTTCATTTAACACATATCCCAAGAAGGCAGCCAGACACCTTCGGGCGGGGTGTGGAGGGGGTGGCGGTGGTGAAGCTTGCTTCTCCTTTCTGGGCCCAGAAGCTGTTGGCCCACCAAAAAAATGACTGCGGTGTCTTTCTCCCCCAACACTTTTTTTCCCCCATTTTCCAGATGTAGCAGCCGCATCTGGTTCCGTTTCACCCCACACCGCAGCCACATTAACATCCCATTCCCTCCCTTCCCCCTCACCCAAATTAAAACTGGGATTCTTAAACTTGTCCTTCCCACCTCCCTCTCTAACATTTTCTGAGACTTGGAGATGAGGCATTGGGATTCGGGGAGAAAAGAAAGTTACCCTGGATCCTAAGTTATTTAGGATCTGATGGTGGCGGTGCTTTCTGGATTGTGCCAGAAAAAGGCGTCGTAGGAGATGGGGCCAACCGTTTTTTTTTGGGGGGGGGTGGCACTTGCGAAGGAGTCATCTGCTGGAGATGGCCTCTTTGGCCATGGGTTTGGCCTGGAACTGACCCTGACGGAAGTTTCTGGAACGAAAGCATTGCTTTCTCCGTCCTTTCAGTGGTAGCTGGAGCAGCCGGAGCGTCTGACCCCGTCCCGGAGTCCGCCGTCGGGTGTCTAGCCACCCGGTGGTGGCGTCACGCGTCCGTTTTCCACCCTCCCATGAGCGAGCCCCGGGCGCAGCTGCAGGGGGCATGTGAGGGGGGCGGATGCTGTTGCTGCCAGGGGCTCTCCCTGTGCGTTTTAAAGGAGTTAACGTGGGCTGCAGCCCTTGGAAACTAAAGTGGGACATTTTACCTCTTAGCGGCTATAGGTTTGGAAAGCGGGTGTTGGATTGTTGAGGGTTTTGTGGGTTTGGTGGGTGTGTGTGTGTGTGTGGTTTTTTGTTTTGTTTTGTTTTGTTTCTGGTAATATTCTTTGAAGTAGGCAAGTACCCTATGGTCCAAAGTTACAAGAGGGTGGGGAGAATCAGTTGCTCTCACCCTCTCTTTTCCAGTCTCTTTCAAATTGAAAACACTTCTCTGGTTTCCTCCTTTGGGCGGTAGATTTGGGGGCTGAAATGAAATCGCACTTTCTCTAGACATGGTAATTAAGGTGACTGTTTCCTCTGCAGATGTGCCCTGCCCTTTGCACCTCCGGACCAGTGCTTTTTTTGGAATCCCGTCTAAACTGTAGAACCTTAGCCTTGAGACTGTTTAGCAGAAAGTGGCCATTTTCCCTGTTGGCCCAGGCTCCCGGTTTCCTCTCTGAGGCTTTAAAAGCTAAGTAGCCTGGCCCCGTGGGACGTGTCTCGGTCTGCCTAATTACCCCCAAGCCTGGGTCATCTCCCTTCCTTTCAGTGACCAAGGGAGAGCCATTGCCGACTGTCTGTCCTGCCTCTCTGCTGACTTGTTTACATACTTCCCCCCAGTCGGTTGGGTGAGGCTCCAGGGCTGCCGCTGACCCCTAGAGGAGCCCAGGGTGTTTGGGGACAGGGAGGTTGCTGGGGCCTGGCTCCAGCTGCAGTGGTTATGGACTGCATCAGTGACGAGCTCCTTGAAATATCTGTTGCATTCAGTCTTAGTCATCACCAAGTGTCAGCTTTTTAATGAGGGCCATCCGGGTGGAGAGCATCTTGGACATGTGTTTCCACTGCCTGCTTTTACTACACCGGTCCAAATACCCATTTTGTAGGCATTTTCGAGAGTGGGATTTAGGCCAGAGTGGGCATCGCTAATTTTGGTTCCAAAGTTAACAGTCTTGGGTGCTTCTTTTCCTTTGGCCTCTGGCCACGAAGGATGTTAGAAAGTTCAATAAAATAGCGAATGAAGCAAAAGCACCGGAGGAAATGGAGTTAGGAGCATGGCAGATGCTGTTATTGTCCCACCTGTCCTGGAGATTAGAATCCATCCAGGCCTCCCTCCGCCTCAGCTGGCTTTGGCTCTGTTGGACTCCAGATGGCAGGAAGAGCACGCTGAACGTTGGGTAGGCAGCCTTCAGCCATGGAGACCCAAGGAAAACCCATGGGTTTTTACAGTTGTGTGCTTTGTATTTGGGGTGTTGCCCTGAAAAAAAAAAAAAGGCTCCTAAAACAGGAGATTTGCTCCTGTTAGCAGCCAGCTTCTCTGAACACACTCCTCTTTGCCTCCATTTTTAAATCTCTTTCATCAAAATGGCTGTTAGGGTAGAGCTTCCTGGAAAAGTTTGAGCCTGTTGCTGCTGCGGGCAAAGGAGGTAGAATTGATTCAAATGTCTTGTTCTGAAAAAGCCTTATCCCTTGAGATGAGTTTAATTTCCTCTTGGGAAATTTTGTTTTGCATTTGCTTTCCCAAGAGTTTTGTTCAAGGGCTGAATGCACCAGGGGCTGGTGGGAGTCCAGATGTGGAGCTTTAGAGAAGATTCTGGTGTTTCCAGAGAGGATTTAGTACCAGACTTGGTCTAGGATATGCTTTCCCCCCTAAGGTTCCCCCCTTTCCCCTCTGTCTGAAGCAGAGATTTCTCTCCTCACCACCACTCCTCCTTGCAATTAAAGAAGATATATTTGGTCCTCCCCACCCCGCCACCCAAGTAAATAGCCACCCAAGTAAATAGCTGTCGCCTGGGTGAACAACTCCGTGAAGAGGGTGATGGTCCACCAGTCCATTTTGTCTTCAAAAGCAGTGTTTCCCAGAGTATGGTGGAGCAGTTAGTGTTTCACTTACTATTATTCATCTTTGGTACACCTCACCCCAGGACATTTGGACACCCCCCCCTTTTTTTTTTTTTTACAAAGACTTAAAATTTAAACATTAGTAAGTCTTATTCCTGTCCAAAGAAATGTGTTGGTGTTGACTTCCTCAGTTCTGAAGAATCAAAATGTTTAGAAGATGTCTCATTTGCAAGAGTATCTGTATCAGTTTCTATTGAATCAGCCTTTCTTTCATTCACTTATCCACCCAGTTAACAAATGTGTCAGCATCTGCTGTGTATGGTGTGGGTGCTAAGTGTATTAGCAAAAGTTAGGCGCCAACCCCGCTTCTTAAGGAGCTTGTGATCCCATGGTGCTTTGGAAATTCAGAGGAATGAGATCCTCGGCGAGAAGGCTCAGACTTGTAGAAGAGATAGCCTTTTTTTTAATTAAATGAAATGTATTTACTTACTTATTTGGCGTGGGATTTAGAGATTAAGAGAGTTTGGCCCACTGAGGATGAAGGAAAGACAAAGAGGGCAGAACATGGAGATTGCCTAAAGTCATGCTGTCCCATAGAAATCGAATACGAGTCACATGTAATCTTAGATTTTATAGTAGCCACGTTTGAAATTAAGTAAAAAGCAGGTGGAATTCACTTTTATTAATCGGTTGATATTTTATTTATTTATTTATTTTTTAGATTTTATTTATTTATTTGACAGACAGAGATCACAAGTAGGCAGAGAGGCAGGCAGAGAGAGGAGGAAGCAGGCTCCCTGCCTAGCAGAGAGCCCGATGCGGGGCTCAATCCCAGAACCCTGGGATAATGACCTGAGCCGAAGGCAGAGGCTTTAACCCACTGAGCCACCCAGGCGCCCCAGTCAGTTGATATTTTAATGATCTGTTTGATTTAGCCCCATATATCTAAAATGCTATCATTTGAACATGTAACCAATATAAAAAATTAATGATGAGCTGCTTTACCTTCTTTGTTTCCACACCAAGTTTTCAAAGCCTGCAGTGTTATGTCCCATGTCTATCCCGTCCTGATTTGCATTAGCCACATTCCAGAGGCTCAGAATGGCTAGTGGCTACTGCCTGGGACTTCTAGAGTACAGGGTTTGAAGATGGGTAGTGAGAAATAACTTTGTAAAGATAGGAAGTTTGTGTCCTCCTGCTGCCAGTTACCAAAGCCTTCTGAGAGTGCTGTCAAGGAGAGACTCAAAGCACAATGTTTATAATTCTTACATGGATTAGCACTCAGAGAGGAGACGGCAGGGACTTTCACCAGATGCTGCCCATTTGATCCTCATAACCACCTGTGATGGTTCAGCAGCCATCCGACTCTGACAAGTGGGAAAGCAGAGAGGTTGTGTGTCTGTCCCCCCCGCCTCCCCTGTCATGAGGACCTCCGTGCCCAGGTGGAGTGGGGCTTCGAGTCCCCAGAGACCTGCTGGGTATGGGAGAGGCTGAGCATGAAGCCAGCTGCTGGGTCTCAGAGGAAGCTTCCGAGGACACCTGCAAGGCTATAGGTCACATCTGTCCAGCAGTGAAAGAAGGAGACTGTCCCTCTGGGATTTTAAGAATTCATTAATTAGTAGGAGGAGAAGAAGGTGTAGTGAAGGAGCGGGTGGCAGTTCCAAGGTCCCAGATAGTATGTGGTTTGGGTCACTGTTTTCTCTAGGCTTGTGGAGTGGGGCATCTGCCCACCAACCTTCTCATTCCAGGAGCCAGTGCTGGGAGGTTGGGTTTTCTTGACATCCTTTGTTTTACAGATGCCGGCCTTAAGGCCCAGAGGGAAGGAGGGAAAGGGACTTATGCATCTTTTGGGTGGGGGGGGGGGGGGGAATGAGCTGCAGAGAAGCAGCCCTATTAGTTGGAAGTACACTGCTAGCAGAGCGCAGAGAGGAGTTCTGCAGCCAGCCCACAGTTGTAAGGAAGTGGGAAGGCTTTTCTGGGGACAGAGTGGCTGAGCGGTGGTAGAGGCTATTGGGCTGCTACAGTGAAAGCAAGCTTCATCACCTCGGGATGCTACACCTTTTCCCACTGGATACGGAAGATTCGTTCATTACCCTGCTGGTTCCTGTGGGACTGGGGTTCTTAGCTAGGTGCACCTTTCTGGTGCATCTTTGGTTTGGTGTATTTGGGGGACATGGTGAGATGTGGAATGTGGTTTAGCGCTGTCCTCTATCAAAGCATCGTGTCTGTCTCAGGCCAGGGATTGTGCCGGCTCCTGTGTCCTAGCTGACACATCTGTGATTGGCTTCCAAGAGTCTTCTCTCAACCAGAGGAGTGAGGGTGCTCCCATCTGCAGAGTGACCTTGGATCTGCCTGTGTCTCCTTGATTTCTTTGTGGCACAGGGATGTTCTTTGGAGAAAAGAGCTTGTACTGGACAGAGCTGGATTCCATCACCTCCATTTGCTTCCTTGTGCCCTGTCCTTCAACGCCGAAAACGCGTGATGGGAGTCCTGGTGCTTTTGCCTACCCGCTGCATGGCCTTGAGCAAAGTGCTTGACCTCGGGCAGTCTCAGTTTCTCCACTGCCTAAAGGGGAATAATTATTCCTACCCCCACAAGGCTAGAGCAAAGAAGAAATGAAATTTTATAGGTATAAATTTTGCGAGTACCTGCTTGACGCATAGTAGGTATTCAGTAAATGCTCTGTCTCTTCAAGTCCCTTCCCTAAATTTAGAAAATCGACAGAGAAATGCTTATTTCTCCTGTGATTTGAAATCATTAAAAAATGTTAGTAGAGCCTTGGGATGGAGCCCACGGGGCCACATGTGTACTCCTGCTGGCAAGCGCATATGAATGAAGCCAAGAATCTGGGGGGTTTTCTGCCAACCGGGACTGACTCACTCTTGGGGACTGACTCACGAGGGGCCCTGTCTGGCTCTGGGGAGGCAGGGCTGAAGCACCACATTAGGGCATGTTCCGGGGAAGCGGATTCTCTAAATAACTTGGACGGTTCCCTGGAGCATTTAGGACAAATACCACCTGGAAGGAAGATGGAGATGTCGCCCTACATAGCCCAAACAGGGCCCCAAAAGTTTTACCACTTAGTCAGTGCATAGCAGCAACGGTGTTGTTCCTTAAGACCCTCGGAGATTATTTTAAATGTTATTCCCACGCCAGACTTGAGAAGGGTAAAGGGCTGCAGTGGGTGCTTTTTTGAGTGGGCCCTGGCAAGGACCTTTGATTTTTCAGTATGACCTTTTTGGCCCTACTTCTAGATCCATTTCTGCTGGACATTAGCTGTCACCTTTCAGCGTTGGAAAGGAGGGCTGCGTCCATTTCATGGATGCATGTACCCTAAGGTCCTTTATAAGTTGGGGAGAGTTGTGTTCTATCTGCATGGGAAGTTGATAGGACCAGAGGTCCCCATGATGCGTGTAGTTTTAGAGACCAAAAGAGAGAACCCAAGAGACCACTTACTTCAGCTTCCTGGCTGCATAGGTCTGGAGAGGGTCAGTCAGCAGGGTACTTGGCTCCCGCTTCCCAGTCCTTGGTTTGTTCCAGAATTCTTCACCTTCTTTACCCTTCACTTGCTCTAGAGGAAGTATAGTCTGTCCTGGGAGAGACACCAGCCCACTCAGGCCTCCTGCAGCGCCCCCATGCTCTGGAGCCCTTGCCCACGAAGTGCAGAACTCTTTGGGACTTTCATGAGCCTCTTCACTTGCCCAGCACACACACGATTGCAGGGCTTTTGCCTTGGAGGACTTCGTGACACTTTTCCCACCAAGGCTTGCATGTTGCCCATGCTCAGGAAGTAGTTTTAGAGCTGAAGCACTGTTTTGTCTAATGAAGGCCTATAACCCCAAATGCAGTATTCGGGCAGGACCACAGTTCTCTTCGTGGTGCCTTAAGAAGTAAGTTACTGCTTTGAGCGCCCTTCTGGACAGGGTGACTATGTGACATGCCTTCACTTCTTTTTCTCCTTGCCTTCCCACCTCCCATGCGGACCTTCCTAACCTGTTGGTGGTTTCTTTTCCCCAGAGTCAGCTTGAAAAGGAGGATCAAGCTCAGGACGGTGTCTCCATGGAGACGTGGAGCCTGGTCACCAACCTCTAACAGCAGCACTGGGATGTGGAGCTGGAAGTGCCTCCTCTTCTGGGCTGTGCTGGTCACAGCCACACTCTGCACCGCCAGGCCAGCCCCGACCTTGCCTGAACAAGGTAAGGCATGGGCGGAGGGGTCGCTCTGGACTCAGGGCCTCAGAAACACAGCCGGCTAGGACAGAGGTGATGTGTTGATGGGGGAGATTCCAGCCCAGGTAGAGCAAAGGGCTCCTTTTTGTAGGAGAGGCTTCCACAATTCCTGGGCTGGTTTGGGCCTGCCTAGAAACATACCCAGCTCCAGCAGGGGTTGGGGTCACAAAGGCTAGTGACAGCCATTTGCAGAGGTGACATGCTTAGGATGGGTTTATGCTTTTCTCTTCCTGAAATAGAACTGATGGGAATCCAAGAGCTGGCTCTCTCAACTTGATGATCTATAAAATGGGGCACAAGGGACCTATGAGTTTGTTTAGAACCTGAATCAGAGGATATTGAAGGATGTGGGAGCTTGGTAAACACCTCTGGCTTCTAGAAAATTGTTCCAAAGATCCATCTTCTGTGAGGGCGGGCAGTCATGGCCGAGGGCCTGCCATTTTTCCTTCCTTGACCATATCCGACCACATCTGTTTGGAGGCCTGTGGGGAGGTTTGCTTTGGAAATGCACCACTGGAGGGATGTTGAAGAGCTGGAGAGCCAGGGAGCATTATGGTGCATGGACGCTGCTGGAGAGCCATGGCTTGTTGGAAATTCAGAGATGATTAGTAATGGGAAGGACCTGCCTATGGGATTTACTGGAGTTGTGAAAATGCTTCATGGAAATTACAGGTGCAACGCACTTTCAGGGGCCTGTGAGAACTGACTGCTGCCAGAGGGTCCTGTAGCTTGTGACTCAGCGGCTGATCACATCAGTCTAGAAGGTTGGCAGGCAGCGGGTGAGAGACAGGTGTGCACGTGATGTAGTCGCTGAGCTGAAAAGGCCATCGGTCTCAGCTGTCAGGACCCGTTGGAGTGATAAATCATGAGTGAGCATATTTGTCCGCTCACAGAGTGGTAGGGAGGGCACGTGGGACTTTCTGAAAGGTGCACTTGATTGGAGCAAGCAGATTACTGGTGCATTCAGTCACAGAACTGAACATTAGACCTGAGCTAGAACATGCCGGAGACCCAAAGTGGGAGAGATCATCTCTGCCCATGGGGAGTCTGTTGTCAGGGAGACAGATGCAGGGGGAACTAAGTGCAAGGTAGACCCTGTTTAAGCCACACAGTGGAGTCGTAACACAATGGGAACGCAGAGGAAGAGGAGAGCAGAGCCGCTGACATGGGTCAAGAGGAGGTAGGTGGGGGTTTGGAAGGGGGGATGAAGGGCATTCCAGGTGGACTGACATGAGTAAGGGTACTGAGGCGGCATGTATCAGGTGTGTACAGAACCGACTTGCCTGGTGAGCGGGTGGTAGTGGGAAGTAAGACCTAGAGAAACTGGGCTTTTCGCATATGGAGGGCCTTGACACCCTGCTGAGGAAACTGTACTGGAATCTCAGAAGATTCAGCGCGGGTAGTGATGTGATCAAGCTTTCAGAAAATTAACCTGGCAGTTGAACTTAGATGAATGGGAGGAAGGCATCTGTGTTTGAATCCTGCTCAGCCATTTCATATCTGCATTACTTGCTTTGACGCATGACTCAAGCGCACTGAACTTCATTTGCTCAGCTTAAAAATGGGTACAATAATAAAGCATGAAATGAGGTCATTCAGATAAAGCAGCTACAGGTGAAGTTTAGGTAGTGAGGATGGCTGCTCCCACAGCTGCTGGATAGATGTTTGTTTTGAATGTCCAGCTACTGGGGGGAACCAGGGTGTGCGGCGTGAGTTTGTGAAGGAAGGAAAAACTAGCAGACACTATAGAAATAGAATTTATGCGTTTCCGTAGGTTGGCTGTCAACTCTGGGAGACCAGAGACAGAGACAAAATAACATGAGAGTCAGAGGGCAGGAGGTTTGTGAGGAATAGAGATTTGGATCAGCCACAGTGTAGATGGTAACAAGGGAGTCCAGGAAGCCAGGAGGGCTTGGATGAGGTTTGAGAATATGAATTTCCAATGGGCACCTCAAGTACCTTTTTTTTTTTTTTTTTTTTTTTAAACACTTTCTCTAAAAGGCCCTTTTGCGCCTGAGACCCGGAGGGTGGAGAAAGTGAATGCTGCGGGTCTCAGGCCTGGGCACCTGTACTCAGGAAGGGCATGGCCGGGGGTACAAGCATAGGAATTTTAGGGTGGGGTGAGTGAGGGTCCCAGAAGCCGCTGGTCATGGATCCAGACTTAGAAAGGAAGGCCAGGCAGTGAGGGTGGAACCAGGGGGCTGAAGGTCTTGAGGCAGAGGAGGCACAGGCCAGGAAGGGCAGGGAGGGGGCAGGAGAAGTGGAGGGGGCTGTTAGGAGGCTCTGCTGCAGTGAAGACTAAAGTTAGACCACTGTTTTGTTTTTTTTTTTTTTTAATCAACTTAACTGAGGTATAATTTACATTACAATTTTTAAGGGTATGGTTCATTGTGTTCTGATGTCCTGTCAGTCAAGGGAGCGAGCATTTTTGCCATCCCCCACCCCCCCACCCCCAGCCCTTGACCGCATCGAACGCGGTCTACTTTCGGTCACTGTAGACCAGGTTTGCCTCTTGTGGAATTTCATACAATGGCATTACGTGGCGAATGTGTAGCCATTCCCCTGTGGATGGCCATTTGGGTTAACGGTTTTAGTTATTATTAATAAAACTCCTGTGAACATCTGTGTGTAAGTCTGGTGTGGGCCTAAGGTTTGCTTGATTGCCTTGGTTTTGATTATGCCACCATTTCTCACTGTTGACTTGGGAAGGTTGGTCTTTGTGGAACATACACAACATGACAGTAATGAGCTCTGCCCTCAGGATCCTTGTGACTGTCAAGTAAGAGTGTATGCAAGGCTCTTAGAACAGTGGCCAGCCTGTGGGTTATGAACAGTAAATGGTGGCTGTGGGTCCTTTGTCCTGGGACCACACAGAAGACACCACATGGTGAGGGCCTTGCTGTTCCTGGGTGGCATGGGATGCCTTAGGACGCAGATGTGGAAATCTGCACAGTCCCCATCTTGGTGCCGGGCGGCCCTTCATGGAGTTTATCCCTCCGGAGCTTTGTGATGGCAAAACCCATGCCCCACAGTCTTCAGAGAACTGCTGGGAAGTCAGAAGGGAAAATCTGCCTCCGTGCTTTATAAACCATAAGGTACCTCACAGATGTAAATTATCACCACATAGTCTTGGCCCTGCTGATTATTAAATAATAATGCTGCTGCTGTCCTTAGAAAAGACTGTAATCTGTGTCTAAGGGGTTTGTCCAAAAGTTTAAACCCAAAACTCGGCTCCCACAGAGAGCTTTTCCCCCTTTAGAAAGTCCTTGCTGTGAGAGAGGGAGAGAGAGAGTGTGCGTGTGTGCGTGTGTGTGTGTGTGTGTGTGTGTGTGTGTGTGTTGGGAGCCCCTCCCCCAGCCTGCAAATGCTCCTGAGGGAGTAGGGAGGGCCTGGAGTTTCTGGCTGTCCTTGGAAAGTTGATTTAATAAGGGTTCCAGGAAAACCAGCCTCCCTCTGTCCTGCCCTCTCCTTTCCTTTTTCTAGTTTGGGATCTTAAAGAGGCGAAGCTTGTTTCAGATCCAAGTCTCGAGGGGAAGGGGAGGGAGTTGTATGGATGGACAGAACCTGGGTCGTGGGTGGAGGGGCAGAAGATAAGCACCAGCTTGGAAGACCTTTTTCCACTTGAGGAGGGATGTGTCTGTGTATCTTTCTCTCCTTTAGAATAAGACTGGGAAAAGCGAGTGGGTGAGTCCAAAACTGGCTGTTAGGCTGCCTCTTGCAGTTGGGGGTGGGAGTCCTGAAACATGGGTTAAACACCCCAGACCCCCTTGGTCAAGGGGTACAGTACGAGACTTGCAGTCTCAAAATACTTGCCTACCTACTCGGAAACCTGCAACTAATAAGTGATTTAATGGGCTGGGGTTTTACAGCTCCTCCCACTTACCCAGATTTGAAGGAGTCTGGTGGCTCGGCGAAGGGGGAGAGGTTAGACTTAATGGAAAAGCCGCGCGTTTCCATTTCTGGCTGCAAGCCCCCTCGATGCTGATGCTGGGAGCCACAAAGCAAGGCTTTGTCTGTGTTCCACGGAGACCTGTGCCTGTGGGGGAGAAGCTCCAAGAACTGCCAGAGACGTGGCCTTGGCTTCAGGTGGTAGGGCCCCGGCTGCCCCAGGCCACCCCCCCAACGGGTCCCACAGCGGTCTTGGGCCCCAAGGGGTATGCATTTAAGCCTGGGTGCAGGGGCTACAAGTAGGCAGCAGAGGGTATCCCAGTACTGGCCTCAGGCTGCAGCGATCGGTGTGGCCGGTGGCTGCCTGGGCACCCACATTCAGGGGCGTTCCTCCACCCAATCTGCCCCCAACATTAATTTCTTCTTGTGAAAAGAACCTGTTTACGTCGAATGCACACTGGATGTTCAAGAGGAGTTTCTACGCCCTCTGCCAGGAGGCGAGTGAAGTGATGTCCAGTAACCCACTTGGGGACAAGGGTGGAGGGTTGTAGGTCAGAGGAAGGCACCTTACCCACCAGGTCTCCCCAGAGGATCTGCTCTGCCCTTCATTCTCTTCCCCAAGACTGGAGGCTAGAATGCGTTTGGAAGGGTGTGCTTGCCAGTGTTCCCAGAGCTGAGCTGAGCAGGGTGGGGGTAGGGCAGACTCAGTGCTCCTGGGCTTATGGGAGAACGCGAAGGAGGAGCGCTCACGTGTCCTGCTTGACCATGCTGGGCAAGTGCAGCGAAGCCACTCCAGGGCTGTGTTCTTGGCTCTGGCTTCGGCATTGCTACACTATTAGCTTCACTGATTTTCCACTCTGGCTTTGCCAGCCAGCTCCCCGAAGTCAGGGAGGAGGAATTTCTCAGGGAAGAACAAATGGCTGTCCAGAGCTCTACTGTGGGTGGGGGAGGGGAGGGAGCCCAGACAAAGAACCAGGCCTGGATTTTGTCACCTGGTTTCTGGGACTACCTGGAGGCTGGCGTGGGTAGGAACTGCAGAGAGAGTACCAGGGATTCCTCTGGAGTCTGTGGCCCCAGCCTGTGTGTGGGTCAGCAGGGCTCGGCCAGGGTGCTGGCTCTCAGGCAGGCAGAAGCAGCGAGTGATGGCTTGTGTCTGGGGCGGTGATGGATGGCCTCGGGAGAAGTGAGTTCTAGGGAGTCATTATCTGGGAGGGTGAGGTCCAGGGTCAGAGAGCCTGACCAGCAGCTGCCCCCTGTTTTCACAGTGCCTTGTTCCTCTGGGACTGCTGGGGGCTCCCAGCTCACCCTGTGGACACCACCTTTGCCTCTTGCTTCCTTCCCCAAAGCCTGGAAGTGAGACCGCTGTGTCCCTGCTGACCGGGGAAAGTCCAGCTGCTCTGGCACTCCCGGTCTCTCGAGTTCAGCTGCCCAAGCCTCGCTATTCATTTTGGAAACATCATGGCTCATTTACAACTTACGGCAGACATTCTCCTCCCTCTGTCCACCCTGCCCCCCTACCTCAGGCCCCAAGTGGTTTAGCTGTAAGCTAAGTGCTCTACCTGGGCTCTTGAGGGCCTGGAGTAAATCCCAAACTGTTTCCTCTCAGGAGAAGCCTTCTGGAGTCTGGGCTGCTCCCGAACTTGGAGGTTTGCTCTGATTTCCAGCTGGCAGCAGCCAAGTAGGGGTGACCATTACTGGAAGGCCCCCATGGTAGGCTTGTTTCCTCTTCACAGTAGCGCCTATCCTCAGAGCGCCCCTTCCTAGTTCTCACTCTGCTTGGACTGTCGCCTTTCCCCTCGTCAAACGAGGTGCCCACCAGATGCGTGTTCTTTGCATAGTGTGCACTGTTGGGATGAGACGTCTGTCCAGTTAGTTCCAAGCCCTGAGAAGGACTGGCTCTGGCAGAGCTTGAAAATCCCTGCTCCTTGCTTATCCCACGTACTATGCTGTGGCGCTCGAGCCTCCTGGGATGGATTGTGTGAAAGGAAGTGAATGTTGGGGCCGCTGGCAGTGCCATTTGAGTGACTGTGGCTCTAATTTCCTGGCCTTGGATGTGTAGGCGCGTGGAGCCTCAAATGGGTGAGAGGGTCAAGGAGTTCCGTGAAGGTGGGCCTCGGTGGCTACAAGCTTGGACAGGGGGAGAGGTTAAAATCCACCAACACAACTTCCAGCTATCTAATCAACGAAGAAAGTTGAGTTTAGAGCTTAGCCCTTCCCAAATTTTCTGTAGGATTGAAAACTAGCCTCTGGCTAATGGTCCCTTCAGTATTTGTTCACAGACTTCACAGATTTAACTCCCTCTCTCCACCTCCTCCTCCCCATTCCCCCTCCTTTCCTTCCTTCCTTCCTTCTTCCTTCCTTCTCCCCTTTCTTTCTCTCTTCTGTCCATCCACCCATCTGGCCAAACAAGACTCTTCTTTTTTCCTTGTTTTATACAATGCATTCATTCATACAGAACCCTTGTTTATCTGGGTTCCTTCGTAGGAACTGTTCAGGAACTGTTTGTCACTATCTTTTTCTCCTACTTTTTTGTAATTCCTACTCTTAGCTGAGGGTTTAGCTTAGATTTAGCCTAAGGCATAGCTTGAAGCCTTCTTGTGGCTCCAGATTAATTACTGTTTTTTTTTCCCCCTTTCTCTGTAACTTTAACCTAGTACTTGGCTTTACATTATATGGAATTTTTAACACTTCGTTTTTTCCTCCCATAGAGGAAAGTTCTGGGCATTCAGAAAGAATATTTTCATTGCTCTTTTATGATTTTTTTTGAAAGATTTTATTGGTTTATTTGACAGGCAGAGATCACAAGTAGGCGGAGAGACAGGAAGAGAGAGAGAGAGAGGAGGAAGCAGGCTCCCTGCTGAGCGGAGAGCCTGATGTGGGGCTCCATCCCAGGACCCTGGGATTATGACCTGAGCTGAAGGCAGAGGCTTTAACCCACTGAGCCACCCAGGCGCCTCTTCATTGCTCTTTTAAAACATGGATATTTAGGGCACCTGGGTGGCTCAGTTGGCTTAAGCATCTGCCTTCAGCTCAGGTCATGATCCCAGTGCCGAGACAGAGACCTGGCTGCTTCTCCCTCTTCTTTCTGCTCCGTGCCCCCCCCTTGTGTACGTGCTCTTTCTCTCAAATAAAATCTTCAAAAAAAAAATAAAACATTGATACTTGATATGTCATTGAGGTTCATCGTAGGAAATTTAGAAAATACAGACATATGAAAAGAAAAAAAAAACCTTAACACTCACATTACCTAAAAATAATCACTCTTGGGGCACATGGGTGGCTCAGTCAGGTAAGCATCTGACTCTTGATGTCAGCTTAGGTCATGATCTCAGGGTTGTGAGATTGACCCCTTCGTGTGGGGCTTTGTGCTCAGCGCAGAGTCTGCTTGGGATTCTCTCTCTCTCCCTTTGCCCTTACCCCTGTTTGCAAACATACACCTCTGTGCTCTGTCTCTGATAAATAAACAAATCCATAAATAAATAAAAATAATTACTGCTAACTGTGAATCTATTTCTTTAGACTATTTTTTCTTGCATTTATACAAACATGACTTCTCAAAAATGGGATTTGTATGGTATATATGGTTTGTTTTTTTTTTTTGTATATATCGTTTTTAACTTAAGCATATAGTAGGATTTTTTATTTATTTTTAAGTGAGCTCTGTGCCCAATGTAGGGCTTGAACTCATGACCCCGAGATCAAGAGTTTCATGTTCTACCAACTGAGCCAGCCAGGTGCCCCAAGCATGTAGTATTTATTGCCATGCAAAGAAAGTTTTTTTCACTATGCTTAATAACTATATGGTATTCCATTGTATGGATGTGCAAAATTTATTTATTTACCCAGTCCTCCACTGTTGAACATTTAGGTTATTTTCAGTAGTTTCCACTTAAATGAGCATACTTGACAAATGTAGCCAAAGATATTTAAATTTTAAGTTTTGAAAACATACTGCCATATTGCCCCAGAAAGGTTATGCCAGTAAAGATCTTTTAAAAATAATAATAAATATTATTTATTGTACCTTCACACTCTGCATGCTTTACATTTTTACATCTTTAGTCTAATATCATGACTATAGGTTTTATTCTCATAATCATGAGGAAACTGGGATTCAGGGAGTTAATAAGTAAGTTGTCTGAGGTCATAGTTGGTGAGAGATGGAACTGGGATTCAGACTCAAGTTGATCTGACTTCAGTATTTTTTCCCAGCATGGTAAACTGTCCCTGTGTCAAATCCGGTTTCCCTCCCCAAATTCAGGCTGACCAACATTTGAATTTAAACATTTGAATTTGCTTGGTCAGCCCTTTATCTCACAGGAATCAGGCTCTACCTCCCACCTTCCTTTGCTTCCTTTCATCCTTCCTTCCATTCTTTTTTTTAATATTTTTTTTATTTGAGAGAGAAAAGGGGCATGAGCAGGGAGGAGGGGCTGAGAGAGAAGCAGACTCCCTGCTCAGCAGGGAGCCTGACTCTATCCTAGGACCCCGGGATCATGACCTGAGCCAAAAGCAGATGCTCAACCAACTGAGCCACCCAAGCGCCCCTCTGTCTCCCTTTCTGGGGTGTTATGAACATATGTGTGATTGGAGTAAGGGCAGCTGGACATGCTTGCCTTATGCCATTTCTTTTTTTTTTTTTTTTTTTAAGATTTTATTTATTTATTTGACAGAGAGAGATCACAAGTAGATGGAGAGGCAGGCAGAGAGAGAGAGAGGGAAGCAGGATCTCTGCTGAGCAGAGAACCCGATGCAGGACTCGATCCCAGGACCCTGAGATCATGACCTGAGCCGAAGGCAGCGGCTTAACCCACTGAGCCACCCAGGCGCCCGCCTTATGCCATTTCTTTTTTCTTTCTTTTTTTTTTTTTTAAAGATTTTATTTATTTATTTTGACAGAGAGAGATCACAAGCAGGCAGAGAGAGGGGAGGAAGCAGGCTCCCCGCAGAGCAGAGAGCCCGATGCGGGGCTCGATCCCAGGACCCTGAGATCATGACCTGAGCCGAAGGCAGCGGCTTAACCACTGAGCCACCCAGGCGCCCCCTTATGCCATTTCTTATGTGACATTCTGCTTTCTCCTCAGAGGTTATGCCTGGGTCATAGGTCTGTGAGCTGCCCTAATGGAAGGGGTTCCCTAGCCTAGAATAATCAGTAGAACAAAAACCCCATTGAAGCTGCATTTTCCACTGCAGCCCAGCCCTCCTGCTCGGAGGAGGTCTAGGATCAGAGGTTCCCAAAGTGTCAGATGCCACATGGGAATTTTCTTTGTAGGTCACACTTATTCTGGAATGTAGTGGGGTTGTGCAGACACATAAACCATCTAGATTGCTTCCCAAGTGCTTGTGGTCCAACAATGTCTGATGGGTAGAAATAAACATGTCAGGCCGGAGTACTGACATTGTTTTGAGGCTACAGTATATATATCTGTAAGACATGAGGAAATGCAGAGAGGAGGGAGAGTCTTGAAAATTTTGGTTACCTTAGTGTTTACATTCAACACATTAATGTTTTTTTAAAAGATTTTATTTATTTATTTGACAGAATCACAAAGTAGGCAGAGAGGCAGGCGGGGAGGGGCGTGTTGGGAGAAGCAGGCTCCCCGCTGAGATGGAGCCAGCTATGGGGCTCCATCCCAGGACCCTGAGATTATGACCTGAGCCCAAGGCAGAGGCTTAACCCACTGAGCCACCCAGGTGCCCCAACACATTAATGTTTTAAACAAAAATATAGTAATGTAGATGAACTCGTCACAAAATAATTTTAAAAATATTAATTTGTGGTCTGCTGTCTGAAGTATGCCCCCAGGAAAAGGGCATAGATTTATTAAAAGTTGTTTGGTAAATATTTTCTTCCAGTTCTGTTGGTAACTCTGTAACCTTTTGGGGAAAAAGACATTGAAAGTCTTGGAAGGGCCTGTTATATGGGAGGCTGAATGCCTTCCCTGCCCCTAGCTTCACTGTGGGTGAGGCCCAGCCCTGACCAGTATTATTCTTACCAGACATTTGCAGACACAGTAAATGACCCATTTAAGAAATATCATCAAAAGACTGTGTCAAGGGGTGCCTAGGTGGCTAAGTGGGTTGAAGCCTCTGCTTTCGGCTCAGGTCATGATCCCAGGGTCCTGGGATCGAGCCCCACATTGGGCTCTCTGCTCCGCGGGGTGCCTGCTTCCTCCTCTTTCTCTGCCTACTTGTGATCTCTGTCAAATAAGTAAATAAAATAAAAAAAAAAAAACAAAAAACTGTGTCAAGTAAAGACATAAAACCCAGGTTATGAGGACATTTGAAACCAGAGGACAAGGCCTTTTCCTAAAGCGAAGGGACAGAGTGACCATCATTTGTGGGTGTGTATGTACATCTCGAAGGCAGAGGCTTAGTTTTGCCTTTTGTTCACATCAGCATCTTAGAACATCTCATTTACACATTAGGTGTTCAGTTAATACTTTCTGAACAATGAATCCATGCATGAACACAGGGAACCATCCATTTTTTTAAAAAGATACCTAAAATTTCTCTTTTTTTAAAAAAAGCATTTATTTGATAGACACAGCGAGAGAGGGAACACAAGCAGAGGAAGAAGGAGAGGGAGAAGCAGGCGCCCCACCAAACAGGGAGCCCCATGTGGGGCTCGATCCCAGGACGCTAGGATCATGACCTGAGCCGAAGGCAAATGCTTAATGCTTAACGACTGAGCCACCCAGCGCCGAAAGATCCCTAATATTTCTAGTTTGCAAAAGGAGACGGTGGGAATAAAACCCTTGTCAGCAGAAAGATAAGGAAAATACTATGAGAAAGAGCTATTGCTGCCACATAGGGAGCACTCTATTTCAGCCTTTAGAGTGGTTCTTGGGTGTGTGAGGCTCGGCATCGCCTGGCTGGCGTGTTTAAACCCAGAGCTCCTGGTTGTGAAGCTGGGTAGCTCTAACATGTTCCCTGCAGGTCCGGGAACCACACACTTTGAGAACCACCAGGGTCAGTTAATCTCTCAAAAACATCTGTAAGGTGGGGGCGCCTGGGTGGCTCAGAGGGTTAAGCCTCTGGCTTCAGCTCGGGTCATGGTCTCAGGGTCTTGGGATCGAGTCCTGCATCAGGCTCTCTTCTCAGCAGGGACTCTGCTTTCCCCCTCTCTCTGTCTGCCTCTCTGCCTACTTGTGATCTCTGTCAAATAAATAAACAAAATCTTAAAAAAAAAAAAAGTCTGTAAGGTGGTTGTCGTTTCCATTTCACTGTTTAGGCATCTGACTCAGAGGCCAAACAAACAAAAAGTTTAATTAAATGCAGAAATTAAACCGTCCGGAAGTGGTGGGATTGAGACTTGAGTCTTGGCTGGTACAGTGCCTACAGCCCTAACCCCTGGACTAGAAGGTGGGCTATCAGGGAGGCTGGACAGAGAAAGATTAAGATTGGCAAGGAGGCAGGTGGGAGAGGGGAAAGAGCCCTGAGTCAATTTGGTGGGGGGGCGCTGGGGTGGAAGAGGGGGGAGTAGGTTGGTCTGAAAGCTTTCCTCCCAGGGAAGGAGGTTCTCTTCTCTCCTCTGATGTGTGGGGCTTTAAGTCAATTATCACCGCCTTTGGAATGCTGATCTGCTCTCTAGCCCCTTAGAAGGGTCCTTTTGCATTCAGAAATCTCTGCTCCTTTATTGTCAAACTTTAGAATATAAACTTGGGAATTAAGGTTTATTTTCCTTTGGTTTTAGGAATTAGCTCTTGAACCTTAAAAGAGTCAGGTTCCTTAACTAACTACTGAATGAAGTTCTTCCTGTGGCATTCCAAACCTTCATCAATGTCATTTGAGCAATCAGGACTGTATAAATGCCTGATGGGTACATCTGGAAGTGGCATTTCTTTTACTACCCTCTGGCTCCTGCTCCATTTTTAAAAGATTTATTTGCCTAGCTAGTTTTCCTGGGATAATACTGTCATGAATCAAAAAAGGCAGTGAAATAAATTCTTCTAGAAAACCTGGGCTTCCAGTTTTTTTCTTTGCCAGTCACAGCTTCTTGGCAATTCTCTGTCTTCCATTCTAAGGCTTCTTCTGGTAACAACACGAGTCCCAGAGAAGACATGAAGAGAAGGTACCAGTGGCTGGAGCTCTGGGACCAAAACAGAAGTCCCCTTTCTTAAGGCAAATTATCTTGAGGTCTCTTGCTTTCCCTCATACCAGAGGGAGCTGTGTGCTCAGGGAGGCACCAGGGGGCGGCAGTGAGTGATGCCCACCTCCTAAGGCCCAGCTGTAAAGTAGAATGTTGGTTAGAGCCAGAGGGGGCTCAGAGCGTCTCAAGTCAGTCAGCCTTCCCGTTTCACAGGTGAAGAAATGGAGGTCCAAGGCCAGGGCGGGGAGGGGGTTAGAGATGACTCCACCATCGGAGTCATGCCATAAGTGGTAGGGCCAGTCGTCTGAGTGATTTTCACTCAGGTATTCTTTCCGCTGTACTCAGCCATTACCCCCGTGGTTCAAGAAGAGTTGGGGACTGTGGTTTTTACAAGGATTTCAGATCCAGGATGTTGACATTGCCCAGAGTAGTTCTCTCTCCCCCGCAGGGTTCTGGTTGTTCAAGATCCCCCAGATTGTCTGAGCAAAAGAATCCTCAGTGTGGATATTGGTCCCTACCATCCCCAAGCCTTTGGTCCTGTTTTTTTGGACCGGCTCTCTACCTGACATAGTATCTCAGTAGAAAAATCCCTGAACCATGTTCTTTCAATTTCTTTTTTTTTTTTTTTTTTTAAAGATTTTATTTATTTATTTGACAGACAGAGATCACAAGTAGACAGAGAGGCAGGCAGAGAGAGAGAGAGGAGGAAGCAGGCTCCCTGCTGAGCAGAGAGCCCGATGCGGGACTCGATCCCAGGACCCTGAGATCATGACCTGAGCCGAAGGCAGCGGCTTAACCCACTGAGCCACCCAGGCGCCCATGTTCTTTCAATTTCTTAAAGAGGACTAAATGCTCGCCTTTCAGGGTGTGTGTGAAGGAGAGAGAGGAAAATGAATATATGGTCCACGTGTGCCTCTGGGTCCTCACTGTCCTGCAGATCTGAAACAGACCAGTGGCCCCAGATTTTTAGATTTCATGGGCCAGTACAATCCTCCCACCCCCTGCCCCCCGCCACCGACCCAGGTTTTGGGAACCTGCATAAGGTAACAACCTATTTTGCCATGTAAGAACATTTTTTTAAAGTCCAGCACTGTTCACTGCTATTACCCTTGTTTTTTTCTTGTGGTAAAAATATACGTAACATAAAATGGATCATTTTCACCAATTTTGAGCGTACGGTTCTGTGGCATTAAGTACATTCATGTTGTCAGGCCACTTTCACCACCATATGTCTCCAGAACTTTCTCGCACCTTCTCCAGTTGAAACTCTTGTTCCCATTAGACGTGAACTCCCCATTCTCCCCTCCCCCAGCTCCTGGCAACCACCTTTCTGCACCATTTCATTTTAAAAGGATGTTTATCACCTTTATTCTCATATTGTAAGATAAGAGGCATTTTTTTAAAAAGATTTTATTTGAGAGAGAGAGAGCATGAGCGGGGTGGGGGATGGGCAGAGGGAGAGGGAGAAGCAGGCTCCCCATTGAGCAGGGGGTGGGTTTCGGGGCTTGATTCCAGGACCCTGGGATCATGACCTGAGCCCAACGCAGGTGCTTAACCAACTGAGCCACCCAGGCGCCCCAAAAGGCATTTCTTTAACATCGAGAAAAAGTAACTTTATGAAGAGTCCATTCTTTGCCCCCCTGCAGCCAGTGGTGACCCCGGGATGCTGTATGACTCGGTCCCCCCATGCCATGATCAGATTGGACTGGGAGGGAAGATCGCAGGTACCCTGGGGTGCTGAGAGCCTTGGTGAAGTGTGCTTTCAATCATCCATTGAGATTGGGGGTGCAGTGAAAAGGCAAATTCTGCAACAGCTGAGTCTTCCACTAATTCATCAGCAAGTTTAGGGAGCTGCAACTTTTTCCTGCCCAGCTGCTGGTGCTTCCTTCCCCAAAGAAGCTCTGCTGAGCATGGGGGAGGGGAAGCCCTCCGAGGGGCCCTAGTAGGGGGCGGGGTGGGGGGGGAGGGCAGTACATTCTTTAAGGAACCTGACCTGACTTTAAGGTCAGAGCCTAGCAGAGTGGGAGCTGCAGGGTTACCTCTTCCCTGTTGATTCATCTCACTCTCCTCCTCCCCCACCCTTAATGATCTTTCCATTACAGAGCCCAGACCAGGAAGTGCATGACAGGTCGCAGCTGCAGACACATGGCTGGGAGGCCTGGGCTTCGGGCCAGTGGTGGGAGGGTCTGAGCTCCCCTTCCAGCAGGGGGACTCTGCGCGCATACGCGTAGGCACAATCACACACACACACCAGCAAGTTCAGTGGAAGGTGTTCTGTGTTGTAACAGTTAGTGCTGGTTGTACTTTTGCTTTGAGTTCAGGATGTGATTTTTTTTTTTAACGGATTTTATTTATTTATTTATTTATTTGATACAGAGAGAGATCACAAGTAGGCAGAGAGGGGGAAGCAGGCTCCCCACCGAGCAGAGAGCCCGATGCGGGGCTCAATCCCAGGACCCTGATAACATGAGCCGAAGGTAGAGGCTTAACCCTCTGAGCCACGCAGGCACACCCCAGGATGTGATTTTTAATAAAGGCAGGAGTAGACTTCCTCCTCTGTGTCCAGATTGCCTGAGCTTATAGCCCACATAAGTGGTCCTTACTGGGTTTGGGGTTCTTTGGGGCGGAGTTTTCCATCATTACACAGAGGCTCTTGAGCACCTTTTCCTAAAATAGGACCCATCTAACATGGCTTTAGAAGCTTCCCGGGTGTCCAGGGGAGTTAGTAGGCACAGTTTTAATACCTCCGAAATGATCCGTTGTCCTCTGTGATTCTACCAAAATGCAAGGTTCAGAACCTCCTTTGGGGGACGGTGTAGTTGCGAGCTTTGCAAACTCACGGGCCTGGCTTCAAATCACAGCGAATGAACAGAGCCCCCTTCATCTGACCATCTTCCTGGGGGATGGCTCCTTCCACTTACAAGTTTGCTCAGGAAATGTTAATTTACCCTAAACTGTGTCCTAGGGGGGCAGTTGTCACACAGGAGTTTCTGTCTCCACCGCCAGCTGTGTTGTTGGCTTTCTTCCCTGAATCTGCCAAGGCCGGATTCCTCTGGTGCCAAATGTGAAATGGTGACACAAATTTCTAGGAACTGGGAGCATAGACCGCCCTTCCCCACCGCTGCAGGGTGTCTCCCTTTGCTGGGGGGTGGGGGTGAGTGGGTTCTAGGCTTCCTAGCATGACTTTGGTGAACTTCCCTCTTTCCTGATTAGCTCTTTTCTTCCTGGTAAGGTAGGCGGGAGGGAAGCAAAACATACCGAGAATCACTTTGGGAAATGGATATAGGAAGAGATTTCTCCCCGGCTCCATCCGGAGCGTGTCAGTAAACACTTGGAGTGAGAGCTTTAGCTGGAAGAGAGGAAGAAGGGAAATTTCTTTTAAAACAACTCTTTGGGCACATTCCTTTGTTAATCACTTAATTACAGTCCTTCTCCCCAACGGGAGAGCACCCTGCCTGTGGTGGGAGGTAGGGGGGACATGGGGGATGCTGGTGCTGAGAGGAGCACCATCCCCAGGAGGGAGGAAACCACAGGTAGGAGGTATGGGATAGAAGCCTGCACACGCGGTCCAGCCCTGGGCTCCATCCTGATGCCTCTCACAACATCTGTCTGAAAGTTTGCATAGACCTCTCTGAGCCCAGGGCACTTTCGACCTGGGTCTCCCAAGTGGGGTTCCGTGTGCCTGGGCCTCCTCTGGCCCAGCTACTGGGGAGCTGTTTTGGGGGGTCTGTTTTGGGCGGGCGCAGGGCCCTGGCTGAGGCTTTGGCCAGCGCCGGCGGCTCTGCACTAAATTACAGTGATGAGGTGGGACACACAAAAGACCGAAATCTTTTTTTAATAAAAACAAAACAAAACTCCGGCCCCAAGCCCCTGGGCTGCTGAATGGCGATGGCTTCCTGTCAGGATTAGCCGGGCTGCCTGGGCTTGTGTGCACTGCCTTTCTCCTCAGGAAATACCTTTAGTAAGCCCCGGTGGGGTCCCCATGGCAACGCGCGAGGGGACCTGCTGACAGAGGCCATTCAGCCCGCCATTGTTCCTCGGCCCCTTTGTCGGGAGCTGTATTGCTGCCCCTCTGGCAAACACAGCAGTTTGCACCGTTTTGTCAGGCTGAATGTGGAGTTTTTACATTTTAATGGGTTCTTCTGGCAGTGGCCCATTTGCATGCAAAATGTTCCCTCTTACTTCTTTCCCTTTTCCTATTTAAGGAAAAAAAAAAAATACCAACTTACACTCCAAATCCCCTGGGTTGGGGGACTGGTGAGTGCTGCCCCATGAGGGTGTGGGACCCTGCTAATTGATTTGGTGTGTTCTTTCTCCTCTATCACACATGCCTCTGGTCCCCCATTTCTGCAGCTTTCCCCAGATATTGGGGACATCGTGAGTTCAGGGAATCCCCTGTTTTTAGGGCTTCCTCTCTGCTCCAACTCTTGTGGGAGGATAGTTGTTCCCCGGGATTTCGGTGAGATCCATGCTCCGGCCTGGCCTTGCCAGATGAAAGTAAGTTTTCAGTTCCATTTCAAAGCCAAAATAACGTAATAAAAAACCTCTGCAGAGGGTTCCCGGAGCCCTGCCGCGCTGTTCTGTGTTCCTTTTAAGTTGCCTTCAAAGCCACCCCGAGTTCCTCCCCCACCCACAATTGCCCCCTCATTTATCTCTGGGGAGTTTGTGCCAAGACTGTAAACATTGCTGGACCACCAGTTCCCCCCACGTTCCTGAAGAGAATGGCCATTCTCCCCTAATTTTCTTGACCCAGAAATCCAAAATCAAAAGGATTTCATAGGGATGACAGAAAATGTGACCCCAAGACAACAAGCCCCGGCTTTGTTGGGCGGGTTATCCTCTGGAGTGCAGGATGTGGGTGACAGCACAGAGGCTAGAGAAGATGCCCGTTTATGGACCAGCCCACAGCCAAGCAGCATGAATTAAGTGCAAGATAAGGCCGGAGAATCTGTATGTCTTGGGAGGGCACATTAAGAATAGGGTTGAAGACTGCAGTTCAGGGAGTGAATTTTCACGACTGGAGGAGTGATGGAGAGAGCAGAGGGAAAAGGCACTTTAGGAGGAAGCAAAAGAAGAGGGACAGGGTGGGCATTGGCTTGGCTGAGAGATTGGACAGCTGAGCTTGGGTGGGGGGGTGGCTCCAGATTCTGGAGGAGGAAGAAATGCATCGAGGGCCTAGGAGGTGTGAGGGCATGGAATGCTGGTGCCCTTGCAGACAAGTCAGGGTTTGAGTGCTGATGTGTGAGCAGGAGAGCTGGCCCAAGGAGAGGGTTGGGGAATCCCCTTTGCCTGATGTTTTTAATTTTCTCAGCGAGTCAGGCAGGGGTCATCACAGAGGTCATCAGCTCGGCTGTAAACTATTCAGAGGTGAGGGTCTCAGGAGCCAGAGAAGGTGTCTGGTGACTGATCCAGAATGGAGCCAGGGACACGGGAAGGGGAGGATGGTGCTGTCTACCTGTGGTGAAAGCCACATGAAGTACCTCGAGTGGGTCACCTGTCATTCTACCCGGTGCTAGGTGAAAATTGAGACACTGGAGGGGCCCAGGCCGGGCAGAACCAGCATCGAGAGCCAGTGCTGACCCCTTTTGTGTGACTTTGAGAGAAATCCCTGAATCTCCATTTTTCATACTTAAATGGGAATGAACATGAATAAACATGCCTCTTTTTTTTTTAAGTTTTATTTATTAATTAGAATGAGCAGTGGGGAGGGGCAGAGAGAGAGACTCCCTGCTGAGCAGGGAGCCTGATGGGGGGATGTGGGGGGTGGGGGATGCGGGGCTCCGTCCCAGGACCTGGAGACCATGATCTGAGCCGAAGGCAGATGCTTAACCAACTGAGCCACTGGGGAGCCCTAAACCTGCCTTTTGGAGTATCAAGTGCCATACCAAAACAGGGCACTATTCTTGGTCCCAAGCCTGTCACTATCATAGGAACTGTTTCCTAAGAATGACAATGTTTGTGGGTGCTTGGGTGGCTCAGTGGGTTAAGCCTCTGCCTTCGGCTCAGGTCATGATCTCAGGGTCCTGGGATTAAGTCCCACATCAGGCTCTCTGCTTAGCAGGGAGCCTGCTTCTCGCGCACTCTCTGCCTAATTGTGATCTCTGTCAAATAAATAAATAAAATCTTTAAAAAAAAAAAAAAAAGAATGACAAGGTTTGTGTATGGGTTTGGGCCTCATCACAGGCCCCATTCCCCTACCTGGCACAGTGCCCACGGCTGGCAGAAGACTCGATTTTGAATCCAGCACTTGGCTCTGATGGGATGTACCCAGGGCGGAACTGCCTGCTGGGGAACAGTAGCACATTTCTGGCCAGTCGCGCCATCAGAAAATGCTACCTCCTGTTGGCTTGTTGGGGACTACAAAGCCCTGGAATTTTGGAGGAATATAGGAAGGGAAGAGGGATTCAGTAAGGCTCCATTAACAACATTCATCTTGTTCCTGGACTTGAGAGCTCGTGGGAAACACCGCCCCTCCCAGCTCCTCTTTTTCTGGCTGGTTCCCTGAGGATTACTAAAGTGTGGGTCCCTGATCTGCTCTTGGTTTTCCTTGGGGGATAGAGAGGCTCTGTTAGAGAAACAAGAAGGGACTGGTGATTGGTCTTATGAATCCCTTTTACTCTCGTTAAAGGAGGTCCTGGATCCCGCCTACACAGCCTTCCACAGTGGTCTCATTCACGCAGCCAAGCAGGAGTTTTTGCTCACTTCTGGTTTCTGGAGAATTGACCAAGGTGTTGGCAGTCTTAACCTCTAGGGATATTCAGGTCCATCCCTAACCCTAACCCTAACTTTCCCTCGCCCAGTGACGAGAACAGGGACCCTGTGCCTTGAGCAGCAGAATGCAGAGCACCTTTTTCCACAATGTGCTTTGAACACATGCACCTCAAACCTGTAAGAGTGAATGTTGTGACCTGACTCCTTGCCCAACACTTCCAGCCTCAGGCAAGGTCATCACAGAATCCAGATACCAAATGTCCTCCAGCCTCTTGTTTCCCACCTCATCTCTTGGGAAACAAGATGCTAAAAGCAAGTAAGTGTTCTGGTTTGCCGCTTTCCTTACAGCAACCCCATTCCAGCTAATCAGGTTCTCCAAGATTGGAAGAACCATGGCTTCAGGGGGCCAAGCGATAAACTGGGTTTCTTTCCTTCATCTTCCGTGACCAGCGCAATAAAGTTGTCCACTCCTCTCTTGCTATCAGAAACCTAACAAGTGTAACCCTGGCCCATTGGTCTTGACCAGAGAAAGGCCAGCTCAGAGGAACTGGGGCCACAGATACAAGGGCCTTTCCCAGTGGGGACATAAATGGGGGACAGTAGAAAGACCAAAAGGAGAATGGAGGGTAGGGACTGAATTGTTAGAGGCTACCGGTGAGCAAGGACATCCTTGCATCAGCCACCATAAATAGGACTCCCCCAGGTCAGGACTGTTACTCAGGGCAGCGATGCAGACAGGCAGGGCCCAGGAAACCAGCAATTGCTTGGTTACCTTTCCATTGCCTCCTAGAAGAAAGTGGCATTATCCCTACTTTGTAAATAGAGATGTTGACACACAATCAAGAGCACTCTTAGCCATAAAAAAAAAAAACAAAAAAAACAAAACTACCATAACCCAGGAGCTGTGGGCTGATTTTTGATTCCTCTTAAAATTAGCTTTTCCAAAAAAAAAAAAAAAAAAAAAAAAAAAAATTAGCTTTTCCAAGGTGCTAAATTCAGTTGAAGACCTCATTGGGTGTTTTCTGTCTTTGGCATTGTTAGGCAGCGTGGGAAAATGACAACAGGCAGTTCTGCTCTGAGTTGGTTGCTGTTTCTTAGGAGAGGAAGACATCGGCACTTGGGACTGTTTAGGAAACAGTAGACCCAGATGTCTATCAACTGATAAACGGGTTCATAAAATGTAGAACATCCATACAGTGGAATATTAGTTGGCCATGAAAAGGAGTGAAGTAGTGAGATGTGCCACAACATGGAAGGACCTTGAAAGCGTTACGCTAAATGAAAGAAGACGCTTGCAAAAGATCATTAGTGTGTGATTCCATTGATGTGAAATACCCAGGCCAGGCAGATATCTCAGGAACAAAGCAGCAGTGGCTGGCTGTGGGTGGGGGGGTTCTTTTGGGGATGATTAGAAAATGTTCTACAGTTAGATTGTGGTGATGGTTGCGTAACTCTGTGAATATACTTTAAAAAAAAATTGAACTTGTGTGCTCTAAATGGGTGACTTTTATAGTAGGTGAATATATCTCAACAAAGATGTTTTTAAAAGAAACGATACAAGATGGTATGTAATCGAGTGTGAATTTGTGTGGTTTGTACAGAAACTGTGTTACAGTTAGGGTAGCAACACTGGAGCCAACAGCAGGCTTCCTGTCGGCTTTTTTTTTTTTTTTAAGATTTTATTTATTTATTTGACAGAGATCACAGGTAGGCAGAGAGGAAGGGAAGCAGGCTCCCTGCTGAGCAGAGAGCCTGATGTGGGGCTCGATCCCAGGACCCTGGGATCATGACCTGAGCCGAAGGCAGAGGCTTTAACCCGCTGAGCCACCCAGGCGCCCCTTCCTGTCGGCTTTGATGGTGGCTTTGAGCAGTGTCGGGTAGGGTGGAGTGGGGGAAGGACTAGAGCATCACAGAGCTGAAGGTCTTGAGCCAAAGTCAGTTTTGTTGTGAGGAGAGAGTGCAGTTGGTCTGGAGAACAGCCAGCCTTGAAGTGGAAGGTAGGGAGAAGAAGGCTCTGTGGGGGAGGAGAGCCTTGAATGGCAAGCAGGGATTTTGATTTTATGGTGCAGGATCTTGATGAGAATAAAGGGACAGAGCACACCAAGGCTTAGAGCCTCCGAGGGAGCTGGAACTCCGAGTGGCAGGGAAAAGAAAGCTGGTCCTTGAGACTTTTCATACATGCCCGTAAGTTGTGTTGGGGATCCAAACTAGAATCAGCCAGAGCTGGTCTCAGCCAGGCCAGTGTCCCTTTGCTGCTTTCTCTCAGGGAAGTGCCCATGTTGTCCTTACCACCTCTTTGTCCCTTGAGCCTGCCAAAAGAGGCTGTGATGCCAGAGGCTAAGAATTTGAGTTTACTGAGTTGACGATTTGACCAACGGCTTGTACAGATTAGGAGCTGCAAAATATTTAATCAGTGAGGTCATTGGAGGGAGTGGAGATTTGATCAATAGGAGTGTCTCCTGTTTTCCTTAAGGGTCAAGTCTGAACTGCTTTTCTTCTCCCTTCTTTTGGCAAAACCACAAACCATTAAAAATGGAAAGAATAACTTTTTTTTAATACCCACAAAAGCTTATTTTTAATCAGTTATGTGGTCTCTGCTCACCTTTGTGGTGTTCCTCTTGACCTGATTCACAGAAATATAAATGACGGTTAGCCTAGTGGCTTCCAAACCCTTTTGAAGCAGCGCCCCCACTTTGATGACTCACACATAACCAGTATTTAAGACAGCCCTTGGGTTGAAGAGGGTCAGGGCCTACTGCCTTGGCCCCTTTGAGGAAAGCAGCTGTTAGTCCCCAGTGCTGGCTGACGCCCGAGGGGCTCATTTCCTTCATTTGTAAGGTTTCTGGCAAAAACCTGGATAAACTCCAGAGTTGGTTACAGTGAGGATTGGAGAAGGAGAAAAGAAGGTTTAGAAAGGAAGAGGAGGAGGCAGTGCCTATGTCCTTTTATGCATTGTTCACAAGCATTTATTAGGCAACTCTTTATGAGTGCCAGACACTGTACTGGGTGTCATCCCCATCCTGGGGACTGTCCTTCAGTGTGCAGTGCAATGGGAAGGCACCTGACCTAGACTGGGAGCTAGAAGAGGCTTTGAGGCAGAATCCCCAGCCAGGCAGAGGCCTGGAGGGCAGCTGAGAGCTGGCAGGACATGGGCCTCCAAGGGCCCTGGGGTGCGGGGATGGGAGAAAGAGTGTGTTTCTGGGGCTCCTACTTTGGGGACCTGCAAGGAGTCCTGGCTGAGCCCGCTGATGGTTAACTGGGGCGTGGGGGGCTGAGAATGAAAGAAGGCTCCCAGGAGACATAAGTCAGGTGGTGGATAGGAGCCAAAACAAGTGCACTTTTTTTTTTTTTTTAAGATTTTATTTATTTATCTGACAGAGATCACAAGTAGGCAGAGAGGCTGGCAGAGAGAGAGGAGGAAGCAGGCTCCCTGCTGAGCAGAGAGCCCCATGCGATGTGGGGCTCCATCCCAGGACTCTGAGATCATGACTTGAGCGGACGGCAGAGGCTTTAACGTACTGAGCCACCCAGGCGCCCCCAGGTGCACTTTTTTTGTGGTCAGAGGGCTTCGATGGGCAGAGATGCAGGGAGGGAGCGCCCCTGAGCATCCTGAATGGAAATAGAAGCCGCATTTCCCCCTGGCTAGTAAAGAGTGGGTGCCCAGGAGCAGGTAACAGTCTGGGACAGTGGCCTCCAGGGCGTGCCTGGCTTCAGGTCTTCTTTGTCAGTGCCCAGTGCCTAGTTGCTGGTCGTGAGAGGGATGGATGGGTGACCGGGTTGCATCAGATCTTTTGAGCCGTGGAGCACCCAGGATCCAGGGCAGGAGAGGTGAGGGGGAGCAAATGTGTGTGACAGTGTGTTGGGGGCCGGGAAGGCGGGGGCTTGAGGGGGGGAGCCCGGCAGTGGGACGAGGAGAAAGGAGCTTTGTGTGCAAGGGCTGCTGTAGCCAGAGCAAGTGTGGGCTTGGTGGCAGCTGCAGGCGTCCGCTCCTAATAGACTCAAAAGCTCTGAATCCTCTGGCCTGACACCTGTTAGCCAGAGGTTCCCCTGAGCTGACCTCTCCTTGGGCCAGCTCTTCCACTTTCACGTCTTACACATCGGACTCACTGAGGGCCCAGACCCCTCCCTGCCGGATCACTGGACCCGAGAGCCCCTGTTGACAAATTACCTTCTCTCTCCTTTAGGTGGGGGCTGTTGGATTTTTGAGGGACCGGGTTTGCTCAGCTGTTACTAGGGAAAGTGCTGAGGCTGGCCTAGCCCAAAGGAATGGGGTATTCTCCTGGGAAGTGACCACTCTTGGCAAAGAACCGAGTGTGCAGGGAGGGGCATTCTGGACACAAAGAAGCCCTGGTGTGGGGAGGTTGTGGGGGGGACTGGCCTTCCTCCCCTCCCCACCCCCCTTGAATGGAGGGAAATGAAAGTCAACTGCTTAATGCTGCTGTGGCTGCTTCCTGGCTTTGCCTCTTTCTTCTTTTGCCCTTTGTGGGGGAGTCAGGTAGAGAAGAAGAGGTGGGGTTCCAGGGGCCAGCTGTCCCCCACTGACCCCCACCCCATTCCCTCCTCCTAGCTCTGTAGCCCCGGGATGTCGCAGCTCCCTGCGGCTCGCCTAGCCTAACTCCCTTTGTCTCTCTCCCTCTTCCCTCTCCCCCTCTTCCTGCCCCATCCTCGGTTCCTCTTCCCGGCCCCCGTGGGTGGCTGCAGCCCAGCCCTGGGGAGCCCCCGTGGAAGTGGAGTCCTTCCTGGTCCACCCTGGTGACCCGCTTCAGCTTCGCTGTCGGCTGCGGGACGATGTCCAGAGCATCAACTGGCTGCGGGATGGGGTGCAGCTGGTGGAAAGCAACCGTACCCGCATCACAGGGGAGGAGGTGGAGGTGCGGGACTCCGTGCCTGCCGACTCCGGCCTCTACGCTTGTGTGACCAGCAGCCCCTCGGGCAGTGACACCACCTACTTCTCCGTCAATGTCTCAGGTTGGTAGCAAAGCCTGCCCTCCCCCTCTCCCCAGATCCATCCCTCCCATCCTCTCTGCTGGTTTCAGGGGGAGGTGAACCTCCGCCCCTTCAAGATCTGCCCCCACTCTGCTTCGGAAACTGCTGCCCACTAACACTGCTCCCCGCCCGCCGCGTGGCTTAGCTGGTGTAGGCCTCAGGGGTGACCGGCTGGTGTAGGCCTCAGATCAGAGATCTGGCCTTCCAGGATCCGCCTTAGAAGTGACTGCTGATATGCTTGGGTCAGTCAGACACTGATTTTTTCCACCATTGCTTGCCCAGATCTCCAGGTGCTACCTGGGACTCGGCCAGCTTCCATTCTGTCATTCCCTTGCCATTTGGACTTGGTACTTGGCTCAGGGGTTAGAGCCCCGGACTGTGTGGTGAGGTGGGTCCCTACTGTGATGGGAAGGATCCAGGTGCACCGCCATACTCCCAGGCTTCATGGAAAACATCTGTCCTCCAGCTTCTGGAGCTGTATTAAGGGCAGCCAGGGAACCCCAGAGCTCTGTGACTTTGGGAATCTGCCACTTCTAGAACACGACTTTTATACAACTCTAGGGTTAAATAAAGAAGAGCTGAAATTTTCTTTACACCATGTGTGCAAATCCAGGGTGAGGGCTGGGCATCACCTCTCCTCCAGGCATCATTTAGAACCTGCCCCCAGTTGAAGGACTTGCCTCCTTTATTTCCCTCCAGACCCCCAAAAGCATTAGGAGGGACTGGAAAAAGATCTGGCATGAACGCTATTTGGTGACCACATGTGTGTCAAGCCTTTTAAAAGGAGTGGATCCTTGTGGAGAAGTGTTGGCAGCTGCGGACTGTGGTGGGCTCCCTCTCTGCTCTGGTTATGAAGGGCAGCCCCAAACGTTAGCACACGTGTGGTGGAAAAATCCCAACTAGAAATTATTTGGTCCGTGGCTGTAGAAATGGCTTCTGGCTGTAGTGTGCCTAGACCTGTCTGGGTTTCTCAAGAAGGAGACACATCATTTCCCTGGCTGCTCGTCCTGAGAGCCAGCACATGCAGGTGGTGCTGAGGTTCAAGAACCTCTGAATGCAGGGTGGGATGGAATTTGAGAGGACCAGCTGCCCCTGATGGAACTGGCCAGTCTCGAGGCTTCTGGACAGAGGGGCACTGTGCTGGGATGGGGAAGGTGGGGGACAGGCATAGAGCTTGCAGTTCTATGACGTTTCCATCCTGCAGAGCGACTGTCACTGAGGGCAGTATGGGACTGGGGTCCAGTATGGGGATGGGCACCTGCAATCGTCTGTAACCGGACTGGCCTTCGTGTCCATGGCCGGCTGTTGATATGGATGGAAACCTAGTTAGCCCTTTTCCTTCGAAGGGACCTCAGTGCCCCCTTCTGCTTCCCATAGATGCTCTCCCCTCCTCGGAGGATGACGACGATGATGATGACTCCTCTTCAGAGGAGAAAGAGACAGATAACACCAAACCAAACCGTATGCGTGAGACACTGTTTCCTACCTTACTGCCCTTTGGGCCGGGCGTTGGGTTTGAGTGGGAAGGGGGAGGCTTGGATGATTGTTGGGAGAATGGGAGGAGAGGACACATGGGGTCATGATGCTTAGCCCTGGGGTGCCCTGGTTAGAGCAGGCACTGTTCACAAGTGTTGGGCAGGTAGGCAGGACACCCCCGGGTCCTGGCCTAGGCTCCTGCTCCTGAGCCTGACTGGCCCCTGCCTCTCTCTCTGTTGGCTTTCCCTGGGCAGCCGTGGCTCCATACTGGACATCCCCAGAAAAGATGGAAAAGAAATTGCATGCGGTGCCGGCTGCCAAAACTGTGAAGTTCAAATGCCCTTCCAGTGGGACTCCCAACCCCACACTGCGCTGGTTGAAAAATGGCAAAGAATTCAAACCTGACCACAGGATTGGAGGCTACAAGGTACGTGTGTATATGAAAGTTGGTGTAAGAGGAACAGGAGAAGCTTCTTGGAAAATCCATGTTATGTGTCATTAATTGTTTAATGATTTCTAACTATAAAAGCAGTGCACTTTAGAAAAATTTCAGGTACAAGAAACTGCAAATGAAGCTTTAAAATCTTTTCAGTCTTGGAGCACCTGGGTGGCTCAGTGTTAACCGTCCAACTCTGCTCAGCTCATGATCTCAGAGTTGGGAGATCAAGCCCCTCATCGGGCTCCACACTAGGCATGGAGCCTGCTTGAGATTCTCTCTCCCTCTGCCCTGCCCCCACCTTGTGTGCTCGCTCTCACAAAACAAAAACCTTTTCAGTCTTTTTTTCTATGTATATGGTTTTTATATAATCACAGTGTATATAATTTCTTATCGCTTGTTAACATTATAACATGAGTCTTTCGCCATGTGGTTGAGAGATAATTTTTCATGGCTGCATAGTATTTCATTACTAAAATGTCTCATAATGTAACGACCTGTTTTGTGGTATTTGTCATTTTCTGGTTTTTCACTATTATAAATTATATTATGGTGAATATCTTTGTACATAAATCTTTGTGTTTTTAAAGATGGCTTAAGGGATGCCTGGGTGGCTCAGTTGGTTAATAAGCAGCTGCCTTCGGCTCAGGTCATGATCCCAGCGTCCTGGGATCGAGTCCCACATCGGGCTCCTTGCTCATCAGGGATCCTGCTTCTCCCTCTGCCTCTGCCTGCCATTCTGTCTGCCTGTGCTTGCTCTCTCTCCCTCTCTCTCTCTCTCTGACAAATAAATAAATAAATAAAATCTTTTAAAAAAAAATAAATAAAAAAAATAAAGATGGCTTAAGAGTGAAATTACTAAACCAAGTATAAGAATTTTTTTAAGCCCTTCATGCATATTTTGCATCACCTTTTTCTCCTCCAGTAATTAGGTAATTTTACTCATTCATTTATTTCTTTTTACATGAACATTTCCTGAACACATGTCTTTCCAGAAAGTGTACTGGGCAGTAGAGTTCCAAGTACATCAGGAAGATTTGATATTTTATTTATTGTGATATTTGCTTTAATGGAGGATGATGTAATTAGCAGGAGTGTGATTTTATTTTTTAATTTTATTTTATTATGGTAACAATTACTTTCCCAAAAGAAAAAATTAGTTCAATGGGAATGGCAAGTTCCCCATACCTGAGCCAACAACTTTGATGAGAAAAGTACCTCACTCTTCTCTTATGTATTGTTCTGCTTGTTAGCAGACTTCAGATTTTCATATATTAATCACCGATTTTTGTTTCCTGCTGTGTGAATGGTCTGTCTGCATCCTTTGCTCATTTACGTCTCTAGGAAGAACTTCTTCCTCCTTAATCCCTTCTTTAGACTCTGACCATCCTTCTGTCCCATCTCACCTTGCTGCTTTTTTGCCATTAATCTTGTACAAGGAAAGCAGAGATTGGGGACGTGGCTGGCTCAGTTGGTGAGTGTGCGATTCTTGATCCCAGGGTTGTAAGTTCGAGCCCCACGTTGGGTGTAGAGATTGCTTTATTTATTTATTTATTTATTAAGATTTTATTTATTTATTTGACACAGATCACAAGTAGGCAGAGAGGAAGGGAAGCAGCCTCCCTGCTGAGCAGAGAGCCTGATGCGGGGCTGGGTCCCAGGCCCTTGGCATCATCCCCTGAGCCGAAGGCAGAGGCTTTAACCCACTGAGCCACCCAGGCACCCTGGGATTACTTTTAAAAAAAAAAAAAAAAAAAAAAAAATCTTTAAGTTCTAAGGAAAGCGCAGAGATCAGGAAAAATCGGGAAACATTTTAAAGTAATTTATGCAACACTTGCCGTGTGCAAGGCACTGCCATGTGATAATAGGGCAGTGTTCCTGACTACAGAGAATTTCCAGTCCAACAGGAGGTCATGCATCCTTAAACACTTGTCACAAAAAGTGGGCTGCGATCAGGGGCCCAGAGGGATAGTGAGAACCATTCTGACCCAAGGTTGGGCAGGAGGAGAGGGTTCTTGGAAGAAGAGGTCAGAGGCATACTGGGCTGGACTCCGGGAGAGGCAGAGTGGGAAGAGCCTGGTGCATTTGGGAGAAGGCGGGAGGCACATAGGTCAGAGAGCAGGTGGCCCTGGCTGCTGCAGGCGGATGTCCAGAGGTCCTTATACCCACCCGCCCATGCGCCTGATGGGTTCTTTCAGTACACGTGGACGGGGGGCGGGGCCAGGGCCAGGGGGTGGTCTCTGCCCTGTCCTGGCCCACATGCCACAGGGGGCCCCGGGCTGGGACTGGAGGGTAAGTGCCACCGGGCGCTTCTGCCTCCGTTCTCCTCTCCAGACCCGCAGTGGAGCGCTCTGGCATGTCTCCCCTCAGGTCCGTTACGCCACCTGGAGCATCATAATGGACTCCGTGGTGCCTTCGGATAAGGGCAACTACACGTGCATCGTGGAGAATGAATATGGCAGCATTAACCACACCTACCAGCTCGATGTCGTGGGTAAGAAGGCCGTGACGACAGGGTGAGAGGAGCTGCAAGGAAAGAGAGCAGGGCTTGGAGAGAATGGCCAGAGTGTCCAGGCTGACACAGACATCTGTTAGCTCTGTCACCTGAAGCCGGTTTCGTGCCCGGTTTGTGCATTTAGTTGAGAGGCTTGGACGCTGCTCTGGCTCCTGAAAGGTGAAATGTGTTGTGGCTGGTGTCCTGTGAGGGGTGACCAGAGAGGGGGTCACAAAGCATTCCGGTGGCTGCTGCTTCGTGGACAGTCTGCTGGGGGGTGGGGGCTTGGGCCCTGGCAGTTCTCATGGGCCTTGCGAGGTTGGCACGATGCTTCCTGCTCCACAGAAGAGCAGACGGAGGCTCAGTAGTGCCGGACCCCAGCCCTGTGCCAACTGTGGGGCGTCGCAGGAATCTCTAGGAGGCCCAGCAAGGCTCTCCGTACTGCTGCGGCAGCCCCTCGTTCTCTAGAGATCTTACGGTAAAGAGCTGCCCCGCCAGCATTCTGTCTTGGCTTTGAGGATATGGCATAAAGAGAAGCTTCTGGTCCAGCCGGAAAAGACCAGAGATTCGGCACTGCTGGTGAGCTCTGAGTGCTGCTGGTGCTGCTGTTCTTGGGCCACACTTGCAGGAGCAAGTCTAAGCTCTTCTGTGTAATTTTTGTTAGGGAGGACTGGGGGTGTGACCAAAGTGATAGGGTCTCCATTTAAGGCAGGAGAGACTTCTGGTGCCTGTGAAAATGGATGCGTGGCCATGCGGAGGACGACCTTCTTCCCTCTCCCGGCTCTGAGTCATAGGGCTAAGGCTTGGCAGAGACTGGAAATGCTCTGCTCACTGGAAAAGCCAAGGGGAGCTCACTTCTCTTTGGCGGTCTTGGGGACGCCCTCTGTCAGCATCCCAGCCAGAAGCGGGCCATGGCAGGGCCTCATGAGTCTCTCCTGTCTCTTCCTCCACAGAGCGGTCCCCTCACCGGCCCATCCTGCAGGCAGGGTTGCCTGCCAACAAGACCGTGGCCCTGGGCAGCAATGTGGAGTTCATGTGTAAGGTGTACAGTGACCCACAGCCCCATATCCAGTGGCTAAAGCACATCGAGGTGAATGGGAGTAAGATTGGTCCAGACAACCTGCCTTATGTCCAGATCTTGAAGGTAATCTAGGCCCCGGTCCCTGTGGGCTGGGTGCTGGGAAGGAGACCTGTATCTCCCTGGTCCCCAGTGGCTATGGTCAGTCTTAGTACCAGTGACTGGGATGCATCACTTACCCTTCGGGCACATGCTTCATTTTTTAAATAGGGACCTAGCCACATTCCCCAGAGCTAGTGACAGGTCACAGAGTGGCTGTGCAGTGGGAACTGAGGGGTGGGGAGGCCACTGCTGGTTTCTGGAGAGCCATGAGAGTGACTTTGCTCAGGCTTTTGGCTCAGCTATTTTCAGGGAAGGCATTTGGACTCCTGATTTTCCATTGCCCAGGACCAAAGCCTTTCCAGCAAGCATTTCCCAGCTTCCACCCTATCTCCCAAGTCATGTCCTTTCTGGCGAGTGAGTGAACGATAAGGGCATGATTCTTAATTGTGTTGGAAAAGCAAGGGCTGCAGGTAGATTGTAAACAGCATCAGGAGTAATGGCCTTCTCTTCCTTTTCCTCTCACTCCCAGACTGTCATTGTCCCTGAATGCTCCACTAATCCAGGGAAGGTAATTGCCTAATTCCCCCAGTGGATCTCGTAACAAGAAGTATCCGGGGGCTGGCTAACTCTGGTCCTAGAGTTAGACCTCCTCCTCCCCTGGCTTGGCCCTCCCAGAGTTTTACGGCCATCCCTTCTCTTCACTACTGGTGCTGAAACCGCTGTGTCAGAGAACGAGGCCATGGCCTTGGCCCTTGGCTTTTGGCTCCCTTCAGAGTACCTGCCCTAGACCCAGACGAGTGGGCCTGACACAGATACAACGTGTGACTAGGGGCAGCCATTTTCAAGTTTATTTTTTCAGTCAGATGCTTTGGGCCTTCGAAGTCCAGTTTTGTCCTATTGAGAAGGGAAAGATGGTAAATCTCACTACCGTTTCCCTTGCCTCAGCTCCCTGGGCCTGCCTTAACCTTACATGGGAGCAAAGTCTGGCCACGTCTCTGTGTGCCCCACTGACTGGCTTGTCGTTGGTTTGTTCTAGCATTCGGGGATTAATAGCTCGGATGCGGAGGTGCTGACCCTGTTCAATGTGACAGAGGCCCAGAGCGGGGAGTATGTGTGTAAGGTTTCCAATTATATTGGTGAAGCTAGCCAGTCTGCGTGGCTCACTGTCACCAGACCTGTGGCAAAAGGTAATGGGGAGCTGGATGGGGCCCTGTGCTGGGAGTGTGGTTCAGGCCCCATGCTGCTGGGGCAGATGGGGAAGCCAGCACCCGACTCTCCCTGTCACCCTGCTGTACTTCTAGAGCCCAGAGCCATGGAAAAATACCCGGCCTGGGAGGCTGCTTTGGTTTGGTCCTGTGTTGGTGTTTGTTCCCTCTGTGCCTTGTGTGTGCTCCTTGGCTATGTGTGCATTTGTGGGTTCGGTCTGGCCACGTGCTGAACAACAGTGCAGACGGAGGTTTGAGTGGTGGAGAAGGGAAGGGGCCGGGCGTCCCCTTGCAAACCAGCAGGCTGTGCGTGCGTTTGCGTGTGTGTGTGCGTGTGTGTGCACGCACGTGTGACTGCAGCACCCATCCATCCCTCCTGTGTGTGCCTTCTGACTTTCTCTACCTGAAACCAAACAGCCCCCGTCGCCGGGCCCCATTTCTCCATGCTGCCCGCCGCCCGCCCGCATGCTTGGACGGGCCAGGGGCTGCCAGCATCTGGTGAAGGGTCGTAACCAGCCAGCGGCGTCTCAAGTCTGCAGAGCCCCTCCCTCAGGGTCTCACTGTCTTCCTCTAACAGGTCTCGCTGCCTGGTGGTTTTTGTTGGTTCCTTGTTGCAAAGGAGACGCTGGGGAGCATTCCTTCCTCCGGTTCCCCCCCCCAACTTCTCTTCCTCCCTCCCTTCCTCTGTGTGTCTCTGAGAGGTCTCATGTCCTGTGCTTGTCCATTTTGCTTCCGTTGTCTCTTCTAGACTGCCGGAGTTAATACCACCGACAAAGAGATGGAAGTGCTCCACTTAAGGAATGTCTCCTTTGAGGACGCGGGGGAGTATACGTGCTTGGCGGGTAACTCTATCGGACTGTCCCATCACTCTGCATGGTTGACCGTTCTGGAAGGTATACACTGTACTTCTCCTCTCGATGTCCTGCCCTCGCCACGGGCACGGGGGGAGTATGCATTGTGGGGCTGGGGGAGACACAGAGCCGGGAGAGGTAGAGGGGTGGGCTCCTGGGGGCCAGCAGGTGGCCCTGGCGGTTTGTCTGAAAGCTTGAGGGTCGAATCCCCTCAGCTCTCCCAGGAGCTGTCCTCGTTTTGCAGGAACATGGAGGCCTCCCACCTGCATACCCGCATCTGGCTCTCCCCCTTGGCCAGTGCAATGCATGCGTGGAATCTGGAGCTAACCTGCAGCCGGGCTCTCGTGCAGGGCAGGCTCCTTCCCTCCTTGGGCCCAGCAGCCTTCCCCGACTAGTCTGATCCTTTTTTGCTGGCTCCAGAGGCCTCAAGAGAGGCCTGGGCCGCCGCCTCTAACCGGATGTAGGCATTCTCTAAAGAGAGGCTTGTTGCTAATCAGGAAGAGGGCCAGCCCCCGCCGCGCCATCCTCTGATCTCAGGAGGAGAGGCTCCATCCATCCAGATGTGGGAAGTGGAGCTTTAAGTGAGGCCTGACTCTGGAAACCATAGGGGACTCCGTGCTGCCCATGTATCCTCTTGGGCTCCCGGAAGGGAGTTGTGTGTGCTGGGCTGGGAAGGAAGGAGCCTACAGCCTGCTCAGGTGGTGGGGCTGGTGATCACTGCCTCTTGAGTGTCCTGCACGTGGGTCTGGGCACAGTGCTGACACTGCCCTCCTCTCTCTCCCTCTCTCTTCCTCGGCCCTGCCTGGCCAGCAGGGTCTGACCCCTGCTTGAGGCAGAGAAGTGTTCTGTTTTTATCCCGTCTCTGTCTTTGTCCCGTGTGTGCTCCCACTTGGTTGTCTTCGTTTGTCCATACTGGGGAGAGAGAAAAACAGAAACACTTCCTCCTGTTACCAGCTCTGCTGCCTCCTTGTTGGGCTTCCGGGGGTTCCTTCAGGCTCCATCTGGGGTCACACTGGTGCCTCTCTGGGGAGGTCCCTGGAGTGCCTGCCTCTGTGGCTGGCTGGTTTCTTTAGAAGAAAGCCATGCAAGGAAGAGGGGCATTCAAGCTGGTGGGGAAGGGGTGTCTGGGAAGCCTCCTTGTCCCCCGTGTATAAGGGAACAGGAGTTTCAGCTGGATGGGCTTTTGTGGGAGCAGGCTGAATTCTAAATGGAAGGTGGGAGAAGAGAAGAAAACAGTGCCCCCTCCCCAATTTCCTCCTTCGGTTTTAGGAGTTGGGGCCTGAGTAGGATCCTTAAGCGCAGCAAAGTGGACATGGTCATCTCAAGCAGTCCAGACATGGTGGGAAATGAATTTAGTTTTGCCTGTGGTTTAGCTAGGTACAAATATTTATGTGTCTGACCTGACCCAGGTGGCATAGGCAGAAGACAAGGACCCAGGACACAGACTGGGTCCCTCCCTCTTCTCCCTCCTTGAACTCACAATGCGTTGCTGTATGTCAGGTGCTATGGCACATGGAAATGGAGAAGATGCCCCTGGGCTGTCAGGGACAACAGACTCCTAAGTGGTTCCTCTGTCCCATGTACCAGGGGTTACATGTAGTGCTGGGGCTCTGTGGAGAAGGACCGGGTTTCCATGAAGAGACTGAGAAAGTCCTTGTGGGGTCCCTGGTCCCCGGCAATCTCAGCAGTCCAGCTGAGCAAGGCGGACTCCTGAATGAATGAGGATGGGCCTTAAGTGGCAAGATAGTTCTAGTCCATCCCCCTTGGGGGATTCGAGTCGGGATCAGGAAGACTCAGAGATCACAAGCTGACTGATCTGCTCAGTGCCAGACCTCAGTCCCAGCTGGGACCTGGCTTGGTTCTTTCCTGCCCTGAAAATTCTCAGATAAAAGAGGTGGGGGTGGTCTTTCTTACGAAGTTGGGACCCTGGTGATCTGGGCCTCCAGAGCCTGCTAATACCCTGTTCACACTGACTCAGCCCTGGAAGAGAGGCCCGCGGTGATGACCTCGCCCCTATACCTGGAGATCATCATCTACTGCACAGGGGCCTTCCTCATCTCCTGCATGGTGGGCTCTGTCATCATCTACAAGATGAAGAGTGGCACCAAGAAGAGCGACTTCCACAGCCAGATGGCCGTGCACAAGCTGGCCAAGAGCATCCCTCTGCGCAGACAGGTAACAGAAAGTAGATAGGGGATTTGCACACTCCTCACCGCCTTCTATCCTTGTGCCCCCCGGGGGCTCCTCCAGGACCTGTGGATGCCCTGCCCTCTCTTCTGTCCCCAACCTGCCACTTCTAGCTTTGCTTCCTAGCTTCTGGGCCAGGGGCAGGGGACTGTCCCGAGTGCTCCAGGGTTGGGTTCCAAGCAGTTCTAGCCCATGAATTCGGTGCCCACCATACCCCAGCTGCAAGCCCCCTGCTCACCCAGCACATGGATCGGGAGAAGGTCCTACCCGGGCTGAATGTGCAACTCTGGTTGCACTTTTAAAGGGCCCCTGAGGGCCAGTTAGAGGTACAGAGAGAGGAGAGGACCTGAGGCAGGTGCCAGGATGCCACCCTCCTCTTGTCCAAGGAAATGGAACAGAGAGGGTGAAGGCGTGTGAAAGGAGGGAACATTCCTTTGGAGCTGGGCTGATTCTGGAGGGTACTTTGGGAGTTAGGAATCCATAATTCTGGATAACTGGGTCGCTCAGTAGGTTAGGTGTCTGCCTTCTCAGGTCCTGATCCCAGGGTCCTGGGATCAAGCTCCATATTGGGCTCCCTGCTCAGCCCCCTCCCAGGCTCCATAGAGAGCCTGCTTCTCTCTATGCCTTTGCCCCTCCCTGCTGCTCCTGCTCTCTTTTGCTGTCTCTCTCCGAAATAAATAAATAAAATCTTCAGAAAAGGGGGAAGGGATGCATAATTTGAGGCAGGGTTTTCACAAAGAATGGGGTCAAGAGTAGAGTTGTGATTGCAATGATAGGTTACAAAATGTCAGTCTGGAAGAGATAGATTTGGTCTGCTCCTGTTAGAGGTGAGTGAAAAGGGTAGCTGGTGGCAAAAATAAGTCTATTTTTGAACTTAGATCTTCAGACCTCTTGTGGTCTTTCTGCCACTCTGTGTGGAGAAAGAATATCAAATAACAGACACATACCCCTGCCACTGGTGGAAAGCCCTGACGGGGAGTTGTGGGAATCGGCTGCGGCTCAGTACCCCCACTCCCCTCCCCCACCCCATCCTCGCTAGAAGGGTGACCCCACACTTCCCTGTAGGTGTCAGCAGATTCCAGTGCATCCATGAACTCTGGGGTTCTGCTGGTTCGGCCCTCACGGCTCTCCTCTAGTGGAACCCCCATGCTGGCCGGGGTCTCTGAATACGAGCTTCCTGAAGACCCTCGCTGGGAGCTGCCTCGAGATAGGTAATACTTTAACTCTCAGCTTCAGAGGAAGCCCCCCAGTTCAGAGTGAAGATGTACCAGATGCATCCAGAAAGAGTAGTTGACACTTTCTGCTCTCAGTTGGGTGGAATTTGGAGATGTGGAGATGGGATGTCCCTCCAAGGCTGAAATTTTACCAGCCCCATCTCACATCACCCTTTGTTTTCCCAAAAGGCTGGTTTTAGGCAAACCCCTGGGAGAGGGCTGCTTTGGGCAGGTGGTGTTGGCGGAGGCCATTGGGCTGGACAAGGACAAACCCAACCGTGTGACCAAAGTGGCTGTGAAGATGTTGAAGGGTAAGTGATGTCTCTGTCCTTGCAAAAACAAGCCCTTCCTTGTCCAAGCAAACTGTGGGCCTTGGGCCACCATTCTGTGCAGTGCCCTGTCACGGTGCACACCTGCCACCCAGCCCGCATAGCATTGCCTGGATTCATCATTCTGATCCCTGCCATGGCCACATTCTCACTTTGTTCTTAACATCAGTCTGGGCTGTGGTCGGGGGTTCATTCTAGATACCGTAGCTAGCTGGTTTTTCTTATCCATCCTCCGTCCCACACCCTAGCATGTGTTGCCAACAGCTCTCATAAGGGGGAAGGGAAAATTGATTGGGGTGTGAAATGGGGAGGAAAAAGAAGCAAGTCCCTGAGACCAGGGCCTCCTCGGGCATCCACCCCGTGTCCCCTCCCTTCGCTTTTCTCCTCTTGTCCTCCCTTCCAAGTAACTGAGTCTTGTGCCCTTCTGGTTTGTGTGTAAAGCGGATGCAACAGAGAAAGACCTGTCAGACCTAATCTCGGAAATGGAGATGATGAAGATGATCGGGAAGCACAAGAACATCATCAACCTGCTGGGTGCCTGCACGCAAGACGGTAGGTGCCAAGCTAGGCCAACTCTCCTGCCCTGGTCAGCGCAGGGGCTCTGCTGAGAACCTGGGCCTTCCCCTCGAATAACAGTGTGTTTCGGGGAGGAGATCGTAATCAGTGGCCAGGCATTTCAGCAAAGCTTAGGGAAGGGGGTTAAGAGGGGAGACCAGTTCAGCGGTAGCTGGAGTTACCTTTCAGGGTCTGGGCTGATGCCCTCTGGCATTCGTCTGAGAAGTCAGGTATCTAGACTCATACACATAGTGTGTGGGTAGAACCAGGTGAGTCACTATGGCTTAAATTAGCCCCCCTCCCAGCTTTGCTCAGGAGCTTCCTGGAGTATGCTGGGAAGAATCATTTCCCTAGCTTTCTTGGGGTAGTGGAATGAATTTCCCAGGCTCCCTAAAGGTGCAGGTAGGCCTAGGGAACAAACATGTGGTATGCAATTGAGGGTGGGACTTCCTGGGGGTGAACCTGAGCCCAAGCACCTGCCTGCCCTCCATGATGGCAAGTCCACCCCCATGCTCCCAGGTCCTTTGTACGTCATCGTGGAGTATGCCTCCAAAGGCAACCTACGAGAGTACCTGCAGGCCCGGAGGCCCCCTGGGCTGGAGTACTGTTACAACCCCAGCCACAACCCAGAGGAGCAGCTCTCCTCCAAGGACCTGGTATCCTGTGCCTATCAGGTGGCCCGAGGCATGGAGTATCTCGCCTCCAAGAAGGTATGGCATCTGAGGGTTCCCCTGGTTGAAGCAGGGTGGGAACAGAGCCTTCCAGGTACTCTAGTTCATGACTTTGCGTCCTCTGGTGGGGTTAGAGGCATCTGGAGTCGTGCCTGCCAGTGCTCTCTTAGGCTCTCAGGGATGTTGGAGTCTGGAGAGCCAGAGTAGGGCGTGGCGTTCGGGCCCGACTGGATACGGTTCAGATCTGTGCATTGCCACTTGGTATAGCCCCAGGCAGCTACTTCTAGATCTCCAAACACAAAGAAAGAATGATAAGCCATATGTTGTGCGATGGTTGCGGGGCAGGATGGAGTCTTGTGTGATGGTGTGAAGTACAGTGTGGGTACTCAGTAAACGGAGGCTTTGTCTGAGCCCCAGCGCAGTGCAGATGTGCTGCAGCTGGGGGCCAGGGCTCGAGAGCACACTCCTACGCTGGCTGGCCTGAAGCATCCAGGTTCAGCCTTCCTGGGTGCGAATCCAGAGCTATGAGTTGGGAGGAGTGGCAGGGGAGCCCCATACAGAGGGCTTGCTCCGATGATTCAGGGTCCTGGAGCTGGAGGTGCTCGATGGCTGCCTTTGAAGTGGAAGTGAGGGACCTCCCACCCGGCCTAGAAAGGTCCAGGGGTAGTGGTGTGGCGGGAGGAGGATGCCCCGTGCGGCACAGGGCAGCGTGGGTGCTGGAGCCGAGGCCTCCAGGCAGGCTGGCGGCTAGCGGCCCCTCACCCACACCACGGCCTCTGCTCCCCACAGTGCATACACCGAGACCTGGCTGCCAGGAATGTGCTGGTGACCGAGGACAACGTGATGAAGATCGCAGACTTCGGCCTCGCGCGGGACATCCACCACATTGACTACTATAAAAAGACAACCAACGTAAGTGCTGAGGACAGAAATGGCCATGGGTCTTCTGCCCAGGACTCCACTGGGCTTTCTCCTACTTCCATCTCTGGGCTAGGGCCCAGCACAGGTGGCCTTGCTTGAGAGGCGGTGTGGTGGGACGAGCCAAGCACATGTCCTCCTTCCCACATCTGGTCCCATGTGTGCGCCCCCCAACTGCGCCCCCCCCCCCCGCTGCCCCCGCTTGTCCCCGCATCACCGGGGCTTGGGCTACCCGCAGTCTCCCTATGTCACGTACAGGGCCGGCTGCCTGTGAAGTGGATGGCCCCCGAGGCCTTGTTTGACCGGATCTACACCCACCAGAGTGATGTGTGAGTTTCAAAGTGGCAGTTGCCAGGGATACATGGGATAGAACATTCCAGCGTAGTAAAGTCCTGGGTGCCCCTCTGGATTGACGGGGGTCTACTTCCCTCTCGGAGAGAACAAAACAAAACAAAACACTGGACGTGTCCACCTACCTTGTTCACTTGGTGGAGGTTGGAAGGCCAGTGCGAGCTCCAGTGCGAGCTCCAGCGCTGGCCCTCGCATTCCCCGTAAGCGTCTGTGCTCAGGGAGGGTGGGGTCAGGGTGACACGCCACCGGGGAGACGGAAAGGATTCTGGGCTGGCCTTGCCCTGTGCCCCTGAGACCTGCTGGCTCTGTGCTCCTCCACAGCTGGTCTTTTGGGGTGCTCCTGTGGGAGATCTTCACTCTGGGAGGCTCCCCGTATCCTGGCGTGCCTGTGGAGGAGCTTTTCAAGCTGCTGAAGGAGGGTCATCGGATGGACAAGCCCAGTAACTGCACCAATGAGCTGTAAGTGTGGGAGGATGCCTGAGGTCCTGGGCCAGGCCCTGGGGGAAGAACAGAGGGAGAAAGGGGCCTAGCTAGATAAAGCGGCCCTGCCTGGGTCCTCCCTCCCTGACTCGACAGTCCTCTCCCAGGTACATGATGATGCGGGATTGCTGGCATGCGGTACCCTCTCAGAGACCTACCTTCAAGCAGCTGGTGGAAGACCTGGACCGCATTGTGGCCTTGACCTCCAACCAGGTGAGGCTGTCCTATCCTAGCTTTGGCCACCATCCCCCGGGCACACCTCTGTGAGTGAGCACTGCCGTGGGGAGGAGAGTGCCAGATCTTCTATTTCTCCGTGCACAGGAGTACCTGGACCTGTCTGTGCCCCTGGACCAGTACTCTCCGAGCTTTCCCGACACCCGAAGCTCTACCTGCTCCTCGGGGGAGGATTCTGTCTTCTCTCATGAGCCGTTGCCGGAGGAACCCTGTCTGCCCCGACACCCAGCCCAGCTTGCCAATGGTGGACTCAAACGACGCTGACTAGCACCCCCATCCCCCCTGCCCAGATTCCATCGGGCCGCTGTAATCCTCACCCCCTAACCCCTCCCTGCGGGTCTCACTGCCTTCCCCTTTGCCCCTTTCCTGCTGGCAGGAGCCAGCTGCCTACCTGAGGCCTTCACCCCTCCCCGGAGTTCGCCTTTCTTCCTCCTCCTCCACCTCCTCTTCACAACCTGCTTGTGAGAGAGAGGTGGAGAGCGGCAGGGCCTTGTTCCCGGCGAGTTCATGCCCTCCCACATGTTGGACCAAGACCCCTCCCCGCCACCTTGGCGCAGTGCCTGGAGGCTGGGGAGTGGGAGGTAAGCAGGCGTGCCAGCGAGAGCGGACCGAGCTTTCCTGTGTTGGTTTTGTCTGCTTCCGTGACCCGTAAGCCTGAGTTCTGGTGGTGGGGGCCTTGTCCTCAGGGCTACAGTGGTAGCGAGGGGAGGTCAAGCGCTCCAGGCTTCGGCTGAAGGCGGCCTCTGCTCCAGAGAGATGGTGCCAGGGGCTTATTAATTCTAATACTAGTTTGCTTTGCTGACCAAATACCTGGTACCAGAGGATGGGGAGGCGAAGGCTGGGAGCAGTGTCGTGGCCCTGGGGCCCAGCCCCACGCTGGGGGCTTTGTATATAGCTATGAAGAAAACACAAAGTGTATAAATCTGAGTATATATTTACATGTCTTTTTAAAAGGGTCGTTACCAGAGATTTACCCATCGGGTAAGATGCTCCTGGTGGCTGGGAGGCATCAGTTGCTATATATTAAAAAACGAAAAAGAAAAAAAAAAAAAAGGAAAATGTTTTTAAAAAGGTCATATATTTTTTGCTACTTTTGCTGTTTTATTTTTTTAAATTATGTTCTAAACCTATTTTCAGTTTAGGTCCCTCAATAAAAATTGCTGCTGCTTCATTTTTATATGGGCTGTGTGACAAGGGAGAGGATGTCCGCTGAAAAGGAGCGAGCCTCCCGGGCCCTGGGGCTGTGTCTGTGCCAAGGGCGCCCAAGCTCCCTGCAGTGCCTCCTCACCGCTTCCCCTTAGGTCCTGCACCAAGACCTCCGGGACAAACCTCCTACCTCTCTGATGCTTTTCGGAAAGGCAGGAAGAGAAGACGACGTCTGTGTAGTGGGCAGGAACCTCAGTGCACCCGAGGCGCTGGGCCCCGAGCCAAGGCCCTACCGCCGCCCTCAACCACAGATTGTTTCCTTAGAGGAAACTGGTGGGGTTGGGTGGGGTTGGAGGGTCAGAAGGGGAGCTGGGGGCCTACCTGGGAATAGCCAAGGGGTGGAGCTAGAGGGATTTAAAAGGAAAGCTACGGATTACAGGACCAAGGGCCTGCTTGGGAGGCAGAAACTCAAACCCAGATATGCGTCTCCCCCTTTATGTGGGTGTGGTTTTGTCTGTACTTCTGTGTGAAGGAAAACTTGTCACCTAAGATCAGTTTGACATTCGGACCCCTTGCTTCATGTCTCCCAGCTTCCTCTGGCCATGCTTCTCTCACCTGCGCCCCCCCCCCCCATTCTTCCTGTGTCTGTGACCAGACTTGTGTGTTGAAACTATTGCAGATTTTGGCTTCCTATAAGTTTCTTCCTGTATAAACTCCACCCCATCCCCCAGGAAAGGGGAAAAATTCTCTGAATGTTTGGCGTTTGGCTGCTTGGAAATTTTCTTTCTCTGCCACCTGCTGGTGATCGCTGCACTCAGCATGTGGGTCCCTGCTCCTCACAACCTCAGCCCTGAACCTGCAGGCACTCCGCCCCCACCCCCCCACCCCCCAGGCTTACTCTCTGTGCAGTTACCATGAAATACAGAAGAAAGTTCAATTCGCTTTCATTTCTGCAGGGCAAACGGGATTGCTGCTTTAAGTTTGCTTTCTGAACTAGCTCTTTGGGGGGCAGCTGTGGTGTTGGCCACTGTTGTAAAGTTCTCTCTTACCCTCGTTGTCTCTCTGTAAATACGCGTCTTGTCAACATATTACGGTTTGTGTTTGTGTTTAAAGAAGGCGTCATTTGGTGAACAGAGCCAGGAAATGAATTTCTGCTCTTAAAATCATTTGCTTGGAGACCTTAGAGTGGTGTCTTTCCTTCTAAAATACTGACGATCATCTCACCTCAGCCCTCCGTTGAAGCAGTGTTGTGTGAGTGGATGGAGGATTTCCTTGCCTTAGGGAAGGTGCCGGAGAACATAAGGCGCTGTTACTAAGGCCATAGTGTCCTTGCTGTTACCACTCCAATCACCCACAAATTCCCCCAGACGGAGCTGGCTGTCTAAAATAAAAGATAGTAAAATCGACCTGAGAGAAAATGAAATGGCCATTTTACTTAGATAACCAGATGGGGTCTCCTGAGGAAAGGAGTCCAGTCTATCTAATGAAGACGTCGTGCTGTCGGAGGCACTGAATCTGTCTGGTTTCCACAGGGTTCAAAGATTAGGGTCTGGGATCGTCATGCCATTAATCAATACTGCCTTTCCACCTTTTCTAATTGCCATAGACTGGAGAGCGTCAGTCCCTAGGCACCACTAATGTACTATATTGATCCTCAAGTGAGGAAGATTGACCTTCAGATGAAGCAAGAAATCTGTTTCCGTGACGGTGAAGCCGCCATGCCCTGCAGTCTCCACTGGGAGGAGCCAGCAGGCCAAGATCTCAGTCAACGTAGGGGGCTGCGCCCCTCAGCTTCCAAGTTCCCTAGGTCTGACCTGACCTCTGGGGAGCTAACTGGTAGTGACTGGGAAATCTTCAGCCTAGGTTTGACAGCATGACAGTGTATTTGATGTCACCAGTGTGACTGGTGCCGTAACAACTGAAGGACAGAATTACATGTGGCACAGGTGTGGGTCCGTAAATGTCAGGTGCCACCAACACCTCCGTGTTGGGGCAGAATGCCTTCTGAATGGGATGCCGGCCAAATCGGACAGCACCACTGAGGTCTGGCCTTTAAAAACTGCCTGCAGTCCCACCCAGTGGGATGATTCGCAGATGGCACAGCAAAGCCTAGGCATCTTCAGGGAAGGAGAAAGCTTTGTAGCACGCTGGTATATCCTCCCACCCCACTCTCTCAGGTGAGGAGAGCCAAGGGGATGGAAGGTCAGCAAGAACCCAGCTGTTGAGGAAGATTCAGTCTGGGGCAAGGTCCCTCCAGGTTGGCACCTAAAAGCTTTCAGGGCCACATAAAGGACACTGCCTCCCAGATGTTTGTGTTGGAGCAGAGAAGGGACCCATTTAATGACCGTGCTGGTGCTAATGGGGCACCCCTCTTCCTGACTCCCTCAGTGACCTCTCGTTGGCAGCCTGAAGGCAAATGCTATAAGCCAGGGCTGTGCCCCAACCAGAGTTGGTTGGTAACTATTTACCAGAACACTGCTAGCTCGGTTTCAGCAGGGGCTAGATGTAAAAATCCCATAGAGCCCAACAGCCAAGGGCTCTAGGTGATGAGACCAAAGAAACATCCTGACTTCTCTGACCTATGATCCAAAGAATGGGAAGAGGAGTATGTTCAGTGTCTCAGATGCCTATATGTAGAAAAAAAGGTGAAGGCCAGCCAGCTGGAGCCAGAACTGACCAGGGGCCCCTTGCCGTAACCATTCCCACTCTGCCTTGTAGGAAAAGCCAGAAAGAACTGTGGAACAGCCTAGCAGTCCTTATAAATCATTCAGCTAAAACAGGATTGAACAAGTTAAGTAACTAATCCCTTGCCCAAATTCAACACTTGAAATGTGAGCTAATTAAAATAAACACCCATGGTTTTAAAAATGAGAGAATTTATTGTGAATCACCTCGCTAGGCCAATGAGGAGACCCACCGAATGCTGCGTAGTAGGGATTCATCATTCTTGAGGAACTGGAGTGCGTTAGCAGGCCAGGGTGGGGCTTTCCCTCTGGTGGAGAGGAGGCTTAGAAAGCATCGTAAAGTACAGATCTTGCTGGGAAGCACTGATGACAGTCCTCACTTAGGTGATCCCAGACAGGAAGACTGGAGTTGCACTAGGTTTCAATGACTCCCATCTAACTGCTTTCAATTTCACCGAGAGCGAAGAAAACCAATCTCGTCACCCACAAACCGAAACACCTCTTCTTTCTAAGCACTCCCCAAGGGAAGAAAGCTCTGGGTCAGCTGCACCGCAAGGTATTAAGTTTTATCAGAACTGACCATCCCAAAAACCCCGAACATAAGTATCTGAACATAATACTCGTTACTGGGTAGCACAGGAATTATGTCAGACTCTTAACCACCCCGATGACTAACAAATTGTCTTGTCTGTGAAAGACACACACACCAGAAAAGCATACACCCAGCACAGACAAATGGTTACATCTTAAACCCGTAATTATGTTTCCTGGCAAAATGGTGGCTAATGAAAGCCACGTGTGCTGGAATAATGGCAGCCTCCCAGATTCCTGCAGGCTCCGGGGGCCCCAGAGGGGGAGCCTCTGAGCAGCCAAGCAGCAGCCAGGCCTTGTGGATCGCCAGTCTGTTGAACTCCTGTTTTCTTCTCCAGAAAGCTTTTTCTTCTTCATATCCGGAAAGGCCTTACTGGGGAATATGCCCATTCCATCCCATTAAGGTACTTTGTTTCCAGGGCACTATTCTTACTGATGGATCCCTGAAAAAGTTAGGTGGTCTCCCGGTGGTTTTGGAGTTTCCAAGTTCTTACTGGAATCTAAGGTGCCAAGCTGATTCCATTATGCAAAAAAATGTCCTCCCTTAAAGGACATGCACACGAATGTGAAGCTGTTCAAAAATACCACGGGGAGGGGGCTTCACACAGTTTAGTGGGATGATGTCATGGTACAGAGGAAGGTGGCTTTGAGATTACATTTCTAAATGGTCTGAACTTGGTCTCACTGCTGACATCATCTGGAAAGGTTACAAGGCCTCAAAGGACTGCCCCAAGGACGACGCGGCTGATCTCTGTTTAAACCAGACACAGAGCATCTGTCTCAGCTGGGTGGTCCTGCGTGGATGCCACCGCTGTGGGCAGGAAGCTGACGACAGTGAGCTTCATCTCCCGTGGTCCTTATGCACCTTTAGAACTCGCCTTGCTGTTCTGCGTTGTCTTTTGTGATTCGGCCTGGAGTGTCTAGGTATAAAACATAAGGACTTTAGGCACTGCTCACAGCGAGATGTGGAAGTTCCTCAAGAGCCCCTTTTCTGTTTTCTTAGTCAAATGACAGAGCACAAAGTCAACTCCAAGTATGCAACTTACCTTAATAATAAAATTTAAAAAGACTTGCAAGCAAGGACCCTGTGTGTCCAGCCCTGGGTGTCTCTGTGTTGGCTGGCTCTCTTCTTTGGCCCTTGGGGGCCAGTAGAGCCAGTCAAACTCTCCCAGGACACCCCTGCCACTTCCTTATGTCAGGCTTTTGCCCTTGTCCCAGATTCTTTCACCCAAAGGGGAAAAGTGGATAAATAAGTAATTTCTTATTTACATACATTTCTCCTAAGATTTAAATTGCTTTCCTGCTAGTATTTCCTGACATTTGAAGCCTGTGCGAAATACACAACATATGGGAACTATTTCCATCTGGCACAAAAGAAAATAAGCTTCTAGACTTCACGTGTTGAGGCCTCATCCATGACTGTATTGGTTGATAAGCTGGGGTTTTTGGGGGGTTTTTTGGGGGGGGCTTTTGGATAACTGAATTTTAAAAATGTAGTGGTTATGCCACGATGAGAGTTCAGCCTACAACTTCCTGTTTGGATGACAGGAAGAAGCATGTGGTGTTTTGCAATAGTAACAATTCTAGATCCTCACTGCCCTTAAAAATAACTAGACCAAAGGTGTTCTTTTTTCAGATACTCACAGCTTCTTTAGCAGAAGCGATGGGTCCCTTAGGTAACGGGATAGGTGTCGATGGCGTTATGGGGGATGACGGAACCAGCGGCGGCTGCATAAATTCTTCATCCTTCAACAGCAGAACTGAGAGTTGGGTTACTGATTTAAAACAGAATGGGTCTTAGATCTATAGTCACACTGCTGTGACCCCCAGGAACGTGTAACTACCACCTCTTCCACGACAGGATTCAAAAGGCTAAATCTGGAACCTAATTACATAGAGCCAAATGTTGACCTAATAGTACAATAGTACTAATAGTACTATTATTGTACTATTAATAGTACTAATAGTATAATAGTACTAATAGACCACAATAGTACTAATAGTACAATAATAGTCCTGATTAAAGAACACCATGGTATTGAAATTTAGTTTCATTAAGAGTTAAAAATGGATAAATTGGGGTGCCTGGGTGGCTCAGTGGGTTAAAGCCTCTACCTTCAGCTCAGGTCACAATCCCAGGGTCCTGGGATTGAGTCCTACATCAGGCTCTCCGCTCAGCAAGGAGCCTGCTCCCCTCCCCCTGGTCTGTCAAATAAATAAATAAAATCTTAAAAAAATAATAAAAAAGGATAAATTAACTTATTTTCATGTGGAAACCTAATTAATCAAATGAAAAGTAATAGTCTAACCTTAGTTCCCTTCAGTGGAGGTGCTAAATCCACCAGCATCTCCTTAGATCCAGGAGAAGTAGGTGATTCCACGGGAATATCTGTTTTGGAAGACTAGGAAGAGAAGTATTTTATATGAACATCAGCTTTCTGCTATTCCTGCAACTCAACTTTTGCAGTAGTTAATGCTTTCTAGCGCAACTTGCTTTCTACTCACTGAATCCCTAACTTCTTCCAACTCTGCCCTTTAGGAGAATGTAGGAAGCAGGCCCCTGAAGCAGCAACTTAGTAGCACTGAGTGGCGTACATGCAAAGTGGCCCTCGAATGAGATTCTAGAATTAAAACTCCTCAGTCAGGGTGCTTGGCTGGCTCTGTCAGTGAAGCATGCAACTCTTGGTCTCAGGGTTTTGAGTTAGCCCCATGTTGGGTGTAGAGATTACTTAAAAAAAAAAAAAAAGAAAAGAAAAAAAAGTCTGCGGTCATTAAGCTACTGATTTGCCAATTCTGGTCCGGTTTTCATTCTGGCAAAAAAAAAGTTGCCTTTTCTCAGTTACTCATCAGCTTCTAATAGTACTGATACAACTTAGTCAAAATTGATACCTTTATCATTTTTGGTGTCTAATAATGGTAAGTTTGTCTGATTTATTAAAATGGTAGGTGCTGCTTAACAGAAGCTCCTGCAGCATGAGGAAAATGGAAGACGTGGTATTTTGAGAACAGCTAGCTAACCTATCTTCGAGAATTACAATTATATTTGAAAAGTAAATATGTCACTGCTCTTTGGAATAAGTAATTGTTTTGTGTACTTGGGAGGGAAAAGAGCTACATATATCCTAAATTATAGTATATTTAACTTGATGTCCCTAAATTCTGTATAGAACCTAGCATGCTACTTATTCTCATTCTGTATATATGGAAAACAGAAGTTTAAAAGCATGGATTAAAAAAAGAAAAAAGCAATGAATAAAATGCCTAGGAGCTTGTCATTTTGTCCTTAATTTCTAGGTCTTTCTCAAACATTCCAGAAAGCGACATCTGGCTAAAGTGTTTATGCCCCACTAGAAAAATTCTGAGAACATAGATTAAGCTCTGAGATATTGTACTATCTGAAGATTTCCTTGCACCTGAGAGCAGTCTAAGAATGACAAATTTGGTCAGTCTTAAAGACCAAACATAGAGTAAGAAACATGTAGGCTGCCTTTTAAAAGATGGTATGGGTTCCGGAATTGCTTCCACTCTCCCTAGAATCCTTCCTGGACAAAGCCCAAATCTGATTAGTCTCTGGAAACATGGAAAGGCAAAGCAAGAGGGTGTTCCCCGAAGTATATTCTTCATGCTGGACTTCATATCATTTCCTTTGGCTTGTCTAAGGAGTCACTAGCATAACTAAATTAAAACGGATGGGTCCCCACTCCAGAGAAATTGGATTCATCCACTACACCACACATGCAGCATCTTCCACAATGGTCTCTCTTTCTCACTTGTGCAGATTTTGACTTAGATATGGAGCCACAAAGCAGAGAAGTGAGAGGCCCCTTCTGACCAGAGCAAGATGCTCTAGTGATTGGGCCAATCCTGAGTTTTACGGTAAAACACTGAGGGTAGAGAGGGGGTGGCGGGGAGCTACTGAATTAAAGGCAACACAAAACGACTAAGAAAATGAGTGGAAGGAAGACAAAAAGTTTACATTCTCGACTGGCCTTTCACCACTTCAAAATTAATAGGAATCTCAACAAATGAAATGGACATGAAAGACGAGGAACCATTCAGTCTCAGAAGAGCAAGAGGCCGCTAACGAAGACTCCAGATGGTTCAGGAGAAGGAATAAACTGGATTCCTAAATTGAGCTGGGACAAAGAGCCCTATAGCTAGAGTTAGCTTTAGCAATTTTAATTTTTTTAAGGAATTTTTAAAAATATTTTAAAGTCCACTGGACCAAGTGCCAAAAGATACTCAAAAAGAAATACCCACCCTAACTGCAAGAGGAAATAAGACATTTGTGGAGAGGCCCCAGTTATGGAAATCCAGATCCCGGGTACTCACCTCCCCACTTAGTGGTATCTCGATTGGCTTTGGCTTCACATCGATCAGGTAGAAGGTTCGTGACAGAAGCAACAGAGAAGGAGGGACGTTCTCCTTCAGGTGGAGGTCCTGCCACTGGAGATGGGAGGAGAATAACACAGGACAGAATTCCAGCATGTTCAAACTGGGCGTGACCCACCATCACCGACTGCTTCCCTAGTTTCATCAGCTTCCCCAGGCACATGCTGGGGAGCAGCGGCAGGACAAGGGTGAGACACTAGCCTCCTGGCTTTGGCACCAGTGGCTGGAGTCTGTAACCCCCTTCGTGACAGTGGGAGCCTCTTGGAGAGGGAGCGTTCCAGTCACCTCTCAAATCCACTGCGGATCGAAGGAGCCGAGGATCTTCTCTTAGACACAGAGCAGGTGAGGGGAAAGAATAAATAAGCCTCACTCATAACCAAAGACATTAAAAGGAGAATGAGATGTAATTTTCAAGTACCAAACAGCCAACCTTTAAAAAAAAAATAGACACATAATATATACATATATACATAGGTAAATAATACATGTATGAGACAAAACTCAGAAAGTAAATAAAATATGATCAATAACAATAAACCTGCCTTCTACTCCTATCCTTTAACCACCCTGTTTCCCTCCCTAGAAACAACCACTGTCACCAGGTCCTTACATAGTCTTCCAAAGTATCCTGTGGATAAACAAACACACATTTGTATATTTTTCATCTCCACAAAAAAGGTGATATATACACACTGTTCTGTCCTTTGCTTTTTTCACTGAAATATCTTGGAGATTGATTCATATCCGTGGTTGTGGAGCTGCCTCCTTTTTAACCATCCGTAAAGGATCCCATTGTTGCATGGAAAGGCCATAATTTGATTATTCTCCTATTTATGAACTCTAGCCTATTTCCAGTCTTTTGCTATTATATATGGTGTTGCAGTGGATAATTTTATAGATATGTCATACTACACAAGTGAAATTTCTAGGTCAAAGTGAATGCATTTTTATTTATTTTCTTAAGATTTTATTTATTTATTTGACAGACGGAAATCACAGAGAAGCAGGCAGAGAGAGAGGAGGAAGCAGGCTCTCTGCTGAGCAGAGAGCCTGATGCAGGGCTCGATCCCAGGACCCTGGGATCATGACCTGAGTCAAAGGCAGAGGCTTTAACCCACTGAGCCACCCAGGTGCCCAGTGAATGCATTTTTAAATTTTGAAAGATTCCGTGGAGGTTTTCAGTAGCAATGCATGAGTGCCCCTCTCCCTAACCCCTCAACAACATGGTGTGTTATCAAACTGATCTATGCCAACTTAACAGGTGAATGTGATATCTGTTTTATCTTCTCACAAAGTTAAGATGTTTCATATGATTATCATCTTAAGAGTTTCCCTTCTGTGAAATGCCTGCCTGTATCCTAACACAGGAATTTCTGAGTAATACGTAGTGTTGACTATCACATGTTGTTGGATCGGTATCCTCACTCCTTTGTGGGAAAAATGTACACTCTTTCAAGAAAGCTATTTGACAGTATGAATCCATTTAATACTCTATGTTCAAGAAATAAATGATTTTAGGGCACCTGGGTGGCTCAGTGGGTTGAGCCTCTGCCATTGGCTCAGGTCACGGCCTCAGGGTCCTGGGACCGAGCCCTGTATCCAGCTCTCTGCTCAGAGGGGAGCCTGCTTCCCCCTCTCTCTCTGCCTGCCTCTCTGACTACTTGTGATCTCTCTCTCTGTCAAATAAATAAATAAAATCTTTTAAAATTATTAAAAAAAAAGAAATAAGTGATTTTAAGAAACTTTCCCTACAATATGTTCATCTTCCAGCCAGAGCAGGTCCAACATGTAAAAGGAAATAGCTACCTGACGTGGTTTCAAAGTCACAACAGTGGCTCCTATTCCAAAATAATTTGTGTATGCTTTATAGCATTTCTTACAGTTACAAGAATGAGAATTTCATTTTTAAAATTTATTTTTATTTTCTTAAAAAAGATTTTATTTATTTATGACAGAGAGAGATAGTGAGAGAGGGAACACAAGCAAGGGAGGAGCTGGAGAGGGAGAAGCAGGCTCCCCCCCCATATGGGGCTCCATTCCAGGACCCTGGGATCATGACCTAAGCCAAAAGCAGATGCTTAACTAACCGAGCCACCCAGGGGCCCCAAGAATGAGAATATTAATAGGAGTTACTGCTTTGATTGAAAACACTGATGCTCTGGGATGCCTATGCTCAGTCAGTCAAGCATCCGACTCGGTTTTGGCTCAGGTCATGATCTCATGGGTCATGGGATCAAGCCCCACCTTAGCCCCACATCTAGCTCCGTGGTCAGCGGGGACTCAAGCATGCTTAAGATTCTCTCCCTCTGTCCCTCCCCCAACTCATGTGTGCAGGTGTTCTCACTCTAAAATAAATAAATCATAAAACAAAAAAACGCTGATGCTCTTAGTTAAAATATGTTGTCAGTGGGAAAATATTAAACATCTGTTGCCAAAGCTAACACTTTATATTGGCTTGGGGTACTAACTGGAAAGTAGTCCCAGGTAAAGCCCTCAGGCAAGGCTTAGACCTCCAGATGGATTCACAAACAACAGGCCTTGAATTCAAGAATTTTGCCCAGGCCCTTAAAATACCCTGAGTATGTAAAATTCTAAGGTGGCCCCAAGATTCCTAGTCCCTAGTGTACCCACACCTTCTCCCAGTTATTCAAACATGAATCTAGGTGCTGCTGTGAGGGATTTTGCAGAAATAATTAGGACCCCAAGTCAGCAGAACTGAAAGCAGGAAGTTATTTGAGGAGGTCTCACCTAATCATGTGAGGCCTTTAAATCTGGAGCTAAAGTTCAAAAAGGGGAAGTCTGAGATGTGAGGCCTATGGGGGGCTAGAGTGTGAGAAGCTCTCCTTTCCTGGCTTTGCAGAGGGACTGGACCTAGAGGTAAGGAATGCAGGGGGCCTGCAGGGCTGAGGAGCCTGGGGCTGACAGCCAGTGAGGAAATGGGACCTCAGTCCTCCAGCTGCAAAAGTCTAAATTCAGCCAACACACTGAATGAGCCTGGAAGTGAATCTTCCCTCAGAGCCTCCAGAAAAAACACAGCCTGCACTTCTGACAGAACTTGTAAGCTGGAGTGCCTGGGTGACTCAGTCGTTAATCGGTTGCCCTCAGCTCAGGTCATGATCCTGGGGTCCTGGGATCAAGCCCTGCAACAGGCTCCCTGCTCAGCAGGAGGCCTGCTTCTCCCTCTCCCACCCTCCCTGCTTGCGCTCCCTCTCTTGCTGTGTCTCTGTCTGTCAAATAAATAAATAAATAAATAAAATCTTAAAAAAAAAAAAAGAACTTGTAAGCTAATAAATGGGGTGCTGTTTTCAGCCACTAAATTTGTGATAGTTGTTTATGCGGCAACAGATCCAAAGGCGTATGTCACCCTGATGTTTACAGCGGCGTTATCAACAATAGCCAAGTTATGGGAGGAGCCCAGTGTCCATCGACTGATGATTAGATAAAGAAGGAATAGAATACTACTCAGCTATCAAAAGGAATGCAGTCTTGCCATTTGCAAGGACACGGATGGAGCTAGAGTGTATTAAGCTAAGTGAAATAAGTCAAAGAAAGACAAATACCTTATGATCTCACTCATATGTGCAATTTAACAAAGAAAACAGATGAACGTATGGGGGAGGGGGGAAGGAGAGAGGAAAACAAACCAGAGGAGACTCTTAAGGATAGAGAACAAACCGAGGGTTGATGGAGGGGGGACGGGGGATGGGCTCAATGGGTGATGGGCATGAGGATGGCACTTGTGCCAAGCGCTGGGTATTGTATGTGAATGGTGAATCACTGAATTCTACTCCAGAAACCAATATTGCAGTGTATGTCAATTAAGTGAAACTTAAAAAAAGAAAGAAAACTGATAGAGTACCCTGTCTCCATCAAAAATAAATCTAGCTTCTTCAGCGTCCCACTGCTCAATTAAAGAAGGCAAATTAGGTGGGACGGCTCGCCTGAAAAATAGAAATCAGAGTGAGGTCTACAAAGCGCAGGGGACAGAGTTCTAGTGGAAAGGGCCCCGGAGAGCTGTGACTTGCCTCTGTGAGCTGCTGTCTCAGCTGTTCCTCAGTGAGACCCAGGGATCTCATCCCCCGGGCCCTGCAGGCTGCTTGCAGTTCTGACACGCTCAAAGCGCTCACCCCTTCTTTGGCAATTACCTGAAAGTAACATAAAGAATGGTATTGGCCCTTTTGGTTCCGGTTTTACCGAATCCCAAATTCCAACAAATCAGGGGCAACACCTGTCCTCTCGCTGGCTAAAGGTGCAGCAGCTGAAAATGAAGGGAATTCTGCCAACTGGTATTAACACTATCAGAAATAGTCCCATAACTCCTCTCCAACACTTTGTCACCAAAGTAATCCTCTCCCCTCTCGATGCGTGTTTCCCCTTCATGGCAGCTTTAGGATTCATTAGAAAATATTCCACTTGAAAAGCTCTCAGTGTACCATTTGCTGGATGTCCCAGTGTCGCCCTTTCCCTTACCATCCTCCTACCTCCATCCGGGAACGGCCCTAACTCTGGTCCACAAAACTCGCTTGATACATAATACGGTTTCTGCTTGGTGTGACCCAAAACTAGGGTGCTCCTGGGACCAGTATTGTTTATTCCAAAATTCTGAAAGCAACAGCTGAAATCTAAATGAGGCCACCGGGATCATGCTTTCTCAGTTCTGGGAATCTTGCTCCCTCAGGCAGAATGCTTGAAAGCAGCTGATTCTGATTCAAGAAACATTCTTTCCATTTTTTAAGAGTCTAATTAGTAGTTAACGATGCCTTTCCCCGTCAGATGTCTAAGCTGGGCTCTCCCTCCCTGCATTACGTCTTGCCAATCCTTCTTATCAAACTAACACACCCAGCAGAATATTTATGTCGGCACCAGCTCTGAGGAAGGGGAGCTGAGGTGTGAGGGCAGAGCCCTGTCCTTAGCAATGGAAGACTCAGGAGCCTCCTGGGCTGCTGTTCCTTCTAGCGGGTCCTAACTGATGTAGATTACTAAATCACTGCTTATGAGGGCATTCTCCAGAAAAGTGCGTCAGAGTATGACAAACAACTCCTAAAATGAGTAATCTGGGTTCAGATTGTCATGGTAATGATTGTTTAAACTGCTCAGTGGTTTGCCAGAACCCGTCCAGTGGCAGATCTAAGAGAAGATACAGCTCTTTATCACGAAGTCACCCTAAAGGATCTCCCAGCTGGGCTAATTCCCTGACGGCTACAGTTCAGCTCTTACTTCATCATCTGCTTTTATAGACTTTAGTTTCATCAGAAGTTGAAAGCGGAGCAAATTGTTGGTTCCAAAGGCCTGCAACTCTAGAAGCTTGCAGAGGGCAACCAGCTGAGGTCGATCTAGGCTCTCCAGGGTTAGCTGATCTTCAAATAGCTTGGAAAATCGAACTATCTCCTTTGTGCTGGGCTTGTGGCCTGTCTGGACCTAGGCAGCGGGACAAAGAGGTTCATTAAAATGTATTTTGTAGGGCTCCTGGGTGGTTCAGTCGGTTGAGCTTTAGGCTCAGGTCATGATCTCGTGGGCCATGGAATGGAGCACCAGGTTGGGCTCTGAGCTCATATGGGAGTCTGCTTGAGATCATTTCTCTCCCTCTGCCCCCTCTCCCTACTCACATACACTCTCCCTCTCTAAAATAAGTGAATAAATCTTTTTTAAAAAGATATCAATTATAAAATGTATTTCTTAATTTAACCTTCTCTGCAGACTATTTGAAATACACACCAAAGCATGTTCATAGACTCTGTCTTACATCTGGAAATGGGCCCTGTGGGGCCAAGAGGCATAAGGTAGTCTCCAAGTCAGCCTAAGTCAGCTGAACAATCAGGAGTAGTTCAGAAGTTTGACTCTAAATCTACGGTTCTTTCCAATAATGACTGCTTTAAGGTAGGTTTTTGTACACACTACTGTAAATGTTTGCAATATTGTATGTGTATAACTTATATATTTGCCATCAGAGACTGTGAACAATTTGGACGATCCACAATGACATGAAACTTTCATATAACCGCCAGCCTAGACGTTGCTTCCACAACCTAGGTGTGTACCTAGAAGTGTAACCACAAGAGACTGACACCTGTTTGACATAGGAGGAGAACTGTATGGAGTCGTCTCCCAGCTTGGCCCTGTTCCTCCTTGCCATTTCTGTAATCGTTTCTTGAAGAAATTTTGCTAGTTCCAACTTCGCAGCCATTTTCTTTTTCTGTTTTTCCTCCTTAATAACGGAAGAGGAGAAAGTTAATCGATCCTTCAGGTTTACAAGTTCTTAGATAAAAATGAGAGGAAAAGAATTGTCACCCTTGTTATCGTTCATCCCTATTTTGCAACTTAATACTATTTTCAAACCTAGTTAAATGGGTTTTGTGAGAACCAAATAAAAAGTAGTCTCTATCTGCAACTTGCCACCTTAATCTTACCGTTTATCTCTTACTAATACGATGGGAAATTAACTAATAATAGGAAATTAACTCTATGCTAGAGTAGCATATAACTTCAGTGCAAAACAGATACAATTAATTATAATACACTGACTTAAGTGTTATAACAGGTATGAACAATGTACTACACAAAAGAGAATTAAATGTACATTCCTTTTATTATTATTATTTTTAAAGCAATCTCTACTCCACAGGTGGGGCTTGAACTCACAGCCCTGAGATCAGGAGTTGTATGCTCTACTGACTGAGTCAGCCAGGTGCCCCTAAATGTATACTCTTAAGACATGATGTTAATGCGTACTTCTAAAACTTCATTTATTATCAGAAATGCAGTGTGGTAGCATTGTCGAAATAACCATAGTGAGAGGCATCTGGGTTGCATAGTCAGTTAAGCATCCAACTCTTGGTCTTGGCTTGGGTCATGATCTCATGGTCATGAGACTGAGCCCTGCGTCAGGCTCCATGCTCAGTGCAGAGTCTGCTTGGGATTCTCTCTTCCCTTTCCCACTGCCACTCCCACTCATGTGCTCGCTCGTTCTCTCTCTAAAATAGATGAACAAATCTTTAAAAAAAAATAATAACCATGGTCAGGACTCGGGGATGGAGAGGAATAAGATTTTCTGTGTTTGTTTTCTTTTTTAAGTTGCCCAAGAGATTCTAATGATTAGCCAATCATAGCAATCATGAATTTTTAGAAAAATCTTAAAAGACTCAACCAAGGGGTGCCTGGGTGGCTCAGTGGGTTAAAGCCTCTGCCTCTGGCTCAGGTCATGATCCCAGGGTCCTGGGATCGAGCCCTGAATTGGGTTCTCTGCTCAGCGGGGAGCCTGCTTCCTCCTCTCTCTCTCTCTGCCTGTCTCTCTGCCTACTTGTGATCTCTGTCTGTAAAAAAAAACTCAACCAAAAAAAATTACACAATGCCAGTGGCAATACCATCATTAGAACCCATTTAGTTATCCATTTCCTATATCCATATCCATTCATCTATTCATTTATTTATTGAGCATCTACCTTGCACTAGGTACTGGGGATAAATTGAGCAAAAACAGCTAAGAATTCCTGCCCTCATGGGACTTTTAGTCTAATGGGAAAGACACACATTAGTGACTAATGATCATCCAGTAATTCTACAAATTAAAGTATAATAAGTACTACGAAAGAGAAATGCATGGGTTCTCTGATCTGACATAAATAGAAAGTCTTGCTTCTTCCCATCCCCCAACCCCTTTACTTCCTCCCCCCACCACACCACCTCTCTCTCTCATTTTCTCATTTGCTTTAGTCCATGGAAAGAAAAGAGAGAGAACGTATCTTCTAAAACTGTAGCCATGGTGTGTATGGATGTGTATCTGGGGAATGAGCAGCATTGAGGAATGAGGAATCTTTAGATAAACCACTTCCTTTCTCCCCCACCTTCCTGAATTCATGAACACATTCCCTGGAATCCCACGGTATTAATTCTAGGTCCTGATTATCTTAAATGTAAGTAAACTAAACCATTGCCAGTCAAATATGCCAATTCGATTCTACCCCTTACATGTACCTCTAATGTATCTTCAAGTTTTTATTCTTAATGCCACTTTCATAATTTAATCTCTCCTGCGCTACTATAATAGCATGCCAGCCGGAAATCGGGAAATCACTCCTCTGGCCCTGCCCTCTTCTATCCTTTTAGCCAGCAAAATCGTTTTTTCTAAAATACAGATCTAACCGTGTTACCCACCCTCTCCTTAAATTTACCTTCCATTATTCACCATGGTCAAAGGCAAAGTCTAAATTTCTTAGAGTGGTAGACGCTTTCCAACCTGACCCCAACACATCACTTCTGTCTCTTCCCTGCTCCACCCACAAAGCAGCATTCAGTGTCTCAGATTATGTCCAACTCTTTCACACAAGTAAGCCATTTTAGGTGCTACTCTTTCTATCCAGAAAGCCTTTCAAATGTTGCAGCAAAATTCTACCATCCTTCTAGTCTCGGTTGCATAGTTACCTCTTCTAGAAAACATTTCCTGATCCAATTTAAAAGTTGTCCTGTTCATCCTCTCATCATGTGGTTGTGCCTTCAGACCTTGGTCCAGTAGAGTGGCACAGAAGGGAAAGAACAAAGGGGCCCCCTAGTTTTCCCAGTCTGTCACCATCACAGTGACCATCCAACGAGGACCCATCTCCTCTAGGACTACTCTCAAGAAAGAAAGGGTCTATCTGGCTAAATCATGCCCACTGTTCAACTAGTCACTGAAATAACAGCTGATTTTTGTTCCCTTTATTTTTTTAATGGTGAAAAACAAGTTAAATTCAATGGAAAGGGGATCATTTTTTTCAACAAATGATGCTAGAAAAACTTGGTATCCACACATAAATAAGAAAAAAATGAATCTTAGTCCTGATGTTCCACCTCTTACCAAAATTAACTCAAAATGGATCTGAGACTTAAATGTAAAACTCAGAACTATAAAACTTTTAGAAGAAAATGTAGGAGGGACGCCTGGCTGGCTCAGTCAGTAGAGCATGGGACTCTCGATCTCAGGGTCATGAGTTCAAGCCACACATTGGGTGTGGAGCCTACTTAAAATTAAAAAAAGAAAAAGAAAATGTAGGAGAAAACCTAAGTGACCTTGAATTTGGCAATGAGTTTTTAGATACAACACCAAAAGCATGATCTGGGGGAAAAAAAATACTGATAACTTGTATTTAATTACAAAATCAAAAACATTAGCTCTGTGAAAGACAGTTAAGAGAAGGGACAAGCCACAAGCTGGGAGAAAATGTCTGCAAGACACATATCTGTTAAAAGACTTGTATCCAAATGTATTAAGAACTCCTAAAAGACAACAATTAGAAAACGAATACCTCCATTAAAAAGTGGGCAAAAGACAGATACATCCCCAAAGAAGACATACAAACATACATACAAAGAAGACAGGTGGCAAACAAGCATATGAAAAGATGCCCAGTATCACATGTCATCAGAGAACTGCAAACTAAAATAACAATGAGAAATCACTTCACACCTATTAGAATGGCTGATATTCAAAGCACTGACAACACTGAAGGCTGATGAAGATACAGAGCTATGGGAACTCTCACTGCTGGTGGGAATGAAAAATGGTACAGGGACTTCAGAAGACAGTTATTTTTTTATGAAACTAAACATAGTCTTACCATACAATCCAGTAATTGCTTTCCTGTGTATTTAGGAATCCAAATGAGTTGAAAGCTTATGATCATAAAAAAACAAACCCCTGCACACAGATATTTATAGCAGCTTTATTCATAATTGCCAAAAACTGGAATCAAACACAATACCCTTCAACGGGTGAGCAGAGAAACACCCCCTGGCACATCCATACAGTGAAATATTATGCAGTGATAGAAAGAAATGATACTATACACTGTATGATTCCAATTCTATGACATTCCGGAAAAGGCAAATCTATGGAGAGAGTGCTTGCCATTGGTTGGAGGAGGTAGGAGGAACAACAGATGATGCACAGGGCATTTTTAGGGCAGTGGGTGATGGTAGATACCATGACATCATGCATTTTTCAAAACCCATACAACAGTACAACACAAAGAGTGAAGCCTAATGTAAAGTAGGAGATTTAATTAATACTATCTAGATATTGGTTCTTCAATTGTAACAAACAGATCACATAAATGCAAGATATTAACAACCGGGAAAATGGGGGGAGTATCCAAGACCCTCTGTACTTTCTACTCAATTTTTCTACAAACTTAAAACTAAAGAATAGAGTCCATTTTTTTTTTTTAAGTTAAAAAATCCTACATACCTTTTTGGATTCACTTTCAAAAGTTGATGGCAACATCTCTGGGAAGAATTTCAGAAATGCTGGTAATAAGAATTCCATGAAGGGTACAATTATGAAAACCATAAATGGAACCAGGCGGAAGAAATCAGCACAAGTCCTCAAAAGCTAAAGAATTAAATGCATACACAATATTCATTATTTTAGGACATGCCCCAAACAAATACACAAAACCAAAAAAGCCTACCTTGGTCCTTGAAGTGTTAAAAACCCTAGACATATTTTCTGCAGCTGTGCATAAAATGGAAAGGTAGAGTTTTCCTTTTTACCATTGCTCTGAAGTAACATCTATGAGACACCTTCAAGGAAATCTATGATGATCAAAACATTGCTGGCGTCATCTCTTGTTAGCGTTCATCTATGTTAGCAGTCTGTACTTTAATAGTTCAGTATCTGTCAAAAACTGATTTTTCCCAAAAGCATATACTTAATATATTAACACTACTTTCTATTTCAGGTGCACAGATCAAACCTGAAGCTTCTCAACCCCTTGGGGAGATCAGAACGCAATTATAACCACTTTGTAGGCAAATATGCACAAATCTCAAGAATCTTGCCTAAGGTTGCACAGTAAGTCCGTTTCAGACAAATAAGAAACTCCGGAAGAAACTGTGGTTCTCACTATCAGTTACTATTCCTACTTTGGGATTTTTGGGATGAATTCTCAAGTGAGTTTAAAACTTGGTTCCCAGGGCACCTGAGTGGCTCAGTTGGTTGAGCGGCTGCCTTCAGCTCAGGTCATGATCCCAGAGTCCCGGGATCAAGTCCTGTATCAGGCTCCCAACTCCATGGGGAATCTGCTTCTCTCTCTGACCCTCCCCCCTTCTCATGCTCTCTCATTCTCTCTCTCAAATAAATAAATAAAATCTTTAAAAAAAAAAAAAAAAACTTGGTTCCCGAATAATTCAATTTAACTTTACATTTTCTGTCTCAAATATGATTCGTGCCTACCCTTCGTCTCTCTCGTCTGGTCAGCACCTGTCCATGCAACAGCCTCCAAACCATTCTGGCAGCAACTTTGGTGTCAATCCATAGCAAGTAGAATCCATTGTAATAATATTTAAGTTCATCCATAATTCTTTGTCTGTAAGATCGCTTTTCCTCCTTAATCTTCGTGCCAGTTCCTTCTGTGGGCTGAGGGCTTGTCGCCTGAGGCTTTTTTGGGGTTTGGAGCAGTTGAGGTTTACCAGGGACCTCTTGGAACCAGCAAGTTGATGTGTGCAGCTTCTGTATTATTCTAGCTCGTAGGTGAAGTACTTTATTGCCTGACTGATTAGGATACGAGTACTTCTTGCTTACACAGTTCTTGATGTATGTTCTATTTAAATGGGAATCTGGCAAGTGAAGAAATGCAAATGATGGGGAATAAGAGCTGGTAGGATGGACAAAATAGCTAGGGAATCTGGAATAAAGAGCAACATCCTCTGAGTTGAGCACATACTGTTATCAACTTACAAACTAAAGAAATCAATATTTATATGGTTAAAATAAAGCAGCGGCTTTTAAGCCATATTTTAAAAGCAGATGATATTCACAAATGAAGGAAATATAACTTTTTACCCCAGTTGAAGAACAGTGTCACTTTATGTTTGAGTGATAGACTCTATGAGAAATATTAATAAGTTAATTCCTAAAAATAATTGCTATGATACAAGTTAGAAACTCTGGAATTGTTCCTGTGCCGGGGGCCATGCTAATCTCTGAACTGTTCTAATTTTAGTATATGCAGTGCTGACATGAGCACAAAACTCTGCAACTATTAATTTAAAAATCTAACAGCAAACATTCTTCCGCCAGAGGTTGTGTTTGAAAGTGTCGTCTTTATCTACTATAATAAAACAGGTGGAACACTTGCATCTTTGGTTACTCTGCTGACAATAGGAATATTGCTTGAACAAAACACTTCACAGTCTCTGCGGAAATTAACCAAACATAATACTGGTTTGTCTGTGTGGTGCCCGTGGACTCCCTCAAATGAGAGGCATTTATGTCCCAAATGCCCTTCACCTACAATTCCTTAAGAATGTTAGGAATAAGAACTAAAATTGGGCACCCCAGCTGGGGATCTCTATATTCTAGTTTTGCAACAGCTCACAATCTTCAGTTAAATTAGCACATCAGATTGTTTGAAAATAAAAATAAGACCCATCTAGGCAAAGAAAGTTCCTGGCAAAGACATTTCTTCTGGCAAAGAGATGGCTTTTCCATTCTTTCAGACTGTTTTTGAAGCATGCCAAGATAAAACACTTTTTGAAGGGCCAAAAGGGAAAATGTACAATGTATCTGGCACATAGTAAGTTCTCAGTGAATATTCTTTAGAATAAATAAGTGATAACAGGCCTACAAGCGCAGGTATATGCCCAGGCCTGGCTTGTTTGACAGCCATTTTGCTCATTTTTCTATCTAAGGGCCCATGCAACATTCATCAGTTACAGAGGTGTCACTCTAAAACCATTAGATCTTCTCTCTTACCTGTGCCATACATCTAAAGATTACTCAGTCTGAGTTCTAAGGCATATAGAAAAGCTGGGGTAAGTTTAAATACAATAAAATGTCAGCTTCCTAAAAAGCAGTAGAGTTAAAGCCAACAAAACTTTCATTTGTTGTGGAACAAGCCTATCTTTTTACATATATCTTTCTGGTCTAGAAAAAAGTTCATATAAATATTGCAGGGTAAGTGGGGATTCCATGGCTTACCTTGTCCGGGCAATAGCTAAGACTGTTTTATAATTGTAGAAGGCCATACTTATATTTGTCTCAACTAGCCAACATAGGAACCTAGACAGAAGGATTAAGTAAACAATTCAGTATTTTAAGAACACATCAGTTATAAAGATACCAGGATTTCAGGGTTTACTACTGCAGAGGTAGAAAATTTCCATATTCCGTTCAAGGTGTAAAATCTCTCTCAAGATCATTTCCAACAATCTTGAATGTTTTCTCAGCTTGGATTTGAGAATTGTACTTTTGAGTTCTCAACAAATAGAAATGATCTCTAACATCATGGTGCTCATGATGGTGATATGGTCTTTAAAGACTTTTTAATTTCTGGTCAATAACACCTAGTAACTTACTTGAATGGTTGCCAGGTATTTTATTTTATTTTTTTAAGATTTTATGTATTTATTTGACAGAGATCACAGGTAGGCAGAGAGGCAGGCAGAGAGAGAGGGAAGTAGGCTCCCCGCTGAGCAAAGAGCCCGATGGGGGGCTCTATCCCAGGACCCTGAGACCATGACCCTAGCCAATGGCAGAGGCTTAACCCACTGAGCCACCCAGGTGCCCCAGTTGCCAGGTATTTAAGAAGTTAAGCAATACACACTTATTTGTAGCCTAAAAATACAGGTAGGATAAAATATCCTGAATTTGTTTCAGTTAGCTTTTTCCCACACTTGGCCAAGTTGCCCCAAACTTTAAAGATGAAAAGCAGGGGTGCCTGGCTGGCTAAGGTGGTAGAGCATGCAAGTCTTGATCTCAGGGTCATGAGTTCAAGCCCCATGCTGGGCACAGAGCCTACTAAACAAACAAACAAAAAAAGTATTCACTAACCACATTTATGTAGCAGTGAAGATAATACTTGGTACCTACTAATAATTCAAGTGGAGGTAAATCGGTTTCCTGTACTGATGATTCTCCAGAGTCCAAACTGAGCTATCTTTAAACAAGCTTTATCAAAACCTTTCTCCATCCTGTAGTCCTTTTCAGCCAAGGGCAGCAAGGTGTTTTTTGGTAGTATCTCTTAGCGTCAACTTTGCTTTCCTGCAGTTGGAAAAGGCGCAGACCAGGGTCCTCTTCTGGACGGAAACCTCAACCACAGAGCTGACATTTTGAACGGGAGTTCAAAGAATACTTCGGAACATCTAAACCCAGGCTAAGGGAGGGTGGTCTCCGGCTGGAGGCAAGCCACACCAGATCAGGCAGTTAACCTGCTCTCTGGCCCCTGGGCACTCCCGCCCTGAGCGGTGGGTAACCACTTCCTAGGCGTGGACAGCCGGGAGCCCGGCCTGCGCCTTCGCGCCGCCCACGCCCACACGCGGGGCCCCAGGCTCCCCGGGTTACCTTGCTTCTGGCCATTGACGACACAGGGGCAAAACGCGCCGCCGGCTTTTGTGCACGTAGTGGGTCGGTGGACTGTGTATGCGGCAGCGGGGTGGGGGTGGGGGGGCGGTTCTTTGTTTTTGGGTGCGGGGATGGTGCAGGCACGGGGAGGACAACCTTGTTGGCGATCCAGGTTTATGGAAGGAGGACAAGGAGAAGCCGGGCGCCGGGTACAGAAGAGAAAGGAAGAAGCGAAGCACGGAAGGAGGGAAAATGGAGGTTGAGCTCCAAAGCTGGGGGGCGGGCAGGGGCACGAGGTCATGGGCTTAAGGCGAGTGCGGTGGGGAACTGGAAGCTGTCGGGAAACCTGGGCCCTGATGGGAAGAGCAGGATGCGGAGGGAGCGGGCTCCGGAGGAAAAAAGGCAGGCGAGGTCCACCAAAGCCTAAGGACTTGGCCAGCCCACCCCTACCTCCTAGGGCGGGCTCCCCGGAACGGCTGCCTCAGACCTCCAGTCCCTTCCCAAACCCCCCTCGCCCAGGTCCCCAGATAGAAGGGCCCCAGAAGTCTCTATGGCTCCGCCTCTTTCCTCTCCCATTACGTCACTCTGAGTGACGACACCACCCACCAATGAGCTCTCAGATTATGGGGCGGGAGGGCGTCCTTCGGTGCGGTAGCCCTGAAGGTAGCCAGGGTCCAGTTCCCACCGGCAAAATGACCTCCCTGTTGGGTTTAGTTTAAGCAGAGTCTGTCTTGCGGCAGGGGGCAAGACTGACGCTTTTCCGCCTGTCTCCACTCTCTGGCATGTGGGCTAATGTCCCCGAAAATGCTCGTTGAAGGCTAAAGAACCTCTCACCCTACCGATAGCGTAATATGCCTGATAGTCGCCATGGTAACCATCTTAAAGTCACGAATTACATCACTTTGATGTACTCTCCCCACCCCCAACCCTTACAAATCAACAACTGCCGGGGTTGGGATGGCGCGGAGAGTTCCGCGGAGAGGGAGTGGCAGAAAGGGCGGGAATGGTTAGGAAAACATCGCTTTCCCTTCTCCGGGGCCTAAGAGAGGAATGCTGTGAAATCCTCATATGGAAATCTGAATTCCACTAAAGTAATTTGCTTTATAAATGCTCGCTTAACAGGTATGGTTTGTGATCAGTAGTTTGTGGAGAAATCTCAAATAACATTTAAGATATATATTCTAACTGTGCAGTGACGTAGGTACTGCAGGTTGGGGGCACTTCAGTTCCTAGGTTGGGTAACTGAGCCGTCTTGGAAAAGTGATAGATATAGAAATGTTCTCGCTCTCCTGTTATCTCTACCCATCCGTTTCATCTGGCTCTAGAAAGAAAACAAAATGTTTAGTGACTACCAGACAACAAGGAATCGTTTTCACAGGGAGAGTACTTAACATGTGAGCTGACCACAGAACTCACTCATCTGGGCTGCACATTTGTAAGAATGAAAGATGGCGGGTATTCAATTGAAGGTTTTGTGTTGTTGTTGTTGTTGTCTATGTAGACAGCTTTTAATCTACAAAGCATTTTTCGGTTTAAAACCAAATGGATCTACCGTGTTAAATAGGCAGAACTTTTCAGTTTGGCCACTAGAGGGCCCTTTGTGCATGTTGGACACCCGAGTTTCCACATAAAGGTTTCACTTCACGTTCTATGTTTACTAGAATTAACAAAATCTACAAAGCCTTGGTTTCTCTCCCTTTCCTTTCCTGAAAATTTCCGATGGCAAATTTTGAGCTTTAAGAGTCTAGGTAGTTCTAATTTTCACATTAATTCCACAAATTAATCACCGTACAAACATGAACATGTACTTTTCTGGAAAAGATCATAAAGATACAAAAATATGCCTTTCGGTTCCCTGGGAGACATTTTATACCAGGAAATATTCTTATTCATGCATTGTATTCACTTACAAACAGGCACAGTAAAATCATTAAGTATTCATAAACCAGATGAATGATTCCAAGCTCAGTATTGGAAAGATGAGCTAGATTTTCTACTACAGTCACGTGTCAGCAATCCTATTATAAAAAGGGAAGGGTTAAGAACCTTCCTGTTGAAATCCATTCGTTCAACGCAATGTTTGCTTTCTGCTATCAGGTCTGGCAATTTTTTGACTTTCAAGATTAAGTGATTTATCATGTAAGGAGTTTTTGGATATAATCTTTGGAAGAGAAACAAAAAATTCCTTTCTCTTTAACTCTGGCCCTGGGATTTGTGTTAGATTGCTGTCTTAATGAATTGTTTGCTCATTTTGTATGAAGAAGACAAAGTGTGATCTGAACCTCAGAAGATGTTAGATGCTAAAAATGTACATTATTAACTTTAATGGTCATTTCCCTAAATATAGCTCAAGATCAAATGTTATTAACAGTATGTTTTCTTGTTTCACAGGAAGAGATTATATATCTACCTCCCAGGACTTTAATTTTAAACTCTTGTCAGCAGAGAAACAGATTAAAATAAAATCCCTGGGGACAACTTACCAAATTCTCCTCAAGAAAAAGTCCAGATATCTGGTCAAGGCAACAATTTATCAACAAAACAAGGGATATACAGGAAGATGGAGAGGAAGGATGAAGGTGGAAAAGATAATAATAAAAAAAAAAAAGATCAATTTAACCTGTCTTTCCAGGAGACACAATCAAACTGAAATAAGCTCAGGGGGCCCCCTTTAAGAGGTATGTGTTCCAGGGGCACCTGGATGGCTCAGTCCTTAAGCATTTGCTTTCCACTTAGGTCATGATCCTGGGGTCCTGGGACGGAGCCCCGCATCAGGCTTCCTGCTGGATGGGAAGTCTGCTTCTCCCACTCCCACTCCCCCGCTTGTGTTCCCTCTCTTGCTGTGTCTCATCAAATCAATATAATTTTAAAAGAGGTCTGTTTCTAAAAAGACATTTAAAACAAACAAAAATGTGCTTTTTACTGATTCCTTTAACTCTTGGTACTGCACAAAACAGGTACTACATAAGCATACATTTAGAAATAGTTAATGAATAGGGCACCTGGGTGGCTTAGTTGGTTAAGCATCTGCCTTCAGCTCAGGTCATGATCCCATGATCCCAGGATCCCATGATCCTCGGGTCATGATCCCAGAATCAGTAAGAGGCCTGCTTTTCTTGCTCCCTCTGCCTCTCCTCTTGCTTCTGCACCCTCTCCCTCTGTGTCAAATAAATAAATAAATAAATCTTTAAGGGAAAGAAGGAAATATTTAATGATTAACAGTAATGGGAATGCTTAATTCTCAATATCATCTATAGTATAATTAAAAGGTTTAGGGACGCCTGGTGGCTCAGTTGGTTGGGCAGCTGCCTTCGGCTCAGGTCATGATTCCAGCGTCCTGGGATCGAGTCCCGCATCGGGCTCCTTGCTCAGCAGGAGCCTGCTTCTCCCTCTGCCTCTGCCTGCCATTCTGTCTGCCTCTGCTTGCTCTCTCTCCCTCTCTCTCTGACAAATAAATAAAATCTTTAAAAAAAAAATAAAAGGTTTATGTTTTTAAAAACCTGAAACATAATTAGTAGTCATTAAAATAATTGATCTGTAGGAATCTTTTAATTTGTTTAAATGATATTTAAAGACAAAGATATCAGAAATTTCTTGTGGCTGTGCCAAACAGATCCAGAACTACAATGTCAGTGCAGAGTATAACATCTAGTAGTAACATAGCTTTATTATTCTCAGAACAGAGCACAGAGGATAGGTTTCCTCATCTGATTGCTGTTGCCTGTATTTCCTTCTTACATTCAAGTCTCTGTGCCACAACGTTTTTCTTTTTTTAAGTTTTTATTCCTTTGACAGAGATCACAAGTAGATGGAGAGGCAGGCAGAGGGAGAGGGGGAAGCAGACTCCCTGCTGAGCAGAGAGCTGGGACCCCGGGGACTCCATCCCAGGACCCTGAGATCATGACCTGAACCGAAGGCAGAGGCTTAACCCACTGAGCCACCCAGGCAGCCCTCTGTGCCGTAACGTTCTAAGTCATCACCACCAGGCCCCAGGAAATATCACAAAATTTTGCACACTCCGTTAAGGCTACTCTATTGTGTCACACACCTTCTATTGTTTTTTTTTTTTTAAAGATTTTATTTATTTATTTGACAGAGAGATCACAAGTAGATGGAGAGGCAGGCAGGGGGGGGGGGGGGGGGAAGCAGGCTCCCTGCTGAGCAGAGAGCCCGATGCGGGACTCGATCCCAGGACCCTGGGATCATGACCTGAGCCGAAGGCAGCGGCTTAACCCACTGAGCCACCCAGGCGCCCACCTTCTATTGTTTAACATAAATTTCCTAGGATGGGGAGATCTCAGAGGATTACAGAGAATTTTGACTCTCGTTTCCTCCGCTCATTCTTGTGTGAGCTCTCTCGAGGGCAAATGCCCTCCCATCCCTCGAAGGGAAGGCCTGGCAGTGAGCAGCAGACGGCCCAGGCACGTGACGGGCACGGAGCCCTCTCATTTCCTAAGGGGTCCCGGCTGCAGTCGGCGCTGACGTCCTCCTCCTTACCCACAAGCCTCCGGGCCCGCAGGGCGAGCAGGAAGAAGGCGTGTGGGGCCCGGTGCCCGCCAGGGAGGTCGGCGCTTCCTCACAGCGACTGAGATGCCGCCAAGGCTTGCGATTGTGGGGCGGGACGGGGGTGGGGGGGGCATCCGGGACTCACATCCGAGGCTGAGAGAGACGCTGTCTCCCACGGCTCAGGTCTGAAATTGCTGCCACGGTTTCAGACGCAGACCCATGTGAAATAGGAAGCTCTGACTCTGACAGCTGTCGGACAGAAGGCAGCCGAGGAGACACACAAAGTGTTCTTCTCTTTCCCGGTCATCTTAGCCCGGCCCTCGTTTGTAGGTTATTTCTGACGTCTAGGAAGTGTGCAGCAGGGTCCCTCTGAGGAGGACCATATGGTGTTTAATATGTGTTGTTAACTGAATAAGTCTCAAAGAACACGCACGGACGCAGTTTTACCTCACAGGCCCAACCTTTAACCTGTCTTCTGGTTGTGTGTGTGTTTTGTTTTTTTGACTTTCCATCGTATCATTTCTTCCTGCCTCTACCTTTATTGCCTGCGGTCTCACTTCTTGTCTAGACTCTCTCGGGCCCCTCCTCTCCGCCCGGCTGACTACCCTCTTCCTCCTTTCGCTCCCCCAACCCCGCCCGCGCCACAAACCCAGGACTGCATTTCCCAGCAGGCGCCGCGGCTAGCGGCCAATGAGGGGCTGAGGATTTGGCGGCGGCGGCGACGGCGGCGGCGGCGGCGCTCCGAGAGCCGGGTGGGGGGGCTTTGTGCGCGGCGGCGGCGGCGGCGCAAGCGGGCGGCGGCGGCAGCAGCGGCGGGAGCGGCGGCCAGGACGGAGGCGGAGGCCGAAGGTGACTGTCCGCTGGTCGCTGCGGAGAGGCGTGCGAAGGCCAAGTCGAGCCCCGAGGACCTTGTTGCCCCGGCCCGGCCGCCAGCCACAGCCTTCTCTCTAGCAGCAGAAGCTGCGCGGCGACCCCCCATCCTTCCACCGCCCCTGCCCACCCCACCTCCCGCAGCCTTCCTCCTCTCAGCTTCACGCCCGGCCCGGTCCGGCCGCGGCCCTTCTCGGTGCCGGCAGCCATGGCAGAGGCGTCCGGCGCGAGGAAAATCTAGCCCGGGGATTTCATGCGGCCTAGCTCGGTTCAGTGTCCTCCCCCCGCGGCGCCGGCGGCTGCCCGCACCTCAGCCCCACTCCGGGCCTCCGTGTCTCTCCTGTGATCGTACTGACACGGCCGGGGGGTTAGAATGGAACAAACTGAAGGTAAAGTGAGAGAGAGAGAGAGAGAGAGAGAGAGAGAGAGAGAGTGTGTGTGTGTGTGTGTGTGTGTGTGTGTGTGTGTGTTGGAAGGAAGGGCTGAGGAGGGAACGACGAGGAGGGGGCGACCTAGGGATGGGACCCGGGTAGAGAGACCCCAACAGGGATGGGAGGACCAGCGGGTGGCCGGAAAGGCTTCTGGGGGAGTCTAGGAGGTAAAGCAGAGGGCCAAGTAGGGGTTGTGGAGGAGATAGGGAGGTGGGGCAGGGAAGGTAGGATTGGGGTAAGAGATGGAGTGGCGCTGAGCTGGGAATTGGGAGTAGAGGTGGGATGGGGGCGGGGATAGAGATGGAACGGGGGAGGGGCAGGGGAAGAGAAGAAGAGTTAGGTTTGGAGAAGATTAGAGACCTGGGTGGACTGAGAAATAGGTTTGGGGGTGCAGTGTGGAAACTAGAAGAATCTGGGGGAAGGGGGTAGAATTTGATGGAGATATGGGGCATCAAGAGACAAACGAGGGAATGGAAGTGGAGGAAAAGGTGGATTTGGAAAAGGGATAAGAAATTGTTGAGACAGGATGCATAGGAAGATAGGAAATGGACTCGGGAAACTGGGAGACCTAGGATTGGTATAGGGAAGGAAATTAGCTGAATGTTGAGAAGGATGAGAACTATCGACCAAGCATCACAGAGTGGGTGGAAAAGAAGGGGAAGGGGGTTGTAAAGAAAGAGAAAGCCTTTTGTTCCTGTATTTCTGTGTATTCTGGGCCTTTTCTTTCAAGGCTAGTGAACATAGAAGCTAGTGGTTATGGTGTTGTGATTGTTGTGAAATGGGGAGGTGTGGGTTTTACTGCTTTGAGGGAGGAGGAGATGTGTTAGTGTTATGGTAGCAAGACAGTAGAGACATGGCCATAATTTGATGGTTTTGCTAAGGGAGTGAAGACTGTTCAGATTTAAAGGGGGTAGGGGCAGCCATGTTTGCTGCCAGGCACTGCAGTGTAAATAAATTCCTTCTTTCCGACATCAGTGTGAATCTGGAAGGGGCCAGTTCATATTGTTAACCCCCTTTCTTTCTATTCATGAACCCTACCCATACATCTTGTGGTAATTTAATATTATTCATAACCACCAAAGGAGGTAGTGATGTTTTCCATCTTGTGTGTTTTGCTGCTCCCCCCACCCCCTTTCCCTCTTCCTTCTGGTTGCAAACAAGGCATGCTAATGAGCTGCAGTGTAATATTAACCCTTTTTATAAAGTGGAAACTATATTTTTACTAGCTGAAGGAATCATTACTATCATATTTCAAATGTGATAATGAAAAGTCTTAACTATTGAAAATTCATTTGTTTTAGAAGCTTCAGAAGCAGTCAACATGTTTTCTGAAATTCTTTACATAAACAAGGAAATTGCATTGGTTATTTTTCTTGGGCTTGTGCTCTTGGCAAAGCATCGTGTGGGGGTGAGAAGGGGTAGAAAGATCTGCTCGTGGTAGATTATGTGTTTGCTGTATTTTGAATGTTGGAAAATTAGAAATACATGTATTTTAAAATACTGTTTTTGGTAGTTCACGCTTATAGGTGATGGGTGTGTTAAGAAGTGTTTTCTTTTTTTATGCACTCTCTCTCCTCCATCCCTTCTTTTGCTTTCATGTGTCTAGCTCAGTACAGTCTCCAAATGCCAGTTCAGCACAGTGTAATGATCTATGAAGTAGGCATGCAGTTCTTAGAGCCTCAGTGAGGTGCCAGTTTTTGGTTTTTTCTTTGTTTTGTTTGCTTGTTTTTGGTGGGAACTTCAGGTTGCTCTGAGGAAAGCTACAGTAACTCTTTAATGTATCAAAATGTAACTCTTAGGTAATTTGAAATGGTTACTGTTCTAAGGGTTTAAATCCTGACAAATTTAACAGTAGATAAATTAAGTGTAGCCTATTTTCTTTTCATATTGAAAGAGATTAAATGTGTGTGTGGTGTGTGTGTGTGACCTTTTGTTTTTGTTTTATACTTGTAATTGGGGTGATCCAAACTTTAACCCATCATATTGATTTTGAAACTGTTGTCTAATACCAGAAAGTCCTGTTAAAATTGTGCTATGATGGCCTCAAACCAGTTGTACTACATATTGATTTAACCTGTTTTACTGCAACATCCTTTCAGTTGTTATAAAGAAGTTTAGGATGTATTCTTGGTTTGTTAGAAAAATGAAATTGAATTTTGTTAGAGTAGTACTTTGTGAGGGTATTTGCTAGTTTGAAGGCCAGGTTTACAACTTGGAGTATTTTGGTTTGATGATACTCAGTCTGAATCTTTAAGAATTCGGTGAGGAGAAGTTTCACTCAAAAATGCCTTTCAATATGCTTTTTGGAATTTATAGAGATTTTTCATGTTTATGTCTTCCACTCAATTGACATGTTATTTATAATTAATTGGTAAATTGTGTGCATGAACTATCAGTGCCATAAACTTTTAGGAAAATAAGAAATTATGGTATATTAAAATAAGAAAAAACTCATGTTGGAAGCTTCAATTACTTAAGAAAAAAAGTGTATTCCTGTGTATTCAGTGGTCAAGATCAGGGTCTCCTGCCTTGCTATAAGTATTCTGGCTCCTTGAATGGGTATCCATATAATGAAGAAGGCTGTTCTAGTTAGATGATAATTATTAAAACTCAGACTTTGCTCCGATTACTGTGTCCATCAGCACACCTGCTACCTGCGATGGCTTTTTTTTCCCTTTAAACTTTAATAAATACGCTCTTTCTTACTGTAATCAGATTGGTTGAATTTTGGGTAAAGGAAATTGGTTGCCTTTGAGATTGGCCATCATCGAGTGGAATGTCAAGTCTATTCTGTTTCTGGAGTTTATAGTGTTTATAATAATCATAGCAAAGCTGCTAATAGTCATCTTCTTACAGTGTGCTATGCTGAGTGTTTCACGTGTATGATTTCTTTTTATCCTTCCACTCTAGTTGTATGAGGTTACTACTATTAACTCCCTTTACAGGTGGAGAAATTGAGGTTGAGTAACTCAACACCACACAGATGGTAACTAGCCAAGTCAGTATTTGAACCCAGGTCTTTCTATTTATAGAACCTGGATCTGCAGAACTTTTCATTTCTTTTTAAAAAAAAATGTGTGAAGATAATATATGTTCATTATTTAAATTTTTTTCAAATATTATAAAAGGCTAAGAGGTAGAGGGGAAAATAGTTGACACCCTGTTTCCCCCGATAACCATTTTGAAGTTTCTTCTGAGTTTTCCTAGAAAATATCTGTACATACATATGCAGATTTGTCTTCAAATGCATATAAATTGGGTCATACCTACGGTCTGCATATTGCTTTTCTGTTTTAATAGGCTACCTGGGACAGCCTTTTAAATGAGCACATATTGATCTACAACTTTTTTTTTTTTTTAAAGATTTTATTTATTTATTTGACAGACAGAGATCATAGGTAGACAGAGAGGCAGGCAGAGAGAGAGAGGCAAGCAGGCTCCCCGCTGAGCAGAGAGCCTGATGTGGGACTCGATCCCAGGACCCTGAGATCATGAGCTGAGCCGAAGGCAGCGGCTTAACCCACTGAGCCACCCAGGCGCCCCTACAACTTTTTTTTTTAAGGGTCATATAGTATTCCTTTGTTTGGAATATTGATTAACATCAGGATGTTAACAGATTTTTTGCTGTTTTGATTAATATAACAGGTCTTGAATTAAGTCCCTAACAGCCCATTTAAATGGAGGAGATACTGCCTTCAGCTCAGGTCATGATCCCAGGGTCCTGGGATCGAGCCCCGAATCGAATCGGGCTTTCTGCTCAGCAGGGAGCCTGCTTCCTCCTCTCTCTCTGCCTGCCTCTCTGCCTACTTGTGATCTCTGTCTGTCAAATAAATAAATAAAATCTTTAAAAAAAATAAATAAATGGAGGAGATACCACCGTCCAACTACTTTATTTTATAAGAGAGAAAACAGAGGCCTAAGGAAGTTAAGTTCAAGGCTTTGGTAACAGACTTGTTACCTGGGTCTTTATACCACACTACATTACTTCATTATTATGAAGGTATTTGAGCTTTCTGTAGAAGCTCAAGGTGAGGGGGAATATTCAAGGTTAGGCATGTTTAGCATAATGAGTGCAAGGGGATTAAGTTTCAGTGAGGCAAAGGATCTTGTTTGGCTTTTTTCATACTTGTTCACCATATTGTACGTATAGCATATGTACAGACAATTTTTTCATACGTAAATGAACCTTGTACAAGTATCTTAAAGTTTGTGCTTTGGATAATGAAGCGGTTTTGGCAGAATTTTTTTCTGTTTTAATAAAATTATCAATGAAATAAGATAACAATGAAATGAAAAAAATAAGAGGTCCATTATGGTTGTGGAAAGAAACTTGGAAAGAAAATTGAGGCACTGTTAAGTTTTTTAAAATGAGCTAAAAAATAGCTCATTGAAAACAAGTTTTAAAAGATCTTAGCAGGCACCACTGATTATTTTTAATTATTTTTGTCTATCAGGAAGAAAACAAGTTACCATGGATACTTATTCATTGGGTTCTTTTGAAACAAAGTCTGTTTTAGACACTTAAAAAATTAAAGTCATAAAAACCTTAAGAAGATTTAGAATTTGGTATCTATAAAATCTGTTTCCTGGTGCGGTGGTGTTTTTAGTTTTACTTAAAAAAAAATAGAGTCTGTTATTTTTTGAAAGAAATGAAATGAAATCAACTGAAATGATTTATTCCTTTGTTAATAAACAACATGCCCAGCTTTTGAGTTTTTAAATGAATGGTGACCTTATTTCTGCAGGCTAATGTTTTTATAAATGTTAATAAAGTTAAATTTAGGAAATTGATTATACTACAACTATCTATACTACAACTACCTAACACATTTTTAAAAAGCTTACAGGGTTTTCATTTTGGTTTTTATTGTTGACTTTACTGAGTACTTAATAAGTACTTTCAAACACTTATGTATTATGTTGTACCTGCACAGTGTGGCATAAAAAGTAAAAGGCATATTTAAAATTTTGTGAATTTAGAGAATGTTCCGTTTTTACTAGATGGATATGTGTTGTTACTCCTGAAGTACATCAGCCCATCGATGAGATTTGAATTTGAAAAGCTCTTTGAAAAATGATTCTTGGCTGTTAAATTTTTTAAGATGTGCATCTGTGTCATCATTGACTGATCTACAATGATAACTCTTATTTCTTATCAGGTTCCCTTTTTTCCATGTAGATTTAGAGCTATATTGAGAAAGTGAATAGGACAATGAAAAAATTTTATATAAGAATATGAATTCTATATATATGATATATAAATATAAATAAATAGATACATTTATCTAATAATACCTTGCACTTAACTACATTTTCTGAGATGTTTGATTGCATCCTTACACAGTAACTTGACTTTGTTTTAAAATGTGAAGTTGGAAAGCACAAGAATTATTTAACCCAAATTTAAAGATGGAGAAATTGAGATTTCAGGAAATCCTCAGGCCAAATAGATTGATGTGTTAAGTAGAATAAGGTTTTCAGATTTTTGTCTGATTACTTAAAAAAAACTTTTTCAGGGGTGCCTGGCAGGTGGTCAGTAGAGCACGTGACTCTTAATCTTGGGGTTGTGAGTTCAAACCCCACATTAAGGGTGGAGCTTATTTAAAAACTTTTTTTAGAAATATGTATGTTTTTTTGACTTTTTTTTTCATAGCCTGCATTATCCTTCTTTTAATAAACACTAACTAACAATAAAGTATTTTTCTACCGTAGAACATACTTTTAAAATTTTGGTATAATGTGTGAACATCTTAAAATATAGAAGTAGATATTTTTAATTTAAGAAATGTATGTATCCTGATTTTTTTTTTTAAAGATTTTATTTATTTATTTGATAGAGATCACAAGCAGGCACAGAGGCAGGCAGAGAGAGAGAGGAGGAAGCAGGCTGCCTGCTGAGCAGAGAGCCCGATGCAGGGCTCGATCCCAGGACCCTGGGATCATGACCTGAGCCGAAGGCAGAGGCTTAACTCACTGAGCCATCCAGGCACCCCTGTATCCTGATTTTCTAAGTAAAACAAAACTTAGTTTATCAAATTAATTTGAGGTTAAGAAGTCTTATATGGAGGCTTGCTTTTACTTAATGGCATTTTAGCTGTGGTCAAGATAGTATTGTGTCTGTTGAGTCTTGTATTACTAGTACCTCTTAACTGTAGAGTCTTAAGAATAACTGTACATTTAAAAACACACACAAAACACCTTAAAAAAGAAACATTTCGAAACTTTTAAATTGTGAAACATTCCATATAAAGAAAAAAAGCATAAAACGTAAGTGTACAGTATAAGCAAATAATTAGAAAGTAAACATCATATAGTCACCGCCTAGGTAATAAACCCTTAAAGGAAAACTACAGAAACCACTTCATTCCTTTAGCTGGTATTACCTTGGTGGTAGTCAGGGTTTCAGGGTAACAATATGCTGAAAGTAACCTGAAAAATTAACCCATGAGGGGTCAGGAAATGTAAAAACTGAATCATCAGTTTTTGTTATTATCAAAAGTGTTATCTAGATAATTTAAAAAAATGTTTCCTAGCAGTGTAGTCATTTAGGGATTTGAAATCTTAGTGCTATATTAGTGAATGTGAAATAAAAAATTTAATGAATGTGAAATAAAAAATAACACTAAATTCTGTAAGAATCATGCCATTTTATACAAAGTGTTGTTTTTTCAGAGTTCATCTCTGTTGCAGTTTTTGGTAGAATTTAATGACTAGTTTTAGATTGATGCGCAGATTCTAGCAATGACTTTTGCCTAGAAAATATCCAATTTGCCTATATATTAATATTCAAACTTAAGTTATCTTATTTTATAAAAACTACTTGGACTCTCTTGCTTTCACATTAATGTAACCATTCAAGAAGTATTAACCTGAGAAGTAATCAGTAGTGACAATCTATTTTGACACTTCATCCTTGATGCCTCTTGATTCTTACCTTTTCTGTATTTTGTCTAGGTGAATCAAGTTTTTTTTAAAACTGGAGAAACTTAGCTTTATTTTGCTTCTGTCTTACTAGACTGTTTTCTTTTATGTTCAGTAGGGTTAAATGTTCGTTTTTGAGGATTTTGATAGCAGAAAAACTTGAATTTTTTTCCTTTCTACCTGACAAATACAGTCTATTTGCATAACATTCTGCAATGTGTTTTTTTTTTTTTCTTAAAGATTTTATTTATTTATTTATTTGACAGAGAGAGAGAGAGCAGGCAGAGAGGCAGGTAGAGAGAGAGGAGGAAGCAGGCTCCCTGGTGAGCAGAGAGCCCGACGAGGGGCTCGATCCCAGGACCCTGAGATCATGACCTGAGCCAAAGGCAGCGGCTTAACCCACTGAGCCACCCAGGCGCCCCTGCAATGTGGTTTTGAAAAAGACATTTTTACAACTCATTTACGTACATAAATTAAAGCCTTTATTTGGTTATTGTAATCTTGTCACTTTAAGCTGTTTGTTTCTTTTATGATTTCTGCAGGATCCAAATACATTAGAACATAGTATTTCATATTGATTGTGATGAGAAACTCCTTTTTTTTTTTTTTTGTAAGATTTTATTTATTTATTTGAGAGATAGAGATCACATCTAGGCAGAGAGAGAGGAGGAAGCAGGCTCCCTGCTGAGCAGGGAGCCCAGAATCGGCTAGGTCCCAGGCTCGATCCCAGGACCCTGGGATCATGACCTGAGCCAAAGGCAGAGGGTTTAACCCACTGAGCCACCCGGGCACCCTGATGAGAAACTTCTTGCTGTGCTTTACCATACCCTTGAATTCCTTTCTATAATGCAGTAGAATGTTGTTCTTTTTTATTCTAGCTCATTTTTCCCCTAGCAAAGATGAAAAATATTTATTTTAGATTTTGAAATGAACATGTGTTGTATTTTCCTAGATGTGGAAGCAAACATGATTTAAAATACTTTTTTTTAAAAAAAGAGTTTATTTATTTATTTGACAGAGATCACAAGTTGGCAGAGAGGCAGGCAGAGAGAGAGAGGAGGAAGCAGAGAACCCGATGTGGGGCTCGATCCCAGGACCCTGGGATCATGACCTGAGCCAAAGGCAGAGGCTTTAACCCACTGAGCCACCCAGGTGCCCCTTAAAATACTTTTTTAAACCTAACTTAGGTAATTTGGCTTTGTGTATGAAGTAGAATTGATATGCTTTTGGCCAACTCATGGTTTCTGTGTTATCATCTGTAAAATTAAACATGGATCATTAGGGGCGCTTCCTGCTGAGCAGGGAGCCGGGTGTGGGGCTTGATCCCAGGACCCTGGGATTGTGACCTGGCTGAAAGCAGACGTTTAATGAATGAGCCACCCAGGCACCCTCTAACTAAGAATGTGATTTTTTAAAATTCACATATAATTTTGTTGTATGGGTGTGCCATATCTGTTTACCATTTTTCTGTTGATGGTATTTTAGGCACTTCACAATTTTTGGATATTATGATTTGATGAACATCCTTATACATTAAAAAAATAAAAAACTGTATGACTATGATTATTTCATTACAATAAATTCCTAAAAGTAGAATTACATAACAGATATGAACATTTCAGAGGTTTTTTTTAAAAAAATTTATTTTGAGAGAGAAAGCACGCATGCTTGTGCGCACACACACCTGTGGGTGAGAACGGGGGGGGGGCGGGGAGGAGCAGAGGGAGAGAGTTTCAACCAGACTCTCTCTGTGAGCACAGAGCCCATGTGAGCTTGCTCTGACAACCCTGAGATTATGATCTGAACCGAAACCAAGAGTCTTTGACGCTTAACTGACTGAGCCATCCAGCTTTTTTTTTTAAATACTTTTTTTTTTTTACATTTTCAACATTTATTTATTTAATTTATATATATTTATTTTTATTAACATATAATGTTTTATTTTTTTCAGGGGTATGGGTCTGTGATTCATCAGTCTTACACAATTCATAGCACTCACCATAGCATATACCCTCCCCAATGTCCATAACCCAGCCCCCCATCCCTACCCCTGCACCCCCCAGCAACCTTCAGTTTGTTTCCTGAGATTAAGAGTCTCTTATGGTTTGTCTTCCTCCCCAGTCCGATCTTATTTCATTTTTTCCCTCCCTACCCCACCATGATCCCCCACATATGATAATTGTGTTTCTCTGATTGACTTATTTTGCTTAGCATAACAACCTCTAGTTCCATCCACGACATTGCAAATGGCAAGTTGTTTTTTTTTAATGGTTGCATTGTATTCCATTGTATATCTTTTTTTTTTTTAAAGATTTTATTTATTTATTTGACAGAGAGAGATCACAAGCAGGCAGAGAGGCAGGCAGAGAGAGGGGAGGAAGCAGGCTCCCTGCTGAGCAGAGAGCCCGATGCGGGGCTCGATCCCAGGACCCTGAGATCATGACCTGAGCCGAAGGCAGTGGCTTAACCCACTGAGCCACCCAGGCGCCCCTCTATTGTATATCTATATCACATCTTCTTTATCTATTCATCTGTCGATGGACGTCTAGGGTCTTTCCATAGTTTGGCTATTGTGGACATTGCTGCTATATAAACTTTTGGGTGCACGTTCCCCTTCGGATTACTACATTTGTATCTTTAGGGTAAATACCCAGTAGTGTGATTGCTGGGTCGTAGGGTAGGTCTATTTTCAACTTTTTAAGGAACCTCCATACTGTTTTACAGAGTGGCCGCACCAGCTTGCATTCCCAACAGTGTAGGAGGGTTCCCCTTTCTCTGCATCCTCACCAACATTTGTCATTTCCTGACTTGTTAATTTTAGGCATTCTGACTGTCGTAAGGTGGTATCTCACTGTGGTTTTGATTTGTATTTCTCTGATGCCGAGTGATGTTGAGTACTTTTTCTTTGTCTGTTGGCCATTTGGATGTCTTTGCAGAAGTGTCTGTTCATGTCTTCTGCCCATTTCTTGATTGGATTATTTGTTCTTTGGGTGTTGAATTTGATAAGTTCTTTATAGATTTTGGATACTAGCCCTTTATCTCACATGTCATTTGCAGATATCTTCTCCTATTCTGTTGGTTGTCTTTTGGTTTTGTTGACTATTTCCTCTGCTGTGCAAAAGCTTTTGATCTTGATCAAGTCCCAATAGTTCATTTTTACCTTTACTTCCCTTGTCTTTGGCTATGTTTCTAGGAAGAAGTTGCTGTGGCTGAGGTTGAAGAGGTTGCTGCCTGTGTTTTCCTCGAGGATTTTGATGGATTTCTGTCTCATATTAAGGTCTTTCATCCATTTTGAGTCTATTTTTGTGTGTGGTGTAAGGAGATAGTCCAGTTCCATTCTTCTGCACGTGGCTGTCCAATTATCCCAACACCATTTGTTGAAGAGACTGTCTTTTTTCCATTGGACATTCTTTCCTGCTTTGTCAAAGATTAGTTGACCATAGAGTTGAGGGTCCATTTCTGAGTTCCCTATTCTGTGCCATTGACCTGTGTATCTGTTTTTCTGCCAGTACCATACTATCTTTTTTATTACAGCTTTGTAATAGAGCTTGAAGTCTGGAATTGTGATGCCGCCAACAGTGGTTTTCTTTTTCAACTGGCTATTCGGGGTCTTTTCTGGTTTCATATAAATTTTAGGATTATTTGTTCCATTTCTTTGAAAAATATTGATGGTATTTTGATAGGGATTGTGTTAAAAGTATAGATTGCTTTAGGTAGCTTAGACATTTTCATATTATTCTTCCAATCCATGAGCATGGAACATTTTTCCATTTCTTTGTGTCTTCCTCAATTTCTTTCATGAGTACTTTATAGTTTTCTGAGTACAGATTCTTTGCCTCTTTGGTTAGGTTTATTCCTAGGTATTGTATGGTTTTGGGTGCAATTATAAATGGGATTGACTCCTTAATTTCTCTTTCTTTTTTCTTGCTGTTGGTGTATAGAAATACAACTGATTTATGTGCATTGATTTTATATCCTGATACTTTACTGAATTTCTGTACAAGTTCTAGCAGTTTTGGAGTGGAGTCTTTTGGGTTTTCCACAAAAGTATCATATCATCTGCAAAGAGTGAGAGTTTGACTTCTGTGCTGATTCAGATGCTTTTATTTCTTTTTGGTGTCTGATTGCTGAGGCTAAGACCAAGTGGCATTTGTTCTTGGGCTGCAAGGTTGGTTCAACATCCACAAATCAATCAATGTGATACAATACGTTAATAAAAGAAAGAACAAGAACCATATGATACTCTCAATAGATACTAAAAAAGCATTTGACAAGTCCAACATCATTTCTTGATCAAAACTCTTCACGGGGTGCCTGGGTGGCTCAGTGGGTTAAAGCCTCTGACTTCAGCTCAGGTCGTGATCTCAGGGTCCTGGGATTGAGCCCCGCATTGGGCTCTCTGCTTGGCGGGGAGCTGCTTCCCTTCCTCTCTCTGCCTGCCTCTCTGCCGACTTGTGATCTGTGTCTGTCAAATAAATAAATAGGATCTTAAAAAAAAAAACAAAAACACCAAAAACTCTTCACAGTGTAGGGATAGAGGATATATACTTCAGTATCATAAAAGCCATCTATGAAAAACCCACAGCAAATATCATTCTTTTTTTTTTTTTTTTTTTTTTTTAATTTCACACACACACAGAGATCACAAGTAGGCAGAGAGGCAGGGAAGCAGGCTCCCTGATGAGCAGAGAGCCTGATGCGCAACTCGATCCCAGGACCCTGAGATCATGACCTGAGCCGAAGGCAGAGGCTTTAACCCACTGAGCCACCCAGGCGCCCCGCAAATATCATTCTTAGTAGGGAAAAACTGAGATCTTTTCCCCTAAGGTCAGGAACACAGCAGGGCTGTTCACTATCACCACTGCTATTCAACATAGTACTAAAATAAGTTTTGTTTAGAAATAATTCACATACCATGTAATTGACCCATTTAAAGTATACAGTGCACTGTTTTTCGTATATTGGTAGAATTATACAACCATCACCACAGTTAAAATTAATTTTATTATTTTTTAAAGATTTATTTGAGAGGGAGAGAGTTGGGGGAGGAGCAGAGGGAGAGAATCTCCAAGCAGACTCCCCGCTGAGCGCAGAGCCCCACACAGGGCTTGATCTCATAACTGTGATTATCATGACCTTAGCCAAAACTTAGAGTCAGACACTCAGTGGACTGAGCTACCCAGACGCCCCTTACCACAATTAATTTTAGAATATTTCCAGAAAGTTTTGAGTTAACTTAAACACCCAGCAGTATCAGAAAACTTTGTTAAATATTTGATTTTTAAAGTATAGTACAAATATATGATAACACAGTTGCTTGTTTGATACAGTTTTTCTTTGTAATCACTAGCATTTATTTTTTAAATTTTATTTCCAGCTTTATTGAGATATAATTGACTGAAATATACTCCACATCCATTTATGAGTGAGTTTAGAAAGTCACTGATGAAAAGAAGATGCTCATATTTCCTGTGTTAAGAAAACCTGACATTGGGGCGCCTGGGTGGCTCCGTGGGTTAAGCCTCTGCCGTCGGCTCAGGTCATGATCTCAGGGTCCTGGTATCAAGCCCCGCATCAGGCTCTCTGCTGGGTGGGGAGCCTGCTTCTCCCTCTCTCTTTGCCTGCCTCTCTGCCTACTTGTGATCTCTATCTGTCAAATAAATAAAATCTTAAAAAGAAAAAAGAAAACCTGACATGCAAAGTTTCTTCAAGTTTAAGAAACTAAATATGTGGCAGATTTTTTTAAATTATAAAATCATTCTCCTGCCCAGTCAAGATGGCTTTATTGAAAGAGGTTTTATGTACTTTAAAATGTTTCTTTTCATTCATATTTTATTTAGAAGCATTTTATCTTAGAAAATGTCTATAGAAAGTGTGTTCTATACCTATATAGTTAACGGTAACAAACTTGTTCTCTTTTTTTTTTTTAAATATTTTACTTATTTATTTGTCATAGAGAGAGAAGCGAGAGTGAGCACAGGCAGACAGAGTGGCAGGCAGAGGCAGAGGGAGAAGCAGGCTCCCTGCCAAGCAAGGAGCCCGATGCGGGACTCGATCCCAGGACGCTGGGATCATGACCTGAGCCGAAGGCAGCTGCTTAACCAACTGAGCCACCCAGGCGTCCCACAAACTTGTTATCTTATAGGAACTATTTTTTTCTTATTGAGAGGTTTGCTTTGCACTGACCTTCACCCTGAAAGTTGTTCTGTCATTCTGTTTGCTTTAAGCCATTTAACAAAACATCTTTTTTTTTTTCTCCCAACTCAGTGGGCAGTGGAGTGTAGGGCAAGAATCAAGGAGACCTATTCCCATCCTAACAACAAAGGCTCAGTGTTATCATCTCTGGAGATGAAAATGACTGCTTCTTGGAATTACAGGGATGCAAAGCAGAATCGTTAGAATGTACCTGTAACTGTACCAGCATATAGGTGATAACTAATGACTTTTTTTTTTAAGATTTTATTTATTTATTTGACAGAGAGAGATCACAAGTAGATGGAGAGGCAGGCAGAGAGAGAGAGAGAGGGAAGCAGGCTCCCTGCTGAGCAGAGAGCCCGATGCGGGCCTCGATCCCAGGACCCTGAGATCATGACCTGAGCCAAAGGCAGCGGCTTAACCCACTGAGCCACCCAGGCGCCCACTAATGACTTTTTTTAATATAAGAAAAATATTTGCAAAATGAGCTAGCTGTTAGTCCCATGTTTAATGGATGAAGAAATAACTCAGTTGGCCTACGTTTTCTTTCACAGAAGTTAAAAGTTGAATGGTGACTAATATTTGAACAGAATCTTTTCATGGGTTATATGAGTGTTTCCCAGTTGTAAGAATTTGTGCTGGTGCAAGTACGAACACGAAGTTAACTTTCCAGTCCAAATTTACTTCCACTATTGTTATTACAACAGCATAATGGCTATAGCTTCACCAATGCTTAGTGTTCTGATTAAGCAAATAGGTGATAGTGTAAAATTTGAGTGTATGCTATGAAGTGACTTATGTTCTTTTATTGCTTATTTTCAAGATGAAATGTTGAATACTGTTGATCCTCAGGTATTAAAGTGATAAACCTGATGAACCAAAAACTGGTCTTTAGAGGAAAGATAAACTCAGTAAATTATGATTTTATTTTATTTATTTATTTATTTATTTATTTTAAAGATTTTATTTATTTATTTGACAGAGAGAAATCACAAGTAGGCAGAGAGGCAGGCAGAGAGAGAGGAGGAAGCAGGCTCCCTGCCGAGCAGAAAGCCCGATGCGGGGCCCGAACCCAGGACCTGGGATCATGACCTGAGCCGAAGGCAGCGGCTTAACCCACTGAGCCACCCAGGCGCCCCAAAATTATGATTTTAGATATTACAATAAATCACTTAGTATTTCAAAAACTATGTATCATTTCTGCGATACATTCTCTTTTTGCCTTGCTGTGGGAAATGGAGAATACAAGGTAAAAGAAAGTCAAGTTTGAACATTTGCACAATTTTAAGAACTAATCTCAAGAAACTACTGTACCATAACTTAGAAGTTTGTTGGTGAAAGAGTTAGGAAGATACATGGATCAGCTTGTTAGTTTACTAGATTTCATGGTGAATGGAACAAGATGACTGATAGGAGTTAATTAGTTTGAGTAATTTTCAGTGTGAGCCAGTACCCTTGATGTAAGGGATAGAAAAATAATTTAAATTTTCTTCAAGTGGTAATTACTGTGTCTGTTTTTGCTGGGTGTGGTCAAGAACAAAGTGAAGACAGTTGAGGTTAAACCAAATAGATAAGGGAAACAGGGTATATTACTAGTAAGTTTTGTATTGATACAAGGCAGTTCAGTAGTACTGTGGTTTAGTCAGGAAAAAATAAGAACTACGAAGCAACCTAAAACATTCTATAATAAAGAAATCATAGTCGAATGAAATTTGTGTAGTTGTATTTAGTGATACACTGTCTAGTTCACTGAAATATAGGGTTGTGTGATTTGTTTGTTTATATTTCATTCATTGTGTTAATTTCATGCAGGTCACTTCCTAATATAGGATATTTTAATATCCTTAACTGTCATCCACACAGTTTTCATGGAAAAAAATTTTAAAGATTTTATTTATTATTTATTTGTCAGAGAGAGAGAGAGCACAAGCAGGCAAAGTGGCAGGCAGAGGCGGAGAGAGAAGCAGGCTCCCCGCTGAGCAAGGAGCCCGATGTGGGACTCAATCCCAGGACTCTGGGATTAGACCCGAGCCGAAGGCAGTGGCTTAACCAACTGAGCCACCCAGGCGTCCCTTTCATGGAAAATTTTTAAGTGTAAATTTCAAAAATATTTGGGGCAACACTAGAGTTAAACAGATTGTGAGGTAGTACGGTTATGCTTTTAAAAACAGTGTTGCTCTTTTATTAGTAGTATAGACTCAGAATTTTTTTTTTTTTTTTTTTTTTTTTTTTTTTTTTTTTTTTTTTACAGAGATCACAGGTAGGCAGAGAGGCAGGTAGAGAGAGAGAGAGGGAAGCAGGCTCCCTGCCGAGCAGAGAGCCCAATGCGGGGCTCGATCCCAGGACCCTGGGATCATGACCTGAGCCAAAGGCAGAGGCTTTAACCCACTGAGCCACCCAGGCGCCCCTAGACTCAGAAAAATTAAAAATAAAAATTAAAATGTGCCACTTGTCTAACACACCTTGATTACTTAGAGAATTTTGTAGAAAGAAATACAGTGGTGCTGATCTTACCCTCTACAATTTTATTTGTTTATGTAAATAGATGCTGGTTGTGAATTTCATATAATTGTTTGCTCTTTCAGATAACATCTAGGGATGCCTGCTGGCTCAGTTGGAAGAGCATGTGACTTTTGATCTCAGGGTTGTGAGTTTGAGCCCCACGTTGGGTGTAGAGATTATTTAAAAATAAAATCTACTTTAAAAAAGAAGATGGGGGGCGCCTGGGTGGCTTATTTAAAATTAAGTAGTCACATTTGGCCAGCACAGATTTAGATATATATTTTTAAGATTTATTTTTTTGTTTTAGAGACAGAGAGAGAGTGAGGGGGGAGGAAAGAATCTCAAGTAGACTCCCAGCTGAGCACAGAGCCCAACACGGAGCCAGACCTCATGACCCTGTGATCATGACCTGAGCTAAAATCAAGAGTTGATGCTTGACTGAGTGAGCCACCCAACCATCCCGAGATTTTCTTTTCTTTCTTTCTTTCTTTCTTTTTTTTTTTTTTTTTGAGCGAGTCTTGTACCGCAGGGGCATGAGCTGGGGGTGGGGATGGTGTGCAGAGGGAGAGGGACAAACAAACCCTGCTGAGGGGACCCCAATGTAGGGCTTGATCCCAGGACCCTGAGAACATGACCTGAGCTGAATGAAGTCATACACTTAACCAACTGAGCCACCTAGACGCCCCATTCCTAGACACTTCTAATAAAGGAAAGAATTAAATAGATTTTTCACATTCTTTGCTCTTATGATTACTGTATTTCTGTGTTTTTGTGGGGTTGGGTTTTAAAATCTCATTTTTCCGGGGCGCCTGGGTGGCTCAGTGGGTTGGGCCGCTGCCTTCGGCTCGGGTCATGATCCCGGGTCCTGGGTTCGAGCCCCGCATCGGGCTTTCTGCTCAGCAGGGAGCCTGCTTCCTCCTCTCTCTCTGCCTGCCTCTCTGCTTACTTGTGATTTCTCTCTGTCAAATAAATAAATAAAATCTTTAAAAAAAAAAAATAAAATCTCATTTTTCCAAAATACTGTCTTAGTGAAGAAATCCAGTCAGAGAAAACAACTTAGTAATAGCTATTTGAAAGCTATTTTGAAGAATTCAGAACAGAATAATTTCATTTCAGTAGTATTTTGGAATATTACAGTTTAATAATATTTAAAGCTTAAACTTTTCATGTTACATGGAATACTTGACTAAACTATTATTTAAATCTTTTTACTACAGCCATAGCTCAGAAGCCTCTGAAACAAACAAATTGAAAGGAAATAAAAGATACACCTAATGATCACCTCTTCACTTACCCTCTTCAAATCTTTGTATATGATTAATTCCCAGATTTGAATCTGTGAATCCTATTTATACCATCTAGTCCCCCGGTCATTGCATCCTATTGCCCTGCTTTATTACTATATATAGCTTATCACTATGTGAAATTTTCTTGCTTATTTAAGCTCCATGAGACCAGAATCTTACTTCCTTTGATTTCCCAGGACATGGAACAGGGTCTGGCATATAGTTGGTGTTCAGTAATGAACCATGTCACAAACAAAAAGGATTCTGTGAGGAATGAGATATATATCTGGAATAACATACCATGTGAAATGTGGAAATCAGCAAGGTGAGCCTCAGCTTTTGATTATCTTAGCGACATTGGTGTGGATAATTAAAGTGATTAGTTTAGAATGATTTTGTATAGAAATGTTTCTCTGGGGACTCTTATTTTAAAAACAAACTTTAGTCCAGACATACATATATGTACTAAATAAATCCCATCCACATAAAGCATCAGAGAGTTGACAAAGTAGAGGGGAAAAGAGAAAAATTTCCATAGTCAGTTTTTGAGTATTGAGACTCATTTCTGAACCTTTTAGAGATTAAGGGGTTTACTGAAAGTCATTTGTATACCATTGGTTTGGAATGGTAGGAGAACCATTCCAGCAGAACTGCCTACTTCTGATTTTCCTTTGTGTTGTTTTGACTTAGGGTCTATGAACAAACATTGCTGTGTAGCAGACATAGGCACTTTAACTGATGTAAACAGTATTTGGCTGATTACGATTTATCTGCAAGTAGTTGGAGCGCCTGGGTGGCTCAGTTGGTTAAGTGTCTGCTTTCAACTTGGGTCGTGATCCTGGGGTCCTGAGATGGAGCCCCTCATTAGACTCCCTGTTCACTGGGGGGTGTGCTTCTCCCTCTTCCTCTGCCATTCCCCCTGCTTGTGTTCTCTCTCTTGCTTACTCTCTCTCTCAAATAAATAAAATCTTTTTTTTTTTTTTTAAAGATTTTATTTATTTATTTGACAGAGAGAGATCACAAGCAGGCAGAGAGGCAGGCAGAGAGAGAGAGAGGAGGAAGCAGGCTCCCCGCTGAGCAGAGAGCCCGACGCGGGACTCGATCCCAGGACCCTGAGATCACGACCTGAGCCGAAGGCAGCGGCTTAACCCACTGAGCCACCCAGGCGCCCCTCAAATAAATAAAATCTTAAAAAAAAAAAAAGTAGTTGGAAATCAAATATTCTTTTACAGTAAGTTAGGTGATTTAATTTCTGATTTTTAAATGCCAACATGGTAGGTGTGGGAAGGATTTTATTTTTACTTATATCTGTACATTTTCTTAAATAGTTAAACAGCATTTTAAGATGTAAATGAAAGCCTTTTTATTTAGGGAACTTATTGTTACTTGCCTTTACAAGATTCATTTCCACCTAGAGGTTATTCATTAGAAAAATACTGGTGTAATACAGTTTTTTAGAACAGCTATGTGAGGCTTTTCTTTTTTAATTGGCTATCCTGTGTTTAAATTGAAAGATTTTTTTTAAATAGCTCTTACCATTGTGCTGTCTTTACTACTGCAAATTTTCTCCACGCTTCCCCCCCTCCATAGTTTTGTGAAAATTGTTCACAATATCCAGTATGGTCCAGTGATTTTAGTTATCAGAAATTGCAAATCTTAAACACAGTATTTTAGGGGTATCTGAGTGGCTCAGTTAAGTGTCTGCCTTTGGTTGAGGTGATAATCTCAGGGTCCTGGGATAGAGCCCCATGTGAGCGGGCTCCCTGCTCAGTGGAGAGTCTGCTTCTCCCTCTCCCTCTGCCCCCCTCTCCCCCACTTGTATGCACTCACTCAAGAGCTCTCTGAAATAAATAAAATCTTTTACAAAATATATTTTAGTAATAAAAGGACTCATAACATTGTGTCATGTATGGAAATGGCTTTACTGCCCTTTCATTATTTGCATCACATCTATGACTAGAATGAAAGTTAACTCAAGAGCATCGAAAGCAGCAGTGACTGTGCCTTCAGAATGGGAAGAAATAATTTCCTTTTCTTCTGCATATGTAAAAGGTAGCAACTAATGGCTTTTTCTGGCTGTGCAGGGACAAATTTAGGTGACATTAGTATATTTATATCCATAGGTAGGAGTATTTATGTTGTGATAGGTAAGACTTTTTAAACTGATATTTGTTTCAGTTCCCCCAAATCTTAGGCTAATGAATCTATGGTAATTTCCCTTCTCCCTTTTATATGCTTTATAGGGATGTTAGTGGAAGTAAGGACAACAAAGTGAGTGTTTGGAAATGCTTTCCGTGAAGACTCTAATATGTTGCCTCTGTAACAAACGATGTCAGACCTAGTGGCTTAAACACAACAAAATTTAAAACAACAGATTTACTGTCTCAGAGTTCTGGATGTCAGAAGTCTCATGGGGCTAAAATCAAGATATGGGTAGGGTTGCATTCCTTCTGGAGGCTCTAGGGAAGAATCTGTTTTCATGCCTTTTCCAGCTTCTAGAGGCTGCCTACATTCCTTGGGTTATGGTCCCCCTTCTCTGTTTTCAAAGCCAAAAGTATAGTGTCTTCAGATCTCTGAATCTTCTCTCTCCCTTTTTCACTTAGGAGGATCTTTGTGATTACTTTGGTCCCACCTAGATTATCCGGGATATTCTCTCCATTGTAAGATCCTTAATTACATTTGCAATGTCCCCTTTACCACATAAGGTAACATATTCACAGGTTCCAGGGGTTAGAGTGTGGGCATGTGGTAGGGGGGCATTATTCTATCACAGCCTCAATTCAAGTTGAAGATATTGTCTTTGTTAATTACAGTAATAAGGGATGTTTTCTGAAGCAATAAGCATTGCCTTTCTAAACTAATACAGACATGACAGAAAAGTGGCTTAATGGTCAGTGACAGTACAGCATGTGATAAACAGTGCAGGTCATGAAGTAAGACTGTCTCAGTTTGACTCCTGGCTTTATCACTTAATATCTGTGTGACCTTGGACAAGCCACCTAACCTGTTTTTCAGTTTCCTCTTCTGTAAAATGGAGATGCTAATATTCACTTTACAGAGTTTTTCTTAGGGCTTAATGTTGTAATTCTTATAAAGCACTTGGAACAAGACATAAGTGCTCAGTAAATGACACTGTTCTACTTAAAGCATCTTTAAAGTATTCTTCATTTGAAGTTTCAAGAGATTCTTTTTTTTTTTTTTTTTAAGATTTTGTGTATTTATTTGACACAGAAAGAGAGAGATCACAAGTAGGCATAGAGGCAGGCAGAGAGAGAGGGAGAAGCAGGCTCCCTGCTAAGCAGAGAGCCCAATGTGGGTCTTGATTCCAGGACCCTGAGATCATGACCCAAGCCGAAGGCAGAGGCTTAACCCACTGAGCTACCCAGGCGCCCCTCAAGAGATTCTTATATAGATAAAAATCTGGGTCTATTGAATTGCAGTTTTTTGTTTAACATTTTGATACTTATATCCAGATACTCCAAATATTTCATATTTGGAAAAACCATCTGTGCCCATTAGTCTTTAAAAATTGGGTACAAGCTGAATAAATACGAATATTTTCTTGGTTTATAATTAGTGGATGGTATTTTTTTCTTTTGAAAAATATATTAAAATTTTTATATGCTTATTATAGAATCTAGAGAGAAGCAAAAGGTAAAGCAAAAAAAGAAAAAAACTCATCCATAATTCCATTCAGAGATAGTAAGCATTTACATTTTAATTAACATCATTTTAGGAAAGTGGTTCTCAACCCTGGGGGTATTTTGCCCCCCAAGGGAACATTTGGCAAGGTCTGGAGACATTTTTGGTTGTTAATACTGACAGGTGGTACTATTGTCATCTAGTGGGTTGAGGTCAGGTTGTTATTATATGTCTTACAATTCACATGACAGCCCCTCCAGAATAAGTTATCTGGGCCAAAATATTAGTTTCTCTTGATATCAGGTTGGAAAAACCCCTTTCAGAGTGTGAACTTGTTGGTAAATGTATTGCCTTCTTAGTCTAATTCTCAGTCATGTATTTAAATTTTGGATCACTTCTTGATCAGTGAGTTACGTAAAGTCTAGATACAAAAGACCAAATTTGATTTGGTAAGTCATATTTGACTCTTGAGAAATGTTAGTAATTTTAGAGGTTAGCATAACACAGCAGTTCGACGAGGTTTCCAAAGAAGGTTACATACTGGAATTATCTGCATAATTTTAGATTATGAAGTTGAAGTCCTGTTACAGCAAACAGTAGTGCTGTGATTTTGGGCAATGCTTTTGGCTCTATTTGATAGCCAAATGTATTTTCTTCTGCCTTCATTATTGGTTGGAAATGAGTATTTAGTAAAACAGCAGTTGTAATTTCCTTTGTTGTTTCCTGCCATCTCTGTATTCATTTAGCAGCCTTTCATTTAGCAGTCTTCCTCATTCCCTTACTGTACCAGGGGATAGGGCACAGCAATGAACAAAACATCGTAAGTTCCTTGTACGTTTTCTAGAATTGAAGTACGGTTGACCATTGATTGCTACGATTTAAACTGTGTAGGTTCACTTACAGATTTTTTTTTTTATAAATACAGTACTGTAAGTATATTTTTCTCTTCCTTGTGGTTTTCTTAATATTTTCTCTAGCTTTATTGTAAGAATATAGTATGTAATGTGTGTAACATGGAACATGTACTAAATGACTGTTTATGTTATCAGTAAGGTCAACAGTAGGCTATTAGTAATTAAATTTTGGGGGAGTCAGAAGTTATCTGCAGGTTTTTGACTGCACTCGGCGTTAGTTCCTAACCTCTGTGTTGTTCAGGGGTGAGCTTAGATTGGTTTTAATGGTTGGTTTTTCCATGATTAAAGATGGCACTGCTACCCTTTGCCTTAAAATTAAAGATAAACATGAATTTCAGATACCTGAACACATTTGGCAGTTCTCTGGAGGCTAATGTTACTCAAAGACACCTCAAATATAGCTTGTCATTCTCATATAAATTGATTTTGTGTTTAGTACAGGTTTTTGTATTTGTCTATAAATAATTTGAAAAAAGGAAAGTCAGGGCACCTGGGTGGCTCAGTGGGTTAAATCCTCTGCCTTTGGCTCAGGTCATGATCCCAGGGTCCTGGGATCGAGCCCCGCATCGGACTCTGCTCAGCGGGGAGACTGCTTCCTCCTCTCTCTCTCTGCCTGCCTCTCTGCCTACTTGTGATTTCTGTCTGTCAAATAAATAAATGAATGAATGAATGAATGAATGAAAAAAGGAAAGTCATTTTACTAGAGGTTCAGATTCTTATGTGTTATGCTCAATGGTGATAATATTGTGACAGTTTCTCTTGATATCATTAGTAGTGATTGCAGGCGTTTTGTTTTTGTTTTTATGATTTATTTATTTATTTTAGAGAGAGAGCAAGCCAGGGGAGGGGCAGAGAGAGAAAGAGAGAGAGACAGAAAATCTCAAGCCGACTACAGAGTGAGCGTGGAGCCCCACACAGAGCTTGACCTTACCTCTCCGAGATCATGACCTGAGCCAAAACCAGGAGTCAGTTGGGCTCTCGATTGAATGAGCCACCCAGGTGTCCCGTGACTGCAATTTTTATACACTAAAACAAAAGACAGAAAAGATTCATTTTATTCTATATCTATTGTTTTAATAAATGTGGACCCTAATATGTTAATATTTTATATATGCCCATAGAATTATTTGATTCATGGTAGTGAGCTTTGTATTAAATGTAGTTATGTTAAATGTTTAGTATCCTGAGAGAAAAATCTCTTGTCTGTCAATGACTATCTTGTGTGATGTGTTTATACTCTGTGCTTCCAGCATGTAATAAAGTATCTTCTACTCTAGGGGAGCCTAGATGGCTCAGTCAAACATGCAGCTCTTGGTTTCGGCTCAGGTTGTGAACTTGGAGTCCTGGGATTGAGCCCCGCCTCAGGCTCCATGCTCAGCATGGAGTCTGCTTGACTCTCTCCCTCTGTTCCTCCCCCTTCTCTCCCTCAAATAAATAGATAAAAATCTTAAAAAAAAAAAAAAGACTATCTTCTCCAATTTCTAATGGAAGGATTACTTGATAATAATAAGTTTACATAACTTTTGAAAAAATTTAAAAATAATTGGGGCAAAATTTTTCTGTTGTGTTTTCCTCTTAGTGACCTGAGTTACCTACTGCTAGTTTGGTTTTGCTTTGGACATATAATCACAGTGTTGATACTTACTAGCTTTATTCATGACCTTTCTTAAGAATGGAAGAAGCAAACCTCTACAGTCAGTTCTAAATGCCTGCTGCTCATAAAGTGGCATTTCAGTAAAACTAGTTAATGGTTATAATTTATATTGAAATATTTAGATTGTTAAGCCAATCCTATGGGCCCTTATTGTGATGCTCCCTTTGGTTTATAATTGATTTGTTTATTGATAATGTGTCAGGCACAGTAGTTGGTCTGGGGATTCAAAGGTGAAGTAGTCCCACATCCTTAACATAGACTTCCAGTCTTTTCATATTGTCTAGCGTCTGAGTCATTTTTATTTACATGAATTATGTAGTGTGCTTTCATTAAATGCTTATGATTTAGTTTTGCAGCGTATCAAGAAAGACCCTTCTAATAATCTAGATATTTGGAAATTGTGATATTAAAAAGCCAAAGAAGATCTTTTCTCTTTCTTTTTTTTTTTTCTTGAAGATTTTATTTGAGAGAGGGAGAGAGAGAGAGAACACACACAGGCATAGGGGGCAGAGGAAGAGGGAGAAACAGATTCCCTGCTAAGCAGGGATTCCCGCTGTGGGGCTCCATTCCAGGACCCTGGAATCAAGACCTAAGCCAAAGGCAGATGCTTAACCGACTGTGCCACCCAGGCGCCCTGTATGATGTTGTTGTTGTTTTAAGCAAGCTGTATGCCCAGTGTTGGGTTTGAACTCACAACCCCATGATCAAGAGTCCCATGCTCCACCAGCTGAGCCAGCCATGTGCCCCAAGAAACCAAGAAAGTTCTTAGCTGAAACCCTTTTAGGTAATGGTTAATGTAGGTTTTTGGAAAGGCACCTTCCTCCCTTTCCACAGGTTAAAACTGTTTTGTTTTTCTAAGTCTGGAAATGTCTGAGGTCCCCAGTATCCTCTCTCTGTCCCCACATCCCACAGCTTCTTAGCCCTGGATGTTTTCTCTTGCCATCCAGGCGTTTGTCCCTTTCTGTCACCAGGGACTCTGATTTGCTCATCTTTTATCTCTAGTACTCAAGACTAAACATAATACAATACTCGATATGAAATGAATAAATGAATCTTAACCAGGAGCAATTTCTGAGCCTCAGTTCTAGCAATTGCCTTTTACTGCTTTTCTCTCTCCAGTAATAATGTAACTGTACAATTTCAGGAGCCATGTTTGAATTTTCTTCCCTGTAACTTTAGTGCTTAGCCTAGTGTCTAGTAAATAGTAGATGGTCAGTAAATAATTGTTGTTTTTTTTTTTCGGTTGTTGTTGTTTTTTGTTAGAGAAGCCTGCATAGGTTGGGGTGGGGACAACCTGGCAGTAACTTTTGTTCTCCTTCCCACTGCAGTAGCACCAGAATGGGAAAGAAGGAGGAGCTGGCAGGAACCTTGGCCCAACCTTGTTTCAGCCCACAGAGGACAAGTAACAGCAGCTGGTATCCAGAGTTTCACAGATGCACACGTGTATGAACACACACATGCACACACACTTCCTGTAGGTTAAGCTAGCTCCTTACAGTGAATTAAGTGCTGTGGTAAAGCATAGGTAGGATGCTGTGCCAGCAGAAGAGGTTACTTGACCTGGCTTCAGAGTGTGTATAATGTGTGAGAGGTGGTCTGGAAAAGCTTCTTGGAGTATTTCAGTACATCTGAATAGAATCTTAAAGCTGTTGATGAGAGAGGAGGAGATGCCATAAAGGTGGAGGGCAAGATGGGAAAGCTGTAGCCCCAGGAGATGAGGCTGGACAGTAGGCAAATCAAGGAAGGTCTTCTGCTTTTTGGATTTTATCCTAAAGCCCGGAGAGCCATAAGAGGTTATAAAAGGGCTTTTTCGCCTTTGTTTTGCAATACTGTCAGTGCTATAGGAGCAGAATTGGAGGTGGACAGCTTGGGAAGCAGGAAGAACAATTTGGAAGTTGATGCTGTAATCCAGACGATAAATGATAAGCAGAGGCAGTGAACATAGCAAGAGTTAGAATTGGAAGAAAGTTTGAGGGTAGAATCCAGCTTCGTTTTATGCATTGAGATGATCTCCTTTCAATCTGGGGGCTTGTTTTTTCACTTGTGTTGTAACTTTGGCATACAGTTTTTTTTTTAAATTAAGATTGCTGATTTTATTAATCACATTTATACTCTATCATTTAAGAAGTCCTTCCACCTTAAGTTCATGAAGATCTCCTGTTCTGTACTTTTGTTTTTTCATAAAAGTTTTTAAGTTTTTCTTTTTATATTTGATCTTTATCCTACCTGGAGTTGGTATACTATATGGTGAGGATCTAATTTTTTTCCTACATGGATAAGCAGTTATCCATACCATTCTTTGAATCTTCTTTCCTTTCCTCAGTAATCTGTAGTGCTGCTTCTGTTATATGCCAGATTCCCATATAGGCTTGGATCTGTGTCTAGGATCTTACTGTTTCATTGTCTGTACCTTTGCCAGTACTTCACCTTTTAATTACTGTAGTTTAATAAGTATAAAAATTTTTATTTTAAGCACATTTAACGTGTGTACGAACCAGTCATTCTTTGAATGGATATTGTAGACTTTATTGTTCGGAAACATACACGGATGCTTTCTTGATTGTTTTTACAGCATTTTTTCAAGATATCATTCACATACCATACAATTCTCCCTTTTAAAGTATACATTTCTGTGGTTTTTAGTATATCCACAAGGTTGTGCAACCATCATCACTAATTCCAGAACATTACCATCACCTCAGAAAGAGATCCCATACCCATTAGCAGTCAGCCTCTGTTTTCTCCCTTCTCCCAGTCCCTCATCTGTCACTATGAATTTGCCTATTCTGGACATTTCATACACATGGAATCATGCAATATGTAGCCTTTCATGACAGCTTTCTATTTAAATTGAGTACAATTGATAGATTGCAGGGCATTCTCTAGGAATAATATTGTCTGAGAAAGTAGGACAAAAATACTGTACCGTAGTGGAGAGAAAGAAGAGAAAATATTACCAGTATTTATTTGTTTTGTTTTTATTGTTTAAGCATTAAATTCATATTTTATTTCTCCATTATTGAAGAATGTAGCTTATCTTGTGCTTTTGCTTAGTTGGTAATGAATAAATGTCATGTAGCAAATTCTACAAGGATTTTGTTCTTTTGATACATCTTGAGTTTATTCAATTAGATGGAGTGAGACTACTTTGATTTGGCTATTGTCTGTAATTGTATACAAATGACACAATTTGCTTTATATCTTTGTGGATAAGTGAGTAAAATCCCATGAACGTATAAAGGGAATACATTCTTTCCTGAATTGTTTATTTTTTAACACAAGCAGATTTTCCACTTTAACCCAGAAATTAGTCAGCAGCTGAGAGTTCTTTTTAAAAGGCTACTGTGGAAAGTACCTTTTAAGTCAAGATACCCAGATAAGGTTTACTAATATAGAACATTTATTTAACATACTAAAATGTTGTAAACCTTTTGTGTCATTTGGAGAATTGATGCTTTATTAGTATAATGACTGAACAGTAGTTCAGAAAAGAAGATGTTTTCCCCTGAGTCATAGCATTAAACTTTCAGAGTTAGCCTCAACCAGAATGGTAGTAAATATCTTTAAATGCTTCAGAAGTTTGACCAGCAGTCTTTCCAAACCTCATAATTTTGATATCCTCAAATTTTCATTAAAAATGTCATAGGGGCGCCTGGGTGGCTCAGTGGGTTAAAGCCTCTGCCTTCCGCTCAGGTCATGATCCCAGAGTCTTGGGATCCAGCCCCCAGCATCAGGCTCTCTGCTCAGCGGGGAGCCTGCTTCCTCCTCTCTCTCTCTTTGCCTGCCTCTCTGCCTACTTGTGATCTCTCAGATAAATAAATAAAAAATCTTAAAAAAAGTCATAAGGAAACTAAAAATTTGTGAAGTATCTGAAGAGGTAGTATCATTATATATGGCCTCAAAGTCTTAGAAGTCCAACCATTTGCATTACTGTGGGAATTTAACAAATTGAGAGAAAATGCCGAAATTTCCATGGAAAATAGTGTGCTGCTATACCACTGTGGTTACAGCTGTGGTTGGCTGTGCCCAACAACTATTTAACACTTAGGTACTAATAAAAGTGCTTTATATTGTTTGTGGATAAAAGAGTAAATCTTACAATCTGATACAGTTTTTGTACCCTTAAAGGATAAGATCGTCTAAAGACAAATAGAACAACCACTTCTATATGTAATTTTATTTGTATTTCCTTGCTAGAAATGTTCAAGCAGGATCCATTTTGTTTGAAAGATTGACATTGACTTCTGTAGTTACTGTACCAGATTTGGGTATTGTTTTTTTGTCTATAACAGAGCTAGATTAGATGTTATCAAGTCTGGCTGCTTTTAGTGAATAAAAGGTAAACATTGTTGTTCACTTCCTTTTTGGTGCTACAGAGGCGTGGTCAAGTTCTTAGAACCAAAAGGGTGATTTTGTTTTTGTTTTTGTTTTTTTGCCATAACTTCCACCCTCACCCTTGACTTTTTTTTTTTTTTTTTTTTTTAGGATTTTATTTATTTGAGACAGAGACAGCAAGAGAGCACAAGAGGGGAGAAGACAGAGACAAGCAGGCTTCCCACTGAGCAGGGAGCCAGACCTGGCTTGATCCCGGAGTCCTGGGATCATGACCTGAGCCAAAGGCAGACACTTAACTGAGCCACCCAGGTGCTCCTGATATATATATATATATTTTTTTTAAAGTTGAAATGTAGGAAGACTTGTGAAAGAAGAATACTGATTTTTAGTGTAATTTGTATCCTATTCGTACTTAATAGTAGCAGTTTGTGTTTGCTGATTTTTAAAGGTGTGTGTTTGGCCTCCTAAAAATATTTATCTCCTACTTACTTCCAAAAAGGTCATATAGCTTATAGTTTTTTTGGTGTGGTTGGTTTATTTTTCTTTAATTTATTTGAGAGAGCCCGAGAGAGAGAGAGAGAGAGAGATCATGAGAGAGAGCACGTGCAGGTGTGCGTGGGGAAGGGAGTAGAGGGAGAGGCAGACTCATGCTTCTGCAGGGCTCACTCAGGCTCATTCCCAGGACCCTGAGATCATGACCAGAGCCAAAGGCAGAGTCTTAAAACCAACTGGGCCACCCAGGTACCTCTGAATAGCTTATCATTTTAAAATAGACATAATAAAGCAAAATAACATACCTCTGTTTTTTTTTTTAATATTTTATTTATTTATTTGACAGAGATCACAACTAGGCAGAGAGAGGAGGAAGCAGGCTCCCTGCTGAGCAGAGAGCCTGATGCTGCAGGGCTGGATCCCAGGACTCTGGGATCCTGACCTGAGACGAAGGCAGAGGCTTTAACCCATTGAGCCACCCAGGAGCCCCACCTCTGTTGTTTTTAACACCTTTGTTATTACATTACTAACAAATAATTTTTAAATTATGAAAACCAAAATGGGCAGTGCAGGATTTAACTTCTAGTCAAAGGATCACTCTGATCATATCATTAAATTAAATTCTGACTAGAACACAGAACCAAAAAGAAGGGCATCTCTTTTAAAACCTTGCATTAATGGATTTGGGCTCTTTTCTTAAAGATTAAACATGTTTTTCAAGTTTTTAAAAGAGTATCAGGTTTCACCCATGCAAACCTATCTACAGAAAATAATGGACCATATTTTTAAAAAATGAACTACCCTTTCCCATTTTTTTTTCTTTTGGTGTGAATTTGGGATTAAAAAAAGTGTAATGAAAATCTCCCTTGATGCTGTCTTCTGGAAATCTTGCTATTCTATCATTAAGTATGAATCATAGTTGAAAGTTTTTTGGGGGGCAGAAATGGGTATATGCGTATGTATTAAATTGATTTCAGATACAAGTTCTGTCAAACATGAATGATTATTCAGTTAGAAATCAATATATGAGTGTAATTGGTAGCTTTCTCTTATTATACCTCAAAGAGTGTCTATTTAAGCTTGGCTTTATGTACTGCACTTCAAGTTTTTGCTCTAAGACAAAATTACCCTCTAATTTTTTAACATGTGTTTTAAAATTTTTTTCTTAATAATGTTTTACTGCAGAAATCACCAAGCAGTAAAAATGCCAGGTTTTCAAGAACCAGCATAGCTGGTTCATTACTGTAGAGACTGCGTGCACTCCATTCCTGTTACTATAGAAACACCCATAAACTGTGGATTTATCGTAAACCTTGAGAAATGTTCCTTGCAGCACTTCACTTAAAAAAAAAAAAATCTGGATCCCTTATTTACCTGGAGTAAAGGAAGACCATTCTCTTCCTCAGTGTTCTGGAAACCACATTTATTATATTCCACTGTTTTTCTTTAGCCATAAAATTTCTAATGTTGATATATCAAGTAGACTTTGTATTCTACTATGATTGATAATTACTGGAATAGGTTTGGAAAATTAAGATTGATGTTCATGCCAATTCAGTTAACTATAACTGTGAAAATTGTTTTTTGAGAGCTTCTACATTCTGAATTTCAGTTCTACAGTTTTGATAACTCTAGGGTTTTAAGTAGATATGCTTATTTGAAGTTTTTTATATCTTTTGGTCTTTTTTCAGTTAATAGACTCTGGAAATTCATTTAATTTCATGCCAGTCCCTTGGGGCTTTAAGCCTTGCAGGGAAGGTTAGCCCAGAAGTAAAATCTCAATAGTGGCTAGGTAAGCAGTTATCAGTCAAATTTTGCCAAGGATGTTACCTGAGAAGGCTATAACTGCATTTATATTCTCTTGTATTCTGCATGGAAAGATCCTCAACAACTGTTTAAAACATTTCATTTATATGTAATAACCCCCTTAAATTTACAGATTTCAGTTTAAAAGACTCATTAAGCCCCACCTCTTAGCCTTCACTTTGGGCTCCAGGAGCATATGGATGAATAAAATTACTTCCTACTTTGAGAAAATCACATAAACTGATTGTTTCCTGATTCCTAAGAGGTATGCATAGTAGTATCTAAGGAACATAGAGGAGAGTTACTCAGACTAGCCTAGAGCTTAAGTGACTACTTCTTGAAAATGACTTTCTGAGCTCAGAAGATGGTTAAAAGTCAAGCAAAAAAGGGTATAAAAGGGCATATTAGGTATTAGAGATCACATTGTTGAAGGCATAGTGGTATGAAATAGTGTAGACAGTAATTTCTAGTATTTTTTTTTTTTTTTTTAAGATTTTACTTATTTGACAGAGACAGTGAGAGAGGGAATACAGCAGGGGGAGTGGGAGAGGGAGAAGCATGCCTCCCACAGAGCAGGGAGCCTGATGCGGGGTTCAGTCCCAGGTCCCTGGGACCACAACCTGAAAGGAAAGCAGACCCTCCAACCAGCTGAGCCATTCAGGTGCCCCTAATTCCCAGTAGTTTAACCTTATTAGCATACCAAAGTGACTGGAAGTTGGAGACCTAGGTAGAGACCTTGCTTTGAGGGCTTCGAGTGCTCCGTTGGCCAGAGTGGTTGGACTTTTTCTAGGAATCATTGAAGGATTTTAATCAGGTAAATGATATGCTTAGATTTACAAATTAACTGACCCAGGAATGTATTTAAGGGGTAGTTGAGTCTGAAAACAGATATAGGCAATGTGATGACATCTTAGAACCACTTTTTAAAAAAAAATAGATTTATTTATTTGACAAAGAGTTACAAGGACGGGGAGCAGTAGAGGGAGTGGGAGGAGGAGGCTCTCCACTGAGCTGGAAGCTGGTGCTGGGGTTCAGTCCAAGGACCCCGGGATCATGACCTGAGCCAAAGGCAAACGCTTAACCAACCGAGGTACCCAGGTGCCCCTTAGAACCACTTTTACTTCCAAAAAGCTTGAATAATGATATCACCATAAGGAGTTTTGACATATAATAAAATATAGTTGATCTTTGAGTAATATGTCTTTACACTGCATGGGTTTTAGCAAACTAATTTCTCGGAATCCTTTAAGTATATAAGGTGAGTAGCAACAACAACAACAACAAAAATACTCGTGTCTGCAGGCTCTACTTGCATGTAGATTTTTCTTGATAAATACAGTGCGGTACTATATATCTTCTGATTTTCTTAACATTATCTTTTATTTAGTTTGTGGTAGAAAGTAACTTAAACTGTACATTAAACGCATCATGACAGATCATATAAATCTTTGACTTTTTACATTTAACACATCATGAATACTTAGTTGATGTTCCTAGCTTCATCCTGTTCATCTGAAACACACAGCACACTTCTTTTTTTAAGCTTTTGTCTAAGATTTGACTTAAGGAGTGTATAAACTTTCTATTATTCTTGTCCTGAATATGTTGGTAAATAAATACATAAGAGCTCTAAAGCTTTAGTTGACAAATTTCAACACTTTTCCTTTTAAAACTGTCAACAGTTTCAACCAAATTAAGAAAAAGGTATTCATTGACTGACTTATGTCATCTTAAAAAAATGGGTCAGAGGAAGAATTTATCATAAATTGTTTGCCTGTGGTGGTTTCATTTACTTGGAAGTACATATTAAAGTGGGTAGAAGACTAGTACCATTATTTAGTCTCCCACCAAACTGTTAACTCTGGGGAGTGGAATTGGGGAAGTGTGAAGTGTAAGACGTAAGCATTTCTGTTGTTGTTGCTACTTACTTTATATACTTAGGGATTTTGAGAAATTAGTTTACATATTAAGAGTCATTGCTATGGAGGTGCCTGGGCGGCCCAGTCGTTGAACTTCTGCCTTTGGCTCAGGTCATGATCTCAGAGTCCTGGGATCAAGCCCCACATCAGGTTCCCTGCTCCGTGGGAAGCCTGTGTCTCCCTCTCCCACTCCCCCTGCTTGTGTTCCCTCTCTTGCTGTCTCTCTCTGTCAAATAAATAAAATTCTGTTTTCAAAAATTTTTTTTAAAAGAGTCGTTGCTATGAAACAGAGAGCTTGGATTTATAGGATGTCTGATTATGAGCAAGTTACTTAATCATGCTGGTCTTCATATTTCATTTGTAAATTAAGCATCATATTTCCTCAGAGGTTTGTTTTGAGAAATAAAAAATAAACATGAAGCAATTAGAATGGTTTGACATATAGTAAGCTCTCAAATGCTAGCCGTTATTATTATTATTATTTTAGTAATACAAAAAAAATTAAAACATACCATCTTTATCAGGGATTTATTAGAGACAAAGGTGTGAGAATTTTTGATGGCCTCTACTGAGGGGTTTTGAAATTAGAGGGTGTGAAACACCTAACTTCCAAATCCTCCCCGTCTTTCATGGCCTAAATGCCTTGTTTCCTAGTTAACATGATCTTCTCAGATGTCGGTTATATTGTGATGGTAACACAGTTTAATTCTTAGTCACCTTCTGATTCGCATTGCTCCCATTATTTACCTCTGTTTTATGACTCTAACCCATAAAATCTCATCTGGTATACTAAAGACATTGTAAATGCCTTTAGGTTGGAGATCAGGTGTTTCACAATTTCTTTGTACCCAGCATCACACTGGCTGATAATAATAGCCAAGTATTGAGTTCTAACTATACTCCAGGCAGTGTCCAAAGTACTGCTCACAGATTAACTATTAATTCTTACAATTCTGTACAAAGAAGACAATTATAAATATTCAGTTTCTGGATAAGGAAACTGAGATTTAGGGAGATTAAGTTGCCAAAGTCACGAAGCTAACAGCCTTAAATTTGGGTTTTGAACCTAGGAGTTTGATTCTGAGCCTGTATTTTCAACCACAGTGCCCACTGGAGAGCCATCTAATTCTTTAAGGTCTTAACTATTTAGATCAGTGTATCTGCTGTTTACTCCCTAGCTGTCAGACTCCAGTACACACAAAAATCACTATGTAGAGGAATTTATAGTCCTAAAATGTCTTTCTTTTAAAAATTACCAAAACTGCTTTCCTGATTGCATTGTTATATCACTTGGATAATATAAAAAAGCATGGCTCTATTCTCACACTTTGACTTTCTAGAAAAGATAATAATGTGGAATATTTGGCGTAGTTGGTCAGAATTTGGTGTCAAGTTTGTTTTGTTTTGTCTTGTTTTTAAGTAAACTCTATGCCCAGTGCGGGGCTTGAACTCACAACCTAGAGATCAAGAGTTACATGCTCTACCAACTGAGCCAGCCTTAAGTAGCGGTAGCTTTTTCTTTTCAAAATTTCTTCCAAACCTTAGCCAAGTTATTTTGTTTTTTCCCAGCTTTTCACTTTTAAGGTTTAGGGAAGTTAAAAGAATATTAGTCAACACCTAGATTAGCCAGTGGTTAACATTTTGCCTCTTTATATGTCATTTTTTAATCCCAAGACATTTGAAAGTTGTGATCCCATGGCAATTTAAATATTTCAGCAATGGCTTTTCTAAGAACATGACATTCTTTTATATCAACCAAACACTTTTATCATACCCTTGAAAATTAATAGCTCCATTTATTAAAGGCCAGTCCAAAAATATGTTTTTTTAAAACCTATGTGTGTGTATTTAAATTTGTGATTTCGTCAAAGTTCATGCATTACGTTCGTGGTTAAATCTTTTAAAATCTAGAAGAATCTGGGCACCTGGGTGTCTCAGTTGGTTAAGGATCTGCCTTTGGCTCAGGTCATGACCTAGGGTCCTAGGATTGAGCCCTACATCAGGCTCTCTGCTCAGTGGGGAGTCTGCTTATCCCTCTCACCCTCCCTCTGTGCCCCCTAATAAATAAAATCTTTTTAAAAAATCTAGAAGAATCTTTCCATTTTTTGTTTGTTTATAACATTAGCTTTTTTTTTTTTTTTAAGATTTTATTTATTTGACAGAGAGAGAGAGATCACAAGTAGGCAGAGAGGCAGGTAGAGAGAGAGGGGAGGAAGCAGGCTCCCTGCGGAGCAGAGAGCCTGATGCGGGGCTCGATCCCAGGACCCTGAGATCATGACCTGAGCCGAAGGCAGAGGCTTTAACCCACTGAGCCACCCAGGTGCCCTAACATTAGCTTTTTTGAAGACCCCAGGCCAGTTGTCTGAGAGAATGTTCCACATTTTGTATTTGTCTCATTGTTTCCTCATTGTGAGATTCAATTTAAGCATTGGGAAGAATACTTAGGAGATGATGATGTGTTAATGAGGCTCATAATGCCAGGTTGTCCCGCTTTTGGTAAAGCCGTGTTTAATCACTTGGTTAAAATGATGCCTGCCAGGTCTATTGCATCTATTTCTGTTTGGAATTAGTATGTAATCTGTGGAGTAACAAATATTTAAATTATCATTCACTTTCCCCATTTTTGCCTGGGAAACCCTTTCCCCATTTTTACCCCGGGGAACCCTTAGTGGGTCTTTGCATTTTCCAGAATGTCAGAATAAAGGATGTTGTTTGTAAGATATGTGCCTTGTAAATATTTTCTCCCTGCCTATAGTGTACCTTTTTGTTTTGTCTCTGTAATATTTTTTGGTTTTTCTAATTTTAGGATTTCATTTATTTATTTGAGAGAGAGAGAGAGAGAGCATGAGCAGGGGAGAGGAGGCAGTGGGAGAGGGAGAAGCAGACTCCCTGCTGAGCAGAGAGCCCATTGCGGGGTTGGATCACAGGACCCTGAGATCATGACCTGAGCCGAAGGCAGATGCTTAACCAACTGAGCTACCCAGGCACTCCTGTAATTTTTTTTTAATTGAAATATAGTTGACCTAAAATATTAATTTCAGGTGCACAACACAGTGATTCAACAGTTATTTACATTACAAAATGCTCTTCACAGTAAGTATAGTTACCATTTGTCACCACACAAATTTATTACAATATTATTGACTATATTTCCTATGTTGTACTTTTTATCCCTCTGACTTATTTTACAACTGGAATTTTGTACCTCTTAATCCTCTTCACCTATTTTGCCTATAATCCCACCCTCTTCCTCTCTGGTAACCAGCAGTTTGTGTATTTATGAGCAGTTTCTGTGTGTGTGTTTGGTTGGTTGGTTGGGTTTGGTTTGGTTTGCTCATTTTTTTTGTTGTTGTTCTTTGTTTTTTTAAATACAACATAGTGGAATCATATAGTATTTGTCTTTGACTTATTTCAACCTTAGCATAATACCCTATCCAAATGGCAAGATTTCATTATTTTTTAGGGCTAATATTCTACTGTGTATATATGTCACATCTTTCTTCATGTTATCAGTGGATAGTTAGGTTGCTTTCATATCCTGGCTGTTGTAAATAATATGTAAATTTATGTATTGTATATACATATAATTTATGTATATATGTATATATTAATATATGTATATAGTATATACACATATATACTATATTATATTGTAAATAATATGCTGCAGTATATGTAGTGCTTATATCTTTTCAAGGTAGTGTTTTTCTTTGGTCTAGAGTGGTGTTACTGGATTGTATTGTATTTCTGTTTTTAATTTTTTGAACCTCCATACTGTTTTCCATAGTGATTGCACGAATTTACATTCTCTCCAACCAGTACACAAGTGTTTCCTTTTCTCTACATCACGGATAATTCTTTCTTTTTTTCGTTTTTTCTTTCTTTTTTTTTTTTTTTTTAGATTTTATTTATTTATTTGACAGAGATCACAAGTAGGCAGAGAGGCAGGCAGAGAGAGACGGAGAAACAGGCTACCTGCTGAGCAGAGAGACCGATGTGGGACTCGATCCCAGGACCCTGGGATCATGACCTGAGCTGAAGGCAGAGGCTTAACCCACTGAGCCACCCAGGTGCCCCAACTTTTTTTCTTTTTTTAAGATTTTTGAGAGAGTGCACTGAGAGCATGAGTGGGGAGAGGCAGAGAGAGAGGGAAAGGGAGAGGTAGATTCTTTTTTTTTTTTTTTTTAAGATTTTATTTATTTATGTGACAGAGATCGCAAGTAGGCAGAGCAGCAGGCAGAGAGAGCGGGAAAGCAGGCTCCCTGCTGAGCAGAGAGCCCGATGTGGGACTCGATCCCAGGACCCTGGGATCATGACCTGAACTGAAGTCCCAGGCAGAGGTGTAACCCACTGAGCCACCCAGGCGCCCTGAGAAGCAGATTCTGTGTGGAGCAGGGAGCCCGATGTGGGCTCAGTCGCAGGACGTTGGGGTCATGACCTGAGCCGAAGTTAGATGCCTAACAGACTGAGGCACCCAGGCACCCTTACACTTACTGTTTCTTATCTTTCCATTCTGACTGGTGTGAGATGATATCTCATTGTAGTTTTGATTTGCATTTTCCTGATGAGTAGAGTGATGTTGAGCATCTTTTCATGTTTCTGTTGCCCATTTGTATGTCTGCTTTGGAAAAATTCAGGTCCTCCCACCCATTTTAATCAGATTATATGGGGTTTTTTGGCATTGAATTGTATGAGTTCTTTATATATTTTGGATATTAACCCATTATCAGATATATCATTTGCACATATCTTCTCCCACTTAGTAGGGTTGTCTTTTTGTTGTGTTGATGGTTTCCTTTGCAGTGGAAAAGCTTTTTGGTTTAATAGAATTGCAATTATTTATTTTTTGCTTTGGTCCTTTGCCTAGGAGACAGATCCGGAAAAATATTCCTAAGACAGATGTATAAGAGTTTAGTGCCTATGTTGTCTTTTAGGAGTTCTATGGCTTTAGGTCTTATATTTAAGTCTAATTCATTTTGAGTTTTTTTGTATGGCATAAGAAAGTGATCCAGCTTCAGTATTTTGTGTTAAGCTGTCCAGTTTTCCCAACATCATTTGCTGGAAAGACTGCCTTTTCTCTATTGTATATTCTTGCCTCCTTTGTCATAGATTAATTGACCATATATGTGTGGGTTTATTTCTGGGTTCTTTATTTTGTTCCATTGACCTATGTGTCTGTTTTTGTGCCAGTACCATACTGTTTTGATTACTGTAGCTTTGTAGTATAGTTTGAAATCTGGGATTGTGATAGCAAGGATTATGATATGATGATTGTGTTCTTTCTCAAGATTGTCTTTACTTTGAAGTATGTGCTCTTGATACCCACTTTATTGAGAGTTTTTATCATGAATGAATGTCAAATTCTTTTCTGTACCTATTGAGAAGTTCATATGATTGTTATCCTTCATTTTGTTAATGTGGTGTATCCTTTTGATTGATTTGCTGATACTGAACCATCCTTGCAACCATGGAACAAATCCCACTTCATTGTGGTGATTGATCCCCCCCCCTTTTTAAGGTTTTATTCATTTATTCATCAGAGAGCACAAGCAGGGGGAGCAGCAGGCAGAGGGAGAAGCAGGCTCCTTGTTGAGCAAGGAGCCCAATGTGAAACTCGATCCCAGGACCCTGGGATCATGACCTGAGCCGAAGGCAAATGCTTAACCCACTGAGCCACCCAGGTGTCCCATGAATGATCCCGTTAATGAATTGTTGAATTTGATTTGCTAACGTTTTGTTGAGGATTTTGCATTTGTGATCATCAGGGATATTGTTCTGTCATTTTCTTCTTTTTCTTTTATAGTGTCTTTGTCTAGTTTTGATCTCAGGATAATACTGGCCTCATAGAATGAATGTGTAAGCATTCCTTCCTCCTCTTCTTCTTCGTCTTTTTTTGAAAGTTTGAGAAGGATAGGTATTAACTCTTTTTTAAATGTTTGGTAGAATTCTCCTGTGAAGCCATCTGGTCATGGACTTTTGTTGGAAGTTTTTAGATTACCAGCTGAATTTCATTACTTGTAATTGGTCTATTGAGATTTTCTTTTCTTTCTGATTCAGTTTTAGAAGGTTGTGTGTTCCTAGAAATTTATCCATTTCTTCTAGGTTACCCGATCTGTTGCCATATTTTTCTAGTAGTCTTTTATGATCCTTTGTGTTTCTTTGGTGTTGGTTATCTTTTTCTCTCTCATTTTTTATTTGAGTTCTCTCTCTTCTGGCTGAAGGCTTATGAATCTGTTTATCTTTTCAAAGAACCAGATTTTAGTTTCATTGGTCTTTTCTATTTTTTTTTTTTAAATTACATTTATTTCTGCTCCGGTCTTTATTGTTTCTTTTTTTCTACTGAGTTTGGCTTTTTTTTTTTCCCCTCTTTTTCCAGTTCTATTAGATGTAAGGTTAGGTTATTTATATGAAATTTTTGATTCTTCTGGTAAGCCTATCTTGCGCTAAATTTCCCTCTTTTTGAACCAGTGTAGTTCTTTTTTTTTGTGGCAGGCAGAGGGAGAGTGAGAAGCAGGCTCCTGCTGAGCAGGGAACCTGATGCAGTACTCATCCGGGGACCCTTGGATCATGACCTGAGCTCAGTGATCTGAGCTGAAGTCAGACACTTAACTGACTGAGCCACCCAGGCACCCTGCAACCTTTTGTATTTCCATTTTAATTTGTCTCCAGGCATTTTTTATTTCCTCTTTGATTTCTTTTTGACCCATTGGTTGTTCAGTAATATGTTGTTTAGCCCCTGTGTATTTGTGTTTTTTGCAGTTGTTTTCTTGTAGTTGATTTCTAGTTCTATACTGTTGTGGTCAGAGAAGATGTTTGATATAATTTCGGTCTTCTTAAATTTATTGAGACTGCTTTGTGACCTAACATGTTATCTATCCTGGAGAGTGTTCTGTGTACCCTTGAAAAGATGTGTATTCTGACATTTTGGGGTGTGATGTTAGGTGTATATCTATTAAGTCCATCTGGTTTGTTGTGTCACTCAAAGACACTGTTTCCTTATTGATTTTCTGTCTGGATGATATAGCATTGATGTAAGTGGGGATGTTAAAGTCCCTTACTATTGTGTTACTGTCAAATTTCTCCTTTTATGTCTGTTAATATTTGCTTTATATATTTAGGTGCTTTTATGCTTAGTACATTGAGTTTTTACAATTGTTATGTCCTCTTCTTGGATTGACACCTTTATCATTATGTAATGCTATTCTTTGTTTCATTACGGTTTTTTGTTTTAAGGTCCCTTTTGTCTGAGAGAAGTATTACTACTCCAGCTTTTTCTTTTTTTTCATTTGCATGGAGTATCTTTTTCCGCTTCTTCACTTTCACTCTTTTTTTTTTTTTTTTAAGATTTTTTATTTATTTATTTGACAGAGAGAGAGATCACAAGTAGATGGAGAGGCAGGCAGAGAGAGAGAGAGAGAGGGAAGCAGGCTTCTTGCTGAGCAGAGAGCCCGATGCGGGACTCGATCCCAGGACCCTGAGATCATGACCTGAGCCGAAGGCAGCGGCTTAACCCACTGAGCCACCCAGGCGCCCTTCACTTTCACTCTTAAGTGAGCCTTAAGTGAGCCTCTTGTAGACAGCATATAGATAGGTCTTGTTTTTTATCCATTTAGTCACCCTATGTCATTTGGAGCATTTAGTCCATTTGCATTTAAAGTAATTATTGATAGGTATGTACTTATTGCCATTTAGTTAATTGTTTTCCACTTGTTTTTGTAGTTCTCTGTTCCTTTCCTTTCTCCTCTTCCTTTTTTCCCATGTGATTTGATGACCTTCTTTAGTGTTTTGCTTGGATTTCTTTTTCTTTGTGTATCACAGGTTTTTGGTATGTGGCTACCATGAGTTTCATAAATAACATCCTATGTGTATGGTTGCTTAAGTTAAAACATAGTTCTGAGAGCACTCCATTTTTACTCTCTCTCCCATGTTGTATGTATATGACATGATATTTTGCATCTTTTTATTTTGTGTATCCCTTAACTAATTTTTGTAGATAAAGTTGACTTTACTTACTTTTGTCTTTTAATTGCATATTAGCTTTATAAATGATTGATTTACTACCTTTACTTACGTATTGCTTTTATCAGTGAAGGTTTTTTCCTTTCATAATTTTCTTCTCATTATATCTTTATTTTCTGCTGAAGGAACTCTCTTTAAAATCTCTTCCCCACTCCTAACCCCCTTTAACATTTCGTGTAAGGCCAGTTTAGTGGTGATGAACTCCTTTAACTTTTGTTTCTCTGTGAAACTCTTTGTCTCTTCTTCAATTCTGAATGATAACCTTTCTAGGGAGAGTATTCTTAGATGTAGGTTTTTTCCTTTTAGCACTTTAAATACATCATGCCACTCTCTTCTGGCCTGTAAGGTTTCTGCTGAAAAATCAGCTGATAGTGTTGTGGTGTTTCCTTGTCCATAACTATATGCTCTTCTCTTGCTGCTTTTAAGATTCTCTATTTTTAACTTTTGGTATTTTAATAATAATGTGTGTTGGTGTGGATCTCTTTGGGTCCAGCTTCTTTGGGGCTCTCTCTGCTTCCTGGACCTGGATGTCTGTTTCATTCTACAGGTTAGGCGAGTTTTCAGCTATTATTTCTCAGATAAATTTTCTGCCCCTTTTTCTCTCTGTTCTTCTTAAGGGATCCCTCTAATGCAAATGTTAGTATGCTTGATGTTGTTCTATTGGTCCCATAACCATCCTGGTTTTTTTTTTTTAAGATTTTATTTATTTTATTTTGATAGAGAGAGATCAGTAGGCAGAGAGGCAGGCAGAGAGAGAGAGGAGGAGGAGGCAGGCTCCCCGCTGAGCAGAGAACCCAATGCAGGACTCGATCCCAGGACCCTGAGATCATGACCTGAGCCAAAGGCAGTGGCTTTAACCACTGAGCCACCCAGGTGCCCCACCATCCTGTTTTTTTTTTTAAAAAAAAACTTTATTTATTTAAGTAATCTCTACACCCAACATGGGGCTTGATCTTACAACCCCAAGATCAAGAGTCACACACTCTTCCGACTGAGCCAGCCAGGTGCCCCGCCTATCCTTTTTAAAAAAATACTTTTTTCTTTTTGCTGTTCCGTCTGGGTGCTGTCCAGTACCCTGTCTTCCAGATCTCTGATTCATTCTTCTGCTTCTAATCTGTTGTTGATTCCCTGTAGAATTTTTCATTTCAGTTAGTCTTCATATCCTCTTGGCTCTTTTTTTATATTTTCTGTCTCTGTTGAAGTTCTCCTAAAATTCATCCACTTTTCTCTGAAGTCTGGTTCGCATCTTTATGACCATTACTTTGAACTCTTTATCAGACTGCTTATCTGTATTTTGTTTAGTTATTTTTTGGAGATTTTGTTTTATTTTTCCATTTAGAATATATTCCTGTCTTTTTGTTTTGTCTGGCTCTATTTGTTTCTGTGTATTAGGTAGGTCAGCTATGTCTCCTGGTCTTAAAAGTAATTGCCTTACCTGGAAGACATTCTGTAGTGCAGTCCCCCTTGTCACCAGAACCTGGTGCTCCAGAGTTTTCCCCTGTGTGGGCTGCATTTGTCCTCCTATTGTGACTGGGCCCTGATTGCTGTGGGTGTGCTGCTGGTGGGTGGGGCTATCCCTTAGCCCAGCTCTCAGCAGTAACCAGCCACAACTATTGCAGGTGCACTGGTGGGCAGGGCTGACCCCCAGGCCTTCTGGTTGCAGTGTATTCAGTCCCAGCACAGCTGACTGAGAAGTTTGACTGTAGCTGCTCAGGGCATGTGAGAGGTTGAGCTAGCCCCCTGCAAAGCTGGCTGAGAGACCTGACCACATCTGCAGTGGGCGTGCAGGTGGGCAAAGCTGGCTTACCCCCTTCCCTGGGGCAGAAGTCACTTTGAAGGGGTGCTGGTCTGTAGGGTGTGGTGGGTGGTAGTCATTTTGGGAAGTATTACTCCTGATGAAGGTTGTCTGCTGGGTGTGGTGGGGTAAGAGCTGCTTTGGAGGGGCCCCTGCTAGGATGGGTGGATTGGATGGGGCAGGTTCACAAGGGAAACTGCAGAGCCGGCAAGTGGAGTCAGCAGGGTAGATGGAGAGTTTCAGGCCTGGCTCCTGCAAGTGTCTAGCTGGCTAGGCTGAACGAGGGCAAGAAAAATGACTCACCAGCAGTTCCATTCCCAGAGAAAGCTGTTACAGATCCCTGCCCCTCTGGCATTTGTCCTAAATGCCAATAAATCTCCTTCACTATAACCTAGGCACTTTTCAAACTGCTGCTTCTGCTGGGTCTCAGACCAAGTGACATAGTGCTGTCCCTTTAAGAGCAAAATCTTGACTTTCTGTGGCCCTCTGGATCTCCCAGAGTTAAGCTCAGGATTTTCTAGCCAGACATTATGGGGGTTTGTCTTCCTGGTGCAGGGACTTGGTCGCCTCCTCAAGGAGCATCTCTGTGCCTGTGATATCCCTGCCACTTGAAGGTCACTGCATCAGGGGTTTTTTTGGTTTCTGACCAGTTGTCTGCCCCTCCTACCCTTCACATTGGGTCTTCTCTTTATGTCTTTAGCTGTGAATGATCCTTTCTGGTAGTCAGCTTGTTTTCAGAGTGAGTTGCATGACATGTAGTTGTCATCCTGGTATATCTGTGGGAGAAGGGGAACTCATGATCCTCCTACTCCCCCATCTTCCCCTGTTCTTATGGCTACCATTTTTATTTATTTATTTATTTATTTAAAAGATTTTATTTATTTATTTGTCAGAGAGCACAAGCAGGGGGAGCAGCAGGCAGAGCAGGCAGAGGGAGAAGCAGGCTCCCTGCTGAGCAGGGAGCCCGATGTGGGACTCCATCCCAAGACCCTGGGATCATGACCTGAGCTGAAGGCAGACACTCAACCGACTGAGCCATCGAGGCGTCCCTCATGGCTACCATTTTTAAATTACCTTTTTCTTTTTTTAACCGTGTCCTTTGTAAAGCAAAAGTTTTAAATTTTGAAGTCTACTTTGTCAGTCTTTCTCATTCATAGTATTTGTTTAAGAAAATCTTTGCCTAACCCAGTGGTATATTTTGTCCCATGTTTTTATTCTAGAAGTTTTATCATTCTGACTTTAGTATTAGGTTTACGAGCTAATTTTAGTTCTTTTCAGGTATAATGTTAAGTAAGGGTTAAGGCTCAGTTTTCCCATACTAATATCCAGTCTGTTGTTCTAGCTCCATTTGTTGAAAGTACTCTCCTCTCACTTTGAATAACCTTGACACCTTTGTGGTAGATCAGTTGACCATGTAACTATGGGTATCAGTATTTTAAATATGTATGTATTTATTTATTATTTTTTATAATGAGTATAACATATTTTTACCAAGCAAGGAATTAGTGGGTGAGTAAAGTTATACTATAGGGTGATATCTCCAGAAATCTGGCAGGTAAATGGGAATATACTAATTATAAGCCCTCAGAAGATAGGGACTGTTTCTGTCATTTATTAATTGAGCAACAATGAACAAGACATACATGGTCTCTTCCCATATCTGCCTTTTTAGAGCATGCAGTTGAGTAAGGGAGACAGACAATAAGAAGGTAAACACAGGTTCGTATAACACAGATCATGGTAAATGCTATAAAGGAGAAAAATAGGCTTAGTCAGTAGAATGAGCGGGGAATCTCAGAAGGCCTCTCAGAGGGATTATGTGTGTTCAGGTAGCTGGAGTAGCATATGTGAAAATCCTGATTGCAAAGGTGAAGTTGGCGTATTTGAGAAACTGAACAGAAGCCCATGTGGCTGGAGTGCAGTCCTTACAGCACAGAGTATTGGTAAATGACTTTGGAAATGTGAACTGCGGTCTGACCATGCAGGGGCTTGCTGGCTGTGATAAATAGTCTTGATTTTATTTGAGTGCATTGGGAAGGCCCTGAAGGTTTGTTCTTTTGTTTTTGCTTAAGACTATGTAGCTACTGGGGCGCCTGGGTGGCTCAGTGGGTTAAGCCGCTGCCTTCGGCTCAGGTCATGATCTCAGGGTCCTGTGATCGAGCCCCACGTCGGGCTCTCTGCTCAGCAGGGAGCCTGCTTCCTCCTCTCTCTCTGCCTGCCTCTCTGCCTGCTTGTGATCTCTCTCTGTCAAATAAATAAATAAAATCTTTAAAAAAAAAAAAAGACTATGTAGCTACTATCTAGATCAATACGTTAAATATAACTAGCAGCTCAGAAACCTCCCTTTTGGTCTTATCCAGTGTTTATAGCCCACTCTCTACCTCCCAGTAAGCAAGTACTGTTTTGACAGATATCTCCATAGAGTGAGTGAGTGAGTGAGTTAGTTAGTTAGTTTGTTTGTTTGTTTGTTTGTTTATTTATTTATTTATTTATGGGAGAGACAAAGAGAAAGAGAGAACTTGCACAAGTTGGGCGAGGGGCAGAGGGAGAGAGCAAATCCTCAGGCAAACTCCCCACTTAGCAGAGAGCCTGATGCATGGCTTTATCCCAGGACCCCGAGATCATGACCTGAGCCGAAGTCAGATGCTTAGCTGACTGAGCCACCCAGGCGCCCTCCATAGAGTTAGTCTTAACTTTATCCTATTTTGAACCTTATATAAATAAAATCACATTGTATACTATATAAATGGAATCACTGTGTCTGGCTTCTTTCACTCAAAATGACATTGTGAGAGTCATCCATGTTATTGAGTATAGCAGTAGTCCTTTTTCTTGCTGTATTTTGAGAGGTAGTCAAATAATTGGGTTCGTTTTTGAAAGGAGACTGGCTGTTATATGGGAAAATAGATCATAGGCAGGAGAAGAAGCATGAAGACTGAAAAAGTAGCTATGGAATAGACTAAGTGAGGAGATTGGACTAGTGTGAAGAAGAAAATATATGGAATGAAATAGGCAGTTATGAGATGTATACTTTGAAGATAAAACTCCAGGAGTTTACTGATACATTGGGGAAGAGTAGAAGTGAGGGTATGGGATGTATCGCAGTCCCAGGTATCTGGCTTGGGCAACTGATATAGGGATTTCTTTTTTTCTCATAGGAAGACACATGGAAGTAGAATAAAAACTAAGTTGGTTATTGGGTATTTTAAGATACTTGTGAGATACAAGGGAAACTGTCAGACATACATTTGGATGACGGCTATGGAACATAATTGGAAAGAAGTGCAAAGTATGAATAATTTGTAGATGAGGTGGCAGCTGCCCTAGAGAGTACAGTATTGAATTAGAAGATCTGAGTTTCACCATTTTTTTCAGCTTCTGTTGGATATGTTAAAAGGGCAAATCACTTGGTCTTTTTGAGTGCCCTTTCTTCACATCTATAAAATGGGAATAATATTTTGCTTCGTAGGATTAAACACAGTGTAATATTTGAGGAAGGCCACATTTTGTAGTTATTTGGGCCTGAGAATGCTCAGAAAAGTTTATTCATGCCTATACAGTTTGAGTTGGTAGGAAAGTCAGATTATGGAAGACTTTGAGAGGTTTGGAAGGGACTTGGTATAGTATGGGGCTTTAGAGTTTCTTAGAAAGGGAGTAGACTTAATCAAAGTTTGGTTTAAGGACACATCTTCTAGCTATTGTGCAGGGAGGAATTAAAGATGAGAAATATCTAGAAAATCAGTTGTCATAGTTCAGAATTAAGGTGCTGAGGGCTTGGCCTGACATGGATCAGAGATTTCAGTGGAAGAAACTACAAGATTTGTTCAGTGCCTCATTTTGTGGCTTCACTGAGAGGGGAGAATCAGCCACCCACATGACTAAGGCTTCTAGCCTGGGAAGCTAGAGAAATAGTGGAAGCAATGACAAATCTGGGGTAGTCTGAAAGGAAAAATGAATTAGGGAAAGGACAGTTCATTCAGTTTTGAACATCTGACTCCTACAGTGTGGTTGTCTTTGGGTAGCTGGATATTCTCTGGCAGTTAGATATTGTGGTGAAGAGGGCAAGAGATTGATTCTTTTTCGGGTTTAATCACTAATGAGCTTTGTGGTCTTGGAAACTTAGCATCTCAAATATTAAATGTAGTCATCTAAAAAATGAAGCTAACACCTGTCCTGTCAGCCTTACAGGATTGTTTTGAGGATCAAATAAGAATGCATGTGAAGGGGCGCCTGGGTGGCTCAGTGGGTTAAGCCTCTGCCTTCAGCTCAGGTCATGATCCCAGAGTCCTGGGATCGAGCCCCGAGTCGGGCTTTCTGCTCAGCAGGGAGCCTGCTTCTCTTTCTCTCTCTCTCTCTCTCTGCCTCCCTCTCTGCCTACTTGTGATCTCTGTCAAATAAATAAATAAATAAATCTTAAAAAAAAAAAGAATGCATGTGAAAATACTGTGTAATGGTAAACTCCTATATAATTTTAAGATGGTAATGTTATTTCCTTTCTTAGTTCAAACTAAAATGAAATATTTGGTTCTATGGCTAGAGAAGAAAAGGGGGAAAATACCAAACTTCTTAAAAGTTTGTGTTTGGAACTAAATCAGAAACATTAGAAACCTTAGTTCTCTGAATACATATGCCTGAAAACCTCTGTAGATTATAATTTGGGAGACTAATCTGGAAGCTGATCTTGTATATGACAGTTATGAGAACCAAAAACACAGGTTGCATCTTGTCAAGTGTCAGTATTTAATTTGCCTTCAAGTTGGAAGTTCAAAGAACTTCTGAATTCCACCTGTACAATTGCCCCATGTGTTTATAGAATTTTAGAACATACCATTCTTTGTCTGTGAACTATACATTTTTGCCAAGGGTCAGATTAGGGTAATGTTTCAATTCTTCAGCTATGCATAAAGAAGTGATTCCTAACATTTATCAGTGTTACCAGTATGTTACCACTGGTTAGCATTACTGATTCTGAAACCAAACTGCCTAGATGTAATCCCAGCCCTGTCAATTAAAGACTAGCCTTGTGGGGGCGCCTGGGTGGCTCAGTGGGTTGGGTCGCTGCCTTCGGCTCGGGTCATGATCTCAGGTCCTGGGATCGAGCCCCACGTCGGGCTCTCTGCTCAGCGGGGAGCCTGCTTCCTCCTCTCTCTCTGCCTGCCTCTCTGCCTGCTTGTGATCTCTCTGTCAAATAAATAAATAAAATCTTTAAAAAAAAAAAAAAAGACTAGCCTTGTGCACTTGAACAAGTCATTTAACCTCAGTGTGCCTCTATTTCCCAGTCTGTAGTGGGAACTAAGGTTAACATCTACCTGAAGGTTGTTGGGAGGTTTGAATGTACTGTATGTAAAGCACTGAGATTGGTTCCTGGTACATACTAAGCTCCATTTAAGAATTAGTGGCAGGGAAAAAAAAAAAGAGTTAGTGGCAGTTACTATAGAATAGTTAGTTTTCATTTTGGCAGTGATTGGGAATAAAGGACATGAACAGAAGAATCAGATCCTCTCAGAAGTTATGGCTGAGTGAAGTAGAAGTGGTAGCATGGTAAAAATCATGGGGTGTAGTATCAGACACACTTAGATACAAATAGTAATTTTGTCCTTTTTGCTTTATAGTTTAAAGCAAGGCACCTAACCTCTCTGAAGCTCAGTTTCTTTTCCCTATGAACCAAGAGTCACCATACCTATCCTACAGATTTGTTACGAGGATTAAATTAGAAAATGTAAAAAGTACTTGGCCCAGAGTAGATGCTAAAAAATGAGAGTGCTGTCTAATACCCCCCTGCATCCCATTCCACTGTAGAGCGATAAGGGCTGTTTGATTTCCTGTATGCTCTTGTATTCATTTGTTTGCAATTTTAGAGCTTCTAAAATTCTTTCCATTTTAGCAGTGTAAACAGCAGCTGTTTAATTGGATCCACCTTGAAAAGTGTATTGTCAGCTTTTCTTTGCTGTTTTGGGTTACGTGCTTTATCACTCTGGTAAATCCTACAACAATCAAGATAGTAGACATTATTAATTGGTCATAGAATCAAACTGGACTGTAACCTCACTGTCCTTCTTCACAGTGTTCCATGCAGCTAAAATCAGTCATCAGACTCAATACAGTAGAGAATCCTCTCGGCCTTTAGGGCTTTCTAGAAGAAATGTTCATGAGATAATCAAAATAATATCTGAACTGTCCATTAATCCTGTCTCAAGATGTGGACTTGTCACTTTATGACAACACAGAGTGGTTTTAAAATATTTCCTAATAGATGCTTATCTGTATTACAACATTGTTACATAACATTAACATCTTTAGGTACCTTCTAGAGGAGGTGCAATAATTAGAAGAGTATAATGCAATAACTACAATGCAAAGATTGTAATGCAGTGACCCAACTAAGAGGGTGCATCAGAATCAGCTGGAATGTGATCTTAAAATATTCATACTCTAGGCCTCACCCCAGATGTATCTAATCAGATTCATCAGTAGATAGATGTTGATTGACATGTACATTTCGTAACACTACCCCAGATGATCATATTTATGCCACTGGTTAAAAACAACTAATACTGTCAAGAGTATAGCGAATCAGGCACCCTCACTACTGGTATGATGGTATACTGATACTGCAGAACCATTCTATAGGCTGTGCTGTATCTATTAAAATTTCAAATTTGTCTAATAAGAATACATACCTGCCCAAAGATGTAGTTTCAAGAAAGTTTCCTATAGACCAGTTCATAATTTCAAACAATTGTGAGCAGCTAAATGATCGTCAGTACACAAATGGTTAAGTACATCGTGGTATAGATAGCACAGTTGTTTACTGTGTTACTATTTAATAAAGTATATATGAAAATTATACATGCTGACATAGAAATATATTTAAGATACATTGTCAAGTTGAATAAGAAAATCACAGAATCAACCTTATTTTTAAAATTTTATGTGTAACTATATAAAGATTTGGAAGAATACTCATCAAAGTATTTATAGTGGTTATCCATGACAGAAGAATGGGAATGATCAAGAGGAAGGAATAGGCCTTTTTACGTTTGTATTTAAAATATTTGCAATAAGATTTTGTTATTTTTTGTAACAACAGAGAAGAACTACTGGACAAAACATGAGTGATTTAAAGGAAGCTTGTATGGAACCTAATTTATATGTGTCAGAACACTGCTTACTTTGCAAATACCAGTTTTACCCTGAGACTTGTCATTTCTAACTTTGGAAACAGAAAGGAATGCAAAACTATTTTGAACGTTTGCTAAGAGGATAATATTTTGTTATTAAATTTTGGAAGTAATTGAGGTTTCAAATAGATAAGTATTTAAGGTAAAAAGCATTTGACTTGTATCAGAATTATATTGGCTACCTGTTTTAAAAATATTTAGTGTTTGTGTATATCTGGATATGAAAACTAGGTACAGGATATTTTAGTGAATTCTTTTTCAATTGAAAAGCCTCTAGCCTGTGAGAATATTAACACTTTTTAATCTCCTCTTTTAAAACTTTAGGCCCGATGAGAGAAAGGGAAAGTTAAGGATGCTGGAGCAGAACAATGGATTTCTCTTTCTCTTTCATGCAAGGGATCATGGGAAACACAATTCAGCAACCACCTCAACTCATTGACTCCGCCAACATCCGTCAGGAGGATGCCTTTGATAACAACAGTGACATTGTTGAAGATGGTGGCCAGACACCATATGAAGCTACCTTGCAGCAAGGCTTTCAGTACCCACCTACAACAGAAGATCTTCCTCCACTCACAAATGGCTACCCCCCATCAATCAGCATGTATGAAACTCAAACCAAATACCAGTCATATAATCAGTATCCCAATGGGTCGGCCAATGGCTTTGGTGCAGTTAGAAACTTTAGCCCCTCTGACTATTACCATTCAGAAATTCCAAACACAAGACCACATGAAATTCTGGAAAAACCTTCTCCTCCACAGCCACCACCTCCTCCTTCGGTACCACAAACTGTGATTCCAAAGAAGACTGGCTCACCTGAAATTAAACTAAAAATAACCAAAACTATCCAGAATGGCAGGGAATTGTTTGAGTCTTCCCTTTGTGGAGACCTTTTAAATGAAGTACAGGCAAGTGAGCACACAAAATCAAAGCATGAAAGCAGAAAAGAAAAGAGGAAAAAAAGCAACAAGCATGACTCATCCAGATCTGAAGAGCGCAAGTCACACAAAATCCCCAAATTAGAACCAGAGGAACAAAATGTAAGTTGAAACATATTTTTGAAAAATTTTGTAATAATTCAGATTTACTGGAAGTCCAAGAGATATTTTCCCATTTTTATCCCTTCAAATTTAAATATTTCTGATAACTTCTTTCTCCTAATCCCAAGCAAGGAGCTTGAGATATTCTAATGGGTGCTGAGTAAAATTTTTTGACTAAATGAATGTACATCATTAGAGTGAAGAAATATTTTTAAAACATGGGATACTAAGGCTGCTTATGTTTCTTCGTCTAATAGCTTCACTTATTTTTATTTGTTTATAATTAACTCCTGGTTTCTAAAGATGAAGAGGAAAGGCAAAGAGAAGATGGTTAATTATATTGTTTTTTCTTTTATTTAGGCCAACTTTTCCCAGTGTTAATGACTTAATACTCATTACTAATGTGTTTGCTACAAAATAAACTGAAGTGGGGCAACTGGGTGGGTTAAAGCCTCTGCCTTCAGCTCAGGTCATGATCCCAGGATTCTGGGATTGAGCCCCGCATCAGGCTCTCTGCTCAGCAGGAGCCTGCTCCCTCCTCTCTCGCTCTGCCTGCCTCTCTGCCTACTTGTGATCGCTGTCTATCAAATAAATTAAAATCTTTAAATAAATAAATAAATAAACTGAAGTAATAGAGGGACTCCTTTTATTAAAACCAGTTAGTATTCCTATATATTAAAACTTCAGGTGGAATTTTTATGAGTCATCCTTCATAGGTATGATGCATGCTGCCAAATTCTTTTTAGTATATCTGCGGTTTAGTATGAATTTCCTTATTAATAGGTATGTAACAAAGCAGGTCTAGCTTGAGTGAAGTTTTTAGTTAGTATTCTAATACATAGTGTGAATTGAAGACATTTCCCAGACATTGATGGGAAAAAATAAGTAAGTATTTGGCAGCATTAGTCTGCTTTTATATCTGGTATGCCCGAATAAGTTAATTTGTTATCTTCTGTTTAAAGAAGTGTTTACTTCATACCAACTCACCTTTTCCTTGGTAGCTGGGTTCAGGTACTTCATACAGCTCAAATGTAATCCTTTTCTGGAGTAATCAGTAAGGCTACACTGATTCTAGACTCTCCCAAGTCTCAGTGTAATATTTGAAACATATTTCAAAATGTTTTTCTCATTTTTCTGTAGTTTTATTTATTCATTTATCAATTATTGATTAAGTACCTACTCTGTGCTAGACTCTTACCTAAGAATAGCAATAAATGAGATTAAAGATGTCTACTTTCAGTTTGCTTATATTCTAGTAAGAGGAACAAGATAATACATATATATGTACCAATGTATGAACAAAGTTGAGTTTTGGGGAAAAATCCAGGGTTTTTTGTATTGTTTTGTTTGTCTCTCTCCCCTTTGTTTCTCTCCCTCCCCCGTCACTTTTTCACCTTACCCCCTTTCTCCCTCTCCCATCCTTCTTTCCCTTTTTCTCTTTGTTACTCTCTCCCTTCCCTCCTCTCTTTCTTTCCAAAGAGAAAAAAAGAGTTCTTGTTAATTGAATTTTGATTAATTAAAATCTATCACACATGGGGAATAGTTACAAATTTAAGCAATGAATGCCCTAACAGTTGTACTCCATTCTGATACTGGAACTTTAAAGCTAGGGCCCCCAAGGCTCTTGCTTGTTGTTAGTACCATGCTTCAGCACTGTACAGAGGACCAGTGATGTTCACAAACTAATTGGTTTTGTAACCTTATGTTTTTTGTTGTTGTTTTAATTAGGTTTCTTCAACTTGAACAACATTTATTTTGTTTCCCTTAGGACAGTTTCTTGTAAGTGTTCAATTTTTGATACCCTTGTGCCTCCTGGTTGTTACTAAGGGTCCAAGCCCTTACTTGGTGTTAAGCATTATAGAGGGCTTAGAAATGAAGGAGGAGCTCAAGTGAGAGTCTGCTGATACCACTGGACAGCTCCCCTCCCCAGATGCTTAAAGAAGCATAATGAGAACTGAGTGCTTGGAGAAAAAGTTTGAAACGTTTGTCCTTAAGCTGGATTTGCGTTTATATATAATTTTGTTCCTTCAAAGCCCACTCATAGGTTCTTTTTTGAACAATCTCGTTTAAGGTAGTAGTTCGTGATTTCTCACTACTTCTTTCTTTCCTTTTTCTTGGTGTTTGATTTTACAAGTATTTCCAATTCTGAGCTGTTTGGCCTTCTAGAGAGTGACTATTATTTGGAACAACCTAAGTATATCTCTCAACAATAAAATGTGTCCAGACATCTCGGCAGCAAGAGATCTGAGATCACTACTGAAATTGTATATTTTGTAATGCTCGTTTAGCTGTTTTTCCTCCTATCAAATTAGAAACATGTGGAAGTGTTTCTGCATGTCTTCCTCCTTGGCAGGTGTCATGCCTCTGGCAAGTGAGTGTAGGCCCTATTCAGACATTGGTCTTCCACCAGCACCTCAGTGGGCTTATCCACTAAGACTAGTCTCATTAACTCTTAGCTTGCCATTTTCACTTATAAAAAAGCCAAATAGTGGCTTCTGTTCCATCAGCACTAAGTTAGACTTTATGTTTGTTTCAGAGTATTAGGTCTTAAAATTCTTAGAAACTTTTCACATGCAAAATGTTCTTTTTGTACCGATAAACGTTTTAGTGTTTGAGATTATGCACTTAAGCTATGGAGAGTGCTGTGAATTGTGTAAGACTAATGATTCATAGACCTGTACCCCTGAAACAAATAATACATTATATGTTATTAAAAGAAGAGTTATGCACTTAAAGTTATTCAGAAAGTAAAAGAAAAATGCATGAATAATTTATTGCCTTTGAATTTTTTTCCACCTTAAATGTTGATTTAAGATTTTTTTTAATGTACAATTTTGCTTAATGTTTTGAAAATTCTTAGGGATTTGGAATTCTGCCAGGTTTGATGCATGTTATTCATCCTAATAAATCTCTCTTTTTTTAAAAAGATTTTATTTAAAAAATTTTTTTATTTATTTGACAGAGAGAGAGATCACAAGCAGGCAGAGAGATAGGCAGAGAGAGGTGAGGAAGCAGGCTCCTTGCTGAGCAGGGAGTGTGATGTGGGGCTCGATTCCAGGACCCTGGGATCATGACCTGAGCCGAAGGCAGAGGCATAATCCACTGAGGCACCCAGGCGCCCCAGATCTCTTGCGTTTTAATAAAAACACTAGGGCAAATTTTTTAAAAGGAATATTTTGGATAATGTTATTTTAGTTGCTCTCTTAAAGTATTTTTTCCTGTTTAAGAAACTTCTTGTTATTCTTTCCTGGAATATAGGTCTTTCCGTATAGAATCAGCTAAAAATGTAAAAAAAGAGGTATATACCCATAAAATCAAATATTTAAAACTGTGGAGAGCTAACTCATTGTCATCTTTTTCTCTGACACTCTCTTGCTAAAGCATCACTGTTAGTACCAGAAAAGGTATCTTTTGTCCTTACTTGATTTTAATCTCTTTTAAGCTTATCTATCCTTCCAGCAACTAAAGGAAAATGGATGTTATACCCAGAAGTATTTTATCTGTTGGCATTTTCTGACTCATTTTTCTTGACTCCTCAGTATTTGACTTCCATTGACCATGTTGTCTTAAAAACTTCACCCCTTAATTGGTGTTTATGATACTATGTTATCTGTTGGTTTATCTCCTTACTTTTCTGCTTTCTTTTGAGCTCAAGTCAGTGTCCACTGGATATTTTTCCCACCCCAGCCCCAACCCTGCTTAGCTTCTGAGATCAGATGAAATCAGGCACATTCAGGGTGGTATGACTATAGACTAAATGCCTCCTAGATATTTCTGTTTTGTGCATGCATTAGCACATTTTACAAGGTATATTTCCTTTCTATCACTGCATCATCTTTATTTGACTTGTATTTCTTTCTTTTATTTATATAGTCTTGAAAGCTTAGAATAAATCTTAGGCTTATTTCTCTCCCTTGCCATTGTTTTCCTTTTAAGATGAATCTGTAAACAATTTTAACAGTGTTTTAAGCTAGCCTGAAGCAAAAGCTAGCATTCTGGAACAAACCACTAAAATAATAATAATACATTAAAAAAAAGATAAGACATTTTTTTTTACATCTTTTTTTTTTTAAAGATTTTATTTATTTATTTGACAGAGAGAGATCACAAGTAGGCAGAGAGACAGGCAGAGAGAGAGAGGGAGAAGCAGGCTCTCTGCCGAGCAGAGAGCCCGATGCAGGGCTCGATCCCAGGACCCTGAGATCATGACCTGAGCCAAAGGCAGAGGCCTAACCCACTGAGCCACCCACACGCCCAATTTACATCATTTTTTTAATCTTGAGGAATATTATATTCTAAAAAACAACATTATCAATAAAATCATAGGTCTATTTCAAGATTTCTTACTATCTTCTGGAAGGTAGAAAACCACTAAGTTTTTCTCCAGGGAAGGGTGCAAATGGAATGCAGTATTGCATTACTGCATGTAGCAAATGCAAACCAGGAGGAAAAGGAAACAATTTATAACCCCCCCAAAATAAGACATTTGAATAATTAAAAGTTTTGAAGGAAATCCCGTCTTTAATCCAGAAAGGGAAAAAGGCTAATGGACTTCAGACCAGTTCTTAAAATAATAGTAGGATTCTGTTGTTTGGCAAAGATGAGTCACTCCTTATCTATCAGCCCTCAAAAGGAGTTACGGAGATCCCTTACACCCAGACATCATGAAGATTGAATGTGCAGAGGAGGATGACTCGCTTTCTTAGCCGCGTATGTACTTCCTCAAGTGGCCTTGTCTTCTTGTGGTAGCTTGAGAATGAGAAGTGGAGGTGAAGGCTTAAACTACTTCTGTAGATTGAAGTGAAGCTACCCAAAGAGCCTGTGCAAATGGGGACAGTATTTCCAGACTGCTTTATTCTTATACCAGCATTTTGGAAAACAGTTTTCATTTGAACATAGATTTTTCTTTCCTTGCTCAACGAGTGTTTCCTATTAGATTACATAGTCATGATACCACCACAGACACATCTGACAGTGAATTTTGTGCCCATCAGCAACTTGTCACTACTTTTTTTTCCAAAATACTCGCCGTGTAATAGCTAACATGATTTTTAAAAAACATAAATTGGTGTATGTTACTTCTCTACCTAATCCTCTTTGGTGGCTTTTATTGCCCTTAATATAAAACGCTTGACTATACTTACTTGTAATATAGCCTGCCTCCCCTCTCTCATCTTATAACCTCTCTCTTTGGGTAATTAAGTCAGTTGTAAAGGCCTTCCTGAAATTTCTACTTTTTAAGCCCCAGGAACTTCACACATGCCATGCCTTCTTTCTGGAATGTTCTGCCCACTTTTTAGTAGACTAACTACTCTTCCTCTGACTCTCAGATCATAATGGACTTTCTCAGAGAGGCCTTTCCTGACCTTCATATTTAAAGATACAAACTCCGGGGTGCCTGGGTGGTTAGTGGTTAAGCGTCTGCTTTTGGCTTGGGTCAGGATCCCAGGGTCCTGAGATTAAGCCCCACATCGGACTCCCTGCTTGGTGGGAAGCCTGCTTCTCCCTCTCCCACTCCCCCTGCTTGTGTTCCCTTTCTTACTGTGTCTCTCTCTGTCAAATAAATAAATAAAATCTCCAAAAAAAAAAAAAAAAAAGGAAAAAGTAATAAAGATACACACTCCCACATTATTTCTCTTCATATATTTACATTGTATAAGTGTATGTTTTTAATTGTTTACTGTCTGTCTGTCCTACCCAACTGTAAGCTTTCTGAGGTGAGTGATCAAATCTATTTGTTTCATCATTGCATACCCACCTACTAGAACAGTGCCTGGAAAGTCATAGGCACTGCTGAATAAGTGATTGATAATTGGTGTTTAGGATGTTAGTCTGGCTTCTCATTTCCTTATAGTTACAAACCTTTCTACAATTTTTTATTTAATAAAATTTTGTTTTTGCTGTTTTTGTAACAGTGTCTTCAATTAATTGAAAATTTTAAGTAGCTTCTAGAATTACCCATATTTTAAAATTGGAATTAAGACTTAATTTGATGGATATATCTCTCTTTATGCCATCTAAATTAAGTTCTGTTCTTTGACAAGTGAGAAGACTTAAAAAAATCTTTTAAATTACAAAAGTGTTCTGCTTTTTACAGGAAATACATGTAACACAAAAATATAGATCTTCCTTCACCATTTCCCTAACCTCATTCCCCAAAGATAACTACTTTTATCATTCTGGTATAAAATGTATCAAATACCTCTTAAGGCATGTATGGGCTATTTTAAAATAAAAAGTTGGAAGATGTTGATAGACATGTAGATTACTGGCATGAAATAATGCTATACTTAACCATCTTCTGCTTAGATGTTCTTTTGTTTTCTGTAGGTTCTTAAAATATAATTGCCCAATTGAAGAATGATATATTTTCAATTTTGATAGATACTTCTAAGTACCCTTCCCAAAGGGTTATAGAAATTAATTTTTAAGTAATATATGTGTGGGTTTTATGATTGGAAAAGTAATGTTTATCATAGACAATTTGAAAATACAGAAAGGCACACCAAAACAATCATTTTTCCATCACCTGGTAGTATTCTAATTTTTATTTCTGTGCACATTAAAAAAAAATTATTTTGGGGTGCCTGGATGGCTCAATGGGTTAAGCGTCTGCCTTCAGCTCAGGTCATGATCCCAGGGTCCTGGGATTGAGCCCTACATTGGGCTCCCTGCTAAGCGGGGAGCCTCTTTCTCCTCTCTCTGTCAAATAAATAAATAAAATTTAAAAAATAAATTAAAAAAATTATTTTTCCAAGATTGGAATCATATTATACAAACTGCTTTGCAGTTTTTTCTTTTCAAATAACATTATATTGTTATTTTCCTATGTCATTTTATTTATTTTTTTCAAAAGATTTTATTTTTAAGTTATCTCTGCACCCAATGTAGCACTTGAACTCACAAACCTGAGATCAAGAGCTGCAGGCTCTACCAGCTAAGCCAGCCAGGCACCCCTCCCATGTCATTTTAAAATGTAGGTTATTTCACTATCTTGTTATACTATAACTTATTAGGCTAATTTAAATTACTGGACATCTAGATTGTTTTCTAGTATTTGCTCTTATAAATAGCACTAGTGTGCGTATCTTTTTGTGTATTTATACCTCTCAGTGCTTTTCAGTATACATAATACATTTAGAAGTGGATTTGCTGGATCAAAGTCTGTAAATTTAAGGTTTTTCATACATGCCATGTTGCTCTCCTGAAAAATTCCAAGTTACATCTTACTAGCAGTCTGAGAGTGCTCATTTTTCTGCACCCTGTTAGGTTAAAAAACAACAGCAACAACAATCAACACATAAGTTTTAAAAAGTAATAAGAAATGAGAGATACAGCTATGGCGTGGAATGGAACATGAATTTAAGACATAGCATCATGTACTGCAGCAGTTGTGTTCTTATTACCTGTGTTATTCAATTAATAAATGTCCTTTATTCTCTTTCCTATTTAGTTTTGATTCTTTTTGTGTATGTCACTGTTCTTTGGTTGGCTGCCATTTTCTTCTTTTTATCTATACCTTTTCACCTAGAGACCAAATGAGAGGGTTGACACTGTGTCCGAAAAACCAAGAGAAGAGCCAGTACTAAAAGAGGACCCCCTGGTGAGTTGCCGTATTGAATACTGTCTAACCAGGGATGGGGTAAGGAGGTAAAGCAGGGGGATTATATTATAACACATTCCATACGTATTATTACAGTTCCATACTTCTGGATTTCAGAAACTATACTGAAATAAATCTTGGAGCTGGTTTAAGAGGTAGATACTTTCAGTGAATTATTGTTCTTTTTTTTTTTTTAAAGATTTTATTTATTTATTTGACAGAGAGAGAGAGATCACAAGCAGGCAGAGAGGCAGGCAGAGAGAGGGGAGGAAGCAGGCTCCCCGCAGAGCAGAGAGCCCGATTCGGGGCTCGATCCCAGGACCCTGAGATCATGACCCGAGCCGAAGGCAGCGGCTTAACCACTGAGCCACCCAGGCGCCCCGAATTATTGTTCTTTTTAAAACTATGACCACTTTTTCTTATTGAAATATAATCGACATATATCATTATATTAGTTTCGGGTGTACAACATATTGATTTGATATGTATATGCATTGCAAAATGACCGCTGAAATAAGTGTAGTTACTGTCACCATACAAAATCACAAAAATATATTTATTGACCATTTTTTAATGGATTATGTGAATTCTCAAGATGCCTTATCAGTAATTTGACATCAGAAATATCAGTCCTATTTTCAGTATTTGGAGTGGGGCTTATTATTTTCTTTCTCTTCCTTTTTGCTAGTTATGGTTAAGTATTAGGGAAAGTATAATTGAAGATAAATTTTACATGGTGAGCATGTTTAATGTACTTTGTTCATAGTTTCTTTTCTTTTTTTAAAATTTTCTCTGCTGATGAAGTTTTACAACCTTTTCCTATAGGTTCAGCCAATATTATCTTCTGTTCCAACAACAGAAGCATCAGCTGGTGTTAAGTTCCAGGTTGGCGATCTTGTTTGGTCTAAGGTGGGAACTTATCCTTGGTGGCCTTGCATGGTTTCAAGTGATCCCCAGCTCGAGGTTCATACCAAAATTAACACGAGAGGTAAGTAAAGGCACAAATAGATATTAAAGGTTAGGGGAAAAAATTGAATCTTAAATGTTGTATATGACTGTAAGGATATGCACATAAGGGACACTCTGGTAGCTCAACTAGTTATGCGTGTAACTCTTCGTTTCAGCTCAGGGTCTCATGGGTCATGGGATTGAGGCTGCCTTAGGTGCATGTTTAGTGGGGAGTCTGCCTGAGGGTTCGCTCCCTCTGTCCTTCCCCCCACTCATGCTCTCTCTCTCTCTCTAAGGTAAATAAATAAATCTTAAAAAAAAAAAAAGAATATGCATATAATCTGACACCAGAATATCAGTTTTTAATAACTAGTGATCTAGTCATGGTCATCTTAATGGGCAGAAAGTCTCTATAACTGATATGGTCCTTGTTTTCCCTTATAACATCCTACATTTGTGGGGCGCCTGGGTGGCTCAGTGAGTTAAAGCCTCTGCCTTCGGCTCAGGTCATGATCTCAAGGTCCTGGGATCGAGCTCCTCATCGGGCTCTCTGCTCAGCGGGGAGCCTGCTTCCTCCTCTCTCTCTCTGCCTGCCTCTCTGCCTACTTGTGATCTCTGTGTGTCAAATAAATAAATAAAATCTTAAAAAAAAAAACACCCTACATTTGTTTTATAATTTCTTCTATACTTCTTTAAAAACCTTTATCTGACTGACATCTCATGTGAATTCCAAAAGAGAGAAAGCAGTTGGGTAAATAATAAGATGTCTTACAGAGCTTAGTAGGCATTTGGGCCATGCTTTTGTTGTACATCTTATTTCATCATTGACTCCTTTGAGTAGTAATTTTTTACCCACACAAGTGCTTTTCATCCTGATAAAATTTTCAAGATGCTTTTTCCCTCCACTCCATTTTTGAATCTGCAAATTTGCTGAGACATCTTTATACATTCAATACGACATAGACTACAGCTTGAATTTATAGAATCCTACCTTAGGAATATTAATAAATGTTGAGGAAGGATGTTTTCTAACTATTCTCTATTCTTTTCCATGGGTTTGTCTAAAACATGTGTATTAGATTTCTGATATTCTAGCATTTGGAAAGGACTTGCTTAGTTAGTCAGGGGAAGGTTTGAGCTGGAATTTATTTCTGGATATTTGCTTTGTGAACTCACTTGTTATGTGTTGAATTTCTTCTTGTTTGTGACAACTTTGCGCCTATTTCTTTTTTCTTTTACTTTAAATTTTCTGTCTTGCTCCCTGTTCACTGTTATAAAGAGAAAAAATATCTACATAAGTCTTGCAAGTCAGATTTGTGACAGAATCAGCCATATCTGTAACTTTTGTGCTTCATAGCCAGTTATATGCCCTGGTATAGAAAGCAGTTATCTGTCATTATACCCTGCTGATTCAAGATTGGGTAACTGGAAACATCAGTGGAGCAGAAGTGAAAACAACAACAACAACCCAGCATTGTTGAATATCAACTTTCGTGCAAGGCACTGTGTTAAGCAGTTATATATTTTATGCAGTCCACATAGCAGCAACACTACAAAGTAGGTAGTATTATTATCTTTATGTTTTGAATAAGTGAATAGTTTCAGAGAGACCTTATTCCATAACCCCTACTCTTTTTTTTTTTTTTTAATTTTTTTTTTTTTTAATTTATTTAACAGACAGAGATACCAGTAGGCAGAGAGGCAGGCAGGGAGAGAGGAGGAAGCAGGCTCCCTGCCGAGCAGAGAGCCCGATGCGGGGCTCGATCCCAGGACCCTGAGACCATGACCTGAGCCAAAGGCAGAGGCCCAACCCACTGAGCCACCCAGGCGCCCCCATAACCCCTACTCTTAAACATACTATATATTAAAAAGAAAACAATGAATTCACCTAGTTATAATTTACCAAGGTTGGGGGAAGGCAGTCCTAGTTGTTTCATTTATTACTTATTATTAAGGGTGTTGGATTCAGTAACCTCTGAAGTATCTTGCAGGTTTAATAATCTATGTTTCTATGAGTGGGAGAAGAAAGGGACAGAGATTTTCCAAAGGACCAAGCCTTATTTAATTTTAATTCCAGGTAACATACAGTGTTCTATAAGTTTCAGCTGTATAATGTAGTAATTCAGCACTTCCATACATCACCCTGTGCTCATCACAAGTGCACTCCTTAATCCGTATCACCTATTTAACCCATTCCCCCACCTACCTCCCCTCTGGTAACCATCAGTCTGTTTTCTATAATTAAGAGTTTGTCTCTCTCTTATTTCTTCCCTTTGCTTGTTTTGTTTGTTAAATTCCATGTATGAGTGAAATTATATGATATCTAACTGACTTAGCATTATACTTTCTAGCTCTGTCCGTGTTGTTGCAAATGGCAAGATTTCATTCTTTTTATGGCTGAGTAATATTCCCTGTGTGTGTGTGAGTGTGTGTGTGTGTGTGTGTGTGTGTATCACATCTTCTTTATTTACTAGTTCGATAGGACACTTGGGCTGCTTCCGTATCTTGGCTGTTGTAAACTGCTGCTATATATGCTATATATGCTGCTATAAACATAAAGGTACATGTATCCTTTTGCATTAGTATTTTTGTATTCTTTGGGTAAATACCCAGTAGTGCAATTGCTGGATCGTAAGGTAGTTCTGTTTTTAACTTTTTTTTTTTTTTTTATATTTTATTTGTTTATTTGACAGAGAGTTAGAGAGAGAGCACAAGTAAGCAGAACGTCAGGGAGTGGGGAAGAGAGAGAAGCAGGCTCTCTGCTGAGCAGGGAGCCCGACGTGGGGCTCAATCCCAGGACCCTGGGATCATGACCCAAGCTGAAGGCAGCCGCTTAACCAACTGAGCCACTCAGGCGCCCCTGTTTTTAACTTTTTGAGGATACTCCATACTGTTTTCCATAGTGGCTGCACCCATTTGCATGCCCACCAGCATTGTAATCCCACATCCTCTATATTGTTAATTTTAGACATTCTGATAGGTGTGAGGTGGTATCATTGTAGTTTCGATTTGCATTTTCCTGGTGATCAGTGATGATGAGCATCTTTTCAGATGTCTGTTAGGGCAAAGCCTTCTTAAATAAAATAATCCATGTACCTGTCTGGGTCTCTACAGCAATCTGAGGTAGTCTATCATGTGAGAGTTGTGGCTCTTCAATTCTCTCTCCTTAGAAAAGCGTGATTTTGAGATTATATAATTTCACATTTAATTACTATATGAAAACCTAATTACAGCTTTTTTGGGTGGTACAAGTGAGAGCACAATTTGTACTGCATCTGTATTTCAAAGAAAGTATTTAAATTTAGGAATTAATCTAATCTAATCAAGTCATGATCTCAGTCTGTGCTGGGGATGCAGTCTGGTTAAGATTCTCTCTCTGCTCCGTGCTCACACTTGCTCTCTTTTCCTCTAAAAAAGAAATATTTGAGAGTAATTATTTTTCTTTATGTATATTGTAATTAATAGATAGGATAGTAAAGATTTTTTTTTTTTTAAAGATTTTATCTATTTATTTGACAGACAGAGATCACAAGTAGGCAGAGAGGCAGGCAGAGAGAGAGGGAGGAAGCAGGCTCCCTGCCGAGCAGAGAGCCCGATGCAGGGCTCGATCCCAGGACCCTGAGACCATGACCTGAGCCGAAGGCAGAGGCTTTAACCACTGAGCCACCCAGGCGCCCCGGATAGTAAAGATTTTTATTGAAAGTTTTAAATGATATCATTATACCTAATGAAATTTTTATTTTTTATTTATTTTATTTAAGCTCAATTAATTAAGATAGTGTATTATTAGTTTCAGAGGTTGAGTTCAGTGACTCATCAGTTGCATATAACACCCAGTGCTTATTATACCCTTTGCTCTCCTTACTGTCTATCACCCAGTTACCCCATCTCCCTCCTCCCTCCCCTCTAGCAACCCTCAGTCTGTTTCTTATGGTTTTCTTACAGTTTGGCTCCCTCTCTGATTTCATCTTGTTTTATTTTTTCCCTCCCTTTCCTTATGCTCCTCTGTTTTGTTTCTTAGATTCCACATATGAGTTAGATCATACAATTGTCTTTCTCTGATTGACTTACTTTGCTTAGCTTAATACTCTCTAGTTCCATCCACATCATTTCGAATGGCAAGATTTCATTTTTTGATGACTGAGTAATATTCTACTGTATGTGTATGTGTGTATGCATGTGTATACCAAATCTTCTTTACCTATTGTAACTTTTTTTTTTAAGATTTTATTTATTTATTTGACAGAGAGTGATCATAAGTAGGCAGAGAGGCACTCAGAGAGAGAGAGGGGGGAAGCAGGCTCCCTACCAAGCAGAGAGCCCGGCACGGGACTCGATCACAGGACCCTGGGATCACGACCTGAGCCGAAGGCAGAGGCTTAATCCACTGAGCCACTCAGGCGCCCCCTGTTGTAACTTCTGTTCCTAACTTTTTTTTTAAAAGTTTGAAACTAGATGGTTTTACCTTCATATTATTTTTCTTAAATAAAAACATTTCTGGGGCACCCAGGTGGCTCAGTCATCTGAGCATCTGACTGGAGATTTCAGCTCAGGTCATAATCCTCAGGGTCATGGGATTGAGCCCCCTGGAGGGCTCCACACTCAGCTAGGCATCTGCTTGAGATTTTCTACCTCTGTCCCTCCCCCACTTATGTACACACATGTACGGCCTCTCTCTCCCGCTCTCTTTCTAAAATAAATAAATTTTTAAAGAAAATATTTCCTCTGCATTTTTCTTTTGGAATTCAGCCTATTATTCAAAGACAGATTTGCTTACTTCTCATTTTTTCAGGTCTTTAGGTTTTTATTTCATTCATAGTTCTTTGGCCAGCAGGAAATAAAGTGATAATAACAAAGAGGCAGATTGTTTGATTTGTTTCATCTGTACTAATGATGTAGTAGAGGAAGAAGTTGAAAATAAAGATTAAAATGAGATTGCATCATCTGTGTTTTTGTTTTCATGTTTTTAACTATAATTTAAACTCTGATTCTGAATAACTCACTGACTTTTGAAAACAGATTATGCCTTATGTTCTTTTAACCTTGTTACCTGTACCCACTACCCTATTTTCCAAACTCACCTATTAGTTTAGGTTTTATATATATATATATATATATATATATATATATATATATATATATATATCATACGTATGCTATATATAGAGAGAGAAAGAGATTTTATTTATTTATTTATTTATTTATTTATTTGACAGAAAGAGACACAGCGAGAGAGGAAACACAAGCAGGGGAAGTGGGAGAGGGAGAAGCAGGCTTCCCACCGAGCAGGGAGCCCAATGGGGGGCTCGATCCCGGAACCCTGGGATCATGACATGAGCCGAAGGCAGACACTTCAAGACTGAGCCACCTAGGCGCCTCTTCTTTTTTTTGTCTCTAAAAACCCTTGGACTTTTGATAAACCTTCTTTGATTAATTATAGTCAAGTTTGTGTTTAGCTCTTCCTTCTCAGATTATATGGAAATTGAATTGTATTTCTCTCTTATAGGCTATTTTACATAATAAATTTTAATCTGGTTTCAAAGTACTTCCTTAGGTAATCTCCCATTAATGTCTAATAAAATTAAAAAATTTTCAAATGCAAGATACAGTCGATTTCAGATAACTGAGTTCAACTTAAGCTTATACCTGTATTTTTCTAGTCAAGATCTGCTTATTATTTTTCTCTGCCTACCTGAATTGGATTCACTAAGACCAATTATACAGTACTCTATTAACCTGAGACATTTTCTGTAGAGTTGTGTTTTTCAAACTTTGTATGGAAAAAAACAGTTTTTGTTCGTTTCTTAAAAATTTCCATTCCTGGGGTGCCTGGGTGGCTCAGTGGGTTAAAGCCTCTGCCTCTGGCTCGGGTCATGATCCCAGGGTCCTGGGATCAAGCCCCGCATTGGGCTCTCTGCTCAGCGGGGAGCTTGCTTCCCTCTCTGCCTTTCTCTCTGCCTACTTGTGACCTCTCTCTCTGTCAAATAAATAAATAAAAAATTAAAAAAAAAATTTCCATTCCACCATGGACCAATACTTATGTAAAATACATTAAAAGTAACTATTACAAAAAGGAAAGGCCCCCCCCCCCACAAAAAAATATAGTATAAGATCCCTGGTCATATGCCTAAATGTCATGACAACGTCAAATTATCATAGTTTCTAAATGCTTACTCTTCTGTGTTTATTTTGTCACAGACTGGCTTGTTCTGGGAACCACACTTGGAGAGTAGCACTGTTCTAGAACAGCAGTTCTCAGATTTTTTGGTCCCATAACCCCTTACACTCTTACAGTTTGACGACTCTAAAAAGCTTTTGTTTACATGGGTTGTATCTATTACTATTTATTTTAATTTGGAAATTAAAACTAAGAAAATTAAAAATAAATTAGTAAATTAAAAATTTACTAATTCATTTAAAAATTATTATATGTTGTCATTGTATTTTTATGAAAAATATTTTCTCAAAAATATTGAGAAGAGTAGTATCATTTTACATCATTGCAAATCTCTTTAATGACTGGCTAGATACTAGATTCTTGTATCTGCTTCTACATTCAATCTGTTAAAATTTGTTGTTTTGGTTTAACTATATGAAGATAATCTGACCTCAGATAGATGTGTAGTTGAAAAAGGATACTGTATTTTAATAGACTTTTTAGGTAATGTGTATATATTTCTTTGATACTACACCAAAACTCAACAAGTGGTGGGTTAGTTGGAATATGGAATCTGAAATCATATCCATAACATTTTTGTATTTTGTTACATTGGACTCCATTGGTTCTGTCTTGCACTTTGAATGAATCTTTTACCTTTCATGATTTTATAACATTACATATTGGCCATTTAAAAAATAGTGGTTTGGGGTGCCTGCGTGGCTCAGTTGGTTAATTGTCTGACTTTCACTCAGGTCATAATCTTAGGGTCCTGGATTGACCCCTGCCTTCCCATGGGCCTCCCCACTAAGCACAGAGTATGCTTGTCTCCCCTCCCCCTGTTCTCCCTCCCCCTCATGCAGTCCCACTCCCATTTCTCTTTCCCTCTCTCTAATAAATAAATAAAATCTTTAAAATTTTTTTTAAATAAAAAATATTGGCTTTTTTTTTTTAAAGATTTTATTTATTTATTTGACAGAAATCACAAGTAGGCAGAGAGGCAGGCAGAGAGAGAGGAGGAAGCAGGCTCCCTGCCGAGCAGAAAGCCCGATGCGGGGCTCGAACCCAGGACCTGGGATCATGACCTGAGCCGAAGGCAGTGGCTTAACCCACTGAGCCACCCAGGCGCCCCAAAAAATATTGGCTTTAATAAGTGAGACATATCTTCCAAATGTTGAACATTTTCTATAGATCTTTTTTCTTTAGATTGAGAGTGTGCATAGGAGCCAGGGGGAGGAGCAGAGGAAGAGATAATTTTTTTTTTTTTTAAGATTTTATTTATTTATTCGACAGAGAGAAATCACAAGTAGGCAGAGAGGCAGGCAGAGAGAGAGGAGGAAGCAGGCTCCCTGCTGAGCAGAAAGCCCGATGCGGGGCTCGAACCCAGGACCTGGGATCATGACCTGAGCCGAAGGCAGCGGCTTAACCCACTGAGCCACCCAGGCGCCCCAGGAAGAGATAATCTTAAGCAAGGCTCTGATCTCACCATCCGGAGATCATGACATGACCTTAGCTGAAATCAAGAGTTGGGCACTTAATCGACTGGCCACCCAGGGGGGGCCCCATCCCCCCCATATATATTTATATATATATGTGGGTGTATATGCATATATATATATATTTTTTTTTAGGTTTTTATTTATTTATTTGACAGAGATACAGTGAGAGAGGGAACATAAGCAGGGGGAGTGGGAGAGAGAGAAGCAGGCTTCCTGCCAAGCAGTGAGCCTGTTGCGGGGCTCGATCCCAGAACCCTGGGATCATGACCTGAACCAAAGGCAGACGCTTGATGACTGAGCCACCCAGGCGCCCCTTCTATAGATATTTTTTAAGTCACATTAGTTTATAAGACCAGTTATTTCATCATAAAATTCTTTGATTTTTGGGAAGTTGGAAGACTCAGGTTTTCCAAAATTTTAATTTTTGCTTGAAAGATCAAATTTTGTCATTGGCAACAAATACTGTCAGTTGATTTCATTGAAATAGCAAACTTGCTTTGTTCGTTTTAAAGGAAATACCTGCCAATGCTCAAGTTCAAGTAACCATAGTTTTTCTGTCAGTCGTTCTTTCCAGTAAAAATGATGAAAAAGTGACCAGTGATCTTGCAGCTCAATCAGTCATACAAGTACTTTTCCTCAAGATAACTGTCACCCTTGTAAACAAAAGTGCTTTATGCATACCTCCCATTTCATCATGCAGAATATTAAAAAGATAGTGTCCAGAGGTTGAAATTTAGTGAAATTAATCATTTTACCACTTCATCAAGGATATTAAATAAAAGCGGCTTTTTGTTTTAACTGCCAGTGTATGGTTGTATAAGATCCCTGATCATGTGCCTAAATGTCATGATAATGTCAAGTTATCATAGTTTCTAAATGCTTACTCTTCTGTGTAACTAGAATGTGATACTAGTATAGTTTGGTGTCACTCACTGTCTTTATTTGTGCTAACATCCCAGCAGTCTTACTCACCATTGTTCTTGCAGTATTAAGTGCAAATGCCACCACACTGAAAAGATAGTAGCATCTTGGTATTATTATGAAGACAGTTTTGACCTCGCAGGATCCCTGAAAGAGTCAGTGGCCTCTTCTCCACCCTTGCGTCTGTATAGCCCACTTTTATACAGCCAGAAAAGCAATTTGACTAGCACTTTTAAAGTCCAAGAAAATATGTTATAAATATTTTTTAAAGATTATATTTGAAGGAGAGAGAGCACAGACATGAGCACCCACGAGCTAGGGAGCAGCGGTGAGGGGTGGGCGGGCAGAGAGAGAGAAGCAGACTCCTTGCTGAACAAGGAGCGCAACATGGGGCTTGATCTCAGGACTCTGGGATCATGACCTGCCTCCAAAGGAAGACACTTAACCGATTAAGCTACCCAGGCACCCCTGTTACACACTTTTTGAAGAAAAAATTATTTATTCCCAAGTTTGTTTGTAAAAAGGTTTGAGACAAGGAAAAATAAGTTGTGTAACCAAGGTAACAAATTTGATAATTAGAATTTCTGATTTTCTTTCTCTTAAAACTTGCTGGACAAATTTTAATCATTTGGGAGTGATTTTTTTTTACAGTAACTATTAGTTGTGTAATTGGCAGGTGTTGGATTAGATCTTTGAACAATCCAAAGCATATGAGTTTTAATAGGAACGATGCCAGGGAAGCTGGCATAGGTTCATCTTTTGGGCAGAGTATATGTGGATGCTTATGTTCTAAAATGGTTAATAAGAATTTTTGCTTTCAGGTGCCCGGGAATATCACGTCCAGTTTTTTAGCAACCAGCCGGAGAGGGCATGGGTTCATGAAAAGCGAGTACGAGAGTACCAAGGTCATAAACAGTATGAAGAATTATTGGCTGAAGCAACCAAACAAGCCAGCAATCACTCTGAGAAACAAAAGGTATCTGACATACTAACATTACCAATCGAATACGGTTTTTAGAGGACTTAATTTAGTACAAGTTTTCATACTTGAACTTAGAGAGTTGTTAGAATGATGTTATTTTAACCTAAGTTCAGCTGTATTTATTTATGTATTTATTTATTTATTTATTTAAAAGATTTTATTTATTTATTTGACAGAGAGATCACAATTAGGCAGAGAGGCAGACAGAGAGAGGGGGAAGCAGGCTCTCTGCTGAGCAGAGATCCCGATGTGGGGCTCGATCCCAGGACCCTGGGATCATGACCTGAGCTGAAGGCAGAGGCTTTAACCCACTGAGCCACCCAGACGCCCCCCACTAAGTTCAGTTTTAATAATGTATGCCAGTAGGTTTTGTATTTCATATAAACAACATTAAAATACTATTAAAAACTTGAACTCTCCTTAATACAGTATTGGATTCTGTTTTTGAATTGAATTAGTTAGTGTACATAAGACTAGTAGCTGCTAGTGAAACGCGGATTTTGCTAGGGAGTTCTATTCTTTCTCCTATTTCATTATCTTTATATGATTCCCTTTATTCTTATCTAGTAAAATTTGTTTTGTGACAGTGAAGTTTCTAAAATATTTAGTGAGTACCTACTATGAGACAGGCACTGTTTTAAGCATTTTGTGTATATTCATTTAATGTTTATAACAACTTAAGTGGGATAGATACCATTATTCCTATTTCTGCAGATGAAGAAACTAGGCACAGATAGCTTAAGTAACTTGTTCAACCAAGGACACACTTAGTGATGGAACCAAGAAATATGTTTGTGGTGGTGGATATTTTAGAATTGTAACAGCAACTCCTGATTATCTATCTGGTTGACATTTTAAAACTTAACTAATTTTAGGGTGGGTCTCTTGTGGTTCAGAAATTTGTCATATTTTTACTCTTTAAAAGCTAAATTTGATCACACAGGATTTTGATTAATTTTATCAGACAACATTTTACAGATTTATAAATCAGCATTTCACATATACCATCCCTTCTCATAGTTTCATTAGCTAATTTTGGGCTACCTCAGTCTAATGCCATAGATAATTCCTGATGGCTTTGGTCATCTCTCATACTTTCAGTCAAAGTTTTCTTATCTGTCTTGGCAACTCAAAGTCTTCTGAGCAACAGTGAAGGAGACCTATGGAAACCGGTTCGGGTTTATTTTTTCTCTCATACATTCTTTCTTTCCAATGTCTTATCAACCCTCATTTGTTCCTCTGGGCTCTCTCCTTTCTCTGCGTTCTGCCCCTATTTGCATTATGATACAAACTACCAGCACAGCTTCAAATACTGACTCTGCCATTTGCTTTGTTGTGATCTCTGTAGTACCCTGGAGCCTTAGGGTGTCATTTTTTAATGTTAGTGTTTCATTGACCACTGAAAATAATCGTTCTGCAATCTTTTCCCTTTCCCTCATTGCTAGTTTTTTATGAATGTAATGTGAGAAGGGACGGCTACCTCTTTGAGTAACTTGTCCAGAAGAGTGGTCAACAAAAAAGGAAATATGAAAGAGAGTAGACCTGCATGTCATCTGATAGTAATACTGACTTATCAAAGTTAGGGAGTTAGAACATTTCATGTATTTGACTGAAGAACCTGAATATATTGATTTATGTTACCTGGAAAGATGTCAGGATCATGTGGGAAATACATATTGGTATAAATGTACCAATTAGATTGAAATGTATCCAATAATACCTGTCTTTTATCTGCCTGGGTCTTTTTTTAGATTCGGAAACCCCGACCTCAGAGAGAACGTGCTCAGTGGGACATTGGTATTGCCCATGCAGAGAAGGCACTAAAAATGACTCGAGAGGAAAGAATAGAACAGTATACTTTTATCTATATTGATAAACAGCCTGAGGAGGCTTTGTCCCAAGCAAAGAAGAATGTTGCCTCCAAAGCTGAAGTTAAGAAAACCCGAAGACCAAGGTCGGTGCTGAATACTCAGCCAGAACAGACCAATGCGGGTGAAGTGGCCTCCTCACTCTCAAGTACTGAAATTCGGAGACAGAGCCAGAGGCGGCACACTAGCGTGGAAGAGGAAGAACCACCTCCTGTTAAAATAGCCTGGAAAACGGCCGCCGCGAGGAAATCTTTACCAGCTTCCATTACAATGCACAAAGGGAGCCTGGATTTGCAGAAGTGTAACATGTCTCCAGTTGTGAAGATTGAACAAGTGTTTGCTCTTCAGAATGCTACAGGAGATGGGAAATTTATCGATCAGTTTGTTTATTCGACAAAGGTACCTCCTTTCTTCATGGGTGTTTTGGGGGAATATTATTTAATAAGTCTTCAACCTTGGTATTTAAAAAGAAACCTCATAAACAACCAAGGTCTTAATTTAAATACCCTTTTACCACTGCATTTGAAATGTACGGTTAGTTTACTGTGTCTGAGGGGGCAAAAAAGGTAGAAAGACTGTGTTTTCCTTCATTTTCCTCCCTCTTTTGTAATATCCCATCTGTACTAGATTAATCTTGAGCTGTGCAGCCAAAATTGAGCTTAGCTCCCTAAAGTTGTGGAAAAAAACTCGGCACTTTGCCTGTTTCTAGTTTGTATAGTTAGTTTTTCTTAGCCGCAAAGTGTGCTGCTTATTACATTATTTTTCTCAGTTATCTGAATTAACCACTGTAATAATTTTAGCTGTTAATCTATCTGGTTGCACCAGCAATTTTGTTAGGTTCATGTTGGCTTGGGAGAGCTAATGTGTTTTAGAGAAATTCCAGAACTGTGTTTGTTCTGTAACAACTAACTGTGGTGATAGCGTAGGTAATGGGTAAAAATACCTCTTCAAATTGAATACCTCCATCAGCCAGCCCTGAACCTCCATTTAGGACACTTATATTTTAGCTTTTAGACTTTAAAATTGTGTGATAACATTTGTAATGTTTATTCCATATACCTCTTCACAGTTGTAGGCTTATGAATTCAATTTAGTGGCACCTTGTGTGTGTCCTTTTTTCCTCTGCTTATTTCCTAACATTGTCATGTGCACCTGGAAATAATTAAATATAAGTATGCCTCATCAGTCCTATATTTTTCCAAGTTTTTATCTAAATTCCAGGTATTTAACATACAGTGTAATATTAGTTTCAGGTGTAGAATTTAGTGATTGAACACTGACATAGGACACCCGGTGCTCAAGTGATAATATTTTACTAGAGAGAAGTATAAGGATTCTCTGTTAATTTGTTTCTGACTGTAGGTTCAACTAATTTCGGTAAGACTAAACTACTTGGAAAGACTTAAGTTACAGTCTCCACTTGGTTCTGTTGACAGCTTGGAATAGCAAAGGAATACCTTGCTACTTATTTTTTTTTTTTTTTTTAAAGATTTATTTATTTATTTATTTGACAGAGAGAGAGAGCACAAACAGGCAGAGAGGCAGGCAGAGAGAGAGGAGGAAGCAGGCTCCCTGCTGAGCAAAGAGCCTGATGCGGGGCTCGATCCCAGGACCCTGAGATCATGACCTGAGCCGAAGGCAGCGGCTTAACCCACTGAGCCACCCAGGCGCCCCCCTTGCTACTTATTTTTAATGCAAATTGGCTTCATTCTTGGAGCTAGTTTTTATCTGCATTTGGATATACAAATCAAACTTTGTCACCGTGCTCCAAAGAGTGCTATTTAAATGAAATTGAGGATAAAGTTGTCTTTTTATTTATTTTTTATTTATTTATTTATTCACTTATTCATTTATTTAAATTTCTAAAAAAGAGTTATTTATTAGAGAGAGAGCACTCCCCACACATGAGGGGTCCGCAGGCAGGGGCAGAGGGAGAGAGAGAATCTCAGGCAGACTCTCCACCTAGTGTGGGGGGACGGTGGGGGACTCAGTCTCACGACCCTGAGATCATGACCTGAGCCAAAATTAAGAGTTGGAGGCTTAACTACCTGAGCCACCCATGCATCCCCAAACTGATCTTTTTAAAATGAAGACCTTAAAAATGCATATATTTGCAAACCACTCCTTTATTTCATTGTGTTAAAATACCTAAAATGAGACAGAGCTGTAATTATAGCTGCCTTCTATCTGCTCCAAATTGCTTATTGGGTACACATTTTGGTCATCATGAATGTCAGATTTCTGTATCTAAGGATATTCTTGTCTTTTTTTTTTTTTTTTTTTTTTTAGATTTTATTTCTTTCTTTGACAGAGAGCTATAGAGAGAGCACAAGTAGGCAGAGTAGCAGCCAGAGCACAAGTAGGCAGAGAAGCAGGCTCTCAGCTGAGCAGGGAGTCTGCTGCGGGGCTCAGTCCTAGGACCCCAGGATCATGACCTGAGCCAAAGGCAGACGCTTTAACCGACTGAGCCACCCAGGCACCCCTATATTCTTGTCTTTTGAGACATGTTGACATTTTCAGTTGGAGAAAGACAACTATCATATGAACTCCCTGATATGAGGGAGTGGAGATGCAACGTGGGGAGTTTGGGGGGTAGGAAAAGAATAAATGAAACAAGATGGGATCGGGAGGGAGACAAACCATAAGAGACTCTTAATCTCACAAAACAAACTGAGGGTTGCGGGGGGGGGGGGGGGGGCGGGGGCGGGGGTGTAGGGAAAGGGTGGTGGGGTTATGGACATTGGGGAGGTTATGTGCTATGGTGAGTGCTGTGAAGTGTGTAAACCTGGCGATTCACAGACCTGTACCCCTGGGGCTAATAATACATTATATGTTTATAAAAAAAATTTTTTTTTTAATCTTAAAAAAATAGAAGACATGCTGACATTTTGATTTGTGTAGTAAGGTACTTAACCAAATGAAAATGACTCAAGTTCTTTTCCTGTGATGAGGTAAAGGGAAAGACTATTCAGTCAAGAAAACATTTTGGTTTTGACAGAAAACTAGGTGATACCGGTTCAGTTTTTAGTGATATGCCTCATGTGGAATCATTTTTTTTTTCCTCACATAATCTCATTATACATTTTAGAATACATCCGATAATTTAATAAAATTGCTCTGGTGACGGCAAAGATGATAAATTAACTACAGTCAAAGAGTGTGTAAAATTCAAGCAAATCATGACCATCTTAAGCTGTCTTTGTAAGCCAATTAATGCCATTTGCCTGGTAATCACCTATTTTTAATTTGCCTTATTTTAAAGGGAATTGGTAACAAAACGGAAATAAGTGTCAAGGGACAGGAAAGACTTATAATTTCTACACCAAACCAGAGAAATGAAAAGGCGACTCAGAATATATCATCTCCTGAAGCAACATCTGGTCCTGCAGGTGGGTAAGGAATGAAGAGTATGTAGATCCATTTTAAGAGGTCATAGTTCTGTTTTGCTATAACATGGTAACTGTGTTCCTAAGAAACTTTTAGTTATCAAAATCAAATTATATTTTAAAAAATTAAGTTATGAAAGCATTTATTTCAATAGGGAAGAATAGGGGCTACGGAGCTTTATTCATAGTAAGTTATTTTTCTTACAGGAGTTTAAGTTAATAAGAAGGTTCTGTAATTAAAACTTAATTAAAATTAAAGAGTATAGTTATGAAATCTGTACACATCTGAGTAAATGCACCATCTGATTATCTCTCTTTGCATGAAAATGACTTTACTTTTCTAGCTCTATTAACACCTTCTTACCATTTCATTCTTAATCTTTTATTAGAAACTAATTGACAGATGCCCATGCTTTTTTTATTATTTTTAGGCGTAGTAGATGTTAGTAAGTAGGGGACTTAGGGCCTAATTCTCCTTATAATTCTGTTCTCTGATTAACAGATACCACAAATAGAAAATCAACCATATTATTCTTGTTTAAAAGAGAAATGCCTATATTTAGTAAGGTTGTACCTTTGGAATGGTCAAAGTAATTTTTTTTTAGGGACTGACATACTAAGTATCTTATTTTTAACTGAGTTTCTGGTTGGTTTGGTTTATATAACAGTGTTACTGCTTCCTACAGCCATCAAGAAAAGAGTTAGATTGTCAACTGGTTTGGTCATTTAGAATCTTAGTTTAGGAGAAAGGACTTTGTTTCACCTTGTTCTTTTAAAAAATTTTTGGAATCAAATCAAAGGGACCAAATAATTTTCTAGAAGGAATAAAATCTTGAGAATTGAGGTAGTAGCCTTGAATCAGTAGTAACTCAGGCAGAATTGTGACTCAGTGGCACAAAGGGGCAAATAGTTTTGTAAGGGAAACTTTGAGTAAGATTCCTATTATTTTAAGAGCTAAAATAAAAGCAATCATTGTTCAGGAAGGAATTTGGCCTAGCTTTTCTATAAAAAAAAAAAGGTGAAGGAGTGCTATAAGATAGGGAGAGGTGATGGCAGGGGAGATGGGCCATATATTGGATGGGGCATGCAAAACGTTATGCCTTTATCTAAATTTGAATTGGGAAGGGAAGCTGTGTTAAAGTAAGGAGAGAGGAGCAAAGTCCAGAACCAGATTTGCAACTTGTATCATTTCACAATACTGTATAAAAAAATGGAATTACGATGTTAAAGAAATGAGTAAGTGGACTTAAAAGATTTTGCATTAATTAACCATAATTGAAAACATCTGTTCCTTCTTTGAAGATTTAAAGAATTTTTTGGCCTCAGCTCTCCATAGTCAGGTACATCAATTTTGTTATCTTTCTTTAAACTAAACTGTTGTAATTTGTCTGGTTTAAGTGTTATACTTAGCCTAGGGGGATCTCTACTTAAATATCTACATTCTCCTATTTAGGGAGAAAGTAAACTCTTCATATTAGATTGATCTTAAATATTACACTTTTTAAAATTTTTTTATTTTTATTTTTTTAATATTATTTTTTTAAAGATTTTATTTATTTATCTGACAGAGGTTACAAGTAGGCAGAGAGGCAGGCAGAGAGAGAGAGGAGGAAGCAGGCTCCCCGGGGAGCAGAGAACCCTATGTGGGGCTCCATCCCAGGACCCTGGGATTATGACCTGAGCTGAAGGCAGAGGCTTAACCCACTGAGCCACCCAGGCGCCCCTACACTTTTTTTTTTTAAAGATTTTATTTATTTATTTGACAGCGAGAGATCACAAGCAGGCAGAGAGGCAGGCAGAGAGAGAGAGGAGGAAGCAGGCTCCCTGGGGAGCAGAGAGCCCGATGTGGGGCTTGTTCCCAGGACCCTGAGATCATGACCCGAGCCGAAGGCAGATGCTTTAACCCACTGAGCCACCCAAGCGCCCCAGAACATTTTCTTTTCATGTAGTCTTTTCACTGTAAGATTAAAGTTTTGCTATAAATTTATTTTTTTGTAAGTGAAAGGTAAAGTGGAAGGTTCTAATTCTTTATATCTGGAATAAGTGCAATTCCTTCTTTAAGCAGGTGCTATATTTAGGTTGTAAATTAATGAGTGCTCTAAAGCTTTGACATTGGTTTAAATTTGGTTACCAGCTGTGGTTGATGAGCATATTTTGCCTTTTTAAATGACCATTTTGCTTCTTGTAGAAATAACTTCAGTAGTTGAAAAGTGAGAGAAAAGACTTGATCTCCCTTCAGAAACCAGTTGTATCATCATCTCAGTTGGTGTCAACTACTAGACAGAATTCTTGAGCCTTTTCTAGTAAATTTAGGGGGCGCATAGAGTGTGTGGCACTGCTAATTTCTGTGATTTGAAGAATTGTATTTGCTTTTATAATAGATTTCTAAACTATTATCCAGAGATGGTCACCTCCTCTCTCTCGGGACACAAATGCAGTACTTTTTAGTGGTTTTAATATGGTAGATTTTATGTGTTCTTTTGGTAGCTTTCAGAACAATTAAAAGAAGTCATGTTGCTTTATTTTCTATAAGATAGATCAAATAACCATCTCTACTTAATGGAACAGTTATGTTGTCATCCTCAAAACAAGTGAAGCTATTTTGTTTTAAGCATTTCTATTTTCATTTTGCTCTTTCCTGATAGGTGATTGATGATTATACTAAAGTCTGGATTTCTGGGATACTCAGGTGTCTGTGAGGGTAGGATATCTGTTGTCTTAGTGAATGTTTCCATCAGTGTAAGCAGCAGAGTGAGGATGAAGGAAGGAGCCAACACCTTCATTTGTGACTTTTCTGCTAGAAATTAACACAGCTCAGGAACAGTACATTAGTATCAGACTACCTACTTCTTCCCCAAAACAGACATAGTTGGATCCTTTGTTTTGGCTTTGAACTAAGGTGAAGGAAACCATTTACACATAGACAAGAACAATGAAACCACAAAAGATAAAGGTAATGGGGAAGGTTTTATTGAAGTAGCTTCTGCCTGCTTTGATAAGAGCTGTCTCCCCTGGCAAGGTGTGGAAGGGTGATTATTATGTAGGAAGGACCATGCAGGTGGTCCGAGCACTGAAAAGATGGAGAACAGCTGCACCGTAGGCATCATTCCTTCTCAGGATTCCAGAATGAATTGTTCCTGACTTAGCGTTCTTTCCAGTTGTGATCTTCATTCTAAGTTTTATCCTGTCCAGAGTGGGGTCCATGTGAGGGTATTTTCTTTTTTTCTGTTTACTTCCAAAAAAATTTTACTGTTTAAAAAATACTATTAGTTTCTGTTTTACTATTTAACATGAAAAACCTTGCTCACTTGTTTCGGAAAGTTTTTCATGACCTATTATTTCTAAAGCTTAACAAGCCCCTTGGCATCCAAATTAATGATGCGGTTTTGGCCACATCTTTGTGCCCTTTTCCCCTGTTGTTAATAATATACAGTAGCAAAAATTCATATAGGTACACCAAACACCGTTAAACATTTTTACATATAGGGTTAATTTAATTCATTTGTTAAAATGAAAAATATGTAGTACTGATTGAACTTTTAGTGATTTACAGTTGAAAGACCAAAAGTAAAACAAAACAATTATAAAACAAAGTAATGGATAAGAAAAGCAGGGAATTGGATCAAATCTTAACTAAATGAATGTCAAGTCATCCTTAGTTTTTGTTTTTGTTTGTTCCTTTAAATCACCTCTTAGGCTCAGTAGAGAAGAAGCAACAGAGAAGATCGATTAGAACTCGTTCTGAATCAGAGAAATCTACCGAGGTTGTGCCAAAGAAGAAGATCAAAAAGGAGCAGGTTGGCTTCCTACATGTAGAGAGTTAAAACATTGTATTTGTAAATGTTGTGGCTTATATGGTATCTTAAAAGAAAGAGAAACTTTCCCCAAACTGGGTTTCCTTTTTCTGGACTATCTTATGCTTCTGTCCTAGTAAGTTCCAGTGCCCAGTTCTAATACAGCCATCCCTGTGATTCTGCTTCAGGCATTTTCACAGAAAATAGTCAGGCTTCAGGAGATGGGAAGCCAGTGGTTTAAGATTCTTAAAGAATTCCTCACATTTATTTTGAAATTTCTGTTACGAACAAAATGATTTCATGTTTTCATGATTTTTAGTCTCCCCTGTCCTTTTAAATTTTGATTTTTTGTTTAAGCTGCTGGTATGTATTGTTTTTATTTTTTAAACAAATCAAATTAATTTAACTATGAGAATTATATTTAAGACACAGATAATCATAGATGATCTGGTTTTTCTGTTGGTATCACAGATTTTTTGGAATGTTATTTTCCCAGTAGAATGGCACTCACCTGTGATTGAGTTATCAGAAACACCATTTAATAAGTAAAAACCAAAAAAGAGGGACATTTGACTCAAGGGTATTAAACCAGTGTAATCAATGTAGTAATATGCATATTAAATTACCTTTTCAAAGAAAGTTTTAGAAACCATTATTCCGTGAAATTAAACTCACAATAAGAATTTTTCCTAACTTTTTAAAGTGGAAGAATATCCATTTTTTATAGCCCAGACAGCTGCTGTTAAACAAAAAGAATTCTGAATAGTATTAGTTCCAGTAAGCTTTATATTTTTAAAACCACTTTATATGGAAGTGTGGACTTTTCTATTCAAATTATTTCCTTCACAATTTAAACTTCCAAACTTAAAAGGTGATTTTGTGGGTGCTCTATGGTATCTCCAAGCATGTAAAACAATTTTCCCAGGATCATTCAACTAAAATTTAAATAATATCCTAATTTTTCATTCATTTACCATAATTAACTTTCATACTTAGGAAATTATATTCCAAAAAATCTTTCTAAGCTCTTGCAAATCTATAGCATTCATTACCAAAATGAGGTTGTGATTTTTCCAGCTGGTTCCCAAATTCAGTCTGTGACCAGTCAGTTTAAAATTAATTAGCAGAATGAATATAAAAAGTGGGACAAATTGTTAATGCCACTATGTTATAGTTAGTAGTAGAACAATAACAGTGACTGTTTAGAAGATTTTATATTTGTATTACTAATTGTATCTTATAAAAGCGCTTCTGTTGTATGTTTTTTTACCTGTTGTAAAAAAAATAAAAAAATTTTTTAAAAAGCTTAGAACAATCCTTAAATATTTACAAAATGTGTTTCAACATGCATATCTCACCACATCTTAAAGAAACCTAAAATTCAATTCATAGCTAAAACAGGAACTCCTCCAAACAGCATCATTTCTTTAATTCCAATGGTTCAAGCCGCAGATTACCACGTGTTTTACATATACATTGGCAGAATAACTTCTGATCTCGCTCTCCTAATGTAGGATCAAGACACTGTTCATAAGACACTCAAGAAAGTGCTTTTGCAATATCACAAACTTATTTTCTTAAGTTTGTACTAGCAGCAAAAGTATTGAGCTTCCAGCTGTATGGAGCCCTGTAGCACTCTCTACAGAGAGGGTCCTGATTCCCAGCAACTTAGCTGTGAGTGCAGGCGCGGAAGGGTCTTAAAGTGGCGTGAGTTACATTAACCTGAGTATCATAGTAAGTAAAAATTTATCCTAACGTCTTTGGGGTGGGAGGGGTTTATAGCAACATCGGGGCTGGTTGCAGAAACAACCCCTCTCCTGCCTCCCAGACACTGAGGAAAGGATTCCTGTTCTCTTCATATACCAAGGGAATGGTGGGAAAAGTCTTTGCTAGAGAGCATGTGGCTGTGTGTTGTCACTTGGAATTCAGCATAGGCAGCTAGGATTTAAACCCTCCCTGACCTTGAGACAGAGAAACTTTACCCAGAAGATGGGACGGAGTTCAGATTTCAGATACATTAATCATTCATCATTACTTAGATTGATGGAAGTATTGTTTTTTTCTCTCTGTTAATTAAAAGTGAAAAAATTCCTTGTTAATGGTATATTTTTCTATCCAAACAGGTTGAAACAGTTCCTCAGGCTACAGTGAAGACTGGATTACAGAAAGGTGAGTTATTATAATGTTGCCTTGCATTTCCTTGATTAAAACCAATTTTTAAGAATTACTTATTTGTACTTCATGTATTTTTGTTTGTCTCTGTAAATCACTGTTGTTGCTCTTCAGTCCAAAATTTGTGTGAAATTGAAGTATTTCCTGGTGTGTGTGTATGTGTGTGTGTGTGTGTGTGTGTGTGTGTTTTAGAGTTGATCTTATTCTGTACCTCCATGTGTAAAGTCTTACTTGTTTTGGTAAATTGGAGAACACCATGTAGACTTGATACTGTTTCTAACTTTTCTCCATAAGATTCTGGGGTTTCACTGATTTATAAACTAGGGATGTGACGAATCCATTTTTTTTGGTATTCGACTGAATACCGAATAGTAGCTATTAATGTTTGTCAAACATGGACTATGACAAATCAGACAAGACAACCCGATTGAAAAAAATCTTGCCACGTTTATTTTGACAGTGCTGTAAAATCTTTTTTTTTTAATTAAAATGATTTGTAGCATATTTATGGCCATTATTAGATGACCTTATGCAAATCTTATTTGAGATATGCACAAAGTTTAAGAAACCTTAAACTTATATCCGTATTTTCTGTGTGCAATTTGACTACAGTACAAACTCCATAGCATGATTCGTTCGTTTTTGGTGAGATCATTCAAACTGTATTTGATACCTGTAGTTTACTCTGGGCAAATTGCATTATTTAAAAAAAAAAAAAAAAAAAAAAAAACACCAGCCTCTCTGCATTCTCGGGGAGAAGTCTGCAGCGATGGTCTCCGTGGAGATCCTCAGCAGAACTGAACAGCCTCTCGGAGGGAACACTGCTTGGCGGAGCTCCAAGAAAAGACATCGCGATCGCTGCGAGATTAGGAGGCCTGATTGCGTTGTGTTTCCACCATTCCACAGGGTCGGCGGACCGGGGAGTGCAGGGCTCTGTCAGATTCAGTGACAGCTCCGTCTCCGCAGCGATTGAGGAAACTGTGGACTGAGATTCCTGTACAATTTCATCCCAGAAACTCCAGACTTGGAGTCTCCATGCAAGATTTCTTTGTCGGCGGCTCGATAAACAGTTTCTTTGTTTTCAATTTTGATTTCGCCAATCATCATTATTGGCATTTTCCTGCCTGGTTTCTTCTTCAAGACTCTGAACAATTGCTTTAACATTCAGATGATTTTTTTTTTTTTTTTTTTTTTTTTTTTTTTTTTTGGTCTGAGCTGGATGGGTACAGCTTAAATCATGGGTCCAGCCTAAAAACCACCGTTTAACTTACACTGATCAATTTCAACATGGACTGTTTTTGTTTTTTTGTTTTTTGTTTTTAAATAAAGCATCATTAATGCACATCTGCAGGGTTTTGCCAAACAGCCCAAACTGTATACATTACAATCATTAAAAGCTCTTATTTTTTTTAATATTAGTGCCGTTATCATGGAGAACAGCATGACAGCTGTCTTTGGCAGTCTGTCATTTTTCTAGCATTTTCAGAAACTCATCGGAAATGGCGGTACCTGTGTTTTCCCTTCGAAAGCCTCTCAGTACAGCACTCCTGTTCCTCTGTTAAAACTCCTTGTTAATCCAGTGATCTTTTAGGCCAAGGAAATACTTTGTGGTGGTGTTCTGGGTCCACACACCAGCAATGAAGGAGATAGATTTGTGTACTTGTGTTTTTTAATCAGCGTTAACATGGGCAGGCACCCTCATTTATAGATGTAAGGAAACATTCAGTGAAAAAACTTGTAGAATGGGATGTGATAACAAGGTTCCAGTAATCTGAGCAGTCTAAAGAGGCCCACATCCTCCATCACAGAACATGGCTATATTCCAAGTGCTACTCTCACTCAGCCTGTTGCGGATCTCCATGGCCTCAGGAGACTTGTTTCTCCATGGTCTCTTCTGGACTGCACACTTCCACCATAGCTTGCTGGGCTGATCTAGATGTCTGTTTGTTGTATGGAAATTTTGGGGGAAAAAAAAAATCCAAACCACAAACTGTGGGTTGAAATATTAACCGTCTCCTTGGTTCCCTGGTATTCACCGTGCCTGATCTGCACATTTCATCGTGGCTGTTTCTGTATAGCCTATACTGCATTAGCCCAAGAGATTGTTGCTTTGTAACTTTTTGCACTATTGTTTTGGCTGGATTTGTATTACACACAGTTTTAAAAAAAAATTCCACACTATTCTCTGCCTTTTTTTTTTTTTTTTTTCATATTTATTCCTTCCCGCACAAATTCCACATAGAGGCCTCTCATCCAGCTCTTCGTGATTTGGCTGCACTTGAACATTGATTGTCCATTACAACCCTCAGCAATGTGCCTCCTAGATGGCATGACATATGTAGATGTGCTGCAGCACTTGTTAATGGTCACAATAAATGCCACTTCACCAAGGAAGTCTCAGATGAACAATTATGAACATCCAAAATTTATTCGGGGGGCAATAATCAACTGAATGGCAAAATTCGGGGGAAAATGGCACTATCCGTGTACGAATCGAATACAAATCAAAGATTTGTCACATCCCTAATAAAAACAAGATGGAGATGTCTCTGCGACCATATTTGTAAGCTACACAGTGTGTTGGGTTTTATGTCTTCCCCCTCCAAATTGAATGGTTCCTTGGATTGCTCCAAATCAATCGGCTGTCCTGTAGTTTTGAAAGAATTGGTTTTTAGCTTGAAACTTAGGCTCTGTTGACTGAAAATAGCTTTAGAGCAGGAGCACTGAATTAAATGTTTTAATAGAGCGGTTGTAAATTAAATCACTCAATATCAGGAAGGTCAGAAGCTTCTGAAGTTTTGACTCGTGACTTCAGCATTACAAAGAGAGCTGTGCTTTTTCCACACTACAGATGAGTTTGGGGAAAGAAATAATCTCCCACAAACAAAAATGAAAACAACAAACCTTAAGCACTATTTTAGGATTAATTTCGGTATGTTGTATTAAGGTGCCAGCGAGATTTCAGATTCCTGTAAACCTCTAAAGAAAAGGAGTCGCGCCTCAACTGATGTAGAAATGACTAGCTCAGCGTACAGAGACACCTCTGACTCCGATTCCAGAGGACTGAGTGACCTGCAGGTAAGTATGTTCAAGGCTTGGGGCACCTTGCTCTCTTTTGCTTTGCAAGATGTACAAAATGCTTTGCCTGACTTATTTGGGGAGACTGCGGAATTTTTTAAATACTCGGAACGAATCATTTTGGTTATCCTGTAATTTACGAATGTCTTAATTTTGCTGATCTCTTATGTAACAAACATAGTTTCTGTGTTTTTAAATTTCAACTACTGTTTCTCTCAAAACATCAGGCAAATGGTATCCAGGGGTTTTAGAAAGAAAGGAAAAAAAAAGAGGTGTCAAGGTTTATTTGAGCAAATCTTGGTAGGATTTTCATAGCACCTCACTTGAAGGAAATTTTTGTTTCATTTTTCTTACAAAGTGTTATGTTTTCTATGTAGGTAGGCTTTGGAAAGCAAGTAGATAGCCCTTCCGCTACTGCAGATGCAGATGTTTCTGATGTGCAGTCCGTGGATTCAAGTTTGTCAAGAAGAGGCGTTGGAGTCAGTAAGAAGGACACTGTGTGTCAGGTAGGCCAGCGACGGATAGCTTGAAATAATTGCTGTTAACAGTCCGCCAGTAATATACTTATCCTTCAGCTGGAGAGAGTAGTATCTTTCTAAATTACATTACTTTAAAGCTATAGGTAAAAGCCATTTCTGGCTCTTTTCTGCCCACACAAGTGCCAATCTTCATTGTGATACTCAGTTATCAATTAGAGGTAAATGGGGGATATCTGGCTGGCTCAGTCGGTAGAACACGCAACTCTTGATCCTTGGGTTTGTGAGTTCAAGCCCCATGTTGGGTCTAGAGCTTATTTACCAGAAAAGTAAATGGCAGATGATTTATTTTAAAAAACATTTTCCTAAATTTAAGTTGGTATTACCTCTTGTGATATATATTTGCCCTTTTTGAAAAACACTGCTTTGCCCTGTGAAGAAAGGTTCAAGTAGTGCAGATTTCAAAGAAGGAATCATGAAAGATCAAGTATGCCTTTTAAACTTTATACTGTATTGGGTCTGGAAATAGTTATCTAATTCAGTGGTTCTTTTTTTTTTTTAATGTATTAAATATAGGAGTCTTCCTATATTTTTATTATTTTTGTCATGATGAGCACTGGATGATGTATGGAATTGTTGAATCACTATATTATACACCTGAAACCAATATAGCATTGTGTTAACTAAGTGGAATTAAAATTAAAACTTAAAAAAAAAATAAAAACTTCAGTGGTTCTTAAAGTGAGGACCAAGGACCAGCAGCATCAGCATTGTCAGGATACTTGATAGAAATGCAAATTCTTGGGCCCCACTGTAGATCTGCTGAATCAGAAACTGGGAGAGGGACCCAGTAGTCTGAGTCTTAACAGACCCTGCAAGTGATTCTGATACCTGCTAAAGTTTGAGAACTACTGCTTTTTGCCATACTGCAGATCTGTGAAAGCTCTGGTGACTCTCTGATCCCCTGTGAGGGAGACTGCTGCAAACACTTTCACCTGGAGTGCCTGGGATTGGCATCACTCCCTGATGGAAAGTTCATGTGTGTGGAATGTAAAACCGGTAAGTTTACTTAGTTTGATCAATACGAAAAGACAGGTAGGAAGGAATGTGCCATGCCAGCATCCCCCATGACATCTAGTTCTCTTACCACTGTTATGTAGCTCTCATCCCCCACTCCCACAGATATTTCAACAAATTAAGACCATTCAGAGATTGAGATTCCTAAAATCCAAAGAGTAGTTAGCAGTATTACTGTCAAATTCCCTCTTATCAGTGCTTTTATTGTGAATCTATCAAATCATTGAGGTGGATTTGTATCAAAACAACTATGCAAAATATGTAGATTGAATTATTTTTTAGATGGGTTTGTGAGTTTTGTGTTAAATAGATTGGGTTAAAGTCCCTTGACTTTAATATTAAAGACTGGAATAAGCGTCAATCACAATCTATAACCAGGGTTCTATATTTTTATTGGAAAGGTGGAACTATTGGAAGTTGTTTTTTGGACACTGGGGGTTTTGGATTCACTATTTTTTCTTATCTCCCACCTCATACAGACTACTGCTGATCAAAACAATTTGTGGAGAAAGTTTAACACTTTACCCACAGTCAAAAGGCAACGTATAATGAAACAGATTTAAGCCCGGGAAGTAGCTTAACCCCAGATTCTTTACACTTTATTATTGCCTTCTACTGACTTGACTAAGTAGGGTGAAGGTTTTATTTCATATGTCATATATCCTAACACAGATACATACGTACATACACATGGACAAATTAAGCTATAAAACCTGTTTTGAGCATATAACTTGTATTTTCCCCCATATAAAATATTGTTTATTACATTTAGACTGCAGTAAAATTTTTGATCAGTTTGCCAACTGGCAGCCTCAGAGTCAGATTAGCTGCACATTCTTTTATTTGGCCTTCAAAATGTGTTTTCAGTGTGCGAACAAGAATCAGGCACATATTCTTGGTTCCCCACATTCTCTATCATTCCTTTTTCTAAAATACTATCGCTCCAGTCACTTAGGTAATCTGCCTGGCCCCTTTAAGCACTTAAGTTGCAATCTCTCTTATAAACTACTGATAGGAAGGACCATATTTTGTGGTATTAGAATACTCTGAGGGCTTTTCTCCTAACTCTAGAACTCAGCAGAGCAGAATTGTGCCAACAAAGTCTAGATATAATCTACTTTGGCACACATCTATTAGAAAATTTAAAAGAGAAATTTTCTTTAAAAACAATACATAGAGCAAAGTTGGAAGACTTACTTTCTGATTTAAAAATTTGCTACAAAGCAAAAATAATGACAATAATAATTTTTTTTAATTTGAAAAATAAAAATTTACTACAAAGCTACAGTAATTAAAATAATGTGGTATTGGCATGAAGACGGAATAGAATAAGGAGCCCAGAAATAAACATTCACACATTTGGTCAAATGATTTTTTGACAAGGGTGCAAAGACCATTCAGTGGGAAAGGACAGTCTTTTCAACAAATTGTGCTGGGAAAACTGGATATCTATATGCAAAAGAATGAAGTTGAAACTTTACCTAACAACAGTGTATAAAAACTAATTCAAATGGATCAAAGACCAAAACATATGAGCTAAACTATAAAAATCTTAGAAGAAAACATATGGGAAAAACTTCATAACATTGGTTTTGACATTGATTTTCTAGATACAACACCAAAGGCATGGGCAACAAAACAAAAAAAGAAACAAATTGGGCTTTATCAAAATTAAAAATTTTGAACACCATGAACAAACTGAAAAAGCAACCCATAGGGGTGTCTGGGTGGCTCAGTGGGTTAAGCCGCTGCCTTCTGCTCGGGTCATGATCTCAGGGTCCTGGGATCGAGCCCCGCATCGGGTTCTCTGCTTGGCGGGGAGCCTGCTTCCTCCTCTCTCTCTGCCTGCCTCTCTGCCTGCTTGTGATCTCTGTCTGTCAAATAAATAAATAAAATCTTTTAAAAAAAAAAAAAAAAAGCAACCCATAAAATGGGAGAAAGTATTGGCAAATTCCATGTCTGAAAAGGGATTAATGTCCGGAATGTGTAAGGAACTAACGATTCAGCAACAAAAAACCAAACAACCCAATTGGGCAAAGGACTTGGATAGACACTTCTTCAAGGAAGATCTACAAATTGGTCAATAAACACATGAAAAAATGTTCAATACCATTAGTAATCAGGGAGATGCAAATTAAAATCACCTGAGATGGCACTGCAATGGCTATTATTAAAAAAAAAAAAAAAGAAGGAGCGCCTGGGTGGCTCAGTGGGTTAAGCCGCTGCCTTCGGCTCAGGTCATGATCCCAGGTCCTGGGTTCGAGCCCCACATTGGGCTTTCTGCTCAGCAGGGAGCCTGCTTCCTCCTCTCTCTCTGCCTGCCTCTCTGCTTACTTGTGATTTCCCTCTGTCAAATAAATAAATAAAGTCTTTAAAAAAAAAAAAAAAAGAAGAAGAAGAAGAAGGAGTGTTGGTCAGGATATGGAGAAATTGGAATTTTTGTATGCTGTCAGCAGGAAAGTAACATGGTACAACCTCTGTGGAAAAGAGTTTGGCAGTTCCTCAAAAAATTAAAACATAGATTTACTATATGATTCAACAATTCCACTTCTGGGTGTGTACCCAAAAGAACAGAAAGTAGAGACTCAAACAGATATTTGTACACCCATATTCACTGCAGCATTATTCATAATAGCCAAATGGTGGAAATGATCCAAGTGTCCACTGATGAATGAATGGATAGATAAAATGTGGTGTGTACATGCTGTAGAATGTTTTTTAAAATGAAATTCTAATACATGCTATAACATGGATGAGCCTCAAGGAGATGACTGTGGATAAAATAAGGTAGTCACAAAGGACAAATATTATTTGATTGCACTTATATGAGTTACCTAGAGTAGTAAAATTTATAGAGATAGAAAGTAGAGCAGTTTTTACCAAGGCTGTGTTTTTGTTATTGTTTTGTTTTGTTTGTTTGTTTGGAGTTTGGTTTTTTTTTTTTTAATTAGTTTTTACCAGAGAGAAATGGAGAGTTATTGTTTAAATGGGTATAGAAATTCAGGATGGGATGATGAAAAAATCCTGGAGATAGATAGTGGTGATGGTTGCAAAATAGTGAGTATTTAATTCATGGAACTGTACATTCAGACATGGTTAAAATGTTAAATTTTATATTGTACATTTTAAACAACAATTTGAAAGACAATTATTTTTTAATTTTTTAAAAATTGCTTTTGGGGATGCTTTGGTGGCTCAGTCAGTTGAGCATCCCACTCTTGGTTTTGGCTCAGGTCATGGTCTCAGTGTTGTGGGATTGAGACCCACGTAGGGCTTCACACTCAGCTCAAAGTCTGCTTGAGATTCTTTCACTTTCCTTCTTTCCTGCCCTTCCTTGCCATATTGCAGATCCTTGCACTCTCTCTCTCTCATACACACACACACACACTTTCTCTCTGAAATAAATAAACTTAAAAAATTGCTTTCGATTTATTTATTATTACATGAAAATTACTTTGATACTAATTTGTTATTTTTCTAACAGATTAGGAGTAAAAGTTTCAAACCATCGTTTAAGATCATTTAGAAAGTTTTCTTCTGTTTATCAAAAGACAGATCCTTTGCATGTAGAAAATATTATAGGATACATACCTAGTAAGTTCTTATACTATTACTTTTTTTTTTTTAAGATTTATTTATTTATTTATTTATTTGACAGAGATCACAAGTAGGCAGAGAGGCAGGCAGAGAGAGAGGAGGAAGCAGGCTCCCTGCTGAGCAGAGAGCCCGATGCAGGTCTTGATCCCAGGACCCTGAGATTGTGATCTGAGCCGAAGGCAGAGGCTTTAACCCACTGAACCACCCAGGAGCCCCTTATACTATTACTTATTATTGTTTAAAACAAATGTGATTTCTGGAAAGAAAGCACTTTCATTTGACCTTGTGAATAAATGTATAATAATCAAGTTTACTTATTAATTATTATAAATGAAGACCCTGTCCTACTGAGAAGGGAGGATATTAGAAGCACTCATATCCTAGGGCTCTAAACTTAAGTCTTTTTTCTTTTTTTTTTTCTTTTTAAGATTTTATTTATTTATTGGACAGACAGAGATCACAAGTAGAGAAGCAGGCAGAGAGAGAGGAGGAAGCAGGCTCCCTTCTGAGCAGAGAGCCCGATGCGGGGCTCGATTCCAGAACCCTGGGATCATGACCTGAGCTGAAGGCAGAGGCTTTAACCCTCTGAGCCACCCAGGTGCCCCTCTAAACTTAAGTCTTAAAGGGGTTTGATAGTTCAGCTATTAGTATAACAGTGTCACGGGTTATAACAGTTTTTGTTTATATTAGACCTATTTTGATCATTATGCAAATAAAAGCCTTTTTTTTCTTTACATAGGGCAATTTAATCATTTTGGCAAAGTTTAACCTTTAAAATTTTTTAAATTTCTCAAAGTTATTTTAAAAATGATACTATCACTTTCATATATACATACATGTTAATATAAATTTGAAATTATAGATTTGTAACAAGACAACAACCAAAAAAACCTTACCATACTTTATTTACAACAAAGCCAGTTTAAAAGATACATATTTGAACATCAAAATTGTAAGTACTAACTTCAAAGAATTTTTTTTTTTAAGATTTTATTTGTTAGAGCACAAGAGCAGGGTGAAGAGCAGAGGGAGAAGCAGACTCCTGATATGAAGCTCTATCCAGAGACTCCAGGATCATTACCTGAGCCAAAGGCAGATTCTTAACTGTCTGAGCCACCCAGGCGCCCCTTTAAAGAATTTTTATAATTCAGTCAATTTGTAAAGGTCAGGTACTTCCAAAATAAAATCTTTCTGTAAAAAAAACATAAAACTATTTCATTAACAGAAAAAAACTATTCCATTTTTTTCAGATTTTTTATAGCATTATAAGAAAAATGGGCAAAAGACTTGAACACTTTCCAAAAGATGATATCCAAATAGCCAGTAAATAATCACTTAAAATTCTGTACGTAAAATGGACACACAGTGAAAACTCCTATCCTAATAAAAGAGGCAGAAAATTACCCACAGAAAAGACAATTACCTTCAAAGAGTAACAAAAGAAATAACAAAAATGTTACAATTTGCAGTTCTTTGTTTACAACTAAACATTTTTTTCTGTATCTTTATTGAGTCTCTAGTGAATGACCAGTTCATGGTTTGTCTATTTGTGTATTGTGGTAGTAAAGATTTTCCTTGCATTTGTTAGTATTTTAAATTTATTTCTAATTAGGCAAATAGTATATAAATACCATCTTAAGAAAATGTTATAATTATAGTTCAAGCAGGTGTGTGTACACCCACACACACCTACACACACTTATGTAACATTTTTGTGTGTATGGTAACAAAAATGTATTAATTGTTCTGCAGCTTGCTTTTTCACTATCTTGGAGCTCTTTTTATGTCAATACAAATATGTTCTATTTAATTTACTACATAGTGTTCCATAGTATGCATATATTACAGTTCTATGCATATATTACTATTCTCCTATTGAAGGACATTCGAGTTGCTTTCAGTTCTTTGCACTTACAAACAGTGCTTCAGTCAACTTGCTTTTACATGTACAAGTCTTCCCCGACATAGACAGCAAAAACAGAACTTGTAGGTCACAGAAAGTGAATGTACAATTGATGGATACTGCCCTGTAGCCTTATAAGGTAGTTCCTTCCAACCTGAACTCCTACTAGCAATATATCAGAGCACCTGTTTCCTGTACTCCATCCACAGTTTGTATCATCAAACACTTTTTTCTTGTTTGATGAATTTTTAAAATGTTACTTGGATTTAATTAACATTTATCTGATTACTAGTGAAGTTGAGGGTTTTTTTTTTTTCACGTGTTTATTGGCTGTTTGTCTTCTGCTTTCTGTAAACTGCCTCTTCATATTCTGCCCACTTTATTTATTTATTTATTTAGTCAGTCAGTCAGTCAGTCAGTCATTTTTAAGTAAGCCCTCTGGCTCAATGTGGGGCTTGAACTCACCACCCAAGATCAAGAGTCACATGCTATACTGTCTGAGCCAGCGAGGCACTCCTGCCCACTTTTTTATTAGGCTGTTCTGTTTCTATATTGATTCATAGTTCTGTATAAATCTTGTTCAGGTACCTTTGCTTATTTGTTGCATATATTTTCTCCGTATGTGATGTATTTTTCCACATCTGCCCTGTTTCTTCTTTTTTTTACCTGTTCTATTCTAATTGACATTATTTCTAGCTTTGAATGTTTGGCAGATTGTAGAACCTTCTGAGCTTAAAGTTTTCTTTGTAGGAAGGCTTTTAATTATAGGTTCAATTTTTAAATAATTTATAAAACTATTCATGGGTGTTGGTAATTATGCATTTTTAAGAATCTGTCCGTTCATGTAAATTTTCAAATTTATTGATAAAAATGTAGTGATATCCTTTTGTTTTTTTAATAGTTGTAGGATTTGTAGTGATGTATCATTTCTCATATTGTTAATATTGGTGCCTTTTCTCCCTTTATTAGTCACTCTTGCCAGAGATATCAGTTTTATTAATCTTTTTCAAAAAACAATTGTTGGGTTTTTTAATCCTTCCCAATGTATATTAATTTCACTTCATTCTTGAAGAGTGCTTTTACTGGATATAAAATGCTGGCTTAGTAACAGTTTTCTTTCAGCCCTTTAGAGATAATGTCCCATTGTTTTCTGACTTCCATTTTTCCCTTGCTATCAGCTCTCAGTCTTATTGTTGCTTCTTAGAAGGTCATTCATTGTCTTTTCTGTGGGTATTATTAATATTTGTTTTAATAAATAAATTTTATTTTTCTTTGTTCTCTTTGTTCTTGATTTATCACAGTTTGAATAAGATGTGCAGTTGTGATTTTCTGTTTTACATTAGGATTATGAGTTTTCGTTTTATGTCTTTTTTACATATGGAAATTATAAGTGACTAATGGAATCTGTCTTGTCTTTGGTAATTTCTTTTATTTATTCTTGGTTGGGAAGACCTTCCCACTCTCACCTCCCATATGTTGAAAAATTCTGTTCTGGGTTTTCTATGGATTAATTTTATTATCGAGTGAGAAGTGAAGATCTAATTTTTTTTTTTTTTAGTGCCTTATCTCCAAATTGATGAACAGTTATTCTAGCAAATCAGTTATTCTAGCAAATCAATTATTCTAGCCAAATTTATTAAATAACCCTTGAAGCATTCCATGCTCATGGATTAGAAGAAAGAACATTGTTAAAATTTCTGTACCCCCGAAAACAATCTATACATTTAATGCAGTCCCTGTCAGAATACCACCAGGATTTTTCTCAGTGCTGGAACAAGCAGTCCTAAAATTTGTATGGAACCACAAAAGACCTAAATAGCCAAAGCAATCCTGAAAGCCTCACAATTCTGGACTTCAAGCTATATTACAAAGCTGTGGTCATCAGAACAGTATGGTACTGGCACAAAAACAGACACATAGATCAGTGGGCAGAATAGAGAACCCAGACATGGACCCACAAACTGTATGGTCAACTAATCTTCAATAAAGCAGTTAAGAGTATCCAATAGAAAAAAGACAGTCTCTTCAACGAATGGTGTTGGGCAGACTGGACAGCCACATGCAAAAGAATGAAACTGGACCGCTTCATACATCATACACAAAAATAAATTCAAAATTGATGAAAGACTTAAGTGTGAGACAGGAAACCATAGAAATCCTAAAGGAAAACACAGGTAGAAACCTCTTTGAACACAGCCTTAGTGACTTCTTATAGGACATGTTGCCATAGGCAAGGGAAACAAAAGCAAAAATGAGCTATTGGGACTTTATCAAGATAAAGATCTTTTGCACAGTGAAGGAAACAATCAACAAAACTAAAAAGCAGCCTATTATTAAATAGGAGAAGATATTTTCAAATGATATAGCTGATAGAAGGTTAGTATCCAAAATCTATAAAGAACTTCTCAAACTCACACCCAAAACAAATAATCCATTTAATAAATGGGCAGAAGACATGAATAGACACTTTTCCAAAGAATACATCCAGATGGCTAACAGACACATGAAAAGATGTTCAACATCACTCATCATCAGGGAAATACAAATCAAAACCACTATGAGATACCACCTGGCTGAAATTAATAACACAAGACACAACAGATGTTGGCAAGGATGCAGAGAAAGGGTAACCCTCTTGTTAGGATGCAAACTGGTGCAGCCACTCTGGAGAACAGTTTGGAGGTTCCTAACAAAGTTAAAACTAGAACCACTCTATGATCCAGCAATTGTACTACTAAGTATTTACCCAAAGGATACAAAAATACAGATTTGAAGGGATACATGCACCCAGTGTGTACAGCAGCATTTTCAACAATAGCCCAACTATGGAGAGAGCCCAAATGTCCATCAACTGATGAGTGGATAAAGAAGATGTGGGTGTGTGTGTGTGTAAAATGGAATATTATTCAGCTATCAAAAAGAATGAAATCTGGCCATTTGCAAGGATGTGGATGGAGGTAGAGGGTATTATGGTACGTGAAATAAGTCAGAGAAAGACAAATACTGTCACTCGTGAGGAATTTAAGTAAGAAAACAGATAAACATATGGGAAGGGGAGAACTAAAAAGAGAGAGGGAAACAAGCCATAAATGACTCTTAACTATAGAGAATAAACTGCTGGGTGATGGAGAGAGGTGGTGGGGAATAGGCTAGATGGGTGATGGGTATTAAAGAGGGCACTTTTTATAATGAGCACTGGGTGTTGCATGTAAGTGATGAATCACTGAATTCTCCAGAAACCAGTATTGCACTGTAAATTAACTAAAATTCAAAAATGAATTAAAATAAATAACCTTTTAACTTAGCGACTTATTTTTCAATACCTTTTTTTTGTATGTGAAATTCTTACACATAATAGTACCGTCTCTTTGGGGAGTAGCTCTTTGATGTCATTTGCTGCTTCTATTTAAAAAGAATACACTTTATTTAATCTGTGTTTTCTCAACCAATTTTTCAGGACAGCACCCTTGTTTTTCATGTAAAGTGTCTGGTACAGATGTGAAGCGTTGTTCTGTTGCCGCTTGTGGGAAATTTTATCATGAAGCCTGTGTCCGCAAATTCCCCACTGCCATCTTCGAATCAAAAGGGTTCCGCTGTCCTCAGCACTGCTGCTCTGCCTGTTCCATGGAGAAAGATATCTACAAAGCAAGTAAAGGTAAAACAGAGTTAAAAAGGGGGACTAAGGTTTTTTTTCAAGTGCAGTAGCTAATAATAAGCACATCATTTTGAAGAGTATTAGGTAATTATCCATCTCTGCATCTGTAGATATGACCGCTCAGCCACAATAGCACGGTAAGTAGAGATTAGGTTCTAATTCAGATCATGAGAAGAAAATTCCATACATTCAAAGTTACCCTTGAAAATTTCTTTCACAGGTGATACTGAGACCACCATCTCTCCAGCCCTGGAGCAAACAAGTTTTTCTTTGAGTGATCTCTCAATGGGTCCTGCGTTTAGGGTCCTGCATAGGAATAACAGAGCCACATGTATGGAGAAAAATATTATCTTACCATAACAGTATCATCACACGGAACCCAAAAGAGCCCAAATCCAAAAAGCTCATTTATAGCCAGCTGATTCCTAATTATGTAGATTTTGTTTTTTTCTGGTTTGTCTTTAAACAGGTCGCATGATGCGGTGTTTGAGATGTCCAGTAGCCTATCACTCTGGAGATGCTTGCATTGCTGCTGGCAGCGTATTTGTGTCCTCCTGCGTGCTCATCTGTAGTAATCATTCCAAACGGAGCAGCAGTTCTTCCTCTGCCATAAATGTAGGCTTTTGTTTCGTTTGTGCGAGAGGTGAGTGTCAGTCCTTTCCCCTTCTTTCTTTGAGTCCATTGGCATATTTCTCCATCAAACTAGACTTTCAGTAATATCCCTGACAGAGTAACACTTTTCAGTAGTCCCTTTTGTAACATTAAACGTTCAAATTGTTAGAACATTAATTCTTCTCTAAACTAATGTCTGCATTTTTTGAATAATTTAGAATTACAGATAAACTCTTAGTGTTTCTGTATGGAGCATCAAAAGATTAATCTATTCCCTTCTGCAAACAATTCTATTCAAAGGAGACTCTTTCCATGTCATATTCTTTAATCCAGAGTTTTTGCCTGATTGAGATTTCACTTGGAAGGCAAGAGGAGCACATTTATTTTTTAATTGTTTATGTTGTATTTTATCATATTTTGGTCTGGCATTGAGGAAGGCCTGATGGGATACAGCCAAGACAGCATATGTGGCGGTGGTAGCTAAGAGCCAGCAACACAAGCTTTCTTACTTGCCACCTGTTGATATTTAAGTATGCCAAGAGACTGACCAAGTAAGAGCAATATTGTGTCCTTGAGGGGGTCAGTGAACTTGAGTTTGTGAAAAATATAAAATAGAATTTCTTTAGTTGAATATATTACAGAATATTCAGTTTTACAGAGTATCTCAGCTGTATTATAATAAAACAACTTCTAGTATTTATTAAACATTTTAGAAATTAATGAATATCCCCTAATGCAGTTTGGTTTGTTTTTGGTTTTGGTTGTTTGTTTTTTTAAATACAAGTGCCACGTTTTCTGAACGTACCCTAGTGGTGAAATAATTGAAAGGACTTCAAGGTGTATCAAGCTTATTAAATTATATTTAGACTAAACTGAAGATGAGGTGTTTGGTTTGGTTTTGGTTTTATTTGGTTTTGTTTGTTTTTTTGGCTTTAGGAGATAGTTCTTTTAATTTGGTGAAAGTACTCTAAAGTATTTTAAAATAGAATTTAGGTAGTGTGACAGATCTTGAGTTGTTTTGGTTTTGTGTCTTTTGTTTAAAAAAAAAAAAATAGCCAGAGGAGGTTGGTAGTAAAAGATTAAGTAAGTGGCAGCCCTTCTGGCAGCCAGCTGAGTCCATTGTATGTACAGCCTTCAGTTTGCCTTCAGTTTGTGGTGAGCACTTGGGGGCTGTCTCCCATTAGAGAGGGAACATTGTGTCTTTCTTTAGCAGAGCCAGAACAGCTGTATTCTGCTCTGAAACCTGGCTGTTACCTGGAGGAGTAGGTCTGAAATGTTTTGTGCCACATTATAATAGGTGGCAGAAAGGATTCAAAATCATCCAAAGAAATAAAAAGTCACCCCTGATGTCTTTACGGTCTCCCCATGCCCAAGAAAGTAATGGTAGTTTGGAAATAGTGAGTTATCAACTGAATGACTAGCTTTAGAGACTTTACACAGATGAGTGTCAATGATAACATGAAGTCTGTTATCGCCTTGTAAACGTTTTATTCTTTGTTGCTGGGCACTTAATATTACTTGCTTTTACTAGGGCTCATGCTAGAGAGTGTGTAACTGAGCCAACATTTTATTTTATTAAATTTATATATTTGAGAGAGAGCAACAGCAAGAGAGTGAGAGAGAGTGTGCAGGGTGGGGAGGCAGAGGGAGAAGCAGGCTCTCCAAGCAGGGAGCCAGATGTGGGGCTCGATCCCAGGGCAGCCACTTAACTGACTGGGCTACCTAGGCACCCCTAAGCCAACATTTTAAGTGTCAACTTTATAATTATCATGTTGGCTTACTTGGAGTATGTTCTGAATCAAGTACCATCAGTATATTAACTTCTTTCTTTTCATTCAACAATTGAGAAACATTTAAAACCGGTATTTTCAATTAAAGATAGGCAGAAAAATGGCCCTTTGTCAAGGAGCCTAGTTTTGTAGAGACTAACCATTATAAGTTTAGCTTAAATGCCATGATTAAAAGCTTGAAGTAATGCAAATGAGGGGAAAACTCATGTTTTACAGGATCTGTATTTGTATCTTACCAATTTGACAGATATCTGAAAGATATACTGTATTTAAATGCCTATGTAATCAAGATTATTTAATTCTCAAATATTTTAACTATGAAACTTTGTACAGTAAAGAGAAACTTTCATTTTCCTTTCCAGCAGTTTATAGAAATTTATTCTAAATAGATCAGATGTTGGGATTTGAGAAGGCTAAGTCAACAGTTTTTACAAGTAAATAATATGTGTTCTCTCGTCAGTTTTTACAGAGGTCTCCTTAAAAAAAAAAAAGAGACCTGATTGTACTAAATCCACACATATAAAAGGAGGCTTTAATTGTGTATGTTTTGGTATTAGAAAACTTTGTTTTGCTTTTTTTCTTGCCTTATGTGGAGTTTTGCCCTCCTCACAAAGGAATTTTCTTAGTTCATGGTTATTGGTTGTTTAAAATCATTCAGCTAATTCTTAAGGACTGAATAAATATCTAGAAATGTTTTTAGAAATGTTTCAAGGTTCAGAGGAACACTGCCGTAGAAGAATGTTCAGTCATATTTCAGTGTAGTGTACATACATCCTTTAGGGATTCTTTCCAATCTGGGCAGGTGGGGGATGGTGGCAGTGGTGGGTGTTGTAAAATCCAGTTACTTAACATTTTCTCCCTTTCTTTGTAATAGTAATTTATAATGGAGAAGGTAGATTAGGGCTTTCTTTTCATTTTAATAAATACTAACAATTTTCTGGTATCTGTAAATCGAACTCTACTGGATATGCAATCCGACTGAACTGTCACAGTTGCCTTAAGGAGTTATTTCCCCATTTTATGTGAATGAGAACACTGAAGCACAGATTACATCATTTACCTGAAGGTCGCAGAAGTTTAAATAGAGGGACTAACATTTGCACCCTGTCTTTCTCATTTCAGTCCCACTGTTTTTTACACTACACTGCTTCTCTCTATTAAATGCATAAAATTCATTTGACATTATATAACCTTTTTTTAGAAGACTTTTATGCTATTACCCATTAGCAATTTTAAGTTCCATTCTGTCCTCCAGGTCGGAGATGTTTCTTAAATCTTTCTCAGTGTAGGGTAGCACCCATGGCAAAAAGTAAATGGTAACCCCTTGAAAAACAAAACTCTTACCTCTTCTCAAAATGATCTCTATAAAACTGCTGTCATGATCTGTATTGTGAAGTCCAGATCACTGTAAACTGTCTAATCACGAAACAGAAATGTTCCCTGGTCTCACTTCCCTAGGTTTAGGAGTGGCCTATAATGAACTCAGCAAAGGGTAAGTGGATGGGAGGGAGAGAAGTGGGTGTCACAAGTGGGTTAGAGCAGATCTTCTATTTCCCTCCACATAGGATAGCTGGATTGGTAGATCAGAAGAACTGTCTTAATAAACCCTTGGGTTGGTTATCACTTTATATCATGGCAGGGAAAAAGTGTAAATGGTTTGCGTTACCTTAGTGAAGTTCAACAAATTGTGGCTCCTTTAGAATCATGTATCATGCTGATAGAGAACAGCTTCATTACCTGGCAGAGAAAGCTAGAATTTATTTGAGATTAGATAGGACTAGAGAACAGGAGAGACTCAATTCTGCCTTTTGGTATTACTTGATACGTTGAAGGTGGATCCGTGTCTCTACCATGTTATGTAAATAACTCTTATTTGCTATTAGGTGATATGTCATTTTATTTCTTTGGATTGTCATCATAGTACTTGTAAATATTAAGGAATGTAGCTTTGTCTTCCATAGGGGGTTTTAAGTATGACGTCAGATGCAGTTTATATCTCCAAATTAACTTGCAGTTTTCTTCTGGGTGTGTAGGTTTTTAAGGGATAAGGCACTGAGTAGCTCAAACTCCCTTAAACAATTCTGGCAACACTCTTCCGTTAGATCTTTCTTTTTCTTCATATTCTCTTTCCCCCACCCCCAACTTTTAGCACAGCTACGTAATAGGTGTTGGTTTATTTTTTTTCCCTCATGGAATCATGGGTAGTTTCATTGCAGCTCATCTCTTTCTGTTTGTTTCGTATAGGGCTGATAGTTCAGGACCATTCAGACCCCATGTTCAGTTCATATGCCTATAAGTCCCACTACCTACTGAATGAATCAAATCGTGCAGAGTTGATGAAATTACCTATGATTCCTTCTTCGTCAGCTTCCAAAAAGAAATGTGAGAAAGGTAATAATCAAAATAGTTTATCTCTTTTATTTTTGCATTTCCTTTTTTTTTTTTTTTTCTCTTTAAATGAAGGGGGGAAATGTATGCCTGTCAAGCACCATCTATTGCTTTTGGTAAATTCTACCTTGGTGGTTGTGACTGTGTCTTCATATGGCTGCAACATTATTAAAAAGGGCTTAAAATAATTCCATTATTACAAATTCTTACCTACTTACTCTTCTCCTTGAATAAATTCTCACACATTCCATATATCTGTGGGTTATTAAAATTGAAAAGCTAGGATTTTGCTTTATATATAGAAAGATATTCCAAAGGCTCTTTCTCTTCTGCCTGATGTAGAACTACCATTCATGTTAGAAAAGAATAGATGTGACGTAAATTGTTCTGAACTTTCAGCTAAAAAACGAGGGTAGGTTATTAAGAGAGGGAGACCAAGAAATTGATATTAAAATTTTGATTTTAGGGTCTATGCTGTCCTTTTGTTTCTTAAATGTTTTTATTAAGATGCTATGAAAACTTGTTGCCCTTCTCTTAGGAGTCTGGGGAGATTGACCCAAATGGGTATTGAAAGGCGACCCAGCTCAACTGCTGAAGAATTGCTTATGGATAATTTATCTACAGAGAACCAAGAGCTAAATGTATATTTCTATTCTCCCAGTTAATTTAACCTGTAGAAGAAACCCATTCCTTGTATTTAGCTTTACATAGCCTACTTGTAACACAGGGAAAAAGTAATTTAACAGTACTGTATTACTGAGGGAGTTATTATCCCAGAGGGTAAAATGAATTATCTCGAAGGTGAAGGCCTTTTCCTGTATACATTCCCTTTATGATCTGGGGTTCAGGTTCAGAATCTTTAAAGAAAAATTAATACCTACCTAATAGACTGGGTATGTTTGAAATAAATTTTTTTTTCATTCATTGTGTTGCCTGCTTGATGTGTCTTTTTTCTTTGTCAGACATCTGAAATGGCAACCCATGACTAAAAGAAAATACAACTAACTAAACAGTGTGACTAGAACCTGTGGAGAAGTAGCTCGGAGAGAGTATTGGCTTGCTTGCTTGCTTGTTTGTTTCTTTTCCGTTGAAGTCAGAGGATGTCACCTGACTGGTGATACCACCTACTTCTAAAACAAAGATGGACAGAGCGGTCTGACTAACTCCATAATGCAATAAAATTAGACTCCCCGAGGCATTAATTTTGGGAAATGCCTTGTTTCCTACTGGCGCCTTTATAAAATTAGATTAATTCAATTGTTTCTTATGTTGTTTTCAGCACTCAGTATTGACCTTGACATGAATTGAAATTATTTTGAGCCCTCTCTTTGCTTAGCTTGAACCATGTCTTACTTCTTGCATCCTAAAGCAATTTTCTTGCATAGCACCAAGGTGGATTGTTCATATTTTCATTCTTCTTGTGTATTTTTTGTCTAAAAATCGTGGTGATTTTCATTGACGATTCTGGGTCTGTATTTCCTCTGAAATAAGACTTTTAAGTTTTAATTTTAATTAAGGACTATTCCATTATGTTAAAAAATGGCCAGGCTGACTTTTCCACATCAGCTCTAATAATCACATGTACTCTAACGCGGTTTGCTAAGACTGCTTTCCCTACTGGTCATTCCTTTCTGATGGAGAAGTCAGTTACCTCATTTTTACTTGAAATTTAACAGAATTCCCTACCTAGGCTAAGAGCATTCAGGCAGCTAATCTGTAGCTTGGAGAATTGGAACAATGAATCCATATTGAAACTGCGAAGGGAAAAAAATCTCAATGATTAAAGCAAAAGCTTTTAAGCAGAGGAAATATAGTAATTTATTTCATCCCTGATTGTATATAGATTTTCTTTTTGTTTTTTGTTAATCAGTTAGACGTTTGAAAGTCTACAGGAAGAAAAGATTTTCTGGAAAATTGATAGCAAACCCTCAAAAGGTTAGAGCTGTGATTTCATAAAGTTGTGTGGAGGGCTCTTAACCTTTTGCTTATGAGATTTTAAATCTCAGTATATTCATGGGTTACGGACCTATTTTCCAATAGAATTTTTTTTTTTCGTAAATGTCTATGTTATATTTTATCTTCAGTGGTTAACATCCTTCTCTGTCACTTGTTGAAATACCTGTTAGAAATAGCTAACCTCCCCCCAAATCTCTTTTATTTCTTTGCACTTAAAAATATTCTTTTGTTTTGTTTGCTGCACTTGTTTTGGTCTTAATCCAGAGATCATTTTGTGTATTTCAAAGGAAAGGATTTTGCTAGGAGAGGGATCTCCTTGAGTGTGGTACTTCATTCTACAGTGACATTTACTTAGTTTTATGCTATAAAGCAGTGGTTCTCAATATGAAGTCAGAAAAAGTTATGTAAACAATTTTTGAACTATGTTTAATATTTCAGAAAATCTAACAGAATCACACATTTGCGCAAAATAAGGCTGCATATGTTTCTTTATATTTGGCTATGATTTGAACAACTTAATGTGATAAGACTAATTTTACTATTGGGATCAGAACCTCTGATTGGCAGTTATATATTTCTTTGGTTAATAAAAACAGGAGAAATTGTTACCTTTAACAGGGGTTTTGATTCTGTTTTTTTTGTTTGTTTGTTTGGGCTGGCTTTTTGTTTTTTGGGTTTTGTGGGTTTTTTTCTTTTTGCTGCTGTTGTTTTTTTGTTTGTTTTTTTTTATAAAATATTAAAAAAAACATGAGTCCCTGAGGAAGGGAAAGGGGATCCTTGGTGATGAAAAGTTGCAAACCACTGCTGTATAGCTTGTTTGACTTTATTTTTACTGGAAAGGGATATGATAATGTAATCACCAATTTGAGAAAGTACAATCCTTTGCTTTTTTGCATTCTTTTATGGGGAAAGAAAAAAGTACCTGTCAACCTATTGGCTATCTTCATTCTTGCTAATTTTATTATAAAGGGATTCAGTTAACTGTGGTACTGGATTAAAATATGAAGATGACCACTGCTTGCTTTCTTAGCTCCCAAGGAGAAAAGAAAGTAAGTTGCTACATATTTCTTTGAAAATCTGCTCTCAAATCTATTCAGTCTAAAGATTGTATGCACTTGTTATGTCATCTGTTAAGAGTTTTAGCTGCCTGCTAAACTGATACCTCAACTGCCCACCTTTCTGAGGGGTAAAGACCTCAGTAATGTTTTTCATCCTCCTCAGAAGCTTTGAGTCTCTGGACATGCAGCCCTGAAAAGGACTGGAAATAGCTAAATCTGTTCATTTGCTTTCTATTTTAATCCATCACTATAGACCTGACTCAGTCCCTTTATTTCCCCCCAATTTGAATCAAAGTTACTGCACTTAAAAGATAACTTTCTCTTTCCTCTTTCTTTTTCTCTTTCCTCTTTTCTCAGTTATTAAGACTGTTTATTTGTTTCAAGGTGGAAGATTGCTCTGCTGTGAATCGTGTCCAGCTTCCTTCCACCCGGAATGCCTGAGCATAGAAATGCCAGAAGGCTGCTGGAACTGTAATGACTGTAAAGCTGGCAAGAAGCTCCATTACAAGCAGATTGTTTGGGTCAAATTGGGAAATTACAGGCAAGTTTTTCCAAGGACAAAGAGGAAGTATTCAATCATTATTCAGACACAGTTGTTCATAATCTGTATACAAACTGGCAAGGAGATAGGTAGAACAACACAGAGCCACTTCCTTAAAAAAAAAAAAAAAATGAAACAGAAGAGAAACCTGTTTTGAGTTAGTTTTTAGAGGACTGGGAGGTTAGTTGTGGTTTTTTTTGTTTGTTTGTTTTTTGTTTGTTTTTTTTTTTTTTTTTGATTGGTTGGTTGGCTTGTTTTTATGTTCTGAAAGTTATTTTATACTAATGAACTATGTACTACTAGATTTTGGAATAAAATGTCTTATGTAGATAGTAGGGAAGATGTTTTCTTTGTGTTCTAATACATTCATATTGATTTCTCATAAAATGAAGACTTTATATCCTGGCCAAAATAGCTCTCTTTTCCCATTTTAGTTCCTGCTAGAAGCTTTAAACTGCATGCAAGGAGAGAGCTTTTTAGAATTTAAAGAGAGAAATTATTTCATTAAGAGCTTTTAGTTCTTAAGACTAAGAATGTGTGATTGTCATTATTTTCAAAAAGCTTTCTCCTTTTAAGAATGCTCTCCTTAGCAAGCCTCCACTGAGCAGAAATAGCGATTTATTTTTTAAAAAACTCCACATTTTACATTTTGAGGCACATTTATCATTTTACTAATAGATACTATTCAAGAGAACACAATGAGAATCTACTATTCAATTAGAATACTAAGTAAAATATATTTCTATATATATATTACATATATATAACAAACATACTGTACTATTTTAGCAATGGCTATGTCATTTTCTCTGTTTTAAATACCTCTGCTTGCTTACCTATTTAACTTTAAAAATTTTGTTTTTAGCTGAGATAAGGGGCCTTGCGGTTGAGAAGCAATCCCCCATACACACTATTTTTTTTTAACATATGACAGAAAACCTCAAAGTTCCCCGCACCCAAAAAAAAGTGGCAGTTAAATACATAAACAATTTTATACTTCTGGCAAAAGATAGGAAGTTTTGAAAGGCAAATGTTAAGCCAGAGTTAAAAATTTGCACTTATACTTTAATAAGAAAAGACAAATACCTTAACAAGAACAGAGACAAAGAAGGGAAAGAGCCAGTTTGCCAAAGAATAGCAAAGAGAAAATAAACATGTAAAAATTGCTGACCCTCAGGGCACGTGGGTGGTTCATTCAGTTAAGCAGCTGCCTTCGTCTCAAGTCCCACAGGAGTCCCACATGGAGCCCCACATTGATCTCCCTGCTCAGTGGGGAGATTGCTGCTGCTTCTCCTTCTGCCCCTTCCCTCTCCTCGCCCTGCACTTCAAATAAATAAAATCTTTAAAAAAAAAATGTTGAGCCTTACTAGAAATAAGTGTGCATTAAAAACAAAAAGTTTTTTTTTTCTTCAATTAACAGATTGGCAAAGATTTAAGAGTAACGATTTTTTGGCTAGGGAGGGCATAGGGAAAGGAGTGCCCCCCCCCCCTCAATAGGGCAGTCTGGCATCACATTAAAACTGTAACTGTGGGGGGGTGCCTGGGTGGCTCAGTGGGTTGGGCCGCTGCCTTCGGCTCAGGTCATGATCCCAGGTCCTGGGTTCGAGCCCCACATCGGGCTTTCTGCTCAGCAGGGAGCCTGCTTCCTCCTCTTTCTCTGCCTGCCTCTCTGCTTACTTGTGATTTCTCTCTGTCAAATAAATAAATAAATAAATCTTAAAAAAAAAAAAAAAACTGTAACTGTGTCTGTGCTTTGACTTAGCACTTCCCCTTCAAGGAATTTAAGGGAAAAAAATTGGACAAGGAGGCAAAAATGTATTTATAGGAGTGTTCATTGCAGTATTCTTTTTTTAAAAAGATTTTATTTATTTATTTGACAGAGGAAGATCCCATGTAGGCAGAGAGGCAGGCAGAGAGAGAGAAGGAAACAGGCTCCCTGCTGAGTAGACAGCCTGATGTGGGACTCAATCCCAGGACCCTGAGATCATGACCTGAGCCAAAGGCAGAGGCTTTAACCCACTGAGCAACCCAGGCGCCCTGCAGTATTATTTTTAATTGCAAAAATTTGAAATAACCCAAATGCCCAGTCAGTGAGGGATTTGTCAAATAAATTACAACATATCCATAACCATAAGAGGATAATGCTGGTCTCTGTAGTAACATGAGATGATATCCACGATATATAGTTGAATTTAGAGAGCATGTTAAACAGCGTATACGTTATCATTCCATGTGTTTATATGTTTTTTAAAAATTGTAGATGTAGATATGGTTTTTTTTTCAGACCCAGAAAGAAATACATCTAATGTTAAAGTATGAGGCATAAGATTAGGGAGGCATTTTCAAATTTTCTATTATACATTTCTGCATTGTTTTAATTTTTAATCACAACTGCTTTTTATAATTAAAAATATATCTTTCCAGTGTGGGAAGGGGTGTGAGTTTGACAATTGATAAAACATTCCTATATAAGAAATATCTAAAACAGTGTAAGAAGCCTTCAGATCTTCCCATAAATTTCAGAATGTCTACTTTTTTAAATTCCTTTTTTGGGTTTTGGGGTTTGTTTTTTTTTTGAGATATAACTGACATAACATTATATTAGTTTCAGGTTGATTCAGTATTTGCATATGTTTCGAAATCATCACCACAACAAGTCTAGTTAAGCAGCACACATAGTTACAGAATTTTTTTTTCTTGTAATAAGAACTTTTTGTTGTTATTGAACAATTCCATTTATATGAAATGACCAAATTAGGCAAATCATTAGGGACAGAAAGCAGATTAGTGGTTGTCAAGGGCCACGGTAGGTGGGAGTAGGTGGTGAATGCTCATGGGTTGCACAGCATTGTAAATGTACTAACAACCATAGTGTATACAACTTAAAATGCTTAAAATGGTGAATTTTGCCTCAAAAAAAAGTAAAAGTAAAACAGAAACAAACAAAAAAACCCAGGTGGCTCTAATAGCTTCAAGATGCCTTTGAAATGATGCCTCCATGGCAACAGTCTCTGAAGAGATATGATAAGAACTTTTAAGGTCTACTCACTTAGCAACTTTCATGTATACAATCCAGTATTATGAACTGTGGTCACCATGGTGTACATTATATATTTCCTTTATAAAAAGTTATGAATATGAAAGTATCTGCAATTTAATTTTCTTACTTACATTTTAATCACATTACATTTTTAAGAAGCCCAAAGTAGTGCTCTCATTGGGGTTCATAGCTCAATGAGATTCTATATGCAGGTCAGGTTATTTTCACATGTTTTGCAAAGACTCCCATCCATGAACTAATTCTTTTTTTTTTTTCTTTTCCGCGTAACAGTATTCATTGTTTTTGCACCACATCCAGTGCTCCATGCAATACGTGCCCTCCCTAATACCCACCACCTGGTTCCCCCAACCTCCCACCCCCTGCCCCTTCAAAACCCTCAGGTTGTTTTTTAGAGTCCATAGTCTCTCATGGTTCACCTCCCCATGAACTAATTCTTTTTTTTTTTTTTTTTAAGATTTTATTTATTTATTTGACAGAGAGAAATCACAAGTAGGCAGAGAGGCAGGCAGAGAGAGAGGAGGAAGCAGGCTCCCTGCTGAGCAGAAAGCCTGATGTGGGGCTTGAACCCAGGACCTGGGATCATGACCTGAGCCGAAGGCAGCGGCTTAACCCACTGAGCCACCCAGGTGCCCCACCATGAACTAATTCTTAATGTATTTTTTTTTCCAGTCAGGCCCAGCTGGGTCACATGAAACTGTTTCTTTTCAATAACTGGTTACCCCAATGCGAAGCCTCCTGGGGGAAGTGAAGAGGACCCAGAACAACCCCTGGCAGAAAGTGTGCCCCTTCCTAATTGTCCTAGTGAATGTAGTTATTGTGTACACACTTAATACCTTAAAATGAGTTAGAAATAACCATTTCCTGGGGCACCTGGGTGGCTCAGTCAGTTAAGCGTCTTTGGCTCAGGTCATGATCCCAGGCTGCATGGGGCTCTCTGCTTAGTGGGGAGTCTGCTTTTCCCTCTCGCTCTGCTGCTCCCCCCATTCCCTCTCTCTCAAATAAATAAAATCTTAAGAAAGAAATAACCATTTCCTGAAATACTGATTACACAAAATAGTGTTTTAATAATTTGAACACAGACTCTTGCCTACTTTTATTTCCTCTCACTTTTTTTTTTTAAGAGAGAAAAAGTGAGCACGTGACCCAGAGGTGGGGGGCAGCAGGGGCAGAGCTCAGAGCCTGACTTGGGGCTTGATCTTGTGAGCCTGTGATCATGACCTGAACTGAAATCAAGAGTCAGTTGCTTAACTGACGGAGCCACCCAGCTAAGCCTCTCTTGCCTACATTTTAAATTAATTCTTAGGGCCGCCTGGGTGGCAGTCAGTTAAGTGTCTGCTGTCAGCTCAGGTCATGATCCCTGAGTTCTGGGATCAAGCCCTCCTGGGCTCCTTGCTCAGCAGGGAGCCTGCTTCTCCTTCTCCCTCTGCCTACTGCTCTGCCTGTGCACGCGCTCTCTCTCTGTGTCAAATAAAATCTTTTTGAAAATTCATTCTTGGGTGACTATAGGGTACTTTTTAGATGAAACATGTTCAAGTTCTGCACAATAAATCTGGGAGTATAATCATGTTTTATTTACCTTCTAAATAGTATAATTACTCATTAAGTGAGTGGTTTTATCAGACATCTGTAAAGTAAAAGATGGAAAAAATTCAAGTGTTTGTGTATTTACTGTTCATACTGATTATTTTACATACTACCAAAACTTAACCCTTCACTGGCCCAATTGTTGGAAATTGTCAACTGTACCTCACAAAGAGTTCATTTAGTGATTGTTGTGCTAGTCAGTCATTGCATGAAACCGTTAGTTTTCATCCTGCCCCAAATCTCACATTATGATATGAGATGAATTCGATTCTGAAATACATACTTACATAAACCTCATACATATGACCAAAAATTATTTACCCTGGTTGATTAGAGAGAAGAAAATGCTTGTTTTTTTTTTTAAAGATTTTATTTATTTATTTGACAGAGATCACAAGTAGGCAGAGAGGCAGGCAGAGAGAGAGAGAGAAAGAGAGGAGGAATCAGGCTCCCTGCAGAGCAGAGAGCCCGATGTGGGGCTCAATCCCAGGACCCTGAGATCATGACCCGAGCCGAAGGCAGAGGCTTTAACCCACTGAGCTACCCAGGTGCCCTGAAAATGTTTGTTTGAATGGAAGTGGTCATTCTTTACTATAGCATCTGTTTATTCTCAGATGATGCCCTTGACTACTAGAAATAAACATTTATACCTTGAAAGATAATCTTGGTATTAAGAATGCCAAATTTGGAGGAACACATGACGTTTTTAGGATTGAAGTTGGGTTTGGAATAGTAAAAAATAGTAAATAGTAAAAATGGTAAATTCTGATTCTTAAACTGGGTAGTGAGTTCATTGTTATTCTGTTTTTATGCTTTATAACTTGTATGTTCATGATACATATTTCTTTATATCAAGTATTTTTTTTTATTCTTTTAAAGATTTTATTTATTTACTTGAGATCGAGAAAGAGAGCAGGAGCAGGGGAGCAGAAGAAGAGGAAGAAGCAGGCTTCCCACTGAGCAGGGAACCCGACATGGGGCTCGATCCCAGGACCCTGGGATCACAACCTGAACCTAAGGCAGACGCTTAACCATTTGAGCCACCCAGGCGCCCTACATCAAGTATTAATTTTTAAAGAAAAAACTAGATTGGGTGTTTAGGGCATAGTTTATTTAGTCTGTGTTCACTAATTCACTAATACGTATGGGTTTTTTTTTAAGATTTTATTTATTTATTTGAGAGAACAAGCAGTGGGGAGGGGCAGACGGAGGGAAGGAGAAAGAGAAGCAGACTCCCCACTTAGCAGGGAGCCTGATGTGGGGCTCAATTCCAGAGCCGAAGGCAGATGCTTAACCAACTGAACCACCCAGAAGCCCCTCAATATGTTTTTAAATGATGTGTGGTTTGGTAGGGTTAAAGATAAACAAGGAATTTTTTGTCCTTAGAAACTGAATGAAAACTGCAGGTACAAAACCTCCCCCTTACCCCGGACTAGCCATGTAAAAGAATGGTATGGTTTGTTCATTCTCTTTATCTGAAATTGCTTTTGTTTTCAGATGGTGGCCAGCAGAGATCTGCAATCCCAGGTCTGTGCCACTGAACATCCAGGGCCTTAAGCATGACTTGGGGGACTTCCCTGTGTTCTTCTTTGGTTCTCATGACTACTATTGGGTACACCAGGGCAGAGTGTTCCCTTATGTTGAAGGAGATAAAAGCTTTGCTGAGGGACAGACTAGTATTAACAAGACCTTCAAGAAAGGTAAGTTGAATGATGTTTATAGGGGCTCAAAACTAAGACTCCACGGTTGATTTCTCGCCATGTCCTGACTTGCGTAGAGAACTTTCACCGGGTGTTAGGATCCAGCACCCCTACGTATCCAGTCACGTTAGAGCCACATTTTATCCAGTCGGTTAGAGAAATGCATTTCATTATAGTAGACTCTGCCATCTGTGTGAAAGGAGTTTCTTCTGCGATCTTTCTACAAACATAGAGATTATTTTGGAAATAATTCTTTTTAATCAAGTGAAGCTCCCTTGCCACAGAAGAGCAGTAAAATCTTCTCACAAAGAACCTTACAACTGTTTTTGCAACAAGTTTCCAGGAAGTTTGGCTTTCTGGGTAAGAGTAAAATGAATTTAAATCTGGTACAATGTAAAAAGCTGGAGATTTTCGGTTGGTTGGTTGGGGGTATTTTGTTTTTTTTGTTTTTTTCTTTTTGCTTTACTTGGAAGGGTCTGATTATTAAAGTAGGACCTCCTCCTTGAGGCAGCAGCTTGCACAGAGCCCAACTTTAGCCTAAATGAGTTATATCCTATTTCAGTGTCTTGGTGGAAAATGGTCATTTCCCGAATAATTTTAAAAAGAAAGCCTCAGGCCAGATCCAGGGCATTGAGAAAGCAACGTAAAGCTGCTCTCCTAGAAGTTATTTGGGTTTTCTTTTTAGTGTTTATATACTTTGTTTGGTCTTTATTGGCAGCACTGGAAGAAGCTGCAAAACGTTTCCAGGAATTGAAAGCACAAAGAGAAAGCAGAGAAGCGCTAGAGACTGAAAAAAACTCAAGAAAACCTCCTCCTTACAAACACATCAAAGTGAGTCTCTGCCCATGAAAACATTAGTATTTGACAGGCAACAGGAAACGCATTACTGTCTTAGTCATTAGAAGGCACTTTCTGACTTATGAAAACTTTTGCCACTTACCACCCCAGTCTTCGGTTGAACAGACCGGGAGCTTTGGTTGGAAGCATAAAATGGGAGCTGGGGCTGCTGGGGTGTGAGGAGGCCATTGATAAGCCCTCTCATGGCTGGGAGCAACGTGTTCCATGTGGAATCCTATCCTTGCCCGACCAGGTTGTCCTGCAACCAAATGAGAATGTAGGTGTTTAGCTCCTCCAGAAAAGCCCACAGTTGTCTTCAGTTAGGAAATTTCCGTCAACTGGTAGAAGAAATACACAGGATAAATACGGGAGAGTTTACGTCAGACTTTGATATTTCTCTCCACTTGGGAGAGGCCATCTTGTTCTTAGCTTTTTCAGGGGAAATTGAGGTCAAGATAGAAAGAGCCTTTCTCAGAGTCATGCCGTGAAGCAGTTGCCGAGCCAGAAATCACCTGGATGTGTCTTGATGTTTCCGCTGAAATTCTTGGTCTTCTTTGTGGCTTTGTCTTCTAGGCTAACAAAGTGATAGGAAAGGTACAGATCCACGTTGCAGACCTGTCCGAGATTCCCCGCTGCAACTGCAAGCCAGCCGATGAGAACCCGTGCGGCCTGGAGTCGGAGTGCCTGAACCGCATGCTGCAGTACGAGTGCCACCCGCAGGTGTGCCCGGCCGGTGAGCGCTGCCAGAACCAGTGCTTCACCAAGAGGCTCTACCCTGATGCTGAGGTCATCAAAACAGAGCGAAGGGGCTGGGGCCTCAGGACCAAGAGGAGCATTAAGAAGGTAGCGTGGGACAGGGACTGAGGGGCAGACGAGGGCCTGTGCCTCTCAGAAGATGCTTTATCTTCTCTTAGGGATGGAATACATAGGAATTTAGGGCAAAATTTTGAAACATCCCAACGTGAGGGTTGGGCACTTCTCGAGTAAAGCAGAAGCAGTAGGAAGAGGCAGTAATAAAATACACATAAACTTTGGGTGTCCTGTGATTAAGCATAAAAAGGAGAAGGGACAGTGGTCATTTTCACTGTGAAATATTGTTTACTTGTTAAGCAAAAGAGCTATAAAAGGCTTCGCAGAGTCAAAAAAGTGCAAAGGTCAGAACATATTGGAATGAAAGCTAGCAAACCCAGGACTTCGTGCCTTTGTCACCATTCCTTGGCCCTGAGGCCAGGCAGGGCCAAATCACAACTCCCTGAGCCTCAGTTTCCTCCCCTCTCCAATGGACATGGTAATCCCTGCCCGCATATTTGAAAGGGTTGCTACCAGTCTCGGATTAGATTATGTATGCAAAAGCAACTGGCCAAAGTTGAGATCTTTGACCCTTACAAATTATCTTTATTCTTATACTTGGAGGCAGTTTTTTAGAGCAGTGTCTTTGTAGAAAAATTTTTAAATGCAAATAACTTAAAGAAAAATGAAAATCTGCAGCAAATCCTACTGTTTGAACAGTGACTGTCAAACTTCAGAAATCCTGGGAATCTCTTGGGATCTTTACCAAGAATAATGTCTTACTGAAATATCTGAGACAGGCCTGAACAGTGTGCATTTTAAAACCAGGCCCCCAGCCCACCTCCACCTTCACACCTCCGCCACGCTTCCCCTCCCCCTACTTGCCTAGTGCCCACAGAGAGAGAATGCAGAGAGGCTTCCACTGAGAGAAGGCAGGTCTGGTAGGCATTTAAAGCTACTCTTGACATTTTTGTACCTGTTAAAAAAAAAAAAAGTCACCTCTGTAATTAAGAAGTACCATATAATGTAGGAAAGAGAAACAATACAAAAAAGATAATAAAGAGTGAAATTCCTTCATCCCTTCCATCTCTCACCAGACATGACCATTGTTAAGAGGCTATCATGTAGCCTTTTATAACCTTTTCTACACAGTTATAAATGTAAATGTATATACAAATACATATTCTGATATTCTATACTTATAGGGTTTTTAAAAACATAAATATGATACATAGTATCTTATTCCACTTCATATATCATAAATACAGCTTAATGACAGTACATACAGATTGCTCCTCATTCTTTGTAATAGTCCCTTTGTATTCTATAGTAAAATGTACCATAACTTATTTCACCTATTTTCTAATTAACTTATATATATACATTTCATTCTATAATGAACATTCTTGATCATCTATCTCTATGCACCCAGGTTTTTTTTAAAGATTTTATTTATTTATTAGAAAGAGCAAGCACAAGCAGGGGGAGGGGCAGGGGAGGAGGGAAAAGCAGTGGGAGAGGGAGAAGCAGACTCCCCGATGAGCAGGGAGCCCGATTCCAGGACCCCAAGATCATGACTTGAGCCAAAGGTAGATGCTTAACTGACTGAGCCACGCAGGCGCCCCTTTAGGCACCTGTTTCTCTAGGTTAGATTGCTTGACGTGAGACTCATGCAGTAAGCACGTGTTTGTGAAGCTGCGTCAGTGTGCCAGCGATTCCTCTGGGCATTTGGAAAAACAGTAGTGCACAAGACACCTTTGTGGGTCTGCTGGAGACAGGTAATAAACAGATATATGATGTTGAGTACTGCTAAAATGCTGCAGAAAAAAATAGTGCAGTCAAAGGGGAGGGCTGGTGACAGGGATTGTTATTTCAGACTGCTTGGGTAAGGAGGGCTGAGGAGGTGCCGTGTGACGTGAACATGAGGGAGAAAGCCGTGCAAGCACATAAGGGAGAAGAGCATTCCAGACTGAAGAAAAAGCAAGGACAGAGGCCTTAGCATGCTCCAGAAACAGCAGGAGAGCCAGTGCACCTGGTGAAGGAGGAGGAAAGGGGTAGTTGGTAGGTAGGAGATGCAGGAGAGGGTGGCCTGGGGCTAGATCCTGTGTGGCCTTAGAGGCCACAAGAGGGAGGGTTCTGGACGATTTTAGTGGGAAGTGACTTGATCTGACTTGATGTGTTCATTCTCTGTTGCTGCATAACAATAATACTGCGAACTCGGGAACTTACAATGTAACACAGTTTATTTTCTCACAGTTTCTAGGGCTCAGGAGTCAGGGAGTGCTTGGCTAGATTCTCTCCTTAGGGTCTCACAGGGTTTCAGTCAGGATGCTGTCCAGGACTAGATTCTCATTCTTCTGCCTCAACTGGAGAAAGGTCCACTTTCCTGCTTGCATGGCTATTGGTAGAATTCTGCTCTTTGCTCCTGTGGGTCTGAGAGCTTTGGATGTTTTCTTGGTCTTGGTTTGTTGTTGTTTTCATTGTTTTGCTGCTATTAGCTTCTAGAGGCTGCCCATGATTCCTTTCCATATAGGGTTCCCCAACATGGATTTTTGCTTCCTCACAGCCAGCGATGGAGAGAGACACTCCATTCCAGATGGATGCTAACGTTTTGATGTAACAAACTCAATCACATACATCCTGTCACCTTTGCCATGGTCTGTTGGGTTAGAAGCACGTCACAGGACCCGTTCACTTAAGGACAGAGGATCACACCATGGCATGAGACCCAGGAGACAGGCATGTTGGGGGCCATCTTAAGTACCTGTGTGCCACGCTTGGGGTTCAGAAGAATAACTGGGTGTAGTCTGGGGAATTTATGGTCATGGGGAAGGAGTAGCAAAAAGGAGATCATTATCATCCGAGAGAGATGATGGTGGTGTGGACCGCTAGGGTTGTAGCAGAAGAGAAGTGGGTGGATTGCTGACATTGTGAAGGCAGAGCCAACAGGATTTGCCAATGCATTAGATATATGGATCGCGTCCATTGGCCAAAGGCCATTAGCATTTAAAATGTCGTTGTAGGTAGGGCGCCTGGGTGGCTCAGTTGGTTGTGTCCAACTCTTGGCTCAGCTCAGGTCTTGATCCCAGGGTCATGAGTTCAAGCCCTGGACACAGCATGGAGCCTACTTAATGAAACAAAAGTCATTATAGGATGCAAAAAAAATTATTATTTTTTTTAATAATGTCTGCACTCAACATGGGGCTCGAACTCACAACTGTAAGATCAAGAGGAGCACACTCTTCCAACTGAGCCAGCCAGATGCCCCGAGAATGCAAAATTTTTGATGTTACTTTAATGCCATGCATATCACATATACAAATTTTTGCCTGTGACTTGAGGAGTTTTAGGGGTTATCCTGAAATTTATCCAGTTTAATATCGTGTTAACATCTTTTAAGAGTAATTGCATTTATTTTAAAATGTATTCTAATTTATTAAATTGATATAATGAAGAGAAAAGAAAAATACAGCTAGGATTATTCTGCCAGTTAGCTCTTGAGGAATTCCTAATGTAAGACAGTTGGTCTTCTACAAAATAGCTGGAAGTATATATTCCTGAAAAGCAAAATCACGAAGACTGGGTAGCAACATAGGAAAGATTTGTGGTGAATTGAGGGGACAGAAGCCAAATATGAAATTGATTGTACACAGCCAGTTCTCTCCTTTTTATATGTAACAGATTCCTGAAAATGTGTGCCAGAGCCAAGTAAGAGACTTCCTGTTACAGAGTGATTTCTTTCTCAAAAATTAAAAAATATATATATATTAAATACTGAATTATACCCTATCTTTTTGCCATAGTCTTTAAGGACAGATTACTAGCATTTTTAAAGTTCTATATTTGGTCATTTTTGTTCACAGTTGAATTCACAGTTAATGGGTGTCCTTTGGGTTTGTCTTTTTACAAGACTTTATTTATTTTTTAATGTGGGGCTTGAATTTACAACCTCAAGATCAAAAGTTCCATGCTCTGCCAACTGAGCCAGCCAGGTACCCCACAGTTAATGGTTTTAAGTCCAGTAAGCAACTCTTTAGTTTTTCGTTTTTTTCTTTCAGATTTTATTTATTTATTTGAGAGAGAGAGAGCGTGCACAAAGGGTGGAGGGGCAAAGGGATAGGGAGAAGCAGACTCCCTACGGGGGCTCGATCCCAGGACCTGAGATCATGACCTGAGCCAAAGGCAGATGCTTAACCGACTGAGCCACCCAGGCGCCCCGGTGAGCAACTCTTTGAGGCTAAGGTTTGTTTAGGACGTCTGAAATATTTCTTTTACAAAATACCTAGGAATATTTATTTACAGTGTTATCAAATTGATATCAGCACTTTTAACTTTCCTGTATTCACTCATTTTCATAAAACAGTAAATATAAACCGTAATACTTGATACTCAAGCTTTCACAGCCACAGAACCATTTCTTTAAATGAAACCTTACCTTGAATCCTAATATGTGGAAAAGATGATGTATAGCCAATTGGTTGCAGTTCTGCTCTATGGGTTTCAGTTTAAAAAAAACCCTGCCATTAACCCAGTCTTGCATGTATGGCACCGGCACTGGGCTAATTCCAATATAAAGAGTCCTCCCTTGTCTTAAGTAAATAAAGACTAGACTGACTTTTTTTTTTTAAAGATTTTATTTATTTATTTGACAGAGAGAGATCACAAGTAGGCAGAGAGGCAGGCAGAGAGAGAGGAGGAAGCAGGCTCCCTGCTGAGCAGAAAGCCCGATGTGGGGCTTGAACCCAGGACCTGGGATCATGACCTGAGCTGAAGGCAGCGGCTTAACCCACTGAGCCACCCAGGTGCCCCTAGACTGACTTTTTATCCAGTCAGTTATTCTAAGAAAAAAAAAAAAAAACCCAAAACCGACCCTGCCATTAAATAAGTATAGTAACACAGGGCGGTGAGGAAATCTACCTGTGAGGGCGGTGGTCCCACGTGATGGTGCGAATTGCTCATCAGCTGTGTCACAGCCCAGGCTAGATGGAGGGAAAGCCTGGTAAGGTGACAGAGCATGGGGCTCAAATGTGCATACCCTCCTCCGTCCTTCGTGAGAAAGGACTGGAAGGAAAACATAGTTGCAGTTATCAATTAAATATAATTCTTTTTCTTTTCTTTTTTTGGGGGGGTATTTGTACATTTCTTTTTCTAACCTAATTCTTTGTCATAGCCCAGAGGTCAACTTTTGGGGCTACCATTCCCCAGTGGAAGCAAGTATGTAGCTCCTTGAGGCTGACTCAGAGCCTCACTGACCCCACTAACAGCAGACCTCCAAGGGAAGGGACATGCACAGGACATTAGGTTGGTTCCTTCCAGTTTGACCCATTAACTTTTTCTCTTATTATAGAAGTGACAATCTTTTATCAGTAGAGAAAGATTAAATATTTGTAAAAATGTTGGCTTATGTTCTTAATGATTTGCCAAAATCAGAGAATATGGTACTTCTCTTCAGATTACTGAAATTTACTATCAATTCTGTGATTCTAAGAACCGTGAATCTAAGTGATTAAACCATGAATTCTAAGAACTAATGAAAATTTGTATAGGGGAGGAAGTCAGGGTGGGAAGAACAAGAAGTCTGGTGAAACATTGTTTCCTGGGACGCCTGGGTGGCTCAGTTGGTTGGACGACTGCCTTTGGCTCAGGTCATGATCCTGGGAGTCCTGGGATTGAGTCCCGCATCGGGCTCCCAGCTCCATGGGGAATCTGCTTCTCTCTCTGACCTTCTCCTCACTCATGCTCTCTCTCACTGTCTCTCTCTCAAATAAATAAATAAAATCTTAAAAAAAAAAAAAAGAAACATTGTTTCCTACGACATTTCTTTTTCTATATGACAAAAAGTTCTGTAGGTAATGCTCTTGTCCTGGATTGAATCAGCCATGCTTTTGGGGTGAAAGGGTTAATGACTATGAATGTATAAACACAAGATGTTGAATTATAGTATTTACCTTATGTTAAAAGAAGCTAGTCATGGGGCACCTGGATGGCACAATCAGTTAAGTGTCTGACTCCTGGTTTCTGCTTGGGTCCTGAACCCAGGATCCTCGGATTGAGCCCTGTGTTGGGCTCCCTGCTGAGAGCTTCTTCCCTCTCCCTCTGCTCCTCCCCCTGCTTGTGCTCTCTCGTTCTCCCTCTCAAGTAAGTAAGATCTTTAAAAAATAATAAAAGAATCTAATCACTGCACACCTGTGAGAACAGCAAAATGAAAACTAGTCGGCAGTGCTGGCAAGGATATGGATAACCCGGGTCTCTCCCGCCGTGGGAAAGTACGATGGGGATGTGAAATGGTGCAAACACTCCAGAAAAGAGTTTCTTATAAAACTAAACATAAACTCACCATTTGACCCAACCAGTTGTACTCCTGGCCATTTATCCCAGAGAAGTGAAAACCTATGTGTACACAAAAACTTTTTACCAGAATGTTCACAACAGCTTGGTTTGTAATAGCCCAAATATGAAAATAATTCAGACATGCCTCAGGAGAGTGAACCAGCAAACAAACCGCAGTACGTCCACAGGGTGAAAGAGTGCTTAGCAGGAGAAAACAGACTGGACTGCGGACACACACAACAAATGGGTCAGGTCCCAAGAGAATTAAGAGTGAGGGGGTTTTTGCCAACCTCAAAAAATTACATACTGTGTGATTTCATTTACAGAACATCCTCCAAACGACGGCGATGGAGAACAGATGAGGCATGGGATGGGGTGGAGGAGGGAAGGAGGCTGGTGTCATTATGGACTGTACAAGGAGTCTTCGTGGAGATGGAACAGTTCTGTATCTAATTGTGGTGCTCGTGTGCACGCACACACACACACACACATAGTGCATATAAAATTAGTGCAGTCTGAGTAAGATTTATAATTTGTACCAATGTCAGCTCTTTAGTTTTAATACAGTCCTATAGCTCTGTAAGATGCTGCCTTCAGGAAATGCTAAGTGAGGGGTACACGGATCCTCTCTGCGCTATTTTTGCAACTGCCTGTGACTATCTAGATTTACTCCAAAATAAAAAGTTAAAAAAAAAAAAAAAAGAATTCATTTAACAGGCATTAACCCTAATGCTGTACACTTAGTAAAAGTCAGCGTAATACACCCTCAAAGGCTTGAGTTAGCCTTATCTCCGGCTCCCACCATTATGTCACTTGGACATGTTGTCCTAAATCATATTGTCGCAAGAAAAGACAGGTTATCACCTTTTGAGACACTGCTACAAGAAAAATAGTGCCACCTGCCTGCCAGGGAATGACAACTACTATTTCTTTCTAGCGTTTGATTTCCAGGATTCTTTTTGGTTAATGCTCTTGGATTACACATGGGTGTTAAGGAACGCTCTCAAAGGGAACACACTGGTATTACATTTACAGAGTGCATGCTTCTCTGCAGGGTGAATTTGTAAATGAATACGTTGGCGAATTAATTGATGAAGAAGAATGCAGATTGCGAATCAAGAGAGCCCACGAGAACAGTGTAACTAATTTTTATATGTTAACTGTTACCAAGGTAAAATTGCTTTTTTTTTGTAAGAAAAAAAGGATTTTTGGTCTTTGTTTCATGGGCTTAGGTTGAACTCCATTTCCTCTAATTTGATTGTTTTTTTTCTGGAGAATGAGGGTGCTTTGCCGTAGCCAGTATGCTAGCCACCATATTATGCTAATTATAGCAGGCTACACAAAGGCTGATTGTTGAAGCCTTGCACTTGGCATGTGAGTGGACAGATGACCAGGACCAGCGTGGACATACGGGGCTTTTTGTCTCAGCTCTTCTTAGTCACTGAAGGACCTGGCCCTCAGTTTCTCCGTCACTGACAGAGACAGTCAGCTTTCTCATGCTAAGTTTTAAAGCCCCATTCAAGTTCTGATTTAGCAAAAATTCTAACTCTGAATCGTTCTGTGTACTGAAATTTTGTGTCTGAGTTAGGACAAATGGGTGCCATCATAAATGAAATGACAGTAAAGCTGCTAGATTAATCCATGTGCTCGTAAGTCCCATTTGCCGCACATTCGGGACATCAGTTATCTTGGTCATTTCTTCAGCAGCCCTCTGATTTGTGGAGGATGGGAAGCTGATGCCCAGCCCTGACAAGCGATCTGTTGGATATCTTGTCACAGTTGAGTGACGGGCTAAGACCAGTACCCATGTTTTGTATGTTCCAGGCTCTCCCTGAAACTGAGTTAGAATAGCATTAAAAGTAAGAACTGGACAAAAAAAACAAAAAAAAAAAAAAACAAAAAAAAAAACAAAAAAAAAAAACAAAAAAAAAAAGTAAGAACTGGAAATCACTTACAAGAACTCTATTTTAACTGATATGTCATTGTTTGACAGTTTTACCACTTTCAGGAACATAAATTTCATAAATATAAAATGCCATTTATTTCTGATGGCTGAGTGGCCCTTCAAGTCCACTGCTCACTGTTGGAGGCCCTCCAGCCATCTTGACGAAACTTGGGAGGCTCCGTCCTCCAGAACTCATCCAGATGATCAGAGTTTGAATTCAGGGCCAGAATGTTGAGCTTTTTACTGTGTTCTGAACGTCAGTGTAAGTGAAAATAGGAGGAGCAGGTAACCGCTGCAGAGTATGTCTCACGTGATAGCCCTTCCATTGATCAAACGTCCAGATCTTCATTCAGAGGAAAGTCTCCCATACTTCCTCTGTCCCTCTTTATGGCGTGCTGTCCTGTCCATTTACCCCTGCACTGGTTTTGCAGGAAAGGAGGGCTGACAGCCAGCAGCGTGGTTCCCATCCCAGGCGGCTGGCTGAACTCTGCGCTCCTGCATGCCCGCGGCCAGTTCATTTTCTACGTAGCATTTTTCTGTGATCTGTGTCTAGAAACAAAGTTTAAAAAAATAGAAACTGAATTCCACTTTATCTTCATTGTCTTGGCTTGAAGCTCATCAAATAAAGTAGACAACTTGGTCACCGGCCCTGAGAGCATGTGTTGGGGGAGTTGGCAGTTGCCATAGACTTGGGCTTGTGTTGGATGTTTCTGAGATAGGCTTGTACTTGATTTTATGTAAAAGCTACCTCCATTTCTTTTCTTTCTGAAGGACCGTATAATTGATGCTGGCCCCAAAGGAAATTATTCTCGCTTTATGAACCACAGTTGTAATCCAAACTGTGAAACACAAAAGTGGACAGTGAATGGAGATGTTCGAGTGGGGCTTTTTGCCCTTTGTGATATTCCTGCAGGTAAAAAAGCTATTTGCTCTCCATGTGCCCCTCTCTGGGCAGAATATCCTTCCAGGTTTGATGCTCAAGTATTTATTCAAGTACAATGGGGTTACATTTGGAATTGTTATCTGCCACAAAGAAGTGAAAATCCGTGTCCTGCAAAAGGGAGTTGAGCAAGAGCCTTTCTGTCCAAGAGGATGTTACAGAATCCTGTGTGTCCACGACCCTCCTGAATGACTTCTCCCAATTATTGCTGTCTGCACAATACAACCAGATGTTTAAGCTTTTGTTCTTTTAAAGTATTAACATACTGGGTTAACATCAGCTGCTTTCTTGGTTTGTGTTGGGGGAGGGTTTGTTTGTTTGTTTTTTAGTTGAAAGATCAGTCTGTTTCAAATTAGACTCGAAAAGCTTCCGAAGGCAGTTACTGCTTCCCTGTTCCCTCAGCCGCCCAGCATCCTACCAGCAACACTTAGCTGCTTCTTTGCCAGGGTTTAGAGAAATGGGTGAGAAGGGAAGAGCTGTAGCTGATCCCGGGGACTCTGTTCAGGACCAGCCCAGCAGCAAGCTTGGACAACCCGGTTCGGATCCCTGAGTCTTTGGTGTGACTAGTAAATCCGCACTGTGAGCTCTTCTCCAGGCACACTCTAAAGCATTAATCATCAGAGACCGTGTGGTCGCTGCTACTCCATGGCCCTACTGTTCATTCAGAAAGCCATGTAAATTAGCTTTACAAAAGCAAGATAAACCAGAGCCCTTTTCTCCCGAGCACAGATTTCCAATTCTTGGTCTCTGTTACATAGTTTCTGACCACTTCAATGAGAAGGATATGACAGCTTTTATAAACTGTTTTTTTTTTCTGCAATATTTGGTGGATGGGGGTGTTTTTCTCTATTGTTTCTCCCCCATTGCTCTTCAGTGTGGAGCACAGGTGAGAGAAAAGCCTTCAGGTCAGAATTATGTCTCTCTTTTCATTATGAGAGTGCGTGTGTGACAGCATATCTCTTCCCTGTGACTCGAGTATGAGTAATTATTTCTCTTACTTTAGGGATGGAGTTAACATTTAATTATAACCTGGATTGTCTGGGCAACGGCAGAACGGAATGCCACTGTGGGGCAGAAAACTGCAGCGGCTTCCTGGGAGTGCGGCCCAAGGTCAGTGGTGCAGGGAGCGAGTGCCGGCGAATGGATCCCCAGTTTAGTTCGCAGCCATTATGTTAACCAGAGTGTAGACTCTCTGACTTTCCAGTGAAGCAGATCTTAGATCCATCAGGTTCTGAAGAGATGTTTGTATTTCTCATTGAATCTGGAGTTACCAACATCCTTTTCAAAAACTTCTTAAAAATTCACACTATACCCAAAACCACTGGATGAGCCACTTTGAAGTGGTGAGTTCTGTGGTATGTGAATCCTTGCAATTTAAAAAAAGCAAAGCGCGGTATTCAAAAATCAGTGAAAATGAAGCCTTATTTTTATTACAGTACTGTTATGGGAGAAGTCCTCCTGCTGGTTTTTAGGTAACTGAACAACAGAGCTTAAGAGAACTCAGATGAGTGTGAAGCTATGGGAGCTTCCCTTCCATGTAGAGCCTCACACGCTGTGTTCTCCTTCTCCCTGCCAGTCGACATGTGCGTCAACAGCGGAAGAAAAAGCCAAAAATGCTAAGTTAAAGCAGAAGAGGCGAAAAATCAAAGCAGAACCAAAGCAGATGCATGAAGACTATTGTTTTCAATGTGGAGATGGTGGAGAGCTGGTCATGTGTGACAAAAAAGACTGCCCCAAAGCATACCACCTCTTATGCCTTAACCTGACTCAGCCACCATATGGTAAGTGAGCCTTTCGGGACCCTTTTCCTGACTTGCGTCTTGGCCAGTGATGTGTCACCTAGAATGTATTTTGCTCTCCTTAGTGGAGCCATGGGATGGATAACGAACAGAACAACCAACACTAGAAACCAAGTATGCTAGTGAAAAGTCTGTCTGCAAATGTGGGATAGGTGCAGGCCCGGAGGATTGGTTTCTCGGGCCTTGTTACCATGGCGAGCAGTTGCTCCTCTCTCTGGCGGTGAGTTTAGGACGCAGTGCGCATCCATTCTCAATAGTACACTCAGACATAAGTTTGGCCAGAATTTGGAGTTGTTTTCTAATTGAATTCAGCCTCCAGTCTCAGCAGATGGTGCAAACTTGGGTTTTTTGTGGGTAATCAAGAGGGGGCACTAATGGGGTCTTTTCTCTGTTCGCACCCCTCCGTAGGAAAGTGGGAATGCCCGTGGCATCAGTGCGAGGAATGCAGCCGTGCTGCCGTCTCCTTCTGTGAGTTCTGCCCACACTCATTTTGTAAAGATCATGAAGAGGGCGCTCTGGTCCCCTCTGCTCTGGAAGGCCGGCTCTGCTGCTCCGAGCATGACCCCGAGTCTCCTGTGTCCGCAGAATACTGGAGCAAGATCAAATGCAAATTGGAGTCACAAGATCGTGAAGAACTGAAAGAATAAATGGGTGGTGATTTTTTTTTTCTTTTTATTGAGATGAAAAAAAAGGAAAAGAAACAAGTGACTCGGTGGCACGTCGGCAGGAGAAAACTGCTGCCGCGCGCACAGCCCCTGCCCCGGGCGCCGCCTTGTGGCCGTGAGCGCTGGGGCCGGGAGCACGCAGGCAGAAGCGCGTGGCCTGGGGCTGTTTTTCTGTTTTGTGGGTTGGGGATTCTTTCGTGGCCGGCCAAATTCCCTTGGTCTTCTCTTGCCTTCTATTATGCTTCCATGCCTTTGCAGCGGGGGGAAAAAGAGATGTCTTCACTCTGAAAACAGCGAAGAGAAAAATTTTGTTAATGAGATAAATTTTAAGTCTAGGATGTGTTCCTTGGGTGTAAAAAGCAAAAAAGTAGCCCTCATTCCTTTATTTATTTTCATTTTTTAAAACTCTGGAGAAGTGTAGTTCAGGTAGTCTATTCATTGTGCGTGTGCGTGTGTGTTTGAAGTAGCATTTGGAGCAGGCCCTCTAGAAAAGGCTCTGATGACCTTTATATACCTCTCCGCTGAGCAGTAGGTAGGCTCACTTCTCTTTCCTCCCAGATGACTTTTCTTGGCTCAGAGAAGGGTGCTGTGCGAGTCCTGAATCTGGCCTCTTGAAAACAAAATGCCTCAGTGGATTTTACCCTCAGTGGTTTGCACCTACGCCAGCTTTGTGATGGGATACCTTTACCTAGAAAGGTAGAGAATGTGGTTTTTGGTTCTGGGGAAAAATAGAAACAGGTGCCCTCACTGAGTTTGAAATGTTTTCCACTGACAGTGGACATTTTTGATGAAGTGTGTTTATGTGGAGGTGAATGCAGCGTTGGAGTGGTCGTGCCTGTTGCTCCAACACGTGGACAGAGGCAGCTGAAGGGAGATGGAAGGCCCAGACCCAGAGTTGGGTCATTCTGTGCAGTGTAACGGAGCTTCTAGTCTGACCTGGAGGGTATTATGGGCGTTTCCTTTCCTGTCTCTGCTTCCCTCCCCGAATCAAACATTCCCTGTCTGCTGGCCACCTGCTGGCCGTGTTTCCTGGTGAAAACAACACTAACGAGTCACAGTTGTATCTGAGTAGGTCTTTTTGGTTTAGTTCCTCATTTGGGGGGTGGAAGGGGTAGGGACATCTCCCGGTTATATGCAAACAGTTTCTATTTAGTATTATCTACTAATTAAAATTGCCCCACGGAGGAAAGGGAAGCCTTTCTACAGGGTGTGTAAGAGCCACACAAACACACTTTGTCTTAGGAAGCACTTAGGGAAGCTCCCAAGAAAGCAGTGTTAGCAAAAATGGTTGGCTGTGATGCTTGGATCTCCTAGATGCCAATGTACCAAGATGTCTAACCACAAAGTTCACTTGCATTTAATGCTTTGGGATATGTATATTCCAGTAGTCCTTGTATGAACTAATTAGTAATGTCAGACATTGTCACACTGTACTAAGTAGAATTCTAGGGCTAGCTTGAATGAACGTTAACCTTCTCTGTGAATTTTGACTGCTTACAATTGCTGGTACCTGGTGGCATTTATTTTCCCTCAAGAAGTACCTAGGAACCTTAGGAAGGGAGGGAGGGGAGATGCTCAGCCGCGTTCCTTCAGTTATGTGTGTTCCTTTTTTCTTATCAATTTAGAGTTCTTCTCTGGAAAAAAGAAAAAAAAAGCTCTTTTGTGCCTCTCTCTCTCTCTCTCTCTCTCTCTGTTTTTTTTTAATGTAAATGTGCAATTGAACTGGATTTTCTCTTGTAAAAAAACAACATAAAACAAAAAAATATATATCACACTACAATTCCTTTACTTAAGCTCCTAAACTGCCATTTGCCTGATTCCAGCATTTAATTCTGAGGTAACTTATAGAGCCTCCAGGAATTCTCTTGATTAGATATGGTCCCAGGAGAAAGAGCAAAATGGAAAATGCTGTGCATGTTACCAGATCGAATCGCTACCAGTAACGTGCAACACAGCGTACCAAAACACTAAACTTTGCTCTTGAGCAATTATATAGTTTGATATCCTTTTAAAAAATAATTTAAGAAAATCTAGGTTTTATCATACTAAAACTTTATTTTATATATATATATATATATGTGTGTGTGTGTATATATATATATGAGATAAATGTTTGCTTTTTTTAAACTTACTAATATGAAGGATTTCTTTTAACATTCAAAATATAACTTGTTGAAACTGTATCCCACATGAAATCTTCTCTTCTTGCTTTGTTTTGGACTTAGTGCTATTTAATATCTGATGACTTTTATATGGTAAGCCAGGGTCCATCCGTATACTTACAAATACCTTAGGTTTCAGTATTTTCATGCAGCTTCCTCATCATGTCACATTTTGTCATAATGGCTCTGCTGAGATTTTTAAATCTTTTTTTGGGGGGGTGGGAGGGTACCTAACAGGATCATTCTGCCATTTCAGAAATTAGGGTAAAAAACAAAATAGCTACTAACTACAGCTCTGGAGGCTTCATCCAGGAGTGCTCTTTAGTGGTCCAGAAAGAGGCTTTCGTCCCGTCAGTGGCCCAGAGCTCTCCTCACACGTCCGTGGTGTCACGACCGACCTGTTTTACGTGTCTTCACGTCGTAGGCTGTGGAAGCAAAAAGCTGGGGGAGAAAGCTGTGCTTCCCGTGCGTAGCATGTGCACGCGCCGTGCTTGCCTGCGCTCACCAACCCGGTGGGCCAAAGGACACGTTGCTCTCTCGTGGTCTGTAGTTGGTTTTGTTCACTTGCAAATCTGTGGTCAGAGCAGAAATGGTTGGGTTTTATTCTTGTCCAAAAATGAGATAACTTAAAGCATCATGGGATAATGGTGGTTTTTGTTTGTTTGTTTTTTAGCCTCATGTTACTTCTTTGGAAAAAGTGAATGTAAAGTTTTTGATAATCAGCGTAAAGCTTCAGAAATCTGATGGGTTACAACTGTAGAGGAAATGGGCCCTCCCGGCATGCACGGTGCAGATGGGCTGGCCCGTGGCCAGTGGTGGGGTCAGGAGGGTTGCAGTCACCCGCCCCTCATTCCTGGAAGGCCAGCATGTCTGGAGGAAGCGATTCTCTTCTTTAATATCTAATCAGGGTTAGAGTCAGGAGGGAGGTGGGTTTTATTTTCATTTTTATCTTAACAAGTTCCTACTCTACCTTAATTCTCAGAAATGGTCTGGCCTGAGATATAGAATAGGCTGACTTTTAGAATCACTGAAAGTTGGAGCTCTCTGTGTGTTCAAGTCAGGAACAAATGTAAAAACTATAATAATAATAATAATAATAATGGGGGTGGCTCTGAGCTCCCTTCTGCTATTTCCACATAATACTTGGAAACATGCTTGTAAATAATGTTTTGAAATTCTGAGATAACCATGTAAAGGACTCTCAGAGCAGGCAGGCTGTTGGACAAGTTTCTCTCCTAGCTCATGAAGTAGTTTCCTTTTGGCCTCGCTGTGCAGTCCGTGTTCTAATCAGGGTCAGAGCCAGCCTGGACGGCAGAGGGTAGCCCTACAGAACGTCATCGCTGGACCCCCCAGCTTCATGGCTGGTCCTTCATTTCATTGTTAAGTACAAAGCTTCCTTTAGCATTCACCTTGAAATCAGGGAGCTGCCACATGCCATGTCCCAAGAGGATAAGGACACAGGTTGTGGTAGAGCCCTTCGGGCTTGGGAAGCTCACCTGGGAGGAGGTGCGATGCCACTGGCAAGTGGCTTTATTGCCGGGCGGAGCAGATTCGACTTCCGGAGTTGGCCAGGTTGCTGCACACACAAAGTGATCATTTGGAAGGATTTCCGTTGGCCTAGGCCACTTGCAGTTGGTCCCTGGTTGTCTGTAAACCGAGAGGAGAACTCGCCTCCATTTTCAGCTAAGCTAGGGAGAGATCTGATTAGACGGCTTTGCCATGTATTAACGAATATTGAAAAGTTGGAAATGTGTACGTACTGAAATCTACCAACTTTTCCCCCGGGGCAGGGTACAGGAAGAAAAGGGGGTTAGAACAGGGTGAGGGAGGGGGAATGACAATGTTTACCACAGGTACGAAGTAGTCACTTTAACATTGAGACCTCTGCCTCATTGAATTCAGGTTTTTTAAGTACTTGAAACTCTTCAGATTCCCTTTATTTTACAGTTATTTTTAAATTTATGAAGTAGAAAGCATTGTTTTGTATACTGTTTTGAAAACAAATAGCCTAGTCTCTTGTCCTCTTCAACTTGGATTAAAGGCAAAGTTCTGCGAATGGGATGGAGTGTCCACAGCAGATAGCTCAGATTTCATGTACACATTCGAGGAAGAGACTCTTGCATGAAATACCAGCATTTTTATGAGTATTTCCCATGTGTGTTCTTTCTCTTGTATTTTTGTCAACCCCATCCCCATGCACCTCTTCTTTCCTTTTAATATATATGCCTGTGTAGGGGAAAAAACAAAAATTTGCACTTACGTTACACTCCTGAGACGCAGGGTGTAGTCTGTGTGTGTTTCAGAAACGATTTCCGTTCTTTTCTCTGTCAGTCCATTGCTTAAGTGACAAGTTCAGGTGCTTGTGGCACAGATGTGTGTGTGGTGGGGAGGAGGAGAGCAGCCTGCCCTTCTGTAGCCTGTGAAAGTCAGTTACGTGTAAGAAAAAGCGAAAAAGATGAACAGTTGCCAAAGTCATTTATTCAGTCCTTACTTTTCTTGTGTGACCCTCCGGATCTGCGAGTTGGCAGGCAAGCCCCCTCAGGCGCCGGTCCCCCCACCCACCTGCCACAGACCTTCGATGTGTGCACGCGGGGCGCGCAGTGTCCCTCAGGTCACCGAGACAAGGTACGTATGAGGTATTCTTGTTGGGTTAGGAGTGGACTGGATACAATTTACTTTTTACTCTGTTGTCATTAATAGTGCTCTTTATCTCATTTGTGTTGTGACATACCCTCTGTTAAAAAAGAAAATCACATTGCCTCCGATGACCAAGATACTAAATGATGATTGATACTAAATGATGATTACAACTAGCTAATAAGATCCTTTTTCTATACAAGGGTGTGTGCATAATTGGAATTGATAGGAGAAATTCATTTGTAACCACTTGTGATATTGCACAGCAAACACAGATACCTACAGATTGTTTTCTTTTTCTTGTGATCTTTATCTATGATAATGACCTTTGTAGATTGGTTATTTCTGTACTTTGTTTATCTGTAATAAATTTGTAGATCCTGTGAAATGTTATTTTGCCTAAATCACTTGAGACTTGAGTCTTTAATAACAGAGCATCAATATTCACTAAAGTCAATCTCTTTTGAGTTTCTGTGACTTGGCTAGAAGCTCTTGACACTAAGGGATTAGTGTTCGTTTTTCCTGGGGGGCGTTCCACTAGGGCATTACTGTATAATGACTTGATGTTGCCACATAGACTTCAAGATATATGATATTTTGGGGGTTTTGTTGAATGGCCTATGTTTTACTGCATAGTGTGAAACGTGTAAAGCTTGGTTAACCTGTATATAGATAGCTTATTGTTGACTAGTTATAGTATATTTAGGATTGCCTGGAATTTTAAGCTTACTACTGTGTGTGCCAGTAGGAACATAAATTTTTGTACATTATATTTACTGAGATGTTGCCTTTTTTTATTTTACAAATACTTTGGAATTCAGATGTGTTTTTTGCTTCCGTGAGGATTAATTTGGAAAGGTTCTTAATGACATTCCACTGACTTCAGATTTTGCTTGAGATTGACTTCAATAAATTGTCCTGTATGTTCCAAATCGAACTGTGGACTTGTTCATTGCCTACAGTTTCTTGTGACAACTGCTGGGCGAGAGGTCATAATGGGGAGGGCAGGCACCCGGTGCCTGCCGATGACCCGAGGCCCTTCAAAATGCCGTCGCAAATAAGCTTGGAGCCGGGAACGTGGGGTTTGGTCGTGTTTTCACAGAGGGAAGGTCCTTGGGGAATGTTGCTTCTTGCTTAGTGTGGTGGGAGACTATGGAGCGAACGGCGGGAAGGGAGATGTGCGTCACTTTTATCCCGGCGACTTAGCAGACTCCGCGGAGGCCTGCCGCTCGGCCAGACGCCGGGCGCCCGCTCGTGGTCGGTGTCTCCTGGAATGGCCGGAATGGCACTGCGGGCGCCTCCTTCCTGCCGCTAGCTGGGGCTCTCTGAGCGGCGCCGAGGGATGGCCGACCCGCCTGGGCAGGGAAGTGGCTGCGACGCCTTCCTCGGGTGCAGTTCGCCCAGCGTCCGCCAGCCCGCGCCCCCGAGCCGCCGAGGCCCGGCCCCCCACCGCCGGGACGGCCCTCCCCGGGGCGGCCTCGCCTCCCGCCGCCGCCGCAAGAGCTGCCACGTCAGCGCGGCGTCTGTCGGCTGACGGCAGGATGGGGAAGGTGGCGGCCCTCGGTGCCGAGCTGGGCGTGCGGCTCGCCCTGTTCATGGCCTTCCTGTAAGCATCCGGCCGCTCGCACCCCGCGGCCCGCGCCCTTGGGCTGTCCCCACCCCCCCCGCCCCCCCCCTCCCCGAAGGCGGCCGCCTCTGCCCGGGGCTCCCGGTGCAGGGGGCGGGGTGGGGGCAGCGGCGGGAGGCCGGAAGCAAACCAACGTGCTCTGCACATTTTTGTTTCCCCTCTAGGGTAACGGAGCTCCTCCCTCCCTTCCAGAGGCTGATCCAGCCGGAGGAGATGTGGCTTTACCGGAATCCGTATGTGGAAGCCGAGTACTTCCCCACCAAGCCCATGTTTGTGCGTGGAGAACTAGCCTTCTTCCGACCCTTAATATTTAGGGCGAGCTCGATGCTAGGGAGCAGGCGGCGGTCCGTCTGGCTCCAGGGTGATCTGGAGAGGTCTTTCGTGGGGAGCGTCTTGCTCCCTTTGATGAGGGGCTCAACTTCTTGTTTCCTTATGATAACGATCCAAACTGAGAGCGCAGGATGCCAGTTTTGGCCCAAAAGACACGTTCTGTAAGCTCTGCTCCTTAGGATGGACTGAGGTAACCGGTCACGTAGAGTAATGGCTGATGGCCGTGGCATTCCCGGTGGAGCAGGTGCCTGCCCCATCAACCCGCAGACGCTGCCACTGCATACACTGACAGGGACCCCCTAGGTCTGACCTGTGACTTCTGCTGTCCCCTCCATCCCTCCTCCCTGTCGGCACTGCTTGAACCACTAGCTGTGTGGTTTTACTGGGGGTTTGGTTTGGGGTTTTTTTTTTAAACCTCTACCATCTTCTGTTTCAGGTCATTGCATTTCTCTCCCCACTGTCCCTGATCCTCTTGGCCCGATGTCTCAAGAAGGCTGGTGCGACAGACAGCAAACAAGCCTGCCTGGGTAAGAACGAGCCCTCCTTGGCTGGGCTGGTCTCTGTCTCCTCAGTGCTGGCATCTCAGCCACTGGAGGTGTGACCTCTGTGGAGGCCACGGAGTTCTATGTTCCTAAACTCATTCTGTCTCCCCTGTACCCGTGTTGTCACCCGTGAGAAAGCTGGCACTCTGAGAACATAGTTGACCTCCGAGGTGAACAATGTGCTGAATGACTGGTACCCCAGAAACGTATTCGGCCTAGTCCAGAAGCGCTCTCTGTACTCCACCACATTCAGGCCTAAATGATTTTTCTGCTCAGCTCTGGCTGGAGCCTGATTGTTCCTATCTCAAAAAGACTATGGCTGGGGCGCCGGTGTGGCTCAGTCACTAAGGGGCTGCCTTTGGCTCAGATCATGATCCCAGTGTCCTGGGATCCATCCCTGCATCGGGCTCCCAGCTCCGTGGGGAGCCTGCTTCTCCCTCTCCTACTCTCCTGCCTCTGTTCCCTCTCACTATGTCTCTCTCTGTCAAATAAATAAAATCTTTTTATTTTTAAAAAATATTTATTTGACAGACAACAAGAGCAGGAACACGAGCAGTGGGAGTGGGGGGGGGGGGGGGGTTGCAGGCCCCCTGCTGAGCTGGGAGCCCGATAGGGGACTCGATCCCAGGACAGTGGGATCATGACCTGAGCCAAAGGCAGCCGCTTAATGACTGAGCCACCCAGGTGCCCAATAAATAAAATCTTCAAAGAAAAAAAAAAGACCACAGCTGCTCTCTTGATGAGACCATGACCATGCAAGTCCTCCTAGGTAAAACCCACTAACAGTAAGTTTCTTTATTTTCCAGCTGCCAGCCTTGCCCTGGCTCTGAACGGTGTCTTTACTAACACAATAAAACTGATCGTGGGCAGGTGAGTGACCAGGAGTCTGCGCCCCAGTGCCTGCCTCAGGCCTCCCATCTGCAGGAGATAGTTAATGGCGTGGCACCACCCATCTATTCTTCCTCCCCCTATCCCCAGCCTCAGTCTGACCTTGTTCTTTTCACCTAACATGACCTCCCTCCCCTATGGCTGTCCTGTGGGTGACACTTGGGCTCTTTCCTGCCCTGAACAGTGTTTCCCCACTGACCAGCACAGCGGGGTCAGTGTCCACTAGAATACCCCGAAGCTGCAGTGTGCCTTGCTCTTTGTCCTAAAATATAATCATGTGCTGGACTGCCCCCCCGCCGCCTTAAATGTAGACCCTGGAAATAAAGCTTTTCTTTTAATGGTGACTATCCTAATCCAGTTTCATCATTTTACCTGGGACACTATTTGACCAACTGTGAACAGGATTACAGTATCTGATACAACCAAGTTAAGGGATCTGTGTTGAGACCGTGTTTATTTTTTCAGGCCACGCCCAGACTTCTTCTACCGCTGCTTCCCCGACGGGCAAGCCCATTCCGACTTGACGTGCACAGGGGAGAAGGACGTGGTGAATGAGGGCCGCAAGAGCTTCCCTAGTGGACATTCTTCCTGTATGAATACCGCGTGGACTCAGCATCGGTGCTTTCTTGGGGTCACTTTTAGCTTAGGAAGCTTATGAGGATGGGGCCACCTCACTACTCTTGCTAAAAACCAGAGAATCCCCTCCTTTAATAACCCCAAGATTCCATAAGCCTGAGCCTCAAATATTAGGACAGATGTTCAAGGATAGAGGAAGTAGTTTACCTTCATTAGATTTGAACATTTTATGAGTCTTGTATTATTTATCTAGATCCCACAATCTGGTACTAGTTAGGAAAATATTAACTAACCTTTATTGAAGGTGCTTTGGAAAGCATTTTTTATTCTTATCTCTTTTGGTACCATAATAGCCCAAAGAGATGGATACTATTAGTTTTATGATTCCTATTTATACATCAGGAAACTAAGGCATCAAGAAGCAACCCTACCCAAAGTCCTGCTGCTAGTATTCCAAACACTATTCCCAAGGGTAAATATTATTAACTTGGGACACACAATAAAGTTCTTCATTTTTCCCTCTGTTTCCTCATCGATGATCTGTACCACAAGTGTACCCAAAAAGGATAAAGCACGTGTGTGCCCGCAGCCACCTGTCTGCAGATGAGCAAGGAATCTTCCTTTGAAAGACATCTGCTTACTGGTGTTCCCTCTTCTAGTTGCATTTGCTGGTCTGGCCTTCTCCTCCTTCTACCTGGCAGGGAAGTTACATTGCTTCACACCACAAGGCCGTGGGAAGTCCTGGCGGTTCTGTGCCTTTCTGTCACCTCTTCTCCTTGCATCTGTGATTGCGCTGTCCCGCACATGTGACTATAAGCATCACTGGCAAGGTAAGCAGCGCGTTCCTGCCGTGTAAGTCTGCGTGCTTCACCGGCCGCCGTAGCCCTAGCATTCGGCACCGAGACGCTGACTCTGTTAAATGAATCAACAGTTGAGTATGGGATAGTCTGGGTTTCTGAACCAAGTTTCCTTTTAAAGAGATTACCAAGGAGAAATGTCCCAATTTTTCCGTTATTTGGAAGCATCATAGGTTCAGAATAAACTAAGAATTTTTTTCCTCTAAGAAATTTTTTACAACAAAACTCAAAGGTCAATTTATTTACTGTCTTAAAATAAAAATCAAGTTTGTTAAAAAAAAAAGTTCATCATCATGAGATTTTTGTTCAGAAACTAAAATTCAAGAAAATATAAAATTGTAGTTAAACCAAAGAAATTTGTTGAATGATACAGTAAAACATCAGATTACAGAGCATCTTCACATAAAACCCGTAATTAAGGGGCGCCTGGGTGGCTCAGTGGGTTAAGCCGCTGCCTTCGGCTCAGGTCATGATCTCAGGGTCCTGGGATCGAGGCCCGCATCGGGCTCTCTGCTCGGCAGGGAGCCTGCTTCCTCCTCTCTCTCTACCTGCCTCTCTTCCTGCTTGTGATCTCTCTCTGTCAAATAAATAAATAAAATCTTTAAAAAAAAAAAAAAAAACCCGTAATTAAAAACAAAAGCTAATAATATTGCCCAGAAGTCTTTAGGAGCCCTGTTTTAAAGAATAAGCTGATTTTCTTTAAAGAAGGGCAACTCCTGTACAGTTTATTACTTCCTCTAGAACTCTTTAAGTGGTGAAAAAGGGGTTAATAGCAGTAAGTGAAACTTTTGTTATTTTGAATGTTTAAAAAATTCAATCTAGTGGGAGGTGGGGGGGATGGGGTAACCGGGTGATGGGCATTAAGGAGGGCACGTGATGTGATGAGCACCGGGCATTATATGCAACTGATGAGTCACTGAAGTCTACCCCAGAAACTAAAGATGTACTATATGTTGGCTAGTTGAATTAAAAAAATGTATTCTATCCTTGGGAAAAGGTTTAGACTTATTAAAGATGTGGATTTTTTAAAATTTTATTTAAGAGACAGTGGGGGGAGGCACAAAGGGCAGAGGGAGAAGCAGGCTCCCTGCTGAGCAAGGAGCCCAATTTGGGGGGGGGTGGGGGGTGGATCCTGGGATCATGACCTGAGCCACCCTGGTGCCCGCAAGTATGTGTTTTGACTTGGTGTTTAGGAAAGAACCTGAAGATAATCCTGTTAACTATATGATAAAATTGAGAAAGCCTAAAGAAACCATAAACCTAAAATTGAGGTTTTTTTGCACCCAAACAAGTAGAGTTAACCTGGAGGGCCAACTTCTCTATATTGGTGTCCCCCACTGTACTGCACTTCACAGAGAATTGTGTTTTACTAATGGAAGGTTCTAGCACCCTACACTGAGCAGGTCTGTCAGTGCCATTTTTCCAACAGCATTTGCTCACCTCATGTCTCCATCATATTTTGCTAACTCTTGTAGTGTTTTAAATATTATTATATTTGTTATGGTGATCTATGATCAGTGATTATGACTTGCTGAAAGCTCAGATGATGGTTAGCATTTTTTAGCAATTAAATATTTTTTAATTAAGGTATATACTTTTGTTTAGCTCTAGTGCAATTGTACGCTTTAGTAGACTACAGGATAGTGTTAACATAACTTTGATATGCACTGGGAAGCCAAAAATTCATCCTACTTGCTTTACTGAGGTACTCGCTTTATTGCAGTGATTTGGAATCAGACCCTCAATATCGGTGTGCCAGCACTGCGTGGTGTTTTAACATGATTTAAGGGTCCAGTATGATTAAGAAAGTACCTTATCTCCTCTCTTTTAGATGTACTAGTTGGATCCATGATTGGCCTGACATTTGCCTATGTCTGCTACAGGCAGTATTATCCTCCTCTGACGGATGCAGAATGTCATAAACCGTTTCAGGACAGCCTTGGACTGCCCACGGCACAGAAGCCTGGTGACCCTTATCATTTTAGTATTTAGAAATTAGAACCACCTCAGTGGAGACTAGGTGCGTCAGCCCCTCTAAACTGCCCAAGAATGTCTGACCTGTTAACTCGTAAGAGATACAGGTGAGGACACAAGCACTTCATTCTGTCTCCATATGTTTATGCAGTTTTGCTCACATGGATTTGTCATGAGTCAAGGTTCAAGGTTCATTTTCACGACTCTGTGCCACGCATTCTGATAAAAAGATCTTCCAGTAGCCCACCAGATTGGTATCCCAGGATCTACAGCGTTTCACATTTAACTTAAAATGGTAAAGACAAGTGAGGTGGCAATCATTAGTTGCTAGTATTGAAACCACACTCCTGAACTGTGTTCATGAGCTGCTTTCCATCCATGTATGACTGAAGATCTGCCCAAATGCATCAGTTCTGCAACTGGCTAAGGCAGAAAAGAATGTTCTTGTCTGGAGACCAAATGAACTTTTTTCTGTCCCTTCGTCATAATGGGATATAAGGAACAATTACAGGACATCAACAGAACTGATGCTATTGGACCAACAACTGCCCTTCTCTTTGTGATTATACTTTAAATATGACCTGGTCTGATGTGTTTCTTTCTATATTTTCAATGTTTCTTTTTCCTTCAATAAATGTGACAAAGAAAATGATGAACGTGGGTGTTTTTGGTACGTAAAGTATCACTCAAGCGCTGGAAAATTTCCGAAGTAAAACACTGGATTCCCCACCTGACGTAAGTGATACAACTAAGCCATAGTAGAGGCTGATATCTGTAAATATTGAATAGTCTCAGCACTGACTTCGTAATTGCTGTGCTTTTAATTCTGAACTACATCTGCCTATGATCATGAAAACACCAGTCAAGGGAAAGGAATTTAAATATTAGTTCTTTACCCCAAACTTCCTTTTTTAATTAACTTTAATAACATAAAGGGGAAGAAAATGGTTATTGTATTCATTTTCTGTATAATGGATAGAACCAGGTAAAAGTAGGCAACTGGTCAATATGGTTTTATTTCAGTATTTCATAAACTTTTAAATAGAATCATGTAAAAAACAAACATTTCAAAAAGTGCAAAATATTAGAAAGCTAATCAGTGCTATTAATCTTCCCATGCACACAATCTCTTGCTGAGATAAGCAATACAAATTCTGTAGCAGGGACTATGTATAAAATGATACTCTACAGAGTTTAAAAGTAGGCTTGGTCAAGAGATTGCACGTGATACAACTGAAGTAGTGCAAAGAACACAGCTAAATAAAGAATTTAAATCAAGCTTATTAACCTGTGTACTACACAACCATGATGATACCGTAGGTGGAGAGACGAGATAGGAAGCTCTTTTACAGTCGCCTGCCCCTCACCATCAGAAAACTTTTCTTAGTACCAACAGTGGTTTATCTAGCTATCCAGGGTTACGCTGTTCATCTTTGGTTATAGGGACTCATTCTTTCTTGCTTGTCCTTTGGTTTACTCTTAAGCTATTCTGCTAATATGAAGAATAAATTTAAATTTGAAGACAACAACTTGACAAAAGCTTCCCCTTTAAAATATAATTGAATGCGCCCTTACTTCAAACTCAGCTTATATAGTAAAGAAAATAAAAGTATTCCATATATCTGACACTTCTTAGTGGCTCAGCATTAGTCTATAAGCAGATGGACAAGTAAAGGCCAGGAATGGATTCTGTACCCCAGCCCTACCTCTGCCATCTCTAAGGTGACAATGATCAACCTTCCCTTTCCTTTTCTCTGGAAAGGGATAGAGATCACTGCTGTCACACGGATGGCTTAAGTAAATGTTAAATGCCAATGCACTGGATAACCATGATACATTTACAAAAAAACCCTTTTTTTATAAAAAACAAAACACAGCTTGCCTGCCTATTCCACTTTATAAACAGAGAGGCCTATAGAAGTTGGCGAAGAGGGTAAAGGACTGTCACAAAGAGAACTGCAAAGTCAATGACAAACTCTGAACAATGAGAAAGAACATACAGCACAGCGGTGAGCAGATGCCCTGGAAAATATCAGTCCATATGCACCCGCCGTCTGCAAGGTACGGACATCTCACTTTGCATGTTCTGACACGGACTCTGCACTGGCTGCACAGATTTTTCTTTCAGAATAAGAAATATTTCTCCCAGCTGAAGCTACCTGCCCAGCCAACACGACCTGTGCCATGAGGCTGTTAGATAAGCTCTCTGGATTATGGGTACCTAAGGAGGCAATAGTGTTTACAAAATGTTTTCAAAGAGGACACACAATACTGCCTTCACTCAAGTGAATATCGTGGTTGACTTGCACAAATTCTATTTCACCTTAAATGTACTACTGATTTTAGTCCGCTGTCAAGGCCATGGGATTTCAGGTTTTGTCAGCCCTTATAACTCTGACCTCAACTTAAGAACAGAAGTTACTATCAAATAACTAAGATTTCATCTCGAGTCTCCCCACTTGAAGCATGATATGAAAGGCCAGGTCTAGAATATATAACATCTTTGCTTTATAAAGATGCACCTAATGTGAACTAAATTATCCACTGAAGACTCTGAGAGCAGCTCGAACAGCTGGGAAAACAACGAATAGCATCAGTGATTCCTTGCAGGCAGCGGTCCGCTGCGGAGAGTAAACAACGCTGAGTGTGAGCTACACTTCAGTCCCTCACACAGTACTTGTAGGCAACAAAAGCTGCTCGAAGGAAGCTGCCCAACTCCACACCCACTTAGCCTCCAAATGCAGAGAACAGTGATGAGATGAGCGCACCCCAAAATGCCTTCTGACTCTCCGGAGCCTGCTTACAAACTGAAGCATTTCCTAAAGATAAGCAATAATTTCCTAGAAAAATTTCTACCAAACCAAAATAAACTCAAAACAGACTTTATACTATGTCAAATAATAAGCAATAGAGGACGGCACCTGTCATCCAGATTTAAAGATGCAAACAAACCCCACTATGAAGAGTGGCAAGTGCTTCTACGAAGCCAGTGGTAAAAAGTAACAGGGTCTTCCCTTTGCTTTTCCTCTCACTTCCGAGATAACAAGATTATCTTCCAAAGACCCAGCGGTGAGTGAGTGGCAGGCAGCGTGCAGGAAGTGGCACGGCTGAGGAGAGGCAAACGGCAGCGACAAGCGGGCGCGTTTTCTGGGGGAGGGTCCTTCAGTGTCTAGGGAAGAGCGGAACAGAGGTCACGATGCAGTCACAACTGGAAGGCGACCGGGCAGAATTCGGGAGTCTAATGCATGAACTTTCTAGTTACACATCTAAGAAGCAGAGGAACTTAAATCTCAGGATGGGCTCTTCGTCATTAAAATTGTAACTGTTGCCACGGTAACTTAAATGATCAGAACTATTTAGATTCTGAGTTTAGATCCTAAAAACGTGACAGGTGTTACTGGACTAAGTCACCAGCAAACACACACACACTCTTGGTCGAAATGGGCCACTGCACTTATTCCTCAGCAGTTTTAACCAGAGTCCCTCTAAAAATGAACAATAACCTAGATCTTGGTGACAGGCAACAGAAAAGTACGTTTATAAAGAGCTCAAGGCTACACTGTTCCTCATAACGTGTCAATATGTAGGAACTATGCTGCATACATGACATTTAAAAACTTACATCAAGCAGCTATATATGGTTCACTTTTACTGTAAAGGCTGATCAAGGAAGATGCCCTGGGTCTGGTAGATTTCTTTGAGGACCAGCAATACCGTATCTTCAGACTCCCTGTAAAGAGAAAACTTAAGTTGTAAGAAGAAACTAACCTTTATACTAGATGCTTTACATATATTATCTCATGTAATCTACACAACCACCTTACCAGTTCATTTTTCTCAAAAGTTCATTTTACAGTGGAGTATTACTTAGCCATAAAGAAGAATGAAATCTTGCCATTTGCCATAATATGGATTGACCTAGAGGATGTTAAGTGAAGTAAAAGACAAAAGCCTATGATTTCACTTATATGTGGAACCTAAAAAACAAAACAAATGAACAAAAACCAGACTCCTATATATACAAAGAACAATGTGGTTGCCAGAAGGGAGAGGGGTGGGGGGATGGCTGAAATAGATGAAGGGGATGAAGAGGTACGAATTTCAAGTTATAAAATGAATAAGTCATGGAGATGAAAAGTATACCACAAGGAATATAGTTGATAATATTGTGATAATGTATGGCGTCTACACTTATGGTGAGCACTGAACTGTCCAATTCACTATGCAGTAATTCACCTGAAACTAATATAAAATTGTATGTCAACCACGATTTTTTTTTTAAAAAGTCTAGCATTATGTCTGGTAATACAAAAAAGCTAGTAGTAAATAACCAACCAAGAACTGTTCCTTTTCCACAGAGCTTCTTCTTGGAATAATATGGAAGAGCCATCCAGTTGGTCACCTTAATTTTTTAAATGTTATTTACCTTTTTAAAAAATATACTACAGGGGCATCTGGGTGGCTCAGTGGGTTAAGCCTCTGCCTTCAACTCAGGTCATAATCTCAGGGTCCTGGGATCAAGCCCTGCATCGGGTTCTCTGCTTAGCAGGGAGACTGCTTCCCCCTCTCTCTCTGTCTGCCTCTCTGCCTACTTGTGATCTCTCTCTGTCAAATAAATAAATAAAATCTTAAAAAAAAAAAGTACAATCATTTATTTCATAATTCAAGATCTAAAAGTGTTATTTTTTTTTAAGATTTTATTTATTTATTTGACAGAGAGATCACAAGTAGATGGAGAGGCAGGCAGAGAGAGAGAGAGAGAGAGGGAAGCAGGCTCCCTGCTGAGCAGAGAACCCGATGCGGGACTCGATCCCAGGACCCTGAGATCATGACCTGAGCCGAAGGCAGCGGCTTAACCCACTGAGCCACCCAGGCACCCCTAAAAGAGTGTTATAATGAAGTTTCACTTCCACCTCTGTTAACCACTAGTTCCCATCTTCTGACAATCAAGTTACCAATTCCTCATGCATCTTCCAGATCTCATTCTGTGTGTGCCCAAGCAATTACTTATATCTAGTTCATAAAGAACTTTGATTAACATCATGAAGGACTGCCTTAAGGACATACAGCAAACATTTCTCTAGATCTGTGGTTTAACATTTTTTGAATCATGTATCTACTTGAGAATCTAATGAAACCAATGAATTTCTCCCCAGAAAAGATTATATATATATATATATATATGCATATATATATATATTTTTTTATATGTTTTTCCAAAATATAAATAAAGTTTCATTGGATTCATATGCTTTTTCTGTCCCCCAGAAACCCCATACACAGACTTCAGGTTAAGAAACTCCTATGCCAATCTAAGGGCATCAGCTAAACTAGATATTCAACTGGTGTGATCCTGGTGCATAAATAAATGGATCAAGAGAAAAGAAGTTCAGAAATAGTCCTAAATCTATATAGGAATTTAATAAAGTGAGACTCTCAAATCCACTAACGGTGTTGTGACAAATGGAGAGGCATCTGGAAAATGACCTGAGCCAATCTATACCTGTCACTGGAATAAATCCAAAGTGAATCAAACATTCACATGTAAAAATGAAACCATAAAATATCAGAATAAACTGTGGTAAGGCATTCTTCAGAGGATAAGGAAGATCTAAGTATGACACATTCTAGAAGCCAGAAAGGAAAAAAATCAACAAATATGACCACATAAAAATCAATCTTTTCAATGTCAAAGACAACCTGGAGAAAAGGCATTTGCAACTCATCACAGACTGATCAACAATAAAAAAAATTTCAATATAAAAGAGAATAAAGAATATAGAAAACTCCCAGAAAAGGAAACAAAAATGGTCCTGAAATATAAGTCAAGATGCTCAATCTTATTCATAACTGGAGGAATGCAATTTTTTTTTTTTTTTAAGTAAAAGGCAAAAGATTGGTCTGAAGAGAGAAAGGAGCATACAAGGCATGCAACTTAAACACTATAGCGTGGGGTGCCTAGATGGCTTAGTAGGTTGGCCATCTGCCTTCAGGTCATGATCCAGGGTCCTTGGTTTGAGCCCCACATTGGGCTCCCTGCTTGGTGGGGAGCCTGCTTCTCCCTCTCCTCCTTCTCCTTCCCCCTGCTCACATGCTCATGTGATTTCTCATGAATAAATAAGCAGAATTCAAAAAAAACTATAGTACGCAAAATACATACACTGAAAACTACAAAACATTGCTAAGGGAAATTAAAGACCAAAATACAGAGAGATACTGTGTTTGTGGATCAGAAGACTCAGCATTATTCAGATGTCAATTCTCCCCAAATTCATCTGTAGACAAAATATTCGCAATCACAACCAAAATCTCAGAAACCCACTAGTTCAAAGGGATACATGTATCCCGATTTTTTTTTTTTAAGATTTTATTTACTTATTTGACAGAGACCAAAACCAGGGGGAGCGGCAGGCAGAAGGAAAGGGGAAAGCAGACTCCCTGCTGAGCAAGGAGCCCAATGCTGGGCTCAATCCCAGGACCCAGAGATCATGACCTAAGCCAGAGGGAGAGGCTTAACCAACAAAGCCACGAAGGTGCCCCCCAATTTTTTTAAAGATTGATTTATTTGAAGGTCGCCTGGGTGGCTCAGTGGGTTTAAGCCTTTGCCTTCAGCTCAGGTCATGATCAGAGGGTCCTGGGATCGAGCCCGAATTGGGCTCTCTGCTCAGCAGGGAGCCTGTTTCCTTCTCTCTCTCTCTCTGCCTACTTGTGTTCTGTCAAATAAATAAATAAAAATCTTAAAAAAAAAAAAGATATATTTACTTGGGAGAGCAAGGAAGTATAGGGAGGAGGGGCTGAGGGAGAGGGAGGGTGAGTCTCAAGAAGACTTTGCACTGTGCACAGAACCCAACATGGGGCTTAATCCCACCACCCCGAGGATCACAACCCGAGCCAAAACCAAGAACTGGGCACTCAACTAACTGTGCCACCGTGGACCCCAATGTTTATAGCAGCATTATCAACAGCAGCCAAATTATGTGTCCATCAATAGATGAATGGATAGTGATAGGTGGTATATACGCACAGTGTGATACCAGTCAGCCACAAATAAGAATGAAGTCTTGCCATTTGCAATGACAAGGATGGAGCTAGAAAGTATTATGCCAAGTGAAATAAGTCAGAGAAAGACAAATACTGTATGATTTCACTCATATGTGGAATTTAAGAAATCAAACAAATGAGCAAAGAAAAAAAAAAAAGACATAAACCAAGAAACAGATTCTTAACTATAGAGAACAAACTGATGGTTACCAGAGGGGTGGTACATGAGGGGAAGAGTTAAATAGGTGATGGGGATTAAGGAGTGCACTTGTGATGAGCACCAGGTGTGTGGAAGTACTGAAGCACTATATTGTACATATGAAACTAATATTACACTATATATTAACTAACTGGAATTTAAATAAAAACTTAAAAAAACAGGGCACCTGGGTGGTTCAGTTGGTTAGGCATCTGCCTTTGGCTCAGGTCATGATCTCAGGGTCCTAGGATTGAGCCCCAGTCCTGGAATTGTCCTGGGATCCAGCCCCATGTAGGGCTTCCTGCTCAGCAAGGAGTCTGCTTCTCTCTCTCCCTCCCTCTCTCTGTGTCTCCTCCCCTCTCCCCTGCTCACGCTCTCATGGTCTCTTTCTCAAACAAATGAATTAAAAAAAACTTTAAAAAGTAAAATATAATAAAAACTTTTAAAAAATAATAAAGAATCGTAATTTAAGTGGCTCAGTCAGTTAAGCATCTGCTTCCGGCTCAGATCATGATCCCAGGTTCCTGGGATCAAGTCCCACATCGGGCTCCTTGCTCAGCAAGGAGTCGTCTTCTCCCTCTGCTTGTTTGTCTAACAAATAAATAAATAAAATCTTAAAAGAAAACCTAAAAGCATGCATTTTTGAAGCCTTATTACCCATCCATCTTATTTTCCTAGCTATCTTTTTCTTTAGTTTCAATTTATTTGGTGATTAAGTTCTTTTCTGTTATAATGTATGAATTTCAATAAGCATTAGTATCCATTCTACAACCCATCAGATAATCATATTTAATAATGATTAATTCTGTTGAATAAGTTGAATAAGTTGATTATTCTGTTGAATAAGTTGTGGGTTTTTAATGTACAACATGGTACTAGAGTTAATAATACCGTATCATATACTTGGAAGTTGCTAAGAGAGTAATTCTTAAATGTTCTCATCACACACAGTGTGTGTGTACACAGAGTAATTATGTGAAGTGATGGAGGTGTTAATCATTTCACAATGAACATCTTATACAATGTGTAAATTATATCTCAATAAATCTGGAAAAAACATTTAAATGTTAAAAGTATAAATTTAAAATGAAAATAATAAATTCTGATCTAGCTACTGTAAATACTTTCAAATGAGTTTACAATACTTTTAGCAACAGTAATGTATTTGTTCCAGTTCAATAATATGTACCCTTCCTGTCCCCCACCAATGACCAAAGGACACCACTTTTAAAACTAAACTAGCTGAACTCATGGTTGCTGGCATCATCAGCCCATGCTCTACCCAACTGCAAAGTAAAAAAACAATGTGTTTAAATCAGATTTATTTAAATGATATAATTGTGTTATTTTATAACTGTCTAAATGAGAAATCACTCTAATCCCACATGTACACTAGCCTACCCTCCCTTTCCTACATCTATCAAATAGCTTTGAAACAATTAGACCCCTCCCAAAAAAAAGAAAGAAAGAAAAGAAACAACACTCAGAAACAAAAACAAACCTCACTTACCAATAGCATAGATGGCTTTGTAAAGCAAATAAATATTCATTAAAACTTTCAATGGGCTTCTCTTGTAGCACATAGTCAATGCGCTGGCCTCCATTCAGCATTCCCACATTGATGGGTGGGACTTCTTCTTTAACTGTCACAGGGGTCTCTTCTGTGTTAACATCTGGACATAGAAGACCCATAATAACAATCTAAAAGCTTCAGGCCATCCAAGATTGTCCTTACTTCCCTTCAGACTACCAAGTTTACAGTAGGATGAGGTATTCTCTGCTCAGAAAGCTTTCTGCACCTTCCTCCTCTCAAGCCCCTCAAAGCTTCTCCTCAGGTCATACTGATTTGTTCAATCCCATTTCTTTCCCGTACCTCTGACAGCTAATTCATTTGCCTCTGGTTTATAAACTAAATAGAAGTAGGGATAGAAATCTTTAGTATTTGAAAATTAAAGCAAAAAGAATGCAACATTAACTGTGAAATTAAGAGGAGAGCATACTATCTAGTGCCCAGCCAGGAAAATAAAACTGACCAATAATACATGACATTGCCCTATAAAAGCAAGGTGCTTCACAGAAGAGGCTCCTAACCTCACTTCCAGAGTTCCCAAGTAAGGAATGTCTTTTAAAGCCTCTGTACCAGATATTCAGCTTCTTTTGACATTTTTCCTCACAAATAATGTTTCTCCCTAATTTGTGGCTATGAGACCATAGAAAAGACTAGCAGAGGGAAAGGCTCACTAGGGCTCATAGTATTGGTTCTATACCATGAGTAAGAAATACACACTATGGACTCTTATCAGACCTAATGAAGGAAATCAAAGTGTACAGTATCACTGACCACTCAGCTTCTCTGAACTTGATTCAGATTCTGCTTCAGTTTCTTCTGTAGTTTCTGAAGCCTGTAAGGCAGGGTATGGAGCTCTGGTGAAAGACTTCCAGGCCATCCGCAGTGAACCTAGCAAGTTGTTCTTAAGGTCCATACTCATCCTGGTCAAGCCCTCTCTCAATTCTGAAACATATTTGAATAAAGAACATTATATGGTTTACAAAGAGTTTAGGGTCCAATACAGTTAAACAAAGTGAATGAGGTCCAGTCAGTCTGCACTGACCAGACATCTAGAATTAAAAGTTCTGTACTCAGACTTACCTAAGTGCATTCGCTTCCTGCCCTTATGATGTGGGATTAGCATTGGCTCAAATTCCACTCCTGGAACCACCATCGGTTCAATCCTATAGGCCACAGGATCAAACTACATAGGAAAAATAATAGCTACAGATACGTCTGCTGAAGAAAGACCACCTTAGGAACTGTGTATCAGGCAAGAATAATCATAAGCTCATAAAAAAACAAAAACTTCAGTTGTTTTGCCCCATCACTTTCAGATTCATACTATTGTAAATTGTCTCATTACCATAAAATAGTATAGGAGAAAGCAAATCAACACAACAGGAAAGTATATGTTCTTTATCAATAAGCTCTAATATTCAGGTGAAAAGACAAGAGCTGTCCAATGCTTACAGGGTGATAGATATTGAAAAAACCTTTGCATGTTGGAAATTTATAGTTGGGATCAATTCTTTTTAGTCCTCGGACAGTAAGGAACATTCCAATGGGAGATCCAAAGGCAAAGAATATTTCTGGTTTGTAGATGAGCCGGGGGTATTTTACAGACACCTGGAAAAAAGATAAAAAAGTATCTCTCATTGATAACAAAAGTGACCTCTGTTCCTACCATACCAAAGGCATGCAATGAAATGACTCGAGGTAATTAGTATTGTTACCTGCCCAATGCCAACATCCAGATAGTCACCATTTCCAGTAGCATTGGTTTTACTGCAGAAGCCTGGTTCTTTGAGGATGTTGGATATAGTCACCCCTGAAGCTGGCTGCAGGGTTGGTCTATTAATACCCTAAAGAATAAAATAATTCTGTGGAGCTGTTATGTTCTAAAAATATCCAAAGAAATACACAGTCTGAAAGGATACTTGGGAAAGTTTTGAATAATTCTAGGAAGAGTCTCAGAAAACAAGATAAAGCTGATGAAAACAAAAGTTGTCCTAAGTGATGAACGGACATCCTTACATGCTCTAAATCAATGAAAGCTGTACACAGCTATCTGGGCGGCAGCTGAAACTTTAGGCATCCATTATGAGAGAAACAACAGCAGAGCATGATGAAGAGGAATACCGAGGGCCTCGAAGGGTTTCAATGAAGCACAATTCCCTTTTAAGTAGAATGTCTCTATGGGTATACAAAATGATATAGATACTGGGCCACGAACTGGGCCTTGAATAAGAACTAAGCAATCTGCTACAAAGTTGAAAAATAACTGCTAAGATATGGAAAGGAATTTAGTGGGAGAAAAAACTAAATGTAAAAGTACTATTACAACATGGATAAACCTCAAATTCATTATTCTAAAGCAAAAGAAGCCAGTCACAAAAAGCCACACACTGTATAATTCCATTTAGATGAAATGTCCAGAACAACAAAATCCACCATGACAGGAAGTAGACCAGTGGTTCACAGGAGGGAGGAATGGGGAGTGACTGCTAATGAGTATGGGGTTTCTTTTTAGGGTGATGTAAAAGTTCTCAAATTAGATAGTGGTAATCGTGACACACCTCTGCAAATACACTAAAAATGAATTGTATACTTTAAAAGGGTCAATTTTATGGTATGTGATATGAATTATATTTCAACAAAGTGATTATGAAATTTTTTAAAAAAGGAAAAAAATGGAATGGTGGGAAGACTCCAGGGGAGACAAGACTTCTGAAGCTAGTAATATTTTTTAAGGATATCAATTAAGAAAATGTGTTTAATTTCTAAAGAGAGCCAAAGATCAGTTAACAAAGTTGCTTAGCTGCCTAACCACATCACAAAGGATATAAGGATGTCAAAAACCATTTAATCCTACAAGCTATATTATACACATACCATTAAATTTTTTCTGGTCCTAAAGTAGTTTAATATCTTCTTTCTTGGTCCTAAGGGAATTCCCATTTCTTGAAGATCTTTGTCAGTACATAAAGCCTAGGCACAGAAAATCAAATATCCTTATTTCTAGGCAAAATAAAAAGAATTAAATGTCCTGTTCTCTGAGAGGAATGAGACCTAACCACTACAATTCTTTTTTATATTAACAGGGTTCCCTACTGGTACAACATCATTAATAATTTTTTTTTAAAGATTTTATTTATTTATTTGACAGAGAGAGATCATAAGCAGGCAGAGAGGCAGGCAGAGAGACAGGAGGAAGCAGGCTCCCTGCTGAGCAGAAAGCCCGATGCGGGACTCGATCCCAGGACTCCGAGATCATGACCTGAGCCGAAGGCAGCGGCTTAACCCACTGAGCCACCCAGGCGCCCCTCATTAATAATTTTGAGGGGAAAAAAGTACTTTATTCATAAAAGCCTAAAGAAGAATAAAAGGTATCAGTACTATAGTATCAATACTACAGTAATACAGAGGACATTGTATTATTATACATATAGACGTTAGATGTCACAGTCCTGAGAAAGATTCTATCCCTACTCATGGACATAAGCAGTAAGAACATACAGCAAACACTGAGCATGAAACAAACTAACAATCAAGATCTCAGCTTAGGTGCTACTCACCTGATTAGGTTAAGTTTTCCTTCACCCTCCAGACTACTAGTCTTATTATACATTCTTAATACTACTATGTAATTTTCCAATTTAGAACTTACCACAATTGTAATTAATTATGTTTATTTGACATGTGTCTTCCCCACTAAGCCATAAACACAATGTTTACGTTTATATAAGATGTTTATGGTTTACATAATACCTTACTGACCACTCTATCTCTAGTCTAGTACATGGTAGAGCATGCCTGCTCATATAAAGCATTCACTAAATACCTATTAAATGAATGAATGTATTGCAAGCCTGAAAAAAGGCAAAAAAAAAAAAAAAGTGGCAGAAAACCAAAAACAAATAAGCAAATATCAACAGTAGGGCTCTTGAAGTATAAGAGAAAATAAGCTGGAATGATAAGTGGTCATTTATTCTTACTCTGTTTTCTGAGCTATGTTGTTTTTTAGTCTTTGCTCTATCACTATATGTTTGTCAGTATGGCTCCTCTGAACTTTGGTCTCCAACAAAGCAAAGATCACTTTATAAGATAAAAAACACATAAATAATGCTAAAGGACATTACTAATGATAACAGAGTTTTTATGACTAAAATGCTTCTGAAGGGCAGGTTCTTAGCACTAAGATGAAGATAAACCTAAAAATATTAAAAATGGTATAAGCATGAAGTTTTTTTGTTTTTTTAAAGATTTTATTTATTTATTTATTTGACAGAGAGAGAGATCACAAGCAGGCAGGGAGGAAGGCAGAGAGAGAGAGAGAGGAAAGCAGGCTCACCGCTGAGCAGAGAGCCCGATGCGGGACTCGATCCCAGGACCCCGAGATCATGACCTGAGCCGAAGGCAGCAGCTTAACCCACTGAGCCACCCAGGTGCCCCTAGCATGAAGTTTTAAAAGATTATTTTACCAGCGCTTCCTTATCTACTTTCTCCTTCTCAAAGAGATTAAAGAATTCAGAGAGTTGAAGTTTCTTCAAATCTTCCTCTAGCGTCAGTGTGTCTCCCTCATCCATGACAATATTTGGTGCATCCTAAAAATTAAATTGTAAAGCTCATATTCTCTAAATTCATTTAGATGGTCCTTTATTAGTACTATCAGCAATAAAAATAATGTACTATATAAGAGTTCTATATAAAGATATACATAACTTTAAATAAATTGTAATTTGTACAAAATATAAATTAAGTAGTTAATCTCTAAGTTTGCAACTTTAGTTGAAACAATGTTTTCAAATAAATGAATGCATGAATATTATCAAAGTGTTCTTCATCTTCATTAACAAAATATTCATGGAGTTCTTATTACAGAAAGAGTATTTAAGACATAAAACAATCTTAAAGCCCCTGTCCTGGAAGAACTCACAGTCCAACAATAGAAATGACACTTATATAAAAAGAGAAAACATACAAGATAGTATATGCTAAATACTAATTCAAAACTATAATGTGTCACAGGACTTTATTTTACAGATGTTTTAAAGATTTTATTTATTTATGTGAGAGAGCGAAAGAGCACAAGCAGAGGGAGCGGAGGAGGGAGACAGAAGCAGACTCCCCGCTGAGCAGACAACCAGACTCAGGGCTTGATCCCAAGACCCTGGGATCATGACCTGAGCCAAAGGCAGACATTTAACTGACTGAGCCACCCAGGCGCCCTACAAAAGATGTTTAAACACCAAGTCCCCCCACCGCTTTCAAAGGGAATTTCTACAAATTATATCACTTTGTGTCCAATTCATTCTTCATTTCCTCATATGTAAACTCCATTTCAGTTCAATGATTCTATAATTCTAATAACAGAAGAGAAGTATATATTTATAATGGAAAACAAGATACCTATAGTTATTTTAGAATGTGGCAAATATTTGTGGAAGCTTATGACTATCTTGCTTCTGTCATCCAAGAAGATACCAAGAGATAAGTCTATTAAAATTAAAATAAATGTAAAATTAATGTGTTATGGTATGGGACTAAACTAAGCAAAAAGACAAAAAAGTAAGTCTAAAGTCTAAAAATCCGTCCTAAGAAATGGTACAAGAGAAGTATATCTGTATATCTAAATTACCTTTTCACTGTCCATATCCCCCAAAGAATCTTTCTGATTTGTTAGTATATCAAACAGTATAAGTGAACCTAAAACAGAAGAAAGAAGGGACAATTTCTAAGTACTGGCACTACACAGATTTTATACAAGAAGTATTAAGCCAATTACCCATGTAGCAAAATCTATGAAGCAGAAAGTTTTTTTTTCCAATCCACCACCACCCCCTTCCAACCCCTTCCAAATTCTTCATCACAGACCAGTTCTAGGCCTCTAAATGTGATACAGGTAAGACATTGTACTTCAAAATCAGGTGTCCTTAATATGTGATAGTCCTCTCTGATCACGGAGAATTCATTTGTTACCTAAACTATGACCAGCAATGGATACACCCCCTTTGAAATCAGGGTTCCTCTGAAGAAAAAGTGTATATATTCGGTTCATTTCAGAAGCAACTGTGTCCACGATAGTCTGACAGTAGGTGGGGCTATTATAGAAGAAGACATCCAGAATTGTGTCATTGGTGAAGTGCCTTAGGCGATTAATGCTGGGCAGAGTTATTCGCTGCAGATCTCTGGGTGGGGGAAAAAAAAAAAAAATATATATATATATATATACACACACACACATACACACACATATATATTTTAAGCAGAAAACCTAATACATTCTATAACCTCCTCTAAGTTATTATCCAGCTTAGCCTTCAAGCTTAGACTTAGATATTTAAAGATACAAGAGACAGTATCTATTAATAGGAAACACAAAGGACTCAGAGACATGTTTAATTAAGTCAAAACGATGTGATCAGCAAAAGTCAGTAAGAATCTCTACAAGACAACTTCTTTAATACATAAATTACAAGGAGCTAAGAGATGGAAAGGTAATCAAGAGATTAAAAGAGACTTAAAAGACAAATCAACAAGGGGCTCCCGGGTGGCTCAGTTGGTTCAGCTTCTGCTTTTGGCTCAGGTCATGATCCCAGGGCCCTAGGATCAAGGTCCAAGTCAGGCTCCTTGCTCAGTAGGGAGTCTGCTTCTTCCTCTACCTCCCTGTCTCCCTGCTTGTGTTTGATCTCTCTCTCTGTGTCAAATAAATAAATAAAGTCTTTAACCAAAATAAATTGTGTGTGTATAAAATTACATTTACTAGACAACTGGAAACTTGAACACTGTATATTTGCTGATATTAAGAACTTTTTTAGGGGCACCTGGTGCTCAGCAGGCAGTCTGCTTGTCTCCCCCACCGTCTGTCCCTCCCCCTGCTCACGCATGCTCTCTCTCTCTCTCAAATAAATAACTCTTTTAAAAAATAATTTTTTTAGGTGTGATAATGGTGTTATGGTTAATATATTTTTAAAGGTCCTTTCTGCCATCAACAGATGAATGGATAAAGAAGATGTGGTATAGATATACAATGGAATACAATGCAGCCATCAAAAACCCCCAAATCTTGCCATTTGCAATGATGTGGATGGAACTAGAGGGTATTATCCTAAGCGAAATAAGTCAATCAGAGAAAAACAATTATCATATGATCTCTCTGATATAATTAATTTGAGAGGCAGGGCGGGGGTCATGGGAGGAAGGGAGGGAAAAATGAAACAAGATGGGACGGGCAGGGAGACAAACCATAAGAGACTCTTAATCTCAGGAAACAAATTGAGGGTTGCTGGTGGGGAGGGAGGTGGGAGGGATAGAGTGGCTGGGTGATGGTAACTGGGGAGGGTATGTGCTATGGTGAGTGCTGTGAGTTGTGTAAGACTGATGATTCACAGACCTGTACCCCTGAATAAAAATAATACATTATATGTTAATAAAAAAATAAAAGTAAAAGTCCTTTCTGATATACAAACATACATTTACAGATGAAATGATATAATAAGATTTGGTTCAAAAATAATATGGTGGAGGGATGGGCAGTAGATAGAGGTTGAAAAATAATGGACAGAGCAGAACTGACCATGTGTTCAGGCTTGTTTGTCCTGGGTAATCATAATCTGTATATGAAGATTCATTATATAAGCTATTTTTGTATACAAAATTCTCTGTAATAAAGAATTTTTAAAGACAGAAAGTACAAGATGATTTTTCTAGAATTCTCAGCATTAAGGTTTTTAGATCACAAGTCAAATGATAAGTGGATCAGCTCCCTTTCTCAATGCAGAATTTCTGAAAACTGAAAGAAAGTGAGACTACCAGATGCCAAAGGCAAACAGAACATCTCAAAAAGAAAAACCATGCTGACATTATCCAAATCAACTTCCAGTTAAAGCTTTCTCAAAATACCCAGAAAGAGTCCTCAAAGATTCAACAGCTTCTGTAGTTTAGGGAGCAATTTGCCCTTAGGAACCTCTTAGCATCAGCTCAAACCTGAAGAATGTGAACTCTATGCCTAGTAAAAGCAACACCATACTACAACATCTGGCATATGGAATATGCTCAAATCATACGGTATTAAGAACTGAGAGACACAGAATCAGAAAAGCCATTTCCGGGCACCTGGGTGGCTCAGTTGGTTAAGCGACTGCCTTCCGCTCAGGTCGTGATCCTGGAGTTCTGGGATCGAGTCCTGCATCGGGCTCCCTGCTTGGCGGGGAGTCTGCTTCTCCCTCTGACCCTCCCCCTTCTCATACTCTCTCTCTCAAATAAATAAAATCTTAAAAAAAAAAAAAGCCATTTCCAAGACCAACATGGAAATAATACTGACTACTTCCTTTATCTTCAGGAAAAGCATCTGCCATTCTATCCTAGAACTATATTATGAACACACTTCTTTCTGGAGAGCCTACAGCTCTCCAAAATATCCTTAATAAAAGGCAAACTTCTCTGACATTACCATAAAATCTACAAACAAAACTGGGTTTGTGACTTAAGAAAGCCATCACTTAAAAGTTGTATGAATTATAACTCAGGTTATAAATGCTAATAACTTAATGTTCAGGAATTTCCTTTTTTTCCCCCAACATGGACAAATATTATCTAAATATGATCACAAAAGGAACAACAAAATACTTTGTACATCTTGAGGTAGGCTGGTTTTGACATCTAAGATGGAAATGCTCATACACTATAGGAATAAAGCAATGTTTGGTTTTAATGCTAAAGAAATAATAGTAGCTATAATAGAAAATACTAATGAGCTAGTAAGACATACTGTAAAATACACACAGTTCTTTACTCCTAACCAGGTCAGCATTTAATAATGTATCTCTAAGAAAAGACATAGAAGTACAAAAAACTTCTCATTGAACAAATTTTTATACAATTAACTATAGCAGAAATATCCCAACCATATCAATGATCAGAAAATGCATTATAGGGGCGCCTGGGTGGCTCAGTGGGTTAAGCCGCTGCCTTCGGCTCAGGTCATGATCCCAGGTCCTGGGTTCGAGCCCCACATCGGGCTTTCTGCTCGGCAGGAAGCCTGCTTCCTCCTCTCTCTCTCTGCCTGCCTCTCTGCCTACTTGTGATTTCTCTCTGTCAAATAAATAAATTAAAAAAAAAAAAAACTTAAAAAAAAAAAAAAAAAGAAAATGCATTATAATCTTAGTTAACAACTCAAAGACATAAGGTATTACTCACACATCCACACCAGTAGAATGCAAAGGACTATGCCAGTTGACTGGAAGAAATTCTACCCTTCCAATCTGCTGATTTTCTTGGGCTTTCTTAAAATGTGTCTGCAGCAGGTTCAAGGAAACACTGCGAAAATCGTTAACTGGAAAAGACATTAACTTATGCATACCAGGGAAGCAATGAATTCATAGAATAAGGATGCAATAGATCACATAATTATGCTCTCTCTGTTTGCTTAGAACACATATTTACTTAGGTGAAAAACAGCAAAGTGGTATTCAGGAAATATCAGTGCACAAAAGCTATTCCTTTAACACAGAACATTATTTTACTATACAAAACACTTTATTTAAAGAAAAGTTAAGGGGCGCCTGGGTGGCTCAGCAGGTTAAGCCTCTGCCTTCGGTTCAGGTCATGATCTCAGGGTCCTGGGATCGAGCCCCACATCAGGCTCTCCGCTCAGCGGGGAGGCTGCTCCCCCTCTCTCTATGCCTGTCTCTCCGCCTACTTGTGATCTCTCTCTCGGCCAAATAAATGAATAAAATCTTTAAAAAAAAAAAAAAGAAAAAAAAGTTAACTTCAAAACTTCTGTGTCATGGGAACTATTTCAATTTTTTAAAAAACAAAAAAATCACATGACTGTGTCAATTGGCCTTACAGTTAGATTCCTAACTAACTTTCTGGTTCTTATAAACAACCTCTAACCAATATTTTAGATTTAAAAAAACAAACAAACTGCTATTTGAAATTCATACTACAACAGTCTTAACCTTCCAGAAGGTTTCTGCTTAGAAGCATTAACCAGTAGAAGATTCCCAAGTTGGGAGACTCTGAATATGTACTATTAAGTTTTAGAAGACACTACCTTTTAAAATCAACTTATACTAATGACCTAAATATTCCAAGTAGAACATCAAGAGCTTTATCATACTATGAATTACAAAAATGACTTAAGTTTCTGTTATTCATTTAAACTATATCATCGAGGCACCTAGGCGGCACAGTCATTAAGTGTCTGCCTTTGGCTCAGGTCAAGATCCCAGGGTCCTGGGATGGAGCCCCACATCAGGCTCCCTGCTCAGCGGGAAGCCTGCTTCTCCCTCTTCTATCCCCATCTGTTTTCCCTCCCCCGATCACACTCTCTCTGTCAAATAAATAAATGTTAAAAAATAATAATAATAAATAAATAAACTATATCACCTTTTTGGTTCCCTTTAAATTTAGAGTGGTTAGAGAGAGGACCATCACATTCATAAAACAATTTTATAAGGATTAAGGGTTGTTCATTCAAGAATTATTAGTTAAGAGTATAAACTATTAGCCTAAGGAATTCACCAGTACTTTAGGTCTAAGTTAAGAAGCTTTACTACCTTGCCACCTGTCTTTAGCTCTCCAAATCTTATTATGCAGATAAAAGACTAAAAACAACACTTTATCTTGTCTCACAGGAGCACTGACTAATATTCCCCCTTAAATGATTTAATCTTACATGCTTTGCAAACCTACCACACTGTACAATGCTTCGAAAGCGGAGATCACAAGCTGGTCCAATCCCATGGACTACAAAAACCAAATGATCTATTTGTAAAGGTTCTCCTGTAAATGATATTAAAAAGAAAAAACATTTCATATAAATAGTCTTAAACTCTGTTTATAGTCAAACATTCACAAAGAATAAGTTATAAAAATGGGCAAAATACAAAATCATTTTTTAAAAAGAATTTATTTATTCATTTGAGAAGTAGGGAGAGGAACAGAGGGAGACAGACAAGCTCAGCAGAGGCTCAATCTTGTAACGCTGAGATCATTACCTGAGCCAAATTCAAGTCAGTCGCTTAACCGACTGAGCCATTCAGGCATCCCAAGCAGATCATTTAAAGGACACGAACAGTCCTATATTTTACTTAGTAAAATAATGATTTTACCATGTTTCTAATTTATCTTGACATAAATCTGTAAAAAAATTTTTCAGACTTTAAACTTTTCATTTTGAAATAACTGCAACCTTACAAAAAACATGAAAGAATTGTATCGACACTCTCATACACTTTTTATAGATTCGATACTTCAACATTTACATTTGCTTTATTTTCTATATGTGTTTACACACACATTCATTTTTCTGAACCATCTGGAAGCAGGTTGCATCTATTATCAGACTGCATACATCTTACCTCTTTAAATACTTAACCCTTTAAATACTTTAATATGTATTTCCTAAGAATATTTTCTTAAATAACCACAGTAATCAAATTCAGGCAACATAACACTGGTAGGATACTTTTATCTAATAGTCCATTTTTATCAATTATACCAATAATGTCTGGTGTATATATAAACCCTAAAATTTTAAACTCGTCTTTTTATTTAAGTTTTTATTTAAGTAATCTCTATACCCAATATGGGGCTTGAACTTACAACCCTGAGATCAAGATTCATACAGTCCCCTGAGTGAGCCAGCCAGGTGCCCCTAAACTCATCTTTTTAAATTATAGTAAGACTAAGATAAGCCATCTCCTCTCAGAGATAAAAAGGAATTTTGTAATCCAGTTAAATATATTATAAAACCAACCATAAATGGCCCCAGATAGATAGCGATGGATAACCACTAAAGTTCACTGAAAAAATTTTCCTTAGTTCACAATCTTCAAGAACAGGAGTTACCAGAATTAATTTTTGATTCATTAATTTTACCAGAATAATTGATTAATTTTAATCAAATAGGCAGAATCACACTTCTTAAAATTAGGACTAAATCAGTTTATTTGTACCAAGTGACTTCTTGATTAGTACTGCCAAATTTTACCCATCCCACAATACATATACTTAGCAACTTTAAAATAGATTTTTACATCTATTAAGATTCTCAGTGACTAAGTTTCGGCTCAGGTTGTGATCTCAGGGTCATGAGATGGAGCCCCACCTCCAGCTCCACACTCAGCGCAGAATCTCCTTGAGATTCTCTCTCCTTCTCCCTCTGCCCCACCTACTTGTATGCTCTCTCTCTCTAAAATAAATAAATAAAATTTTAAAAAGATTCTTAGTAGATGAAGTAATGCTAATCTTAACTCATAATAAGCCCATATGACTAAATCATTTTTAAGCCTTGAGGTAATCCAAAACCATAGAAAAAGGTCACATTTAAGTCATAAACAAGTACATCAGAAGAAAAAATAAACACTTAACATTACCACAATGAATGTCAACAGAAATGTTCTCAACCCCTCTCTTCACTGTCCTTGGTCGACCCTGTTCAGTGGGTGTTGAACCCCATTCATCGGACCCTGCAACTGGCTGGTAATGCACCATAAGCTTAAATAAAAAAGATCAAAGCAATAAATATATTCTGCATTATAGACATCTCTATTTATACATTCTCAGGGATAAGAACAGGTTTTTCAAGACAGAACACATAGTCAAATCTCAACTAGAGTTTTGATACCCAACTCTGATGGCTGGAAATGAGAACCCTGAAAATACAGTAGGCCAATGTTGTACATATTAAATACCTTATGATTTTGTCAATTATACCTCAATAAAGCCAAAAAAGAAAAAAAAAATCAGGCTAACATCTTTCAATAATACCCTACACACGTAAAATATGCCCACATAATGTGTCAGTGATATTCTTAATTTATAGTGTTGTAATTTTCCCTAAGAAAATTGTTTTGTATAAGGTGAAGAAGGTAAAAAATGGTGGCACTGGCTACAAGTTTCATAATTGTGAATGCAATGTAAAAATTTCCAAAGGATATCCTAAATAGAATCCCTATGAAAAAGAAACCAATTAAGCTCTCCTTAGTAATGCAATTAACCTTTAATCCCACATGAAAGAAAGGCTTAATTTGCTTTACCTTTGGATTGTGTAATATAATAATTTCTCTGTTAGGAGACTCCAGTTTCTTTTTCCACTCATCCAGAGTTACAGCAAGCATGTATGTTTCCTTAACAGAAAACACACTTCATTAGATTTCTCTAATAGCTTTTCTATTAAAACTGAACTTTTTTTACGAGAATACTGCTAGATAAACAATTAGGTAAGAATATCCAACTCCAATGTATCAAATATTTGAAAATTCTTTTAAAATTACAACAGATAATAGTATAAAACAAAATTCCCTCTTATTTTTATCATCTAGACTAGATAAAATCACTATACATATTCTGATATACTTCTTTCAATAATATTAATGTCTACTCCAATTTAAAGAAAGCAAATTTCAGACTGTTTCCAGAGCCAGAAAAATAAAAGGCTAAAAGACCAATCCTGTGGTCATAATTTAAATATTATTAACAATGATCACCGTTAGGGAAAAAATTTTAACTTAAAGGCATAACACTCTACATAGTATTTTAAAATCTGAAAATAAAAACTACTTTATCTTGAAACTAATCACAAAAGAAATGCTACAAATGTGATCCAGATACAACCAAACTCTTTCTAGAAATTTCACAAAAACAAGTCACAAGAGAAGATTATTAAATAGAAGAAGAAAAAAATGAAAATAAGTAAAAAGGGCTCAAAGGAATACCTCTAATACTTGGCTGAAGCTCTCTGAGTAGGGAACATACTTATTATCTTTGTCTCCTTTGTAAAACCAGGTACATCGTCTCACTTCTGATGCTAGCTCATCCCAGTATACAGCATACCGCATCCTCTCCCCCAAATGCACATCATATCTGCCCCCATCAGTGGGGACAACTCTCCCATTACAATCTTTTCCTATCAAGGATTGCAAAGGGGGAAAGAAGTACATATATCAAAATAAACCTCCCAAAATACAATTCTGAGTTATACTCTAAATAATGTAATGAGACCTAAGAATGAACATATTCTACTTGCCTAAACATTAAACAAAATGGAATTGATTTTTTTTTTAAGATTTTATTTATTTCTTTGACAGAGAGAGATCACAAGTAGACAGAGAGGCAGGCAGAGAGAGAGAGAGAGAGAGGGAAGCAGGCTCCCTGCCGAGCAGAGAGCCCGATGCGGAACTCGATCCCAGGACCCTGAGATCATGACCTGAGCCGAAGGCAGCGGCTTAACCCACTGAGCCACCCAGGCACCCCTGGAATTGATATTTTTTAACTAATTCACAAACCATCAAAACCATTCTTGGTTTTAATGAAACATGAAAAAAATAATACCCAAATGCTGTTTTGTTCTTTTTCTGAGACAGTAGTGTCCCATTAAACAAAAAAAGTATATAAGGCTTTCTGAATTTTTTTCTTGAGGGGCCAAAAAGTAAATTAACAACCATGACCGTCATGATGATAAAAGTTACCGTTCATTCTTGTTTCATAAAAGAAAAAACAAGTAACAAGTTAGAATTCATTCTTTTGCAATGTGACATGCCCCCATTCTTCATAAACAAAAATTGAAACATGCTAGAATATAAGAAATATTATTAGATAACTATGCAGAAATTAAGTACTGTTTTCAAATATAAACCAAATTCTTAAATATTATAATGTAACTGGTTAGTAATGCAAAACTTCTATTTCTATATAAATATGCTACAGAAGAGAACAGCCCAAAAAAATGCTACAGAAAAAAAAAATAGAAAAAAATCTAATATTTTTAATAGCACTCAATACAAGAACTATTGTATTAGACTGAGAGAAATAGTCTTAATCAGAAGTCATTTCCATCTTACCAGATCCATATGCCTCTTCCAGCTGCTGTGAATCCTCAGAATTGAAAGGAATCCATGTCTCCTTAGAATCTATTATTTTACAATAAAACCAATGAGGAGAAACTGGCTCATACAAACTGCCAGTGTCCATGTCTAGTAGCTCAAAGGAACTACATGAGTTTGGTGACGGGGATGGATCTGACTGGGACAATTGTTCCTGGTGTGATTCCACTGATGACATTTCGCTCTCTAAAAGACAAGATACAAGAAAACTATTGGGAAAAACCATTTTTCTTCTATTAAAAGTGAAATTTCTCTCTCTCTCACACACACACAACTGGTCATTTTAAGGTGTCATTTCTGGAAAAGAAAATCTCAAGGGCCACACAACTGAATACAGAAATAACATGCAAATTAACAGCTGAATTTGAGGGGGAGGTTTAAACAAAATGCTTTTTATAGTCAGACCAACCACCTTACACTGATTTCCCAATTCTCTCAGAAAATTGCGTGGCTTTAATATAGACAAACCAGAGGGGGCCCTGGATGATTCTGCCAGTGAAGCACCTGCGTTTGGCTCAGGTCATGATCTCAAGGCCCTTGGCTCTGGAGCCCTGCTCTGGGCTCCCTGCTCAGCGGGGAGTTTCCTTCTCCTTCTGCTCCTTCCCCTGCTCCTGCTCTCGCTCACTCTCTCTCTGTCTTTCAAATAAATACAATTTTTAAAATAATAAAATTAAAATGACTTAAAAAAAAAAAGACAAACCCAGAATCAGAAGAAACACATGGTCAAAAACTTATTGCAACAAAACATCTTACCTCAATTTCAATCTAAACCTATTGCTAAAGGCAAAAAATTTACTCCGTCTTAATAACACCTAGATTTTAGGCTCCAGGCCCCTATCATTACACACTTACATGCTTATCAGAATCTTAAAATACTGAAAGTAAAACTATTCACTTAAGACGCTGTCACCTTCTATTGATCCTTGAAGTGTACTTAATTAGTGACTAGGACACAAATTCTGAAAACACGAACCCTAGTTTGAGCCACTGTGCGCACGCGCGCACCCACTCCCACCGTCCAAGTCTCAGGAGAAAAGTAACAAGTGACCTCAAATGCCTCCTTCTCTCAAACACGACTCTGACCTATGTGGTCCTACCCCTTCAACACTTAGACCACCAGGCAAGGAACTTCACACACCCAAGTGTACTCAATTTGAGAGGAGTGAGCATTATTGGTATCTCAGCACCGAGAGCAGCGGGATGGCAAACACCTGGCCTCCTCTGGGCAAACGCTCTCCAGGCTTTCGGCCGCTTTATCTTTCTTCCTGACACCAATTTACCTCCGCCACTTTGGCGCGTCCTTCTCCCCCACAACCCTGGGCCTCCTGCAGCCCAGATCTGGGACCTCAGATCTCGGGGACTTGCCTCCTCCCGCTTCCAGCCCTGTAGAGAGGTGCGGAGCCACCGATGGAACAAGCGCAGTCCATACTAAGGCAAGCCTGGCCCCTTCACCCGGATGGAGGTCACTTCCCCGCTCCCCGCCACAGTGGTGGTCCTCAAAGCACCTCTCTTCTCTGCCTCAGGCATCGCGTCCTCCTCCGCCACCGGCATCCCCATCCCGCAATGCCTCCAACCCGCAGCCCAGTGGCCTCCCTCCGCCCAGCCGCCCACCCCAACACGCCGTCGCGGGTTCACCTGACAGCCCCGCTGCCTTTCACACACTCCTGCCCTCGCTGAGGGGGGCACGACATGTCCCCGCGGCGGCCTTTCCCCCGAGCCCAGGAGGGGCGGAGCGCAGCAGGGCGGAGCCTGCGGCCCCGCCAGGCTCGTGCCCAACACTAGGCTCCACTGCGCTCCCAGCGGGCGAGCAGCGGGTCGGGCTACGGAGAGCAGAGGTGAGGTGGTGCAGACCGCGGCGTGGAAACGATGGGTGGGGCAAGGAGGGCCGCAGGAGACTGGCCGGAAGTGTCGCGAGAGGTAGAAGGAATCTCGCGAGATGTGGTTCCTTCCTGCGGGCAGGGAGCCGAAGCGCTGGGCGCGCGGGCGGTGCGTGGGGCGTGCCCTCGCTCCGGGATGGCGCGCGGAATCTCCGTCTGAGGTCGGAGGTCTTTGAAAGGCGGGGATGGGGGATAAGACGTTGTAGGTGTATGGGAACATTTTGAGTTTCAGTGAAAGAAAGCTTCTTCAGAATTAACCAGCCCAGCCCCCTCACTTCGTAGACTAGAAGACTAGATGGGAAGACACGCGCTGACCCTGGTACTACTCTGGCTAACTGTACTAAAGGGCCAGGAAAGATGCCGAGAACCCGAAAGAGACGCATATGCCACGCCCCTGGCGAGCAATTGGACAATAGGGCGCAAGCAGCAGCTTCCATTTCTGGGGTGTAGAGAATGGATACCGTTGGCATTTGAAGAAAAAAAAAAAAAAACTTTATTTGTGGGGCTTTGCCCCCTCCCGCTTACGTTTCTTAGGATTTCGAGGCTGCCAAAACATACGTCTAAAAAAATGTAGAGGTGAGCTTCACCAGATTTAAAAGCTGCACGAGAGGCTGGAAACGAGATATTTTTGTCCAAACACGATGACATAATTGAAGTGAAAAGTTTGAATTTCCCACAGTAGTGAAGTTAATGGTCCTGCCCTGCTGTCCTGCGTATTTAATTCTCTGGAAGACCTCAGCTCCTTTGAGTATTCAATAAGACGCTTGTCTATTTTCTAACTATAGGGCAAGGATTCAGGGATGTTTTCAGTTTTGTTAATTCTTCGGAAACCAAGAAAAACGAATTTTTATAACACATGAATTCTCTTACAGGTTAACAGCCACACACCGATATCCACAAGTTTACTTAAACGTTCTCAAAACACCTAAAAAACTTCTCTCCAGGGAGAGGGAAAGGAATACCAGAGTTGTCCCATTCTCTAGGATCTTGTCAGATGACTAGCTAATATCATAGGCTAATAGTAAGAGCTAGCATTTACTGAGCTCTTACTGTTTCTAGGTAGGCTTGTAAGCATTTTACAAGTGTAATCCATTTAGTCCTCACCGCAACTTTTTTTTTTTTTTAAAGATTTTATTTATTTATTTGACAGAGAGAGATCACAAGCAGGCAGAGAGGCAGGCAGAGAGAGAGGAGGAAGCAGGCTCCCCGCTGAGCAGAGAGCCGGATGCGGGGCTCGATCCCAGGACTCTGAGATCATGACCTGAGCCGAAGGCAGCGGCTTAACCCCTGAGCCACCCAGGTGCCCCCTCACTGCAACTTTAAGTACAGACTATAGCCCTCCCTATTTACAGAGGTAAAATGACTTATCCAAAGTCATACTATCGGTACGTGATGGAGCCAAAATACCAAACATAGTGTTTGTCTTCAGAGGCTGGACCTAAGTAATTACCTAAACTCGTTTAAGTGACATAATCAGACCTTGAATTTAGGTCCTGTCTCCAAATCTCTGTATCCTCGATATCAGTGTTTTTTCCTTTGTTGAGGACCCTAAAGTGTATTGTTATTTAGGTTGTATCTATCACTGTTTACTAGAAATTAAAACAAATTTAAATGTTTACTAATTCATTTAAAATAACATTAAAAACCCATTTCTTGTAAATGAATTTTTTAATGGAAAAGTAACTTTCCAAAATGAAAAAAATCAGGGGAAAGGAGGACATTGCTTTACATTTTTATAAATTTCTTTAATGTCTGGTTTAATAGAAAATTGTTAGATTCTCATATTTTCTTCTGCAAATTACAACTTTAGTTTTGGTTGAAGTATATGAAGAAAACCCAGCCTCCTTCAACTATGTAGTTGGAGAAGGAAGAAGTATTTTAATAGCCTCTTCAGACAATTATGGCTGTTCTTTTTAATGCTACACTAAAGTTCAACAAATGGTGGCTTCTTAAAGGTTAGTTGCAATATGGAATCTGAAAACCTATCAGTGAATATTTTGTACTCCGAAACATTAAAATCCATTGGTCTATCTTGCACTTTGAATGGATCTTTTTACCTATACATGATTTCGGACATCAAGCATTGGTTATTTGGAAAATATCAGTTCACTATTCTATTCAGTCCCCCAAATGTTAACACATTTCATTATATAATATATATACTTTTTTATTATCACCAGTCTCATTAGAAGAGCCTTTAAGTATTGGGAAGCTGTCAAGCTCTAAGCAAATGAAAGTTCTCTAAAGTCTGCTTTGTCTTGAAAGGTCATATTTTATCATTGGCAACAAATACTATCAGTTGTTTTCCTTGAAGTAACAAGCTCACTTTATTTTCAAGAGATGCTCTGTCAAATAGCTAAATCTGACTAGCCCTAATTCTCCATTGTACCTTTTTTTTTTTTTTTTTTAGATTTTATTCATTTATTTGACAGAGAAAGAGAGCACAAGTAGTAGAAGAGCAAGCAGAGGGAGAGGGAGAAACAGGTTCCTCACTGAGCAGGGAGCCTGATGCGGGCTTGATCCCAGGATCCTGGGATCACGACCTGAGCTGAAGGCAGATGCTTAACCAACTGAGCCACACAGGCGCCCCCTCTTTTGTACTTTCAAGTAAAAATGAAGATCCACGAAAAACAGAGTAGCTAGTTCAGTTACCAATTCAAATCACCTGTTAAGTGCTTTTTCCTCAACAGACCAGCATACTTCAATATGCAGAACTGTTTTATGCATACTATTTTGTCACACAGAATATGAAAAAGGTGTGAATGCGAGGGTTAATTTTTTTTTTTAAAGATTTTATTTATTTATTTGAGAGAGAGAACACATGAGAGAGAGCATGAACCAGGGAAGGGAGAGGGAGAAACAGACTTCCCGCAGGGAGCCTGATGTGGGGCTCGATCCCAGGACCCTGGGATCACGACCAGAGCCAAAAGCAGATGCTTAACCAACTGAGCCACCCAGGTGCCCCAAGGGTTAATATTTAATAAAATTAGTAATTTTTACTTCATGAACAGTATTCTTAAGTGAAATGGGCACTATTTTTATTATGAATGCATGGCAGTGCACAATACAATGACAGTACAATTTATTTCCACTGCCTTAATTCTTGCTAAGCTGCCAGCAGTTTTACCCACCATTGCTTTTGCTCAACAGTGCAAATGTCAGAAACACAGCAAGAAAAGCAAATCATGTCTTAATAGTTTTGATCTCATGATCCCTGAAAGGAGCCCCAGCATGCGTGGACTACCTTTTGAGAACTATAGCAATTAAATGTGCCCAGCCTGCAGCCCTGAATATAAAAGTAATGAATAACACAATACCTACCCTGAAGGAGTTCACAGTCCTGAGACAAGCAGGTAAACAAATAAATATATCTTGAGTGTCATAACAGAGACAGGAGCCAGATACATTGATAGCTACAAAAGAAGGAGTTATCAAATGTCCAGGTATACCCCCCAGAAATTCTCACATACTAGGTCTTTGGTGGGAATCTGCATCCAGATGATTTAGAGACAGAGAGTACGGGATCTACTTGAGATCTTTGAGGAACACTCCCTTAACTAGTATAAATTTTAGGTTCCCAAGAAGGCTCAGTAGGTAGATAGGTTCAGAAAAAGAGAGTATTTTATAAAGTGCTCAAAAAAATCCCAGTTACTTTTCACTGGCTGTTGTTGGCAGTTGTACATCAGATCTTTTACCAGGGGAGGGAAAAAAAACCTTAAAAAGGCAAAATCTGAAACAAATTCCTTTTTTCTTTTTTCCCTCTAGTGGAGGTGGGCAGCGAACTTTTTTCTGTAAAGAGCCGGATTAACTGTTTAGGCTCTGTGGGGCATAAGGTTTCTGTCACAACTGAACAGGTCTCCCACTGTAGCACAAAGGAGCCAGAGACAATAGGTAAAGCGATGAGTGTGGCTGTGTCTTTGTTTACAGAAGCAGGCAATGGGTTACATTTGGTCTCTCATGCTAGGCAGTTTGCTGACTCCATGCTCTAATACAAAAGATAATGCTAATTGCCAGTAAGTTGTCTAAAGAACAAAAAGCAGAGTCTGATGAGGTCATAAAACAACTGGATTTCATATCCAAAGTAGGAGAAATTGTGAGGCCTCGATTTTGAATTCCCATTTCTTTCCAAAATAAACCATATTTCAGTATTCAAATTGTATGTGTTGAGTGCCTATCAAGGCATTAGGTATAAGGATAAGGTAGTTTTTGGAGGCAGAAGTCCTCAATCCCTGATGGACAGCTAGGCAACCCGAGTTTGAGAACACGGCACAGTTGTCTTGGATATTCTGACTATAAAAGAACAACAGGACTTCAGGCTGTGACAGTGATTCTCAAACTTCAATGAATGTAAGAATATGCTAAATAGATTCTTTATTTTTATTTTATTTATTTATTTAACAGAGAAAGAGAGCACAAGCAGGGGGAGCAGTAGGCAGAGGGAGAAGCAAGCTCCCCAGCAGAGCAAGGATCCCAATGAGGCACTCCATCCCAGGACCCTGGGATCATGACCTGAGCTGAAGGCAGATGCTTAACCAACTGAGCCACCCAGGTGCCTCACTAAGTAGATTCTTTAAAATGTAGATTTTTAGATCCAACAGCTAGAGATTCTGATTGACTAGAAGAGTTTAATCAGAGGGGTCATGAATCTACATTTTAATCTAGAATATACAGGCTGCTGCTGAGGCAAGGTGTTTAAATCAAGAAACAGAAGACCCGAGCTATAATTTTGGCTATACCACTTTGTTTATAAAATAAGAATGTTAGAAGTAGAAGAAACCTTAGTGATTAATAGTGTGATGTTCTCCTCCAACCCAAAGTTGTTAAGTCCACATATCATTCATGAAAATGCATTGTATTACTTTATAGACACAACTGAATAGTTCCTGCCTTCAGTTTTAATAATCTTAGAATGTTTTTACTTTGAGGAAAGTGATTTATGCATCCCTTGTGATTTTTCTGTCTTCTTGCAAGGAGGGCTGTTTTGGAGGCTGATAACCTGAGAACTTCACTTTAAGCTGTATGCCAGGCTGGCTCTCCTCTAGCTCTTGGAGGTTTCCATCAAGCCAAAAAGCTTCCTGTTGGCTAGGATTGTCAGACTGAGCTGCAGAGGCCAAAAGCAGGCAGCCCTACCATAGGCCATGTTGGCATACTGCTATTTAAAAATAAAAGTTACTTAAGGGGGCCTGGGTGGCTCAGTTGGTTAAGTGTCTGCCTTCCACTCAGGTCTTCATCCCTTGGGATCAAGCCCTGCATCGGGCTCCCTGTGTTTCTGCCTCTCTCTCTGCCCCTCTGCCTGCTTGTGCTCTCAAATAAAATCTTTAAAATAAAAGTTACTTAAGAGACAGGCTGTGCAAGGACATTCAGACCTTCCTCTTCCCCCTGAAAGCAGGAAATAAGTCTTCCATGTGAAAGGGACCCTCCCTGCACCAGGAGGTACAAGAGACATCCTTATCATCCAAAGATGGGAAATTTACAGCCAAGAAGGCTGGGTAAACAACCCTTGTTACTTTTTACTAATTGACTACCACAGCCCAAATTCTGTTCAGAATTCCTCACTAACTGAACCTCCTAAAGTTAAGTTTTCTTTGTCCTGTCAGTTCCTCACAAATTTATGTCTGTCTAAAAAGTATAAATACTGCCTGACTTGGTCACTTCTTGAGGTCTCAGTTTCATTATGGGGCCTCCATGCACACATAATAATACTTTGGTGTTTTTCTCCTATTAATCTGTCCCACGTAAATTTAATTCTTAGTCCAGCTGGAAGACCTTGAGAGTTGAGGAAGACTTTTTCCTTCCCTTTAGAGCCAATGTAAATGTAGCAAACGCAAATGTAAAATTTACCACTTTTAGAAAAAACAAAACATCTTCAGGAACTATGGTTAAATAAACCAGGAGTTCTTAAGAGACTTGACACCAAAAGTCCACTCCTTAAAAGGAAAAAAATGATAAACAGGATTGCTTCAAAATTAAAAAGTTTTGCTCTGGGAAAGACTCTGGTTAAGAGGATGAACAGCCAAGTTGCAGACCAGGATAAGATATCTGCAAACCACACATCCAACAAGGGACTTGTCGCTAGCCAAAAAAAAGAATTCTGAAAACTCAGCAGTGAAGATGATGGAGCCCAAGTTTGGTTTCAATACCATTTTTCAGTAACAGGAACCAGGGTTTCTTGGAGAAATAACTGATTCTAAGACTAGAACAGGAAATATACAAGATGAGCCTGGAGATTCTTCTAGTGCCAGAAAGGGAAGGGGGTTAAAAAAAAAAAAAAAGTCACACACAATGATGGAGGTATGTTAAAAGGACACAACTGAGAGAGCTCCCAAATGGCCAAAGCAAGACAATCTGAGCAACAAAATAATTAAGGCAGTATTAGATCATAACACAAAGTATAAAATAAATATCTATAAATCCATACTGATAGAAATGGATTAAACAAACAAATGGGAGAACAGACAAAATACCCCTTGCAAGGAAATTCCAAATAATTTATGTAGATAAATTGAGAAGAGGTGGAGGGTAACTCCCTAGTCCTTAAGCATGGCACTATGTATAATGACTTCCTTCCAAAAGAGAACAGTATGAAAAAGGGGAAAAGAATGTTAATTTTATGGTGGAGAAACCTAACAAACCCTACCTCAGCCAGGTGATTAAGGTTAACATCAACAGTGTAAGTTATTTGATACATGATGAGACGGACACTTAACCTCTGCAGTCTTCCTCCCAAAGACCCAGAGCCCCAATGTATATGAGAAAAACATGAGACAAATCCCAGTCTACAAAATATCTGATAGTGTTCCTCAAGATGGTCATGGTCATCGAAAACAAGGAAAGTCTGAGAAACGGTCACAGCCAAGAGGCTCCTAAAAAGATATGATGACTAGGGGCGCCTGGGTGGCTCAGTGGGTTAAGCCGCTGCCTTTGGCTCAGGTCATGATCTCGGGGTCCTGGGATCGAGTCCCGCATCGGGCTCTCTGCTCGGCGGGGAGCCTGCTTCCCTCTCTCTCTGCCTGCCTCTCCGTCTACTTGTGATCTCTCTCTGTCAAATAAATAAATAAAATCTTTAAAAAGAAAAAAAAAAAGATATGATGACTAAATGTAATGTGGTATTCTGAATGGGATCCTGGAAAAGGAAAAGGATGTTAGGTAAAAACGAAGGAAATCTGAAAAAAGTATGCATTTTAGTTAATGAGAACCTATGTTTATCGGTCCATTAATTGTGTCAAAGGTACAATACTAATTTCAAGTTTTAACAGAACGTAGAGTATCAAGGAACGCTAGCATCCTAAGTTTTCTGTAAATCTATTCTAAAATAAGAAGCTTATTAAAATAAATCCCCCTAAAATGAGCAAAGAGACACATAGCCATTTCATGGGAGAGAATACACAGGTGGCAAATAAGCACATGCAAAGATGTTCAACATAATTAACTATTAAGGAAATGCAAATTAAACCACAATGAGGTATCACTATACATCTATCAGAATGCCTAAAATAAAAAATAGTGACACCATCAAATACTGGCAGAGAAATTCATCCATGCTGGTGCGAATGTAAAATGGTACAGCCACTCTAGAAAAGTCTGGTAATTTCCTACAAGATTAAACATGCAACTACACTATGGCCCAGAGCTGCATTCCTGGGTATATTTCCCCAAAGAAATGAAAACCACGTCCACACAAAAACCTGTACATGACTGTACATAGCAGCTTTATTCATAATAGCCCCAAACAGGAAACAACTCAGATGTCTTCAGTAGGTGAGGTTAAACTGTGATACATCTATATCACAGACTACTACTTAGCAATAAAAAAGAACAACTGAGTGAAACCACTTGAATTAATCTCAAGAGAAGTATCCTGAGGGAAAAAAGGCCAATCTCTAATGGTTACAATACTGCACAATTCTACTTATATAACATTCTCAAAATGGCAAAATTTGGAAATGGAAAACAGATCAGTGATTGCCACAGGGTTAATGTTACAGGAAAGGAGAAGTAGGTGTGCCTGTGGAAGGTCAATAGTAAGAATAAATGTGGTGGTGGAACTGTTCTGTTTCGTGACTGTAACAGTGTCAATATGCTGGCTGTGACACTGCAGTTAAGTTTTGCAAAATATTACCATTGCCGGAAACCAGGTGAAGAGTACATGAAAGCTGTGCATTTTCTTTAAACTACATGGGAATCTACCATTATCTCAGAACTTCAAAAAATACAGTACCTCCAGTAAATCTGAATTTCAGGAAAACAGTTATTTGTAACATTGGTATGGCCCATACAATATTTGGAACATAATCATTTAAAAAATGATTTGTTATTTATCTGAAATCCAAATATAACTAGGAGTCCTATAATCTATCAGCCAATATTACGTTTAACATTAGCCAATGAAGACAAAGTATATATTGCAAAAAAAGGATATTTAAGAGTTGGCAGACAGAAAATGTGTGCTGATCCCAGAAACCCCTAAACCCTCCCTCTCAGAGCTGGTACCTCCTCTGCCTCACATTTCATGACAACAAATGTGCCCACTATTCCTGGTGAGAAAAGCTACATGGGAGTATAAAACCTCCCGTTTACACACGAATGAAAATTATTCAGATAATCCTCCCTTCCTAATTTCAGATTTAAAAGAGCTATTCCCTTCTGACAAAGATTATGAAAAAAAACGAAATAGTGAGGAAGTATCTTCTAGAAACAATTTTGGGTCTCTAGTAAAATACTGGAAAACACAACCAAGAACTAACAGACATCTGAGAAAATATCTCTAACCTGATAGAGATGGAGATCAAAAAAGAAAGCAAAAAGCAGTTATGGAGGGAATCCATTATTCCATAAAAAAGGAAACACCGAGAAATTATCATTAAAGGTCCTCAGAGATGGAAGAAGATGTAAGATGCTACAACCACAAAAGGAAAACAGAGAACCAAAAAATTCTTAAAATTTAAAAATATATAGTAGAAATGTAAAATTTAATGAAGATTTAAAAGATAAAGGGGAATAAACCTCCCACAAAATACAGCAGAAAGGCAAAAAGTAAAAAAGAAAAGTGAATCAAAGAACCAGTCTAGGGGTGCCTGGGTGGCTTACTGGATTAAGCATCTGACTCTTGATTTTGGCTCAGGTCATGCTCTCAGAATCTTGAGACTGAGCCCTGTGCCCGGCTCTGCACTGAGCATGGAGCCTGTTTAAGCTTCTCTCTCTCTCCCTCTGTCCCACCCCGTGCTCTCTCCCTCTCTCCCTTAAAAAAAAAAAAAAAAAAAAAAAAAGGAACCAGTCTAAGAGGTCTATAACAGAAACAGCAAAAATTCTAGAAAGAGTTAACAGATGAGGGTGATGGACACGGAAAATTAACAAAATCAAGACAATGTCATAGGACTTGGGGTACGAGTTTCCAGAATGAAATGTTCCCAGTAAAATGCACAAAAACAGACCCACACCAAAGCTACACTGTTGGGAAATTTCAGAACACCGGGGACAAAAATATCATACAAGCTTCCACAGGGAAGGGTTTTATACAAAGGATCATGAAAACATTTTCAAATATGTAAGATATAAAAAAAACTATTTCTCCTGCACCCTTTTGCAGGAGCTACTGGAGAACACATTCCACCAAACTGAGGGAATAAATTAAGAGAAGGACATAAAGTACAGAAAACAGGAAACCAAAAGGAGAAGCAAAAAGAATCCCCAAGATAAGTAGAAGATCCCAGAATGATAATAAGCAATCAGAACATACCAGTTATCTGGTCAGAACGCTCCAGGGTAGACTTCTCCAGGAGTATGAAATTGGTAAAATGTCTGTCTGAACATCTTGTATGATTTACACAAATGATGGAGGGTTTGAGGTCAAATTATAAGTACTCATGAGCAAACTCAATAAATAAGACAAATGATTAACTGCAGGGGAAAAAAGGAGTTGTTCAGGAAAGGAAAAGTAATCACAGTTTACAACATGACAGCTCTGGTTAGCATTTACATGGCCATAAAACATCATCATATAAAACAAACATAAAACAAAATCATCATATAACTACATTTGGGGGTGGGGATTTTGAGTTTTGGGGGATGAGGACTAATGTTTGTATGGTAAGAACAGAGAGATAAACCTAAACCTTCAGCTTCTATAATAGAAAATTAGTAGAAATGACCTAAAAACGGATAAATAAAAGAAGCAATACAATTGTGTCATTAAAAAATATGGAAAGGCTCAGTTGGTAGAGTGTGCAACTCTCGATCTTGGAGTTCTAAGTTCAAGCCGCACACTGGGTGTAGAGATTACTTAAAAAAAAAAAAAAAAGTTTAAAACAAAAATAAAAATTGTAAATATGGAGCTAACACCTAAAGAAGCTAAGGAAAAAAACAACAAACAAAACCTAAAAGCAGCACAAGGAAGCAAATAATAAAGATTAGAGCAGAAATAAGTGATATAGCAACTAAAAAAACAATAGGACAACACAAAAATATGGAGAGAATTTGTTAAAAACTCCATTGAAAGCGCTTGCTTTTTTAGAAGAAAACAAGGGACTGGGAGCAGGAGCATGGCCTTCGTCACAGAATTGACTCTTTACCCTTATAACTTCCATAGAATTATTTCAGTTTTTAAGGTTATAACTTAAGTAGGAAAAAAAAAAGGATGAAAAAGAAAAATCCCAGTCATCAACTATCCCTCTCCCCAAAATCTTTTTTGTAAATGACAATTTAATCTACAGTCTTCAACTTTAAGTCTGTCTACCTTTAACGGTATTACAGTAACCACTAAAGAACTGTTTTCAAAACCCTATTTTTGAAAGCATTTAGAAGAATTCCATACCAACAATGTAGAGACAAGCATAACCCACCATCCATATACTTCATTAGGGCATATTTGTCTAAACATTTATGCTGAAACAATAATGGTTTATTATAAAGAAGACATAGCTGTATTTAACATGCTGGGTCTGGGTAACTTTATTCAAGACTTTGACAAAAACTATCCTCAAAGTAATATAAATTTAGATACTTTTAGAAAGTCCAGATGTGAAACTCCAAGAAAATTTTGAATTCAGTCTGGAGTCAACACCAGGTCAAATATTGAACCAAACTCCCAAATGATAAATACTATTCTCCTTCTGAAGCTCATTATATTTTCTGAAACAAGTTACCAAAGCTTTCCTTTCTTTGATAGTGGTATATGGAATCATTTTAACATGGTTTACATCTTTAAGTTCTAAGTTTGTACTTAACCTGAATATCTTATTAAAAATATAAATCCAAATGTGTTAACTCTTCCTTACAGAAGAATTCCAACTAGTAAATGTAGAAGAAATGAGAGAAACAGAAAATCACCATTAAAACACCACAGCAGTAACTGACACAAGCAAGATCTGGCAGTGGACATGAAAATAAGTGGGCAGTAGTTTAAGCAGAAACATTTGCATAGTCTCAAAGTATCTTCAGCAAATATTTAGTCATTACGAAGAAAAATGTAGGAATTTTACAGTAGAGAATCCTAGCAGATACCACCTTAGATAGCAATTAAGGTTAACAACACCAGAAACGCATTATGACATCAGGTGTCATGATACACTGTCACAGACTGGGAGGACACTATGGAGACATGACAACTAAATGCAAAGTAGAATTCTGCATGGGATCTTGGAACAGTAAAAGGACATCAGTGAAAAAAACAAGAAAATCTCTACTTTTAAAATTCTCTAGTTAACTCTAGTATTGTATCAAGGCTAATTTCTTAATTTGACAATTGTTCTATGGTTCTAGAAGATATTAACATAAGGGGAAGTTCAGTGAAGAGCATACAGAAACTACTAATTTTATAACTCTTCGGGAGGTCTAAAATCTCAAAATTCAAGAAAAAAAGCTGCTAGCAAACATACACATTTATTTGCAGTGTGTGTGTTTGCGTGTGTGTGTGTGTGTGTGTGTGTGAAAATCAAGAGTTTGTGGAAATTGGTAGCTTGGGCCCTCAGTTAAATAATAGTGTTCTCTCCTGAATTAGTCACTGAGTCACTGTCTCACAGGTTTCCTTTAAGCTGGCTTTAAGGTTCTCCCCCTTCTAAATTTTTAGTTTCAAGTACAATTTTCTAATTTTCATGGAAAGCCTTTTTTTAACATTCCTGTATTAGGCCAAAAATAAAAATCTTAGAATAAAACTGTCACCATATTATCTCATAAAGTCACTCATCCCACCCATAAGACCCAGCCAATATTTTTACTCCATTTTTTCTCATCATGTGTTTGTCTGGTTTTGTTTAAAAGGAGAGGGGATGGGGGTGCCTTGGGTGGCTCGGCTGGTTGGGCAGCCGACTCCTGGATTTTAGCTCAGGTCTTGATCTCAGGGTTGGAAGCTCAAGCTCCACCTTGGGCTTCCATGCTGGACATGGTGCCTACTGAACCAAAAAAAAAAAAAAAAAGGAGATAGCTGACAGATTTATTATCACTAATAGGCCAGACAGTCTAGAAAAAACAGTTATCACTTGGACATCTTATTAAGAAACAGCTGTTTTCCCAATAACAGATACTGTATACTAGAACTCACTTAGATAGAAAAAGCAAGTCATTTACCTCATCTCTTCCACACCACAGCAAAGAGCTACCCAAGCAAGCCCACCAAAGACCCTTTCAATATCCGTTTCTTAAATCTGGCTCTGAAATGACCATTATTAATGGTAATAAATATCTTTTTTATAAAACAATTTATCCTAGGGAAATAAAGGTAAACATCAAATCTACCTTTAAAAGAAGAAAATTTCCCACTCTATGGCTGATTTTCATTCCCTGAGCATGAATCCTTTATTACCCTCATTGTTTCTGAATATAAACTGAGCTGAAGTCTGCTCGTAGGGGTCTTGATGGTGAAGCTAATTATTTTAGATAGAGAAGCACATTTCCAAATCGTCACATTTATTACTTTTGCAGTTATTTCTTCTCACTGTGGCTTTAATTTTTCATCTGTATCTATCGTAATGCTTTACATGGAAGCAGCAGCAGTGAAAAGATAATTAAGGGGTGGGGGAAGGAAATTTCGAGATAAAGGTGGATTTTTATCCAAAAACAATAAAAAAGCAAAAAAGAAAATGGCCATAAGCATTTCATTCCTTTGCCCTTGCCATCTCCCAATTCGCCTTCCACTATTAACATGAAAAGTAGAAGTGGTAAAACTCCACCTTAACGATCTATACAAAAAAAGAAACAATTTACCTCAAGAACTCACTACACACAGCAATATGTTCAAGTGGTGAAAAGATATAAATTCATTCAGAACTGCCATACTATCTGGCTGTCAATATAGTCTCTTGAATAATTAAACATATTACTACAAAACGTACCAAGAAGTAGAGAATAATACTATATTTGTGAACTGCAAATAACAAAACAAAACAGAAGTCCAAGAAGGCTAAAGTCCCAAGCTGTAATTTACACATGAAGTGTATGCTGAAAGCAGTCACAATGTACAAAAATGTGACAAGTAATCCAGGTGGTTAAAAAAAAAAACAGAGCCTGTTGGCCTCAGATTATATCCAGTCTCATCTGGTAGATTTTTGATAAGCCTGTTACATAAAGCATGTTTCCCTCCTGCTGATAAGAAGCAGCTTGTAGATATCCACAAATTTCTTAAGGAGTGAGTCTACTTGGCAATAATGGTAACTCCACAGTTTCCTATTACATTCATTGGTCTGAAAACTGAAAACAACTCATAACTAAAATGTTCTTTCAAGTCCTTTACCAGTTTTTCAAGTTTTAATCAAAGGAAAGTTGGAATGTATTGCTTCTTGTCACCAACAATCATTTCAAAAAGAGGGTTTTAACCAAAATCAAGAGTTCTTTGGTCAAGTTAGTAACAGGCTTCCCCTTTGTTCTAAATCCTTCATAATCCTTTTTTTTCCAGTTTTTCCAGTATGGCCTGGATTTTACAAACAGCCTCTTTCCTGGCCTGCCGGACAGAGTCCTGGCCACCAGTTTCAACTGAATCCAGTTCCAAAAGTTCCTTGGTTAGCATTTCTTCCAGAAGCCAGTATGCTTTGTCTGTCTTTTTCCCTACAAACTCTTCTACTTCTTGCTCAAGATATTGGACCTTCTCCAGCACATGTATAATTTTTTTAATACTTGGTGGAGTACCTTCATCTGAAGATAAACACTCTTCAGGAAGATTATCACTTTCATCTTGATTGCCGGGGTGTTCACTGACGGCATTACCATACCGCTGAGGCTCAGCACTATACTGGACTTGGGAATCCAAAAGATCTGAATTATCATTGTTCATTGTTCCCGAGGACTCATACTGATGGACATTGCAAGGAAAGTTGTGCCGGTTCATGCCTTGATCTGATTGGCTATAGGGGTATGAGGAATCCTTGGAGTGGGAGAGCAAAGAGGGGAAAAGAGCTGTTTTAATGGGAATCCATCAACATCAGATTTGTTAGCCCACATCTTTCACCTGACCATGAAGGTACATGAAAAGATTCCCCACTAATAAAACTGGACCCCCCTCTTAAATCATTTGAGAAAAAAACACAACCCTATAAAGATAAAAGGAGTGCGCTGTCCAGTAAAAGGCAGAGCATTCCTAAGTGCAATGGCTGGAATCTACCCTGAAGCACCCATCATTATGAATACCTCATAATCTATCCTTCCCACCTCACAATCCACAGTGACTTAATAAGGAGGAGTTAGATCGTTTTTCCCCTAAAGAGTTAAAACCATAAGAGAGATTTTAAAATGGAACCTAGCCACAGGCAAATGATGTTCAAGTCTATGGTTTATACAATTTCACATTGGTATCGTCTTCTGTCTACAGATTGAGGTAATAAAATACATTTTTTTATTTTGTTTAATTTCAGCTAACAGTACAACAAACAATAAATGAGCATTTTTCTGGCTTTTACAAAAAAGAGGTGAACCTAAAACTGCTCTAAAAAATAAAGTTTATTAAAAGGAAAGAAGAAACTGGGCTACATAAAGTTATAGGTATTAATCACCAACGTTTTGCAATTAGTCCCCATTTAACACACACCAGTGTGGAAAATTTCCATGCTGTGTTCTCTCAATTACCCAAATGTCAAAAGAATGTTTAGAAGGTCTCCTACCTTGGGCTGATGGGGTGATGGTGAAGGAGGTGACTGTGGAGAGCTGTTGCTAGGCCATGGTGAAGGACTCTCACTCATATAGAGATTCCCAGGTGGTGCTGAGGGAGCAGCTGAAGGCCAGGGGTAACGGGTTCCCATTCCATAAGTACCAGGAGAAGCCCATGAGTCCTCCTGTGGCCGTACAGTTGGTCCTGGTTGTGGAAGGCTACGATTACCATCCCCATAAGGATAATGAGGCAGGGTCATTCCAGGGTTCTAGATTGAGAGGAAGGAAATATGCTGGTCACTGCCAAAAACACTTAAAAGTAATGAAAATATTCTAGTATAAACAGACTTCGATGCCTCCTCTCTGCTTAACCAAGTATACTGTAGCTGCTACTAAGCTAAGTTGTAGCATTTCTAATCAGTTGTAGTCACTTCTCCAACCCCCCAAAAAACTTGGTTCCAAAGATACATGGGGCAGATTTAGTGACCATCAAACTCATAAAGAGAAAGCTTAAAATTCAAAGGTTAAAGCACAGCATAAAGTCTGTCCCATGACATTACAACTAAGTGGACCCATATGCTATAAGGAAGCATAAATAAAGATGTATTAGAACTCCCCTTAAAGCAGAGAGAAAAATAAATATGGGTATCACTCACAGAATTTTTTTCCAAAAAAAAAAAAAAAAATTTTTTTTTTTTCACCACACTTGGTGTGGAGCCCAATGCAGGGCTCGAACTCATGACCAAGAGTCGGACACTTAACCAACTGAGCCACCCAGGTGCCCCTCACTCACAGAATATTAAAAATAAAAACCCAACAGAAAACTGCTCACCTGTGAAGCAGGATATCCTGGAACCTGCCCCCTGAGAGGGGCTGCTTCAGTCTGGCAGTCCTGCTGAGGATACAGCCAACGAGAGACTGGTGCCGGGCTATTGCCAGGTGAACGGTAAGTGCTTGGAACCTCCGGGGAGTAACTGGTCTGAGTATATGCCGGTGTGTAATAAGCCCCAGAGTATGAGGCAGTATTTGGTGCAGGACCGGGGGGGTATGGTGAGCCATATACTCCATTTGTATAAGAATTCAAACTCTGTTAAAAAGCAGAATTGATAGGAAAAAAGATGACTGAATAGAAGAACTGAAATGCCCTGACTTAATATGCAATTTTGAAAACTTTGGGAAGGAAAAAGATCAGTAACTAATGAAAATGTGAACTCCTGGGACATCTGGGTGGCTCGGCCAGTTGAGCATCTGCCTTTGGCTCAGGTTATGATCCCAGGGTCCTGGGATGGAGCCCCCATCGGGCTCCCTGCTCAGCAGGGAGTCTGTTTCTCCCTCTCCCTCTGCCTGCCACTCTCCCTGTTGTTATGCTTCTCATGAAAAACATGGAAAGTCTCACCAAGTAAGTACTCCAAGAGTTCAAAATTATAAGCAGTTGATATCAACTCGAATTTCTCTAATACTCATTTTTGAAATTGCTAAATCTATGATCACCCATAGGTTGCTTCCTCATGCTGTATCTCTATTTAGAGAACTACCCCAATTTTTGTCTCACTGAAATTCCTGACCACAGTTCTTAAGAGGCTGTACTTTACAACTCAGTTCCCCTTCAAATTAAATGAAAAAAGTGTCAAAGGTTCTGACCAATGGCTTTTTGTGTCATGGTTTCTCAATTCAGAATGCTATCTTCAGTTTTTAGGGGGCCTGGGTGGCTCAGTTGGCTAAGCCTCTGCCTTCAGCTCAGGTCATGATCCCAGGGTCCTAGGATCAAGCCCCACATCAGGCTCCCTGCCAAGCAGGGAGCCTGCTTCTCTCTCACCCTCCGTCCCTCCCCATGCTTGTGCTCTGTCTCTCCCTTGCTCTCTTTCAAATAAATAAAAATCTTAAAAAAAAAAAACACTTCAGTTCTCTGTGAGAACTTTGCCAGTTCCTCAAATTGTTAAACACAGCAGAGCTACCATATGACCCAGCATCTCTACTCCTACATATATAACGAAGAGATCTGAAAAAACTTATGTCTGCATAAAAATGAGCACACAAATGTTTATAACAGCATTATTCATAACAGCCAAAAAGTGGGGGGGAACCCTCAAATTTCGATCAACTGATGAATGGCTAAAATAAATGTGGTAGATCCACAGAATAGATAGTCTCTGGCCGCAGAAAGGAATGAAATATCAATACGTTGCCACAATATGGATGAACATTATGCTTCAAGAAAGAAGCCAGTCATAGATTTCAAATATTATATGATTTTATGTGGCATGACCAGAATAGGCAAATCCGTAGAGATAATAAGTATATTAAAGGTTGCCAGGGGCTAGGGGCAAAGAAAAATGGTGTGATAGGTATATAGTTTCTAATTGGGGTGATGAAAATGTTCTGGAATAGACAGTGATGATAGCTGCACAACCTTGTGAATAGACTAAAAACAACGGAACTGTACATTTAAAGGATGAATTTTATGAAATATGGCCAAACCACAAGCATATCACATTAATAACAATGCCTGCTTCTCAATTTCAGTCACAGGAATGCAAATGACACAAGTAAAATGGAAGTTTGTGTTACACGGTGACATGTTTTTTTTTCTTTATTTTGCATTCCACAATCTCCTATCAACCTTATCCAAAAGTTCAAGTACCCAGAATCATTATGAAAAATCAACTGTTTTTATGTTTTCTTTAAGCACATAAGTAAAGCTTGCTCTAACTTTAATAAACTCCTCTAGTTCAAAATCAGTCTTTTTTTTTTTTTTTTTTTTTTTTTTTTTAAAGATTTTCTTTATTTATTTGACAGAGAGAGAAATCACAAGTAGGCAGAGAGGCAGGCAGAGAGAGAAGGGGAAGCAGGCTCGCCATTGAGCAGAGAGCCCGATGTGGGGCTCGATCCCAGGACCCTGGGATCATGACCTGAGCTGAAGGCAGAGGCTTTAACCCACTGAGCCACCCAGGCGCCCCCAAAATCAGTCTTAAAGGAATGTATCACCAAATTAATGCGAAAAAAGGGAACATGATTTTTTTTTTTAAGGATTTTATTTATTTGACAGACAGAGGTTACAAGTAGGCAAGAGAGGCAGGCAGGGAGAGAGAGGAGGAAGCAGGCTCTCCACAGAGCAGAGAGCCCGATGAGGGGCTCGATCCCAGGACCCTGGGATCATGACCTGAGCCAAAAGCAGAGGCTTTAACCCACTGAGCCACCCAGGCACCCCGGGAACATGATTTTTTTAATGAATTAATTACTCAGCCCCATCAAGAAACTTATTTTCATCATTTCAGGCTCCATACCACCAGAAAATTAGAACAGAATTTGAATATAGTATTTGACTACCTGAAAACTATCAGGAGAATTACATTAGTAAACTTTATGGTGATCTGAAAATTTAATTCTGCAGAGAACATGAGTTTACAGAGAATTCTGACCTGTATATAAAATTCAAGATCTTTGAAAGCTGCTTTAAATGTAGCTGCTTTAAAATTGTATATACTACAGGGGCGCCTGGCTGGCTCAGTCAGTGGAGCATGTGACTGTTGATCGTAGGGTTGTAAGTTCAAGCCCCACATTGGGTAAAAAGTTTATTTTTTTTTAAAGATTTTATTTATTTATTTGACAGAGATCACAAATAGGCAGAGAGGCAGGCAGAGAAAGAAGGGGAAAGCATGCTCCCCGCTGAGTGGAGAGCCTGATGTGGGGCTCGATCCAGGACCCTGAGACCTTGATCCGAGCCCAAGGCAGAGGCTTTAACCCACTGAGCCACCCAGGCACCCCAAAAGTTTACTTTTTTAAAAATGTGAATATACTACAATCATGTTCTTAAAAATTATTTTCAGGGGCACCTGGCTGGCTCAGTCAGAAGAGTGTGCGACTCTTGATCTTGGGGTTGTGAGCTGGCACCCCAAATGGGGTGAAGAGATCACTTAAAAATAAAATCTTTAAAAAAAAACAATAAAAAAATTATTTGCATATAGAAATACAGACTCTAGACAGAAAAAAATGGAAGAAAATATGCAATTCTGACAATTATTGCCTTACTAAGGTTGCCAGATTATGGGTCACTTTGTAAACATTCCTCACTTCCACAATGGTATTGTGGAAAAATAATTTGGCTATATTTAATAAGCATACATACAAAAACCCCAAAATTCCATACCCCAGGGAAGTTCTTGCCTCAAATGTATACAACAAAAAAGTGAAAAACAATGTTGAGTAAAAAAGCAAGCTGCAGGAGAATGCTAGTATGAAACCACTCATACCAAGTTTAAAAACATGGTAAATAATATTATGTAAATGCACATACAAGGAGTACCAGCATAAAAACACATAGGAGAAAATTAATATAAAAGAAGTGTTATATGTGGCTTCAACTGTTTTTTTTTTTTTGCTTATTTTTAAAAATCTGAAACAACAGGTCCTTTGGTGGCTCAGTTACTTAATCACCTGCCTTTAGCTCAGGTCATGATCCCAGGGTCCTGGGATCAAGCTCCTTGTCGGGCTCCCAGCTCAGGGAGAAGCCTGCTTCTCCCTCTCCCACTCCCCCTGCTTGTGTTCCTTCTCTCACTGTGTCTCTCTGTCAAAGAAATAAATAAAATCTCAAAAAAAAAAAAAAAATCTGAAACAAATATAGCAAACTGAAAAACTGACAAAGCTAGGTAGTGGATAAAAAGACAAATTTTCTGTACTGTTTCAGTATACTTGTAGTATTTAAAATTAAGTATTTGTCGTAAGAGTACATTTATTTGACACTAAAAGGAAAGGAACAAAAATAAAAATAACAAGGAAAACTACATCAAACTAAAAACTTCTGTACAGCAAAAGAAACCACCAACAGAATGAAAAGGCAACCTACTAAATGGAAGAAAATATTTTCAAATCCTATATTTGATAAGGAGCTAGTATCTAAAATATATAAAGAACTCAAAAAACTCAATAGCAAAAAAAAAAAAAAACAAAAAAAAAAAACAATCTTACTAGAACATAGGCAGACAACCTGAATAGACACTTTTCCAAAGACATACAGATAGCCAACAGATACATGAAAGGTGCTCAACAACACTTATCATCAGGGAAATATAAGTCAAACCACATCAAGATATCACCGCATACTTGTAAAGATGGCTCATATCGAAAAGACAAGAAATAACAAGTGTTGGTGAGGATATGAAGAAAATCCCTTCTGCATTGCTAGTGGTAATGTAAATTGGTACAGCCACTATGGAAAGAAAACAGTTTGGAGGTTCCTCAAAAAATTAAAAACAGAATGATCCAGCAATGCGACTACTTAAAATACGTCCAAAGAAAACAAAAACGCTAACTCGAAAAGGTATCCATCTGCATCCCCATGTTCACTGCACCATTATTTACAATAGCCAAGACATGGAAGCAACCTAAGTGCCTATCGATAGATGAATAAATAAAATGTTGTGTATACATAAACAATTTACTATTATTCAACCATAAAAAAACCAATTCTTGCAGTTGCGACAACATAGAGGGAAATAAGTCAAGACAGAGAAAGACAAATCTCATACAATCTCACTTACGTGTGGAATCTTAAAAAAAAATCCTACATTCAGAGAATACACTAATGGTTGCTAGAGGCAGGGCTAGGGGTACAAATGGGTGAAGGAGGTCAAAAGGTACAAACTTCTAGCTATAAAATAAGTAAGTCAAGAGGATGTAATATACAGCATAGTGACTATAGTTAATACTGTATTGCATATTTGAAAGTTCCTAACAAGATAAATCATAAAAGTTCTCATCAGAAGAAAAAAATCGTAACTATATGTGGTGACAGATATTAAATAGACTTAATTATGATCTCACAATATATACAAATATCAAATCATTACATTATATACCTGAAACTAATATAATGTTACATGTCAATTATATTTCCAAAAAAAAGGTCAAACTTAAAAACGTAAGTACATTGTATGCTTATTGTTTCCAGGTCCTAAGAAATAATCTATTATTCCTCAAGCTACCTTTGCTATAGATATATTTGCCTAGATATTTCCTTACTTCTGAGCCAAAAACATTAAGAGAGTCTATTAAATAAAAAAACTCCACACACTGCTACTATGAAATCTCCTCAGAGATTCTCACAGATTATTGAAATAATCTTTCACAGATTATTGAAAATAAATCAATACATTAAGAAAAAATTCAGGGGGCACCTGGGTGACTCAGTAGATTGAATGCCCAACTCTTGGTTTCAGCTCAGATCATGATCTCAGGGTCCTGAGATCGAGCCCCAGGTCAGGCTCTGAGCTCAACCCTGAGCCTACTTGAGAATCTTTCTCCCTCCCTCTCCCTTCCCTTCTACTCCTCCCCCTGCTTGTGCTTGCTCTCTCTCTAAAACAAATTAAATCTTTAAAGAAAAAATTCAGGAAGTCTGTCAATTTTATCATACCTGGCCTTGCATTTCCGGTCTTACAGGATATGTACTTGGGTATGGAGCCCTAGGTCGTGCAGGAGAATTCCAATAGTTAGAATTGTAGCTAGAATACGGTGGTTGGTCCTAAGGGGGAAAAAAATCACTTTTAATAATTTCTTGTATCATAAAGAAAAGTTGATAGAGGCAGTTATAATTATTAAAAAAAAAAAAAAAAGCAAGAGACAAAAAGCAATAGAACCCTACTATAAAAATCACTCATTATTAAATTCTCATTAACAAATTGACCCAGAAATACTATATGGTAAATCACATGCCCTAGAAAAAAGCAATTATTGACTATGTACTAAAAGCCTGTTCTTATGCATCATGATACCAAATGACATATAAAATTCTACTATGCCAACATAATTAGCAAAACCAGATACCTGGATTTCTTTCTTTTTTTTTTTTAAAGGAGATACAGTAGAATATACTTAGAAACACAAACAACGTTCTTTTTTTTTTTAAAGATTTTATTTATTTATTTGACAGAGAGAGAGAGATCACAAATAGGCAGAGAGGCAGGCAGGGAGGGTGGGGGGAAGCAGGTTCCCCGCCGAGCAGAGAGCCCGATGCGGGGCTTGATCCTGACCTGAGCCAAAAAGGCATAGGCTTAACCCACTGCACCACCCAGGTGCCCCGATACCTGGATTTCTTTATCTCTCTCCAATCACCAACCCCATCACTACCAATTTAATTCGTGCAACAAGATTATAGTTCTTTGCCACTGTTAAGAGCAATACTTGCCTATCTCAACAACTTGGGAGCTTGAAAATATCACTACTAAACTTTACTTCAAACTCATAAATCTCCAATATGCTTTTGCCTGTCACACTAGTTTTGGGTTTTTTTTTTAAGATTTTATTTATTTATTTGAGATAGAGAGTGAGAGCATGAGCCAGGAGACAAAGGGAAAGGGAGAAGCAGGCTCCCCACTGAGCAGGGAGCCCAACACTGGGCTCAATCCCAGGACCCTGGGATCATGACCTGAGCCAAAAGCAGTCAGCTGCTCAAGCGACTAAGCCATTCAGGTGCCCCATGTCACACTAGTTTTTTCATATTCCTTTACTTTCTGTTTATGGCTATGTTTCTGCTGGCAGCCTACAACTAACCCAAGTATCAGGAGTTGATAAAGAACAATTACCACTCCAAGAAGAAAATCTAGCTATAACGCTAATCTCTACAGGTTTGCACTCCAACTCAAGAGTTGATGCAATGATTTGCAATAAGCCAATAAACTCCAAGAGACTAGATCAACTCAAAACTTTTTTTTTTAAGGTTTTTTATTTATTTGACACAGAGAGAGAGAGACAGTGAGAGAGGGAATACAAGCAGGGAGAGTGGAAGAGGGAGAAGCAGGCTTCCTGCTGAGCAGGGAGCCGGATGCGGGACTTGATCCCAGGACCCTGGGATCATGACCTGAGCAGAAGGCAGACGCTTAATGACTGAGCCACCCAGGTGCCCCTACTCAAAACTTTTTAGAGTCTAGTTTAATGTATACATTTGTTATCCTGTAAGTTATTTTGCTTTGAACTTTTAGTTTTAGTTTTAAGCTTAAACAAAACCTTCAAACTGTTTCCTCAGGACCTTCAGATTATGAGACTGACGCGCTGCCTACTGCGCTAAGGAGGCAACTTTCAAACTGTTTCCTAAAGAAATTCATTGGCAGTTGTAATCACTGAGAGTTTAATTATCACCATCTTAGCTTAACTGGACTACTTATCAGTTTCATACTGCTTTATTTTCAAAGCACATAATTATTCCATATAATATTATACAAGTTGGGCAAGTAACATCTCATTTACATAATATAGAAACTAAAGAATAGTAAGTTTTAAAAAATTTTACAGGCGAACTTCAGATCTTCATTAAATTTCTCAAGCAGGTAGATGCCCCCAGTTAATGACCTCCCTTCCTTTCCCTGGTTAAAGGGTAAACATTTGACTAACTGATTTCTCCCTACCAAGAATCTGAATCTTGAGTAGTAGAAATGAAAAGACAAGAGTTGAAGACATGAAAAATGAAGAGCTGACTCACCCCAGCAGTAGTGAATGAATACCTAAATCTCCTAGAACTACCCCGGTTTCTGTTCTCTGTTACTGACTGACTCTCCTTGGTACTCCACATTTTCACTACTTCTTCACCCTACTATCCCTCACCCCATCCATGTTCTCACTTCCTTCCTTAACTCAGTTTTCCAACACCTAATCCCTTGCCACTGCTTCCCTCCAATTCACTCACCCTGCAAAAACCCAACCCAATTTAAACCCAACTGCCCACTGACTTCCCATCTGCACTTCCTCTAAATACTGGTGGAGAGAAACACTAGAGCCCTCTGGTTTCTTTCTCAATTAGAGACCACAAATCTCAAGTAGACACAGCACTGCCTAGCAACTGTAACACTTCCTTAGGATGGATGGTCCTCTCACTCTCCAGAACAACTATTTCACTCTTACCCCTACCCCCAGATCTCCAATATTCTTTTAGTCTACCCCTCATTTTTCAACTGACAACTTTATCACATATTTCACTTAGGGGGAAAAAAAAAAGAGGAGAAGCAATCAGACAGAAACTCCATCTTCCAACTTACTAAATCAAAGGCACCCTATTTGCCATTGTCTTCCCAGAAAGCATGAAGTGCCTTTGGCCCTATTAAATAATGACCAATCCCTCCAAATAGCTGTGGACAACATGACCTCTTACCTTCTAAAGAATTTCATTCCTGAACTTACAATCTTTTCTCTACTTCTCCTAGACAAGTAGATAATCCCCATTACAACACAAACCTGCCCTTAAGACTCTCCTAAATAAATATTTAAATACTACCATATAAATCAATAAGATTAACAATAACCTACCCAGTAATTGCTGAAGGTGAGTGATAGTTATCTGGGAGTTTTATTATACTAGTCTCCCTACTTTTACATATAATTAAAAGTTTATAATATAAAAAGTTCTTTTTTAAAAAATTAAAAAATGGGGTGCTTGGGTGGCTCAGTTGGTTAAGCATCTGCCTTTGGCTCAGGTCATGATCCTATGGTCCTGGGATGGAGCCCCACATCATTCTCCTTGCTCAGCAGGAAGCCTGCTTCTCCCTCTCCCTTTGCCTGCAGCTTCCCCTGCTTGTGCTCTCTCACTCTTTCTCAAATAAATAAATAAAATCTTAAAAAAAAAAAAAAGTTAAAAACAACATTGTGAGACAGGGACTCAAGGTAGACTTCCCTTAAATATGCCTTGTAAATATTTTGCATAATTAGAGAAATAATATTTTTAAATCCCTAAAAACGTAACATAACCACTGCCAAATCCAAAGTAATGAAGATATACTCCTTGTTTCTTCTAAGAGTTTCATAGTTTTAGCTCTTCAATTTATGTCTATGAGCCGTTTTGAGCTCTTACATATGGTGTGAGAGTTCAACTTTATCGATTGTATATGGCTATCTAGTTGTCATGGTATTGTATTTTGTGCTGTAGACTATTCTGTCCCTTTATTATATGGTCTTGGCATCTTTGCCAAAAATCACTTGACCACAGACACATGAATTTATTTCTGGACTCTCAATTCTATTCCATATAGACATAGGTTACATATGTCTTTTTCTTGCACAATTGCCCTAGCAAGAACTTCCAGACAATGTTGACTAGTAGTGGCAAGGGAAGATATCCTGGTCTTTTTCCTGAACTTAGGGAAAAGCATCCGGTCTTACATAAATATGTGGCTGGCTGTGCGTGTTTTATAGATGCCCTTTATCAGATTGGAGAAATTTCCTTGCATTCCTAGAGTGATTTTTATCAAGAAAGAGTATTGGAGGGCGCCTGGGTGGCTCAGTGGGTTAAGCCGCTGCCTTCGGCTCAGGTCATGATCTCAGGGTCCTGGGATCGAGTCCTGCATCGGGCTCTCTGCTCAGCAGGGAGCCTGCTTCCCTTCCTCTCTCTCTGCCTGCCTCTCTACCTACTTGTGATCTCTGTCTGTCAAATAAATAAATAAAATCTTAAAAAAAAAAAAAAAGAAAGAGTATTGGATTTTGTCAAATGCTTTTTCTACATCTACTGAAATAATCATAGAGGTTTTATTTTTTGACTTATATGGTATATTACATTGATTTTTAGATGTTAAACCAACTTTGCATTCTTGGGATCAATCCCACTTGATCATGGTATACAATTCTTTTTATATGTTGCTGGATTTAGTTTACTTTTTTTTGTTTTTGTTTTTGTTTTGAGGACATGTGCATCCATATTCATGAGAGATATTGGCCCATTTTCTTTTTTTGTGAGGCCTTTGTCTGGTTTTGGTATCAGGGTAATAAATGGCTTCACAGAATGAGTTTAGAACTGTTCTCTATTTCTTGGAAATACTTGTGGGGCACCTGGATGGCTCAGTAGGTTAAGTGTCTGCCTTCAGCCCAGGTATTGGTGTCAAAGCCCTGAGATCAAGCCCCACATCAGTCTCTCCGCTCAGCGTGGAGGCTGCTTCTCCCTCTCATGCTCCCTCTGTGCTCTCTCTCAAATAAATAAATAAAATCTTAAAAAAAAAAAAAAAGGGGCGCCTGGGTGGCTCAGTGGGTTAAGCCGCTGCCTTCGGCTCAGGTCATGATCTCAGGGTCCTGGGATCGAGCCCCGCATCGGGCTCTCTGCTCAGCAGGGAAACTGCTTCCTCCTCTCTCTCTGCCTGCCTCTCTGCCTGCTTGTGATCTCTCTCTGTCAAATAAATAAATAAAATCTTTAAAAAAAAAAAAAAAAAAAAAGGCTACTCTAGGGGCACCTGGGTGGCTCAGTCGGTTAAGCATCTGCCAATAGCTCATATCATGATCCCAGAGTTCTGGGATCAAGTCTGGCATCAGTTTCCTGCTCAGCAGGGAGTCTGCTTCTCCCTCTCTTCCCTGCTCATGGTCTCTCACCTTCTATCTATCTCTCTCAAACAAATAAAAATAAAATCCTACTAAAAAAAAAAAAACGTGGTGGGGAAGGGAAACGCCCGGGTGGCTGGCTCAGTGGGTTAGGCATCTGCCTTCGGCCCAGGTCATGATCCCAGGGTGCTGGGATTGAATCCCACATCGGGCTCCTTGATCAGCAGGGAGCCTGCTTCTCCCTCTGCCTGCTCTGCCTGTTCTGCCTGCAGCTCTCTATGCTTCTGGCCTCTCTCTGACAAATAAATAAAAATCTTAAAAAAAAAAAAAAGGGATGGCTGGGTGGCTTAGTCAGTTGGGTGTCTGCCTTCAGCTCAGGTAATGATCCCAGAGTCCTGGGATCAAGCCCCACATTGGGCTCTGCGCAGAGCGCCTGCCTCTCCTTCTCCCTCCGCTGCTCCCCTTCTTTGTGCTTTCTGTCAAATGAATAAATAAAACCTTTTTTTTTTTTTTAAGAAGTATTTGTGAAGAATTGGTGTATCAGTTCTTTAAATGTTTGGTAGAATTCAGTAGCCCACCTGCGCTCAGACTTTCTTTGTGGGTAGTTTTGGTTTTGTTTTGTTTATTACCAATTCGATTTCTTTATTTGTTATAGGTCTATTCAGATCTCCTATTTCTTTCTTGAGTTAGTTTTGGTATTTTGTATCTTTCTAGAAATCTGTCCAACTTCTCCTAAGTTATCTAATTTATTAGCATATAATCATCCACAGTATTCCATTATGATCTTATTTCTGTAAGATCCATAGTAATGTTCCCTCTTTCATTTCTGATTCTAGTAATTGCTCCCTCTTTTCTCCAGAGTCCATCTAGCTAAAGAGTCTTCAATTGTGTTGATCTTTTCAAAGAACCAGCCTTTCCCTGCATTGATTTCCTCTACTGTTTTTCTGTTCTCTCCTACATTAATTTCTACCCTTCCAGATGCCAGCCAGGTGCCCCACCACTCTTATTTTTACTATTTCCTCCCTTCTGCTTGCTTGAGTTTTCCTTTGCTCTTCTTTTTTCAGTGTGAAGATGGAAGCTTAGGCTATGGATTTGAAATCATTATTCTTTTTTTTTTTTTTTAAGATTTTATTTCTTTATTGGGGTGGGGGGAGCAGAGGGAGAAGGACTAGCAGACTCCACACTGAGCCCACATGAGTGGGGCTCAATCTCACCACCCTGAGATCATGAGTCAAAACTAAGGGTCAGGCACTTAACCAACTGAGCTCCCCGGGGGCCCTGAAATCATTATTCTTTCTTAATATAGGCATTTATAGCTATAAGTTTCCTTCCAAGCAGTACTAGCTATATCTTAAGAGTTTCGGCATACTCTATCTTCATTTTCCTTTATCTCAAAGTATTTTTTAGTTTCCCTTTTGATTCCTTCTTTTTTAAAAAAAAGATTTTATTTATTTATTTGACAGACAGAGATCACAAGTAGGCAGAGAAACAGGCAGAGAGGAGGAAGCAGGCTCCCTGCTGAGCAGAGAGCCTGATGTGGGAGACTCGATCCCAGGACGCTGGGATCATGACCCGAGCCAAAAGCAGAGGTTTTAACCCACTGAGCCATCCAGGCACCCCTTGATTTCTTCTTTGACCTGCTGGTTATTTAGGAGTGTTTTATTAAAAGGACACCTGACTGGCTTCGTTGGCAGAGTGTGCAACTCTGGATCTTGGGGTTGTAAGTTTGAGCCCCATGTTGCATATAGAGATTACTTAAAAATAAAATCTTTATAAAATATTAAAAGAGTGTTTTATTTAATTCCACATAGACGTGAGTTTCCCAAGGTCTTTCCTGCTATTAAAATCCAATGTCTTTACATTATGGTTGGAGAACATACTTTGTATTATTTCTGTCTTTGCATATTAATGTTTTATAGCTAGCATATGGTTTATCTTGAGACTGTTCCATGGGTACTTGAGAAGAATGTAGAGTCTATTGTTGGGTGGAGTGTTCTGTAGATGTCTGTTAGGTCTAATTGGTTCACAGGGTTATTCACATATTCTCTTTCCTTGTTGATCTTACACCTAGTTGTTCTACCCACTACTGAAAATGAAGTATTGAAGTCTTTATTATTATTGAACTGTCTATTTTCTCCTTTTATTTAAGTTTTTCCTTAATTTATTTTGGTATTTTATTATTAGGTAGATATTTTTATAGTTATTACATCTTCCTAATAGATCGCCCTTTTTATCATGTCCCACTTTATCCAAAGTAACACCTTTTGTTTTAAAGTTTACTTGTTGGATACTGTATAGCCACTACAGTTTTCTTCTAGTTACTGTTTGCATATTTCTTTTTCCTCTTTTTATTAAGCCATTTGTGTCTTTAAATCTGAAGTGTATCTCCCACAGACAGCTGAGAAAGAAAAACCTACTGCTCCTATGTTTTTCCTTTACTCCCCTGCTATTACCACATTCACAACACTTCTGATACCAGATGTGAGATTTTTTTCCCCATGCCAAGCAATTCTGCAACACCAGCTGGCTGTCCTACAATTAAACTATCTACTTGTAAATAGCATCAGATCCCACAAGTTAGTGGCTCAGTCCCATGAGAGTGCCCCCACCACTTCAGACACCAACTGCAAGGAACAGTTCCCGTGGTCTCCAGGTTACCCACAATTTATGTCTCACTAGGCTGCAAAGCGTAGGGTTCCATGCCTCTTTCCCCTTGATTATTTGCTAGTACATCTCACACAGCTCAGGGAAATATTTACGATTACCAGTTTATTAAAGGATATGATAAAAGATATAGATGAACAGCCAGATGAAAGAGATACATAGGGCAGGCAAGGTCTGGGAGAACCCCAAGTGCAGAAGCTTCTGTCCCCATTGAGTCAAGGTACACCACCCTTCCAGAACGTGGATATGTTCGCCAAACTGGAAGCTCTCTGAACCCCACTGTGTTTGGATTTTTTATGGAAAATCCTTCTCTGGAAAATGAGGACCAAGACTGAAAACTCCAAACATCTAATCATGGGCTGGCCTTTCTGGTGACCAGCCCCATCCAGGAGCCACCCAAGAGAACACCCAGAGATACCTCATTAGAACAAAAAATAGTTCTATCACCCAGGAAATTCCAATGGGTTTAGGAGCCCCGTGTCAGGAACTGTGGTCACAGACCAAATATTAGAACAAAAATACTCCTAGTGCTATTTTCATTCAGAATTTACAAGGGTTTCAGGAGCTATGTGCCTGAAGCCCAGGACAGAGACCAATATGTATATTTTTTCTATTATCTCACAACAGCATATAGTTGGATCTTTTTGTTTTCTTTATCTCTTATCTGTTTTTGTTCCTCTATTCTCCTTTTACCGCTTTCTTTTGCCTTAGGTGGACACTTTCTACGGTAACATTTTAATTTCTTTAATGAGTGTATGTATGTGTGTGTATTTCTTTCCTTCACCACACCTAGCTGTTAAAGCTCCACACCCTGGGATAAAAATTGTTCCACAAACTGACCCAACCAAAATTTGGAAAGAGACAGGTCTCAAAGGCAGTGTTTAAGAATTGTTCTAGCCCCAAAGGGCTTCTCCCAGCTATCTCTTTCCCTGGCTTTCTCTAGCAAACTAGGCGGTCTACAGTTTAGACCAGATGTCTAATGAATAGTAATCTCCTCCCAGTTGCCTTTCACAACAATCGCCACAGTTTGAGAACATCCTTAGGCTTCAACTTCTCCACACCACACTCTGTTGCAAATAAAGACAACTCCTTTGGGAAAAGATCAGGAGCTACATGTTTTACCACCTGCTTCTGCCTCCAGATAAAATGTCTGAGCCACCCTCTGCAGCTGTGTTGGGGACAATAGTATACTTCTCTAAGATACAGCCTGCTCTAAGAGCTGAGCACCTGTGGAGGAAAGGGCAGTAGCCTCAGGGCTTCTCAGCTTGCCTTATAAGCGGGAGTAAGGGTGATCAGAACTCTAGTATTCTCCACAGTGCCCTGCCCAAAGTAAAGCCTCCATTCCCAAGTAGGTACCGGGCAGAGAAGGGAACCAGCATTACTTAACCACTCTTGCCTGGAATTTGATCTCATCAACAATAGCTGGGGGCAAGATGAGAAATGTTGATGTGCTGCCTCTCCCAGGATGATAACCCTCTGACTGGGAGCTGGGAGAAGAGGGAGCCCTGTTTTCTTGGCTACAGCAGTCTGGAATGGAGTTTGTCTCACTGCTCTGAGAGAAGGGAGAAATGGAGCAGGTCTTGGCACAGACTCTCACTGTTCTCACTGAGTTTGAGTAACTTTATAGAATAAATATTTATTAATTTGCTATATACCCTAAAACCATTTACAGAGACTTCAACTGGTTGTTTTTTAAAAATAATTTTCACCAGTTTCACTGGGGACTGGGTCCACAGAGCTCCTTATGCTGTCATGCCAGAACTAGAATCTGGCATTATTTTGGCCTTGTTGTATATATTATTGTAGGATTGTGCAAGTATTTGTAATTATCCTAACACTGTTAGTAACCAAGATATTCTATACAAGAGAAAAGTAATAAATACAAAGAAGTAAAAATAATCTGTAATGTTAAATTTGAATTAATATAAATATGAACTCATTTCTTTTTCTATCTGAAAACAAACAAACAAACAAACAAACAAACAAAAACCTATTTCAGGGCACCTGGCTGGCTCAGTCAGCAGAGCATGCAACTTTTTTTTTTTTAAGATTTTATTTATTTATTTGACAGAGAGAGACACAGCGAGAGAGGGAACACAAGCAGGGGGTGGGGGAAAGGGAGAAGCAGGCTTCCCGCAGAGCGGGGAGCCCAATGTGGGGCTCGATCCCAGGACCCTGGGATCATGACCTGAGCCAAAGGGAGATGCCTAACTACTAAGCCACCCAAGCATGCAACTCTTGATCTCGGGGTTGTAAGCTCAAGCCCCAAACTGAGTAGAAATTACTTAAAAGTAAAATCTTAAGAAAATGTTTTTAATTTAAAAAACCTATTTCATTAACTGTCCATTGAAAGGTCTAGAAGCAGTGGTAACACAACCTCAATCAGTATATCTAGCACTCAAATTTAACTTCTCTATGACTTATGAAACTACTATCTCTCAACTCTAAACACAGCATTTCATAACTGGCTCTGTCATGCAGGATTGGCAGTCCAAACATTTCTCCTTTGAGGCTTGCTTACTCTTCAGTTCTGCCAATCGGAGGCACTAGGTTAGAGGAGGAGAGAAGGACCAGACTCCTTCCAGTTTGCTTATTTGCTGTTTCTGTCATTGTCAGCCTAACAACACCCTTCAACCTGGGGGTGGCAGTTAGTGGCAATCACCAGATTCTTCTGGTTTTCTGGAATTCCCTCAGAGAGACCTGTGCCAGCTAGAAAGCACTTTCTCCTCGGTTCAAGCTCCACCAGGCCATTCTCCCAAGTTTGCAGGTTTTAATAGCCCAACCTCTTCTCTTTACTTCCCAGCCCTAGGAACTATAGATGTTTCCTAGTTATCCTCTTTCTGTGGTACTTCCACTTTCTCTTTATGCCTTTTGAGATCTCCAATGTTCATTTCACTAATTTCCTAAAACAAATTCTCTCTTTTATTTATTTTTTAAGGGATTTATTTATTTATTTTGGCGGGGCGGGGGGTGGGGGGTGGGGGAGAAGCAGGCTCCCCATTGAGCACAGAGCTTGATGTGTGTTCGATCCCAGGACCCTGAGATCATGACCTGAGCTAAAATCAAGAGTCAGATGCTTAACTGACTGAGCCTCCCAGGTACCCCCGAATCTCTCTTTTAAAAGAACTAGAATAGGCTCTGTTTTCCTGTCTGGATCCTGACATATGCTTCTAAATATAATCTTCCATTAAAAAAAAAAAAAAAAGGTTTTCTTAAAGGAATGGGTGATTATATGTCTGGGACAGAATATACACAAAATAAGCCTGGCACATCTTGTACCAGAAATCAAGGAAGCTGTCAAAAATCAATGGGTTATGTCAAAAGGATTCAGAAGCCAAGAAGGAACGCCCATTCACATTATATGAAATCATTTAAGCAATAAAAAGGACTGTTACTGATTGAAACTCATTCAAAATACAGAATACAATTTATATGTGTATACATACATATATACACATTATGCAAATGAGATGATACTTTAAACAACAAATGACAGTTACTTTTCTGTAATTTTAATAGGGTTTAGAAATGAATGAAAATGGTATCTTCCATCTTATCCTAGGAATCTTTTTTTTAAAAGATGGGTCATTATCTATACCTTGATTATGGTAGTGGTTAATGACTATATGCATTTGTCAAAACTCAGAGAACTATACCTTTAAAAAGATACAATTTATAGAATGTAATATATCATAATTTTTAAAAATGAAAAACAGATTGTTGTCTACAGCCATACCACCCTGAACACGCCAGATCTCGTCTGATCTCAGAAGGTAAGCAGGGCTGGGACTGCTTAGTACTTGGGTGGGAGAATGTCTTCAATGAAGTGGCAGTAATTATTAATTTTATTAAGTCTTAACAAAAAGATTGTCTTCGATTCTTTTTTTCCTCTCCTTTGGACAAAATGGAACAAATCTAAAAATATCCCCAGTATAATGAAAGTCTACAGCTCAAGGCTCTCCTAACATGAATGACATAATTCTATGAAACAGCATTTGGTTTCACAGGAAGCTATCTGAAGTCGAATCTGTTTTATAAACCAAGTTGCCAATGTTATCACGTGCTGAACTCTTTCCAAACTTTTTATTTGTTGTCTGAAACTAGACAAAGGTGCTAAAAGATGATGTAAAGCAGACAAAGATGAGAAAAGGTTTTCACAAGAAGGAGTAATTAATGTGAATTTAAGTTCTTGTTGCACTGGAAATTTGATCAAAATTATGCAAGAAGATAACAAATTCATCTACTTCCTTTTTGAGAAGAAATACCTAAATCTCAAATGAAGGCTAGAGTCAACTTCTCTCATATATACCTTAGAACTAGTTTTGTGGAAGTACATACATGATTAAATTTACAAAGTAACTCAAGAACATAACTCCAAAGAATAACCCTAACCCAAATAAATCTAACAGCAGAGGAATCTGACTAGTGCTGCTACTAAATTCCATTTACAAATTTGTTTACCTTGTTCATAAGAATTAGACAAAAAATATTAGAAAAATACATTAAAAATTATTTTTATCTATAATGCCCAAATCACTACAAAAGCACTTTATGTCCTAGGTTGGCCATCAGCCCAAGTTTTTTGTTTTGTTTTGTTTTTTTAAAGATCTTATTTATTTGACAGAGAGAGAGATCACAAGTAGGCAGAGAGGCAGGCAGAGAGAGAGAGGGGGAAGCAGGCTCCCTGCTGAGCAGAGACCCCGATTCGGGGATCGATCCCAGGACCCTAAGATAATGACCTGAGCTGAAGGCAGAGGCTTAACCCACTGAGTCACCCAAGTGCCCCCAGCCCAAGTTTTTATTTTCAGTCTCATTTGGGTCTTTCCCATGCTTCTTTACAATTTCCCACTTCCCCCAGCACTAGTTTCAAACATTTATCATATCAAGTTCCCAGTTTACGCTATTCCACTTCCTCTCCTCTCAGATGACCTAGCCTCCTACTTTGCCAAGGACACCAAGAATTATAAACTCCTGGGCGCCCGGGTGGCTCAGTGGTTAAAGCCTCTGCCTTCGGCTCAGGTCATGATCTCAGGGTCCTGGGATCGAGTCCCGCATCGGGCTCTCTGCTCAGCAGGGAGCCTGCCTCCTCCTCCTGTCTCTCTCTGCCTGCCTCTCTGCCTACTTGTGATCTGTCTGTCAAATAAATTTTAAAAAAATCTTAAAAAAAAAAAAAAAAGTTATAAACTCCTTCAATGTCCCTCCCCTCCACCTCCAAAATGATTCCCCCAGCTCTAACTTGGAAAAAGGTTTGCCAGCTCTTCCTCACTTCGTCCCTCTCTCCACAAGTGACATTCCATCATTTTGTTCCCATCTTTCTTCTTACTCTCTTCTGCTTACAAACATATTCAAATCATCTAATCCAAAAAATTCTTCCCCCAATCCTGGTTCACAGTCAAGTAACCAATTTCTCATTTACTAACTTCTGGAAGTATGGTTTATACTGGTTGTCTTGGCACCCAAACCTCCCACTATTTTAAACTCCCAAAACGAAAATCAACAAGACCCTTTCAACTGCCAAATCCAACAGCGTCTTTTCAGTTCTTGTATCACTTACGCTCAAAATAACTGTGTCCTTGGTTGGTTTGTATTGCATGACTTTCCTGATTTCCCTACTATCTTTCCAAGTATTCTCTCTTATTGTCTCCTTCTGAATCCTCTTTCTTTGTCACCTCTGATAGACTCTCAAAGATCTCCTGTGGGAACATTACCCAGTTTGATAATTCACATACACTTATATTTGATGACTCTCAAATCACTATCTCCATCTCCCATCACCCATCTGACCTCAATCTCTTGTTTTGTTCCTATAGACGACAACTCCCAGATACCACAGACTAAAATCTGGCATCAAAAAACAAAAAGAGAAAAATCACAAACTTCTCTCTAATCAATCACATACTTTCCATCCAGAGCTTGGCACATAGTGACCACAGTGAGTAACTGCCTTCTAACAGAAATGAAATAAAGGTAGTATATAAATCCTTACCAAGTATTTCTATCTTTTTAAGTTCCTCTATTCACCAATCACTAGTTCTTCTGGTACAAAACTAAATTACATCTTCCCATAAAAACCTGTTCCTCTTCCTTTTTATTATTATGAAACATTTATTCCTAGGAAATACTAAAACCTCAGAATCACCTTATGTTTCTCTGGCTTCCCTCACTTCCAACTGATATATACCTTTAAAAATGTCTTTCAAATCTAAGCAGCTTGTTTTGAAATGCATTCAGAAAGTAAGACAGATAAGGGTGTATGGCTGGTTCAGTTGGAAGAGCATGTGACTTCTTGATCTTGGTGTTGTGAGTTTCAGCCCCACGTTGGGTATACAGATTAATGTAAAAAAAAAATTTAACTTAAAAAAGATGTAAAAAAAAAAAGTAAGATAGATGTGATGAAGCAAATATAATAAATGCTAATTACACAATTTAGGTGGTAGCTACACAGGTATTCACTGTGTAGTTCTTTCAACTGTTCTATATGCTTGAAAATTTTTATAGTAAAATGTTGAAAAAAACCTGTATATATTCAGACATTGTTCAAATGCTTGCCTTTACCTCTCTTCTGAACTATTCTGAGCATAACTGAGCTCTCTTTTTCCCCAGTCCTTCCCACTGTAATCATCCAAGATGGCCCCCAATGATCCCTGCCGGCTATTATTTGCACTTTTGTGGTTAACATGTAGATCACTTAGAGATCTTGTTAAACATGCACTGTTAAATCTTGTTAAAATATACATTCTGATTTTGGAGGGCAGGAACAGGGCCTGAGACACATGGTTTCCAACAAGCTCCTAAGTGATGCAGATGCTGCTAATTGAGGGACCAAAGTACGGTGCTGTGAATATAGCTAACAGGGTAAGAAAAGAAAGAAAACAGGGAGAGTTAGATTTCCATTTTCTTCCCCTGCCATGTTTAAATATGTTAACATAGAGTTAAGTCTTCGTAGTGGTTCAGAGCAATTTCACCTTAATCGATTCAGTTCTACAGAGCAGAGTTTCTCAAACATGAACATGCAGATGAGTCACCTGGGATCTTACTCAACTGAAGCATTAAGTCTGAGCAGGAGAGATTCTGCATTTCAAACAACTTCCAGGGCACACTGAAGTTTCTGGTCCAAGGACCACACTTTTTGGGTAGTAAGGTTCTAAAAATCTCCTATGCTTTTTTTTTTTTTTAGTTTGACACATTTGATTATATAAAAATGTCAAATCTATTATGTCAAAACCATATGAAGCTAGAAGACAATGAATTTGGAAAACACATTTGTGACATGCATTAATTTTATGCATGCAATAAATGCAATTTATGACATGCAATAAATATAATTAATAAATATTAATTTTCTATTGCTGCATAAGAAATTGCCATCCTATACTTTTCAAGTTTCAGAAACACTAACCTGAAAGATAAAATCTTGAAATGGTTTACAAATGCTCGTAACACATTCCAGCTTTATCTCCAATCACTCCTACTCGAGCACCACCACCCACCCACACAATGTGCACACCTATACTCTAACCATATCTTACAACACCCTACAGGAGTCTAAAAACTTAACTTCTCTAATCTTGCCCAGAAAACACACTCTTGTTTTAAGAATACTGCAAGTCCAAGTAGAAGACATCAGTATATCATTCCTTTCCTCTTTCCCTCCCATTGATCTTTGGTATAGTTTGCCTACTTATAGGCCAAGCATTTTGTCACTCTAATCTACCATGGAATAAAAGTTCCACAGCCCAGTTATTCCAGATTTACACACACAAATATAACCCTTCTTCACAATTAATCTCTCAATACATGTTGTTTCTCATATAATTGTTTAAAAGATATGTTTAAAGATAGTTTAAAAGACTATCCTAGCATAAAACCCATCCCTTTTTTTTTTTAGATTTTATTTTTATTTATTCATTTGAAAGAGAGAGACGAGAATGCGAGCAGGGGGAGGAGCAGAGGGAGAGGGACATGCAGACTCCACACTGAGAGCAGAGTCTGAGGTAGGGCTCGATCTCAGGATCCTGAGAACAGAACCTGAGCTGAAATCAAGAGTCAGACACCTAACTGACTGAGCAACCCAGGTGCCCCAAAACCACCCCTTTAAAGTGTACAATTCAAAGGTTTTCAGTACATTCAAAGTTGTGCAATCATCATCACTATCTAATTCCAGAATATTCTCATCACCCCAAAAACAAACCCCATACACTTTACCATCATCTCAAAGTCCCCAGTCCCCCAGCCCCTGGCAACCACTATTCTGGACATTTCACATAAATGGACTCATACAGTATGGGATCTTTCTATCTTTGTTCATGTAGCATGATGTTTTCAAGGTTCATCCATTTTGTAGAATGTTTCAATACTTCATTTCCTTCCTACAGCTAAATAATTTCATTGCATCAATGTACCATATTTTATCTATTCATCAACTGATGGCCATTTGGGTTATTTCCACTTTTTTGGCTACTTTGAACAATGTTGCCATGAACATGCTTGTTCATAAAAACATGCAAGTTTTTATGTAGACATGTTTTGGTTCTCTTGGGTATATATCTAAAAGCAAACTTGCTGAGTAATATACTAACTCAACACAGAGCTAGTATATTACATGTAGTTAGAGATTAATTATGAAGAAGGGTTATATTTGTGTGTGTGTTTGTGTGTGTGTAACGTTCTAAGGTACTGCCAAACTATCTTCCAAAGCACTGAACCATTTTACATCCCCACCAGCAATGTACATGGGTATCTCCCTACTACATTTTCAACCCATGAGGATATTAAAATTGCTGAACGGAAAGAGAGGTATGCCGCCCCCACTTCGATTGTATAATAATTCACTACTCGGAACATTGAATTAACAAAAGAAAAGTACAGTTCTGGCAGGAAGTCAAGAAATAAAATGTTATAAGTCCAAGTGTACAGGTTTCCCCTGCTATCTGAAAGCAAAACATTCCCCTATGAAATCTTTTGTAAGCCAAAATGGCATAAAAGGAAAAAAGCAATTACCATTAATTTTCATGTGAAATGTTTTAGCATTCCCAGGCCTCCAAAATAATCTTCCTTAGACTTTTCTGCTACCTTAGGACATATCTTGCCAATGGATGCACAAAATAAATAGAAATAAAGCGCCGAGGCTCACAGACACAGTTCAAAGCACTGTGATGCTGAGATGCTGAGCGCAGTACCCAGGGAAGGAGCGTGGCGGCGCCACTCTCACTGCCCAGTTGCGCACCGCCTCTACAACTGCTTGCTGCAAAGCAAACGCTGAAGCTAATTTCGCTTTTCACCTTTTTACTAAAAGAAAAACTCCTCTTCAGATTTCTTTCAGTTAGCAAAAACAGACACTAATGTAGGTCTTTCCTAAAAAACGAAGTGGCAATAAAAGTGGACCTTCAAAAAGCCAGGGGTATCTCTGCTGACCAAGTGAGTTAACCTCTCAGAGCCAACTATTAAATCATAAAATAGGGAGGCTGTAATGACAATTACGTTGCAGCCGCAACGTAATTTAACAATCCAAGTAAAGGTGAGCATTGGTGATTCAATCCTGGGCAGAGCATTAGGGGCAAAGGGCTAAATGCCCGATCCCTCCTCTTCCTTCTCGGTTCCTTCCCGTAGGGAGGGGTTGCTGAGTGACAGCGGGGGCTGCAGCCACCTCCCTTCTCGGGGAGAGCCGGCCATATGAGCCACGCAGGATAAATTGTTAGAGCTCAAAAAGCTTGGCCGGGTCACTCCAGCCCAACCTCAATCCAAGGCGAGAGATTCCGCAGCTTGCTACTTAGCTTAGCAAGTCAGCGCAGGATCTTTCTTCCTTTTTTAATAGTAACAGACCCATTTATTAGGGTCGAAGCAGAAAAGAAGACACGAAGAGAACACAAGCATATCCCCTCCAGCCACAAATCCAGTCCGTCTCTCCAACCCCGCATAAGGAAAACAAATGTGAAACCCGATCCATTACGAACTCTGGAGGTTTATCAATCCCCATGGCCCTCACCCTCCAAACACTCCCCTTATCGGAACCCCCCGGGATAGACAGCGCAAAGCTTACCTGGTGGTTTCCTCCAGCTCGACCCGTTTCTGACCAGGCGCCCGCAGAGGCATAGTAGCCATCGCCTCCTGCGCCTTCTCCCGGCCAGGTGGTCTCAGCAGGGCCGCCCCCGCGCACCCGCCAGGAAATGGGAGGCTGGGGAGGTTCGGGGCGAGGAGGATACAAGGGCGGAGGTGGGTGCATGGGCACATCTCCACCTCCCGGCCCGTAGAAGCGGCCATACGAAGGACCGTCACTGGGGCCGTAGCCCGAGCGCCTCAAGGCCGACATGGGCTCTACTGCCCCGTAGCGCTTCCCGCCCCCCCACGACCAGCTCTCAGCGCAGGCGCCAGCCAAGGAAAGGAACTGGACAGCAGGGAAAGGGGTCGGACAACAACAGCCAATCCCAAGCCCGGTCCCGCCCCTTCGGCTGAAGGACGGAGTTCCGTGACTCGGAGGTCTGGGAAACAAGAAGACGCGCGGGAGCACCGTGTTTCTTAAAAGGGAGAACACGTTTTCCTTACCATCTAGTCAATCTAGATTCCTCTTCCCTTTTTATCAGGGATGGGGAATGGGTGTCCCGGGACCGCACGACAGCCCCGCCTCTTCCTGAGGATGGGCACGTGATACCGGAAGTGGGTGGGAATAAGATGGAGGCATTTCCGGCAGGCCCCGGCTGCTGAAAGCCGGGGCAGAAGTGCTGCTCCCGGTCCGGGTTCCTGTCCCGGTCCCGCCCAGGCGGCGACTGTGGTCTGAGAAAGGAGGTGTTGGACGCGCTGGCCCACCGCCGCTGTACACTGCAGCCTTATCTCAGCTCAAAATGAACTATATGCCTGGCACCGCCAGCCTCATAGAGGACATCGACAGTGAGTAGCTCATCTCCTCTGGATGAAGTCTGGGGTGAGATCCTTCCTCCTGGGCGGGTACCTGTTCAGGAGGAGCTTGTAGAATTGAGTCTGGGGCGGGCGGGGGGCTGTTTTTAGCACACTTCAGGGTGTTCGGCTTTGACATCCTCCACGTGAGAGAAGAGCCACAAGACACTTCCGTTTGCCTACCTTCTAGCCGACTACCTCTATCCTGCGTCTCGCAGCCTCCACCGGTCCCCGGGCCGATAAGCCACAAGCTGTAGAATTCATTCCTGCTTTGGAGGGACGCGGCTGCTAATACTCAAACTTGAGAGTTGCCCCTCCCCACGTCCACTATCTCCCACCTGCAATATATCGACGTACCTGGTTGTTACTCGTGGATGAATGAGAATACTTAAAGAAATGGTTCATTAAGGAACGAAAATTTTCAGATAACAGCTTTTGGACTTAATTGGCAGTAAACATAGGTTTTATGCCATGTAGCCATTTGCGATGCAGTCTTTAGCACTTTTAGGTTATGATGATAGAGATCACTGCCAGACAAAGATACTGACTTTTCTGGAAAGGCTGAATCACTTCAAACCTATTTTTCTGTTCGACAGTTTTCTTTTACTTGTACTAAGAAGACCTCCCTTTTTCCTGGTCATTGTCCTGAAGAAGCGTTCAGTCCTGTACGAAAGAAAGACTCCTGTCTTTCCTTTTTCTAAACTCTCATCTGTGAATTATTCCTCGAGCAACATTTTCTAATCCTTTTAATCCTGTGATCTGTCTCATTAACTTCTAATTGCTGCAGAATGGTTTACACAGTTCCAAACAAGTTACAACAATCACAGTTACTATGTCTACAAATTTAAAAAGTGAGTCCCGTGGGGCACCTGGCTGGATCACACAGCAGGGCATGCAGGACTCTTGATCTCTGCGTTGTGAGTTCAGCCCTTGGGTGTAGGGATTACTTAAAATCCTCTAAAAAATAATAAAAAGTGGGCACCTGGGTGGCCCAGTTGGTTAAGCGGCTGCCTTTGGCTCCGGTTATGATCTCAGGGTCTTGGGATCAAGTCCCACATCTGGCGCCCTGCTATGCAGGAAGTCTGCTTTCCCCTCTCCCTGATGCTCCCCCTGCTTGTACGGTCTGTCTCTGTGTCAAATACATAAAATCTTTAAAAATAATAGTAATAATAAAAAGCGAGTCTGTGATCATATTCTCTTTTTCTCATTGTCTGAAATCATTCTTTAAATCCAAATTAATGATTTTGCTATTGAAAGAAAATGTAATGTGAATTGGACTATATTTGTATATGAATAACAATTGCACAAGCCCATCTGTAATATGGTTGTTGTTTTTTTAAGATTTTATTTATTTATTTATTTGACCGACAGAGATCACAAGTAGGCAGAGAGGCAGGCAGAGAGAGAGGAGGAAGCAGGCTCCCTGCTGAGCAGAGAGCCCAAGGACCCTGAGATCATGACCTGAGCCAAAGGCAGAGGCTTTAACCCATTGAGCCACCCAGGCGCCCCATCTGTAATATGTTATGAAATCTTCACTTTTAGTCATCTATGGATGCCGTTTTTGCCCCCACCTCTCATTTTATGTATCTGAACTATGTGCGGCCCCTAATAAATTCTGCCAGTCTACTAAAAATAATTTTTATTCTCAAAACCTCTAACCACTTCTTTGTAGACTCCAAGCCTCCTTTACTGAAAAGTTTGAAACCATTTCTTATGCACCCTTCGTGGTCCCCCCAGCCACACAAACTATTTCCTCTTCTCAATCTTTCTGCATATTCACCCATCCTCTCATCTGAGTAGGAAGTATTCCTCCCTTTCAGTCTATGTCCTTTATTACTCTTTCTTCCCACTATTTCTTCCATTAATGCCCTTTTTCTCTCATATCGTCTCTCTCTCCCTGGATCCTTCCCCTCATTCTTGTCCATCCGTCTCGTACTTTTTTCAGTTATGTCTCCTCATCAAACTCCTATCCCGTTTTCATATCTTTACCACCAAACCTTTTGAATCCTCTCCATTTTGACTCTACTTCCTGACCATCTGCAGTAGACCTCCTCTGTTCTCCCGCAGTCTGAGTTTTGTTGTCATCACACTGCTGAAGCTGCATTCTTCAAACGCAGCAGTTTGATGCATTCTTATGGGTTCTTCCCTGTCCTCTGCAATATTGTGATACTAGTAACACTGGATTCATAATTCTGCTTTCTTGACTTCTGCAGCACTGGACTTGCTGATTTTCTCACCTATCCTGCTCACTGTTCCCTAAAATAGGTGGCTCCTTGGGTCCTAACTTTGGTCTGCCTCTTTTTTTAAGATATATTTATTTAAGAGAGCATGTATAGGGTGGGGGCAGAGGGAGAGAGAGAATCCCAAGCAGACTCACGTCTGAGCATGAAGCTCAATCCCAGGACCCCGAGATCATGATGTGAGGTAAAATCAAGAGCCAACCACTCAACCAACTGAGCCACCCAGGTACTCCATGCTTCTTTCTTTAAATCTCTAGGAGAGCTTCATGGACTTTAATAATTATATCACCTCTTCGTGGACTTATCCAAAATTGCTTTCATTCTGACCTCTTTGACATTCCAGTCTTAAATTTCCAACTGCTTGTTGGCAGTGACCTGATCAGCACTTCAGAATCACAAATAGCTAATAATCTTCCACCTTAAGCTTCTTTTATTGCCAACTTCTGGTACATCATCCACCCTGACATGATGACTCAAAATTCCTACATGTGGGGGCGCCTAGGTCGTGCAGTCAGTTAAGCATCTGACTCTTGGTTTCAGCTCCGAGCATGATCTCAGGGTCACGAGATAGAGCCACATTGGGCTCAATGCAGAGTCTGCTTAGAATTTCTCTCTCCTTCTACAGTATACGCCCCCACATTTGCGCACTGGCACAAGGTCTTGCTCTCTCTCCAATAAATCAGAAATCTTTAAAAAAAATTCCTGCATGTCCTTTACTCATTTCTTCAGCACCCTCCCCCCCCACACACACACACAGTCACACCCCACCTTTGCAGATTCCCATCACTTAGAACTACACAGTCTTAGGTCATCTGGGTGACTTAGTCGTTTAAAGTCCAACTCTTGGTTTCAGCTCAGGGTCCTAGGATGAAATCCCGTTGTTTGCATTCGGTGTGGTCTGCTTGAGGATTCTCTCTCTCCCTCTCTCTCTGCCCCTCCCCCTGTGAGTGTGCATGTCCTCTCTTTTTCTAAGATAAATATATTTTTTAAAAACAGTAGAACTACACAGTCTTAGTTCTCTCAACTCTCCCTTCTCATTGGCCTTAGTGTAGGTTTCCTCTTCGTGTCTCACATTCTGCTCTCCCTTTTCTGCCAGTTCAGTCTTCAGTGTTTTCTTGTGAAGTATAATCCAAATTGAACCTGCTTCTGGTACTTTGGGGACTTCATATCCTGTGACTTCCCTTTACACCCCCACCTTTTAGCCAAACATATGGATACATACCTGCCTTTTTTCCCTCTGCTTCCTAAATTACAGATTCCCCTTTCTCTTTCCCCATCATTCATCCCAGAGCCAAAAATTGTCTTTTAAGGCTCAGCTCAGATACCTCCACCAGCTAGATAATTTCCCTTACATATAATTAAGATTTGCTTTCTTGTTGTATTTAATTATAGTGCAAAGAAGATTATAAATTCCTTCAGGGAAGAATCACTGTCTTATTTCTCTGTTATGTTTCTAGAAAGTACTTTATGCATAGCATTAAAGAAATTAATGAATGAATTTTGCTAGCTATTCTTGCAACTGGCTTATTGTCATTCTTCAGTGTCAGCTCAAAGACTCCTCTTCGGAGAGTTTTCCCCTAGTCACCTTCTCTTCTGTAGCTACCTTCCTTCTCCTCTTCATGTTATCCTGCTGTCTTGTTTATTATTCCATTGTACTAATCACAGTAGGTCGTTCTTGTGTGTGTGTGTATTTGTGTGTGTGTGTTTACTTGTTCGCCTTTCTCCACCAGGAATGTAAGTTGATATGGTTGGTGACTTTCTGAGCCTTCTTCTCTACTGTATATCTAAGCCCCAGACCAGCACATTGCTCTCAATAAATATTAATTGAATTTTTGCTCTAACCTACTATCAGCATCCTCATTTACCTGTTGGAGGCATTGTTTTTATTTAAAACCTTCCCTGCTCCCAAAGTGTGAAATGGAAGCTCTTCTATAAGTTGAGAGGAAAATAATTCTAATATTAAGATCATATAGGTCATCTAGACTAAAGTTCTCAATTTGTGTATATAGAAACTGACATGACACTGGGAGGGTTTAACTGCCAACATCAACATCTAGAGCTGGGAGTCAGGCTTCCAGGCTGCTCACCCAGTCCTTTGCCCACTCTGCCACCACAGGAATCTTATCATCTAAACCACAGGATGCCTTGGTCCTCCCTCTAATTTCCCAGTAAACTGTGCCTTAAATACTTTGGAAGAAGTGGTAGAGCTTAACCTGCTATTAACTTTGTTTTATTTTTAATCCTGTAAACTCCCTGAAGCTAACAGTTCTCACTTTTTAAATATTTTTTTTCCTCTCCCCAGAAAAGCATTTGGTCCTGCTTCGAGATGGAAGGACGCTCATAGGTTTTTTAAGAAGCATTGATCAATTTGGTATGTACTAGTTACAGACCTCTCTGTAGTGAAGAGCTGCTTTTGTATGTTTGCGTTATGTCATGTTGAAATTTATTTATCTTCAAATTTTTCAAGTGTCTGGCATAATGGAATACTGTTTGGAGTCATTACATCATTGTTTTTTGTTTTATGATTAGGTGATTCAAAAGCTAATATTTACAAGCTTGTATTTCTAAAACTGGTTTTCACTAGAACATATGATTAGTGTTTTGGACTTTTTTAATTCTCCCCAGTAGAGGGAGCCAAATGATAGACATAAACTCAGCCCACTGAAAAAGCTGCTCTTTTATACATTGGCTTGGGTGCGACTACTCTTGAAAGCAGTTCCTGCACTGAAGGTGATCCCTCCCTGTCCAGTGAAACTTGGGTAGAAGGCATTTCCTAAAGCATTTTTGGGGTCCCAACTTTAAGCTCAAGATTTTACACTTTAGGGATACATCAGACTCAGAGAATCTCAGTCTTTGTTTTGCATCTGGCATTTTTCTATATAGAGATCTAGATTTGCTTGTTTCAAGGAACTTCTCAGTTCATATCAACATTTGTTGGACATCTGCTAGTGGATTTCAACATAATTGAAATGCCTAGAGGAATTACAGAAGATAGCATAGATACTTGGTTTTCTTCAAACAAGACAAATAGTACCGATTTATAAAAGAAAAATAATTATTCTTAAACGACTGGGGTTCTGAATCTTAAGTCAAGTTTGTCCTTTGGGGGAAAAGTAGCAAATCCTGACTTTATTGTCAGATTACCAGGTATTGTTATCTGACAAGGTAAAAAAAAGAGGTTTTTGTGTATCATAATCGCTGGATACCTGCACTGGATTATGTGAATCCTAAGTACTGAAACAAAGTTAAATCTTTGGTAAATCATCATATATACATAACCACGCAACATAGAAAAACTGCTTTTTGTCTAAAAAAAAAAGTTTCCATCTCTGCAGTTATTTAGGTTCTAGAGTCTTCCAGGTGCCCTTCCCTTTTATATTTTCTTCTAGTCATGTCAGTATTCACAATCTCACTGATGTAAAGGAATTTAATTTTTGTAACTGATTTCCACCATCATTCATGCATTAGTGAAACATAATCCCCAATATTCTCTTTTTACAGTTGTTTAGAAGTCTCACAAGTGGTGTGTCTTAATAAAACAGGGGAGGACTATTTAAAATTTTAGCTTTTCCCAGAATTAGAAAGTTTGGAAATCATGTTCAGCGAAATCTTTTCTACTCAAAATAACTGATTATTTGAGTTATGGACCTTTACCCGATAATTTGAACTAAATATCTTTGTTTCTTCCCTGTGCACTTATAGCTAATTTAGTGCTACATCAGACTGTGGAGCGTATTCATGTGGGCAAAAAATACGGTGATATTCCTCGAGGGATTTTTGTGGTCAGAGGAGAAAATGTTGTCCTACTAGGAGAAATAGTAAGTGAAAACCGTTAAGCTGCTGTGGGTCTTGATAATCATACTAGTCAGGATTCTTTTTGTCTTTTCAAGAAGGAAAAAATATATTTTCCACATGGCACCCAGCTTCTCACAGAAACTACCACATCAGTTTAGGAAAGCTACAGGTATAAAAGGAAAACTACAGAGAATAATTAACTTTGTTTCAGTGCCTCTTGGCATTTTATTTTATTTTATTTTTTTAAGATTTTATTTATTTTTATTTATTTATTTATTTATTTGACAGAGAGAGATCACAAGTAGAGAGGCAGGCAGAGACAGAGAGAGAGAGAGAGAGGAGGAAGCAGGCTTCCTGCCGAGCAGAGAGCCTGATGCGGGACTTGATCCCAGGACCCTGAGATCATGACCTGAGCCGAAGGCAGCGGCTTAACCCACTGAGCCACCCAGGCGCCCCACCTCTTGGCATTTTAAACATTTTGATCCCATTAGCAGCAAAGTATCATTGATTTTACCTGATATAGAAGTAGCATACTGTACAAACATGTTCATCAATATATTATTTTTTCTGTCTTTAGTAGTAGAAAGTTGAAAAACTTAATACCAAACAAGAGATGAATAATTCAATAAAGTATGATTTATACACACTGGAATATTTTGCAGTCATTTAAACAATTGGTTATAAGTAGGTTTTCATGACATAGAGCTAATGAGCAATGCTTGGAGGAAAGACACATTGGATATACATCGTGATGTCCTGTTTTTTAAAGGGGGAAGGGGAAGGAAAGAAGGGGGCTGTAGGAGAAGCCTTTCTGTTAACTCCTGAGAATGGAGCTCAGCCTCACTTGGAGCCTTAGCTCACAACCAAAGAGGATACCTCAGTATGCCAGGGAGACCAGTTGGCAGGTGAAAAGTTAAGTCTTCTAAAGTGTTTAGGGGCGTGTGCATGTGTGTGTGTGTGTGTACATACATAACCATGCATATACACATATACATTTATTTAGGCATACACACACACACACACAAACTATTAGAAAATTATATAGCTAATAGAAGTGCTCTGACTTTTTTGGGGTGGGGGGCTTTTTAGGTTTTTAGTTTAGTTCCAGTTAGTTAATATACAATAGTTTTTTTGTTGTTGTTTAAGATTTTATTTTCAAGTAATTTCTACACCCAACGTGGGGCTCAGACTCAACCCCGAGATCAAGAATCGCATGCTCCTCCTGCTGAGTCAGCCAGGCGCCCCAGCATACAGTGTTATGTTAGTTACAGGTGTACAGTATAATGATTCTCAAACATTTTTAAAAGAAGATAAAACTTGATTTCATGTTTTACATAAAATATTTACTTAAAAAGAAAAATACCTTATTAAAACCTTTGGCTTTGCTTCTGATTATTGGGTTTGCCAGGAGTATCAAACTAAAAAATTTTGGTGTTTGCTTTTATCCTTTTCTGTCTTGTTTGTAAAGTTTCCGGTATAGTTTCTCGATATCTAACTGCATCTTAAGTCAGGTTTACAGAAGTCTTTGGAGTGGAGTGGTTTGGTCTGTAGTGACCTTTAACATTAAGTTGTTTGAGAAAGTAAGGAGATAATCTGCCAGGGTCCGGTTGGCCTGGAGACCTCTAGCTGAAACACTAACAATGACGAATCAATACTGTCAGTAACAGCATTGCTACGTGCTGCTATGAAATGGAGGAAATATTTTTTTCTAATTTTTAAAGTGTTTTTGCAATGGATATTTTTGGTTCAGTAGATCATTTTTTGCATGTTTCAGCGGTAGAAGTTGTCATCTCATTGTAATACACAGAGACTGAAACACAGCACTGTGGTACCATGAGGTGTGGGGAGCGCTGTGAGCAAATGACTGTAAAGTGCCCTGCCAGTATATGAAGAAGGGCTGACCCATCTCTGGATAGTAGGAGTAGGAGTGATTATTTTTTCCTTTGTTTATGCTTTTCTCAATTTAATTTTCAAAGAGGAAACATGACTTTGCTCTCAGGAGAAAAGATTTAAATTAAAATATTTACACATACTCTGCTTCACTTTTATAGTCGTGGACACCACAAAAATGCTGTGTGTGCCATTGCGTCAACACACATGGGCCCTCATCTACATGGTACACATGTAGATGAGGAGAAGGAGGGAACTTGCACTTGGTCTTGGGAAAGAAAAAGTTTGTGGAGAAAATACTCGTGTCTGTTAATGGTTTGGATACTGCAGAATTTTTACAGTGGAACCACTAAAGCCTTGTGGTTCAGGAGTGCTTATACAGCTGTATGAAAAATGGTCAGTGTGATGAAATTAAGTATCAGCCCTAGAGAAACTCATACCCAGAAACCAATTAAGGGCTGTAAACATCTGTTGTTTAGGAAGTCCCTGGATTCTGCCTCAAGGATGGTGATGCACACAGCCTTGAGTAATAAGACTGAGTGTTGGGAATTGGCATCATGAGAACCACATGACTAGCTTGATGAGTAACATATTGAAAACTAGGCAGTACACCACGCTAAGAACATTATCTTCCTTTCAGCTGCTACCCATGGATTGTGAGGGTGGATTATGCTTGATTAGATATATTTCGCCTGGTTCAGCTAACATTTCAGCCAAGGCAGGACTTGTTTATGTAATTTGTGTGGCTTTCATTCCAACCTCTCTGGTGAAAACCTTCCCCCTGACGTCCCTGCCTGTGGGTTCTTAGGCCTTGGCAGCACACAGCGTCTTAGTACCCAGCGGTAGGCTGCGGTGCCTGGAAGGTTTGTGTGTACGTTGATGCCTTCCCAGAATTTTATAATTGAAAATCATAGAGGAAGATAAATAAGAATATCCTGTATATATAATCTTTCCATTTTACAGAAACAAGAAGAGTACCGGTATGTTCATTTTAAGGAGAATAAGTTGAAGCTAGATAGTGAGATCCTTTTATAGCAAGGTTCTGCATTATAAGATTAGCTACCAGATAATTTGTAAGGTGTTCAGATCTAAAAATATTAAGAATAGGGGCACCTGGGTGGCTTAGTCGGTTGAGCATCCAACTCTTGATCTCAGCTCAGCTGTTGATGTCAGCGTTGTGAGTTTGAGCCCCACATTGGGCTCTACACTGGGTGTGGAGCCTACATTAAGAAGCATATTATGCCAGAGTAAGTGAAAAAATTACAGTTAATATTTGCATTGTAGGATTTTTTTTAAGTCAGTATATACATGGGAAAATTAGAAGGCTATTCACCAAAATATTGTTCCATACTGGAATTATGGGTAATTAAAAATGTTTTTTTCTGTTTGTCCATTTTCTAAATTTCATACAGTGAGCATGTATTGTTAGAATAAGAGAAAAAAAAATTTTTTTCAAACCAAAATATAGAGACATATATTGGAGCCAAACTGGTTTAGTAACCTAATTGGTTTACTGAGGTTTTCTCTAGTATATTTGCTACCATTAGAGGGGCAAAGAATCTTGCATTATAATTTAAAGACTCCTAGTGAATGGAACAGAGGGGCAGTTTTTTGTCTTTGGGTGGGGGATGCTTTGAATCAGTGTTCTCTACCTCCTTAGCCACAACTGCCAGAAATTAAGCTGATTTTGATAACATAAAAATATAAAACTTATATAAAGCCATCTTGGTCTCAGTAACTTCTCTCTTGGATCCTTTGGGGTTGGGGAAAGAGCTGTTTTTATGTATATATTTGATTATTGTTTAAGAAAAACAATCCTTGAGTAATGTAGGACTTCAGGTAACTTAAAGTTTATGAGACACACTGATACTTCTCCCTGTTACCAAATTCACATAAGTATATGTTCTGGGTGGTGTTGCCAGCCACTCCTGGCAGCCACTCTGTCCCCAGGAGAAGGCTATTTCAGCCCTGTCACAATTATGAAAAATAACCCAAGCCCGACCCAGGAATCCATTTGCATAAAGGTCTGTAATGTTTTCTATTCTCGGTCGTCAGTTGAGGGTTTTCAACCCTGCTTCTTTTGTAGGACTTGGAAAAGGAGAGTGACACACCCCTCCAGCAAGTGTCTATTGAAGAAATCCTAGAAGAACAAAGGGTAGAACAGCAGACCAAGCTGGAAGCCGAGAAGCTGAAAGTTCAAGCTCTGAAGGATCGGGGTCTCTCCATTCCTCGGGCAGATACTCTTGATGAGTATTAAGTCACCTGCTGGGAGGCTGTTGCTCTTGGGGAGCAGGGGCTGTCACCCAATGAAAGTGACATCTGGTCACCTCACACATTGACTAGAGACTAGAGTTTTGAAAAGTCCTTTTTATTTTGAATTCTTTCACATGTGCAACATGAAGAAAACACGTGGCTTTTTTTTTTCCCCTTTTTAATGACAAAAATCATTGTTTAAAAAAAAAAAATCAGTGGCAAGGACTCCTTTCACATACCACTGTGGAGCAGGCAACTACTTCTTTATATTGCTCTTTGTGTCCCCAAGTTAGCGTTCACAGAAGACATTCTTCATTTACTTGTAAATAAAAGTCTCAAAACTTGTGTTATTTCCTAAGTTTGAGTTGTCTCCAGTGAATAGACAAAATTAAGTTTCTGCTCCCAAAGGTATAAGCTGTCCACACACCAGGATTGCTCCCTTCTGTGACAATTCCAAGTTGCTAGTTACTTAGGAAGGAATATTTTCATCCTAAATATCTTGCAGGCTCTCCCCCTCTCCCCTTTTCATGTTTTGGTCTGGTAAGAAAAACACATTTTCAGGCTTGAGGAAGGAACTTTCAGTCAAGTTTTGCAGTTACCAGTGGCACCAGAAGCCTCCGTTTTGAGAAACCGCATCACAGCTATATTGGCTGGTCCTGCTTTGCTAGCAGGTGCTCCAAACTCCGCATGAGATCCAGCACTTAAGTTAACACACAGATGGACAAGACCCGTCACCCACCTCTGAAAAGCATGTGTCACTTTAATCACAAGAAGATACTGCAGGTCATCAGAATTACATTCGTTTTCCTGAGCAGCACTCTTTCAGAACATCTGACACCTCCCAGGAATTTGGTTCACTGTAGAATCTTGTTTTTTCTAACCTCCTTCAAACAATTCCAAATGCATTAGCAAGAGTTACGGTTTGTGAGGAAAAGGGACCTAATTTTCACAATAGAATTTCCCAGCCTTACAAGGGAAACAAAAGCAAAAATGAACTTTTGGGACTTCATCAAGATAAAGAGCTGCACAGCAAAGGAAACAGTCAACAAAACAAAGAGGCAACCCACAGAATGGGAGAAGGTATTCACAAACGACACTACAGACAAAGGGCTGATATCCAAGATCTATAAAGAACTCAAACTCAACACCCAAATACATAAGAAATGGGCAGAAGACATGAGCAGACACTTCCCCAAAGAAGACATACAAATGGCTAACAGACACATGAAAAGATGTTCATCATCACTAGCCATCAGGGAGATTCAAATCAAAATCACATTGAGAAACCTTACATCATTGGGATGGCAAAAATCGACAAGGCAAGAAACAATGTTGGAGAAGTTGTGGAGAAAGGGGAACCCTCTTACACTGTTGGTGGGAATGCAAGTTGGTGCGGCACTTTGGAAAACAGTGTGGAGTTTCCTCAAGAAATTAAAAATAGAGCTACCCTATGACCCAGCAATTGCACTACTGGGTATTTACCCCAAAGGTATAGATGTAGTGAAAAGAAGGGCCATCTGTACCCCAATGTTCATAGCACCAGTGGCCACAATAACCAAAGTGTGAAAAGAGCTGAGATGCCCTTCAACAGACGAATAGATACAGAAGATGTGGTCCATATATGCAATGGAATAGTACTCCGCCATCGGAAAGGATGAATACCCAGCTTTTCCATCAACATGGATGGGACTGGAGGAGATTCTGCTGAGTGAAATAAGTCCCACAGAGAAGGTCAGTTATCATATGGTTTCACTTGTTTGTGGAACATAAGGAATAGCGTGGAGGACATTAGGAGAAGGAAGGGAAAAATGAAGCAGAGAAAATCGGAGTGGGAGACAAACCATGACAGACTATGGACTCTGGGAAACAAACAGGGTTTTAGAGGGGGGAGAGGTAGAGGGATGGGTGAGCCTGGTGATGGGTATTAAGGATTGCATGGAGCACGGGGTGTTACACGCAAACAATGCATCATGGAACACTACATCAAAAACTAATGATGTACTGTTTGGTGACTACCATAACACAGTAAAAAAAAAAAATAATAAAGACTCATATATGATCTTCGAAAAAAAAAAAGAATCCCAGCCTTAGTAAGTTTTGATCCTTGCTTTCTCACCTTTGTCACCTGGGCAGCAGCTAAGAATTAGACCCAAAAGGTGAAACTGGACTGCTTGCTTCCTTCCTCCATCTCCAGGCTGCTTGGCACAATGGCTTGCCCTCAGCTTTGCCCAGCCCAGTCTTTTTACCGATACTGATATCTGGTGCTTCTTCTCCTGAACCATTGCTGGCACTCTCTTCCATTATTAGATTTTAGACCCCCTCCTCTCTCACTCTCAAATAAATAAAGTATCTTTAAATAAACAAATCACAGCCTTCCCCAGTTGTGATAAACTCCTAACAGGCCCTGGATACTCAGTAGGGCCAGATAGTCTCACAAGGTCCATTGTGCAGGGCTTTTCAGGGAAGCCATGTCCACGTGAATCCCAGACGTATTACACAGAGGTGAAGATGACTGGAAAGTGGTCTCGTTTTGCTCACGTGAGGAGGGGCTGGCAGGCTCAGGCAGAGACAGTACAGATAGTAGACGCACCGGGCCACCTCTAGTCACAGCCATGCATGAGCCTCATGACGACACTGCCCAGCTCAAGAGCCAATCCCAGGAATTGCAGCGGGGAGAAAAAACTAGAGAGGCAGTTAACAAACACTTCCACACCTCCGTTCTCCCCCAAAACAAGTTAGGCATATCTCCAGATCAGTGGAGCATCTTTCACCTTTCAAAAGGCCTGCTACGAGAGCAGCTCCATCCAACTTCCTTTCCCATTAGGAGCCAGGATTCCCAGTGAGGTACACAGAAGGCATCCTGGCCACAGATGCTGCAGGCCGGAGCCCAGTGCTTAAACAGTCCTCCAGCTTTAAGCGAAGGCCGAGCCTGCTCGTAATCAAGGGAAGAGGAGCAACAGAGAGTAGTCTGAGCGGTCGCCTTGGAGGTAACGTGAGCTGAGCAGGAATGTCATCCGTGATACAAGCTCATGTGCAGGGGCGCCTGGGTGGCTCAGTAGGTTAAAGCCTCTGACTTTGGCTCGGGTCATGATCCCAGAGTCCTGGGATTGAGCCCCACATCGGGATCTCTGCTCAGCAGGGAGCCTGCTTCCTCCTCTCTCTCTCTCTCTCTCTGCCTGCCTCTCTGCCTGTGTGATCTCTGTGTGTCAAATAAATAAATAAATATTTAAAAAAAAAAAAAGCTCATGTGCACACACGTTCTACCAAGGCAATTGGTTCTTAAAGGTGACCCTTGACAACATAGGGGTTAGGGATGCCGGCCCCCCTACACAGTCAGAAATTTCTATGTAACTCCTGACTCTCCAAAATCTTAACTAAGAGCCTACTGTTGACTGAAAGTCTTGCCAATAACAAACAACTGATTAACATGGGGGTGCCTCTGTGGCTCAGTCAGTTAGGCAGCGGCTCTTGGTTTCTGCTCCGGTCATGATCTCAGGGTCCTGCGATCCAGCCCTGCACTGGGATTGAGCCCTGCATCATGGGGCTCTCTATGCTCAGCAAGGAATCAGCCTGAATCCCTCTCCCTCTGCCCCTCCTTTCTGCCCTTCTCTGAAATCATCTTTTAAAAAGTCATAAGAGAAAATACATTTACAGTACAATACTGTATTTATCAAAATACGCACCTGTAAGTGTACTTGCGCAGTTCAAACACATGCTGTTCAAGGACTGACTGTACCTTAAATCCAAGAGAGGTCAGGTTTTTGCTGGTGAGACTGAACATGAAGATAACTGGGCCCGCCAAGCAACCAACAGGATTAATTAGTAGAGATCATTGGGTTGAATGTGGAGATGTCCTTCGCTGCGGACAGATGCCCAGGTGTGAGGAGTGGAGATACTTGGTGTAAAAACGTCTGGAAGAGCATCCCAGGGAAACATGGGGTTGGGGGTGGGGGAGGACTTGTCAGCAGTGCTGGAAGGAAAGAACATAGTCTTTAGCCTGTTTTCTCCCAACTGCAGTGCCCCGCATCTTACGGCTCGCCTTCCAGCACTACCACCCCCCAATAAGGAGAGCAAGAGCCGGCTTCTAAGAACTAAGCAGCTCTTATATCCAGTTAAGTGAACCAAGATCGAAAGGAACTTTTACTATCCCCTTCCCAACATCTTCTAGCCTGAAAGAATTAGAAAACCGGCTCCAGGAAATGTAGTGTATTTGTTGTTCATCTGGCTGGGTGCACCTCGGCCGGACGCCCCTACAGGTCTCCTCCTGGGTTCTGCCTGGGCTCCCTCGAAGCAGAGGATGAAATCAAGTTCTTTTCTTTCCTCCTACCTCATTTCACTGCTCTGCCTCTTTTCCCTACTCAGCCTATACTGCACCCATTCTCCTTTTTTAAAAAGATGTTTTTCAGGGTGCATGGGTGGTTCAGTCCACATTAAGTGTCTGCCTTCAGCTCATGTAATGGTCCCAGGATGGAGTCCCACATTGGGGGTGGGGTGGAAAAAAAATAATCTCTGCTCAGCAGGGAGTCTGCTTTTCCCTCTGACCCTCCGCCTTCTCGTGCTTGCTCTCTCTCTTTCTCTCTCAAATCAACAAATAAAATCTTTCTTTTATTTTTTTTTATTTTTTTTTAAACATTTTATTTATTTATTTGAGAGAGAGACAGTGAGAGAGAGCATGAGCGAGGAGAAGGTCAGAGGGAGAAGCAGACTCCCCATGGAGCTGGGAGCCTGATGCGGGACTCGATCCCAGGACTCCAGGATCATGACCTGAGCCGAAGGCAGTCGCTTAACCAACTTAGCCACCCAGGCGCCCTAAAATCTTTCTTTTAAAAAAAAAGTGTTTTTCCTAACTCTAGCCATTCAGAGGTTGCTACCACTTGGCTGGGAATGGCCTCAGATGCTGCTGCTCTGGGCAGCCAGCTAGCCCATAGCAAGGACAAAAAGGAAGAGCAAGGACTCAATGTATCTCAAGGTCAGGTATCCAGATGGCCTGGGAATTTATCTGTAAGACCAGATTTTATTGACGTACAATTTATACACAGTAAAACCTCCTCTTTCAATGCACAGCTCTATGAGTTCACAACTGCCTATAGTTATGTGCCCACCACACCTGCCCCTTTGAATTTAACTTCTCCCTCCTTCCTGGCCCCTGGCAACCACTGACCTGTTTCCTGTTGCTATAGTGTATGTTGGCAACTAATACAAAATTTTCTTAAAATACTGTACAGGTCAAAAAAAAATTCTGAAAGGTTAAATTCAGCCCACCTGTGTTCCATTTATTCTTCTGGTTTAGGCTATTCCAAAAGGCAGAAAACTTTGTGTACCCTGCCCAAATCTCTGGGCAAGGAGACCTAAAGCCCGGCTCACCTGCAGAGATGGAGAGTGAATAGGGAACAAGAAACAAAATATAATCTGAGAAAGTCATTCATTGCCCTAAATTTGTTGATGACTACTATATGCCAGGATTGACAGGCTATGAGAGGCAACTCTTGGTCCCAGTTTCCAGAGAGAAACACTAGGGTTGTTTTTTATTTTTTTAAGATTTATTTATCCAGTTACACACAATTAATGAATTATTGAACATTACATCGAAACTAATGATGTACTATAAGTTGGCTAATTGAATTTTTATTTTTAAAATTTTTTTAAGAAATTGTATAGCAGGGGCACCTGGGTGGCTCAGTGGGTTAAAGCCTCTGCCTTCGGCTCAGGTCATGATCCCAGGGTCCTGGGATCGAGCCCCACATCGGGCTCTCTGCTTAGCGGGGAGCCTGCTTCCTCCCCTGTCTCTCTCTGCCTGCCTCTCTGCCTACTTGTGATCTCTGTCTGTCAAATAAATAAATAAAATCTTTAAAAAAATACAGACTGCCTTTTTTTTTTTTTTTAAAGATTTTATTTATTTATTTGACAGACAGGGATCACAAGTAGGCAGAGAGGCAGAGAGGCAGGAAGGGAAGCAGGCTCCCTGCTGAGCAGAGAGCCCGATGTGGGGCTCGATCCCAGGACCCTGGGATCATGACTTGAGCCGAAGGCAGAGGCTTTAACCCACTGAGCCACCCAGGCGCCCCAATTTTTTTAAATTTTTAAATTTTTTTTCTCAAGATTTTATTTATTTGACAGAGAGATCACAAGTAGGCAGAGAGGCAGGCAGAGAGAGAGGGGGAAGCAGGCTCTCCGCTGAGCAGAGAGACTGACATGGGGCTCGACCCCAGGACCCTGAGACCACAACCCGAGCTGAAGACAGAGGCTTAACCCACTGAGCCACCCAGGTGCACCGGCTAATTGAATTTTTTAAAAAAGTATGTGTGAAAGCAAAACAAATAAATAGTAATAATAAATGCTTCTTTTTTAAAAAAGATTTTTTTATTTATTTATTTTTAAAGATTTTTATTTATTTGACAGATCACAAGTAGGCAGAGAGGCAGGCAGAGAGAGGGGAGGGGAAGCAGGCTTCCTGCCCAGCAGAGAGCCCGATGCGGGGCTCAATCCCAGGACCCTGAGATCATGACCTGAGCTGAAGGCAGAGGCTTTAACCCACTGAGCCACCCAGGCGCCCAATAATAAATGCTTCTTAAAAAAGATTTGCTCATCCATTTGAGAGAGTGAGGGAGCATGAGCAGGAGGGGCAGAGGGAGAGAGACTCTCAAGCGGACTCCCCACTGAGCGTGGAGCCCGATTGGGGCTCGATCTCACAACCTTGAGACTGTGACCTGAGATGATGACCTGAGCCAAAACCAGGAGTCAGACACTCGACCAACTGAGCCACCCAGGTGCCCCCAGAAACATGAGATTTTTAAAGGTTTAGCTGTGTAACCAAGAGACAGACCCGATTGCCTGGCTTCTTCATAGCTGTCTGAGGTTGGTCAAGCTGCTTACCTCGCTGCCTCAATTTCCTCATCTGTAAAATTGGCCTAAGAATAGGCCCAGCTCCTTGGGTGATGGTTGTAAGGATAAAGTGAGTTAATACGTGTGAAGAGCTTACAATAAATAGTGCCTGGCCCAGGCGGCATGCTCAGTGTCAGCTACTATCATCTGCTGAATCCCCAGTGTGCGCCAGACTCTTGGGAGTGACTCCATACCCTCAAGGAACTGTACAAATAAGGACGCCTTGTGAGATAATGGTGACCAACTCAGGTTATGGAATTAAGATACAGACAACATAAAATGTACTCTAAAGCGAGGTAATCCATAATCACCTCAAGTCCGATGAGTCAAACTTGCCTTAACTTTCTGCTGCCTCCTCACAATGCTGCCTTGGGAAGAAAACACTGCGTTCTTTCCATCCTAAATGGGTGGAAAGCAGTCCAGGATTTGCCCTCCCCTCCAGGCTGACCACCCTTAAGAGATGGAAGAAAATCAGTATTTATTGAGAATGTGCGAAGTACCAGCCTCTATACTTTCCGAACATTATTAAACATTGATGCGGTTATGAATTATCTAGCACTGTGTTGAGCACGAGGGGTTTAAAAACTTGCAAAGGATCCAAGTTCTCATGGAGTTTACAGGTCCTTATGGAGCTTATGGACACGCTAAAAAGGGGGACCTGCATGTGTGGCGACAGGGAGTATATAAAAAACCTCTATCCCAGGGCACTTGGGTGGCTCAGTAGGTTAGGCATCTGCCTTCACCTCAGGTGGTGATCCCGAGGTCCTGGGATCAAGCCCCAAGTCAGGCTTCCCACTCTGCAGGGATCCTGCTTCTCCCTCTCCCTCTGCTTCTCCCCCTGCTTGTACCCTCTCTCTCAAATAATTAAATTTAAGAAAATCTTAAAAACAAAACCTCTATCTTTCTCCCAATTTTGCTGAGAACCTAAAGCTGCCCTAAAATAGTAGTCTTTTTAAAAAGGGGTGTGTGGGAGGGAGGGGCGGGAAGGACAGTGGTCTTACTGATACTGTGATACACTTTTATCAAGGGGGCCCACAGGAAAAATTACCGAATTCTAGTTAAAGAGCAAGCAAGGTGGGGCCCAAGGGGAAGGCTTGAGAGCAGGTGATGCTGTGAGTTACCTGGACTAGAAGAGGGTGTGCACGGGGCAGACAGCCCACAGGTCCCAGAGAAGCCAGGGTGGGAGACACCGGAGGACCCAGAGATTGGGCTAAGAAGTCTGGACTTTCTCTTGTGGGCTCCTGGTGTATTGTCACCTGATGGCAGCCTTCCCACCACCCTGAGAGGGTCACACAAAGGAAAAGAAAAGGACAATATACCCCCGTTTCACAGATCAGGAAGTTCAAATGGAAGCAGTGAGTGGCTGGGAATCGCGAAGCAAGAGACAGATGGGGGACCTGGGAGCCCGCTGCAGTGTAACACCCCTGTCCTCCACTCCCCAGCCTCCCCACACGGCCAGCCCAGCCTCTCGCGTGGCGACGCACCCCCCACCCCTGCCGCACACCTCCTCTGAGCCAGGGACCCAGACAGCTCAGCCCAGCACTGCAGGGGATTCTTCCCATGCCCCCCACCCCCGTATCCACCTCCCACCACTCCTTACAACCTGCTATGGAGCAACCCTCGGATCCTTTCTCTGGGCTGCTGGCCAGATGATCTTCCCAGAACACACACCCATCCTTGATCTCAAACCCAGCAGCTCCTAACTGCACTTTCCATGCTCGGCTCAAACGTCCCTTCCTCCTAGAAGTCTTCCCTTCCACTCTGCCCTCCCACTGTGTGGTGAGGCCCTCTGTACTTCCAAACTCCTCCTGGGCTCCCCTGCCCTCCTCCTCGGCCACATGGTTCATCTTCCCTCTCAAGGGCAGAGCCACACAGTGGACA